>NW_026916203.1:605000-1210000 GCF_034315485.1 Pezoporus occidentalis | reverse complement strand
ACGAAGAATAGATGAGTGAAGTGTTATCTAAGTTTAAAAAAAAGACTGTATGAATACACATCTAGTTGTCATTTGGCCTACATATTTAAATGGATCTCAGGGCTCAAAGGAAATAAGCTGCCTGTTAAGCATTATGGCTGGCAGGATGACCAGCTGCAGTTCTACTCCTAGTTCATGAGATAGTGGCACAAGCACTGTGACACAAACCCCTAGCAATGCTGAGTCTGCTGTGGGTCTGGACACACCTGGGGATCAGCAGATAAGCCTGAGGAGAAGAGGCAAGGAATGCCTTTCTTCTCAGCAATACATAACTCGCGCATTTTCACAGTGTTTGTATGAAGGCAAGAGCAAGCTTACCCCAGTCTGCAGAGCACTCTTCAGAAGCTGAATGGCAGTGAGTACTGAGCCATTGCGCATTTCCAGTCTCCAGTTCCCGTGAGCTAGACAGCTTTGGCATAGGTAAGATTTGGAATGCAAAAGCCCATCAGGCAGCATGCACCTTGAGCTCAGCTCTTATGCACAATGTAATTCACACACATAACATCCATTGAATTCAAGCAACAGGCAGAAATATGGAAATATAGTGGCTGCAAAGTACGGTGTGTTAAAACTGGCATTTACCTTGGTAGTGAAATATAACCCAGGGCAATTAGTACTGCCTTAATCAGCCTATGGCGGCAGGGCTCCTGCAATAGCAAAATTTACTTTGTAGCTGCTCTTTTCCCACCAGAGTCTTCAAGAAAAGAAGACAGCAGCATTGCTGTTCTTTTAGCAGAAAATTCTGTAGGGGGATGACCTTAAACAACCAGAAAAACAAACCCCAAAACACACTGCTTTCCAAGCGTCAGGATTTTCCTCAGACACTGGAAGTGTTTACTATAATGCATTCTGTACCATTATAAAGGTCTTATTTGGAGTTGGCAGTACCTTTTGTGCAGTGATGGGTTTCACTGGAAAAAATCATGACTACATAGCTGTTTCTCTAGGCTGACTTTTACAAAATGTAGTTTTAAAAACAAATTATGCTCAAATATGTATCAAAGAAAAAAGAATTTAAACATTATCAGCTACCTAATAATGCCACAAAAATATTGCATATAGGATAGATTCACTCTCATTGTCACTATCGTAAGAATCAGTAGCAATGCAGTAATCAGTATTGAACATAATGAAGCCTGTGCTTCTCTTTCCATGTAGATTAACAGGCTATATGCGTGCGTATACGAGTTAATGTATGGCACAATTGTAATAATTTTGTTAGCAGTTAATGTATGTTAGACATCTCCTCCATGAAGGCATTTTATCTGTATCTAAATATTTAAATACCAGAAAGTGATTTGTCCTAGAGGTAAATGACGCTGGTTTTTAAAACTAAGCTTTATTTCAAATGTATTTGTCTGACTGTATCTTGCAGACACTAGCTTTTCCTACAGCTTTCAGAATGACACTACCCACTTCCACAGATGTGGTCTTGATGGTTCAATCGCATCTAGGAGAGGCAGTGTGACATAACTGTCATTACCAGGTTGCATGTAGTCCAAGTATAACTCAGGCAGTCTCATCTGCAGAGCTTTCAGTCTGATGCCTTTCACAGGAATTGGAATTTGCTTTAGATATTTATTCAGAAAGAAATCTTGGTGCTAGGGCTGGACAAGTAGAAGTGCATGGGAAACATAGCTTGAACTTCACAGTAGTGGCTGGGGAAAGTGTGCTGCTTCATACTAAGTGAGCTGTTTAAGAATTTTGAGAATATTGTATCAAAACAAAACTACTGCACAAGCCCACCTAGTGCTACAGTTCATATGCCATTTCTGATGTTTCACACTCCTACCACCACTATTACAGAGAAACACAGACCTTTTTAACTGAAATGCCTTCACAGAGCATGTGTGTGCATGCATTTCCTACTTCTCCTTGAATTTTTTCCTTGGATATAATGCTTTCTTTTCTCTCATAGTTTCTAGTGAATTTCTGAAAAGCCATTGTAGTTACAGAATGCTTTTTCTTGTTCATGTAGGTCTAGTCCAGAGACACAAGACAGCTCATTGTCATTTGCTTTACCCAATGTTCTATACAGAGGCCAGAGACTGGAGGTCTTTGCTTGTTGTAGAAGCTGACACAGAAGCATACCCATACAGCTTTGTTTGGGTAGAGACACCCAGATTTGCTTCAAACAAAACAATATCAGAAGATGAATAGTCCCATTACTGGAATGTTATCCTGCATCTAATTAACTTCACTGAAGCTACGGTGAAGTGCTGAACTAGTGTGGCCTTAATGTCTCTGATATACTGAGCAGCTTGTTCTGAGCTAACCTGGTTATCACATCGCGTTCGCAATTTATACACTAAAAATTTCGTAACTAATACATATTCAACACAGATTACATCATTGACTAATATATATGCATCAAAGATTGCTACCTCAGTCTCTTACGACATCAGCCTCTTCTGCGTTTGCGCAGCCCCCTCTGGTGGTCGCCCTGATGAAGTAAGGAGTCTTCCTCAGATGAAGTAAGGAGTCTTCCTCAGGTTGTCCTCTTCACCTTTTCTATACTTGGCTAAGTCCCAGTCATCTTGTGGACTTTAGCATTCTCTTATCTTCACCAGGATGCTTCTGGTATGCCCTTTTTGGCTATCTTAAACTTAGGCTCTGCTTGGATAGAGTGTTACAATACATACACCCATACTCCCTTCACCATATACAGTTATGTTAGCTCTTGCTACCAGGACTACCATTGTGTCATTTAGTTACAGAATAACTATGATACAAAACGGCAAAGTTACAACGTCTTCTAATATACAAAGCCTCGCTATTGATTTATAAATTTCTCAAATATAATCATTTTACTATATGATTATTTTATTGTAAAAACTTCACCCTAACATTTCCCTGCTTTGAAAATACTTCATTTAACTTCAGCAAGTATTTTCATTCTCTTAGGTAGCTGTCTCCTGATAGGTAGGTGGAGGTGTGGGGTACTTTGGATGTTCCCTAGTTACTGCTCCTATGATTCGATGAGTCCAGGCACTGTTGCGAGTTCTTTCCCTTCGGATACAAAAATACATCAGATATGTTATCAGAAACACAATTAATATTACAGTTGCTGTTTGTATAAGGAAACAAATCCATCCAGTAAGGTGAAGGCCCAGACTGTTAAATATTGTCCCTAGCCAATCTTGTTCAGCATTTTCTTTTTCTTTTTCTATTTCTCATTCAATGTTGGTTAGTTGGGAAATATCGTGTTCTATATCTGCAGTCACATTAGGAATGTGAATACAGCAATGATCCACTCTGTCCTTTAAATATCCATAGACACCATGTTCCTTAAGTAACAACATGTCTAATGCCATTCTGTTCTGCAAAGTCATTTTAGTTGTTGCCTGTAATTGCTAATTTAAGTCTTTGAATCCTTTCTTTGTTATTCTGGCTACCCTTTTTGTCTGGCCAGACTGTCAATCATCTCTTTATTTCGATATGCCACTACTTGGGCAAATAGGGATTCAAAAGCCCATCCTATTTTAATTCCTGTGGAGGGCTCCTGCCAAGTGTCTTCATCATCACTGTTGTTATCACCTATGTCTCTTTTTGTTCGAATCTGCAGGGTTTCTAATCTGCCTTTGAATGGTGACCTCTTCCAAATTGGACAAAGAGTTGGTAATCCTAAAATGATTTCTTTAGCTGGACCGTCCACGGATAAGTGGGTAGTCCAAGTTCCATCATTTGCTGCCCAAACAAAATGTCCTATGCTATGCACCGTAGAATATTTACAGTCTACATTGTCGGTTGGGACCTGTATCGCTTTTCCTCCAATTCTCAGTCCTCGACATGCACATCCTGCCATTAAAGCAACTTTAACTGGAGGTATTGTGATTTCTTCGGGGTCAGAGTCGCAATCTAAAATTTTGGTACAATTCCACCAAGGAACATTTTTGATAACATCTCGACTAACTCTGTTTATGGACAGCAAATTATTGATGTTTATGTTTTCTGTCACATTTTGCTTTTCTGTCCATTTAAGGCACCAAAATGTGTTTCCAATATATTGAAATTTCTGCAAAATTCTCATTGACCAAGCCGTGTCCCAGTTTTGTTTTAAACCATTGGCTTTTTCACATTCCCATACTTTTTCTTGTTTGTTTATCTTCTTCCCTTTATTATAGACACACTTTCTCCACTCGTCTCTTATAGAGGTAAACTGAGCATTTTGGTATCTTTCACATACTGATTTTAATATCAAAATTGCAGGATCCCCAAAGACACCTTCTTCCTGATATTCTATCACTGTTACATTTCTTGTTACCTCTTTTTCCTGACAAGTGATTGTTCCGTTAATTTTTGAAAGTGAAAACGGTATTACTCCCTATTCAATCGGTTCTCCAGCTGCTTTGGGTATTGGCAAACATGCTGTTATTCTATTTGTGTTTTTCATTTTTGTGAAATCCTTAATCAGACCTATCATTAGGTTTTCCTCAGGATTTCGGCGATATGATTGGATTATCTGTGTGGAATTCACTGATCTTTTAGTTCTTTTTCCCATAACTTCGATTTTGCTGTGGCTAACTGCAGATTCAGTCCTATAGAACCGTTTAGCTTTGGTCCCATCGGAATGGTTTCCGTGAACTTGCAGGTCAGAATGGCATCTTGTTTTAAGTTTTGTTAAACCATTTCTCTCAGAAATTCCTAGGATAGGACTAAATGTCAATTGTGTTAATGACCAAATGACGATCAAAGTTTTGTAACAAAACCCAGACATCTTATTTACATTTCAGCTTCAGTTTCGTAGGCCCTAGTATCTGTGTTTCCCAGACTTTTGGAACTCTTTTTACCTGCGTATAATGTATCCAAGAATCCACCCCTTCTACCTTTACTGCAGTGAACGTTGTTAATAGTACTTGATGAGGTCCGTCCCACCTTTCGTTTAATGGTTCCTCATTCCAATTTCAGATGTATACTTGATCTCCTGGCTGAATGTCATGCACTGGATTTTCCAAGGACAATGGCCTGTTCCACACCAGGGTGCTTCTCAGTCTGGTTAGGGTTTTACCTAGAGATAGCACATAATTGTAAACATCCTGATTCCCTTTAATGTGGGTATTGGGATTAGGTTCTGGTGCCTCATGGTTTTCCATAGAGGATTTCATAGGGGCTTACTGACATTCCACTTCTAGGTTTTATTCTGATTCGCAACAAGGATATGGGCAGTGCCTCTGGCCACTTTATTTTGGCCTGTTGGCATATTTTACTGATTTGCCTTTTTATTGTCTGATTCATCTTTTCCACCTGCCCACTAGATTGAGGTCTCCAAGGAGTATGTAGATTCCATGATATTCCTAGCAGTTTACTTATCTCCTGTACTATTGTTGCGATAAACTGTGGGCCTTTGTGTGATGATATTCCTAAAGGAACACCAAATCGTGGAATAATTTCTCTGAGCAACCACTTTACTGTCTCTTTTGCCTGATTGGTGAGACAGGGAAGGGCCTCCGGCCATCCAAAAAAGGTGTCAACCGCTACTAATATTTGTACCCTTGTGTCTTTGGTATTTCCACAAAATCAATTTGCCAATAATCTCCTGGTTCCATCCCTACTCTGATCTTTCCCATTTCAACCTGTTTCCTTACTATTGGGTTATTTTTCAAACAAATTTCACATTTTGACCCTACTGATTTTGCCATGGTTAACATCTGTGTGGAAATTATTCATCGCTTTAAATAAGTCACCAATGCTTCTGCACCCCAATGACATTTCTGATGTTCGTTCTGTAGAATTTTTTGCATTATAGCTGGTGGCACTATTATTTGTCCGGTTACTGTTGTATACCATCCTTCAAAATTCTTTTGAGCGTTTAAAAGTCCTGCCAATTTCTCATCTTCCTTTGAATAGTTTGGATCTTGTGAGAGATAGGTACGGAGTGGGCTTACCTTGAGAGGTATCAGTGCCATTATATTCCATACCTTCCAGGCCACCTGTCGAGCTGTCCGGTCTGCCAATGTATTTCCTTCAGGTATCTTTGAAGTTCCTCCTTGATGCGCTTTGCAACGCATGATGGCCACCTGTTTAGGCTTTTGCACAGCAATTATTAATTCCAAAATTTCTTTTTGATATTTGATATTAGTCCCTTGAGAAGATAGAAGCCCTCGTTCTTTCCATAATGCTCCATGTATATGTACTACGCCGAACGCGTACTTTGAATCTGTCCAAATATTTATCTTTTTGCTGTTACTCAGTTCCAGTGCTCTCATAAGAGCTATGAGTTCAGCCTGTTGTGCTTATGTTCCAGGGGGTAGCACTTTTGCTTCAGTGATCTTTTGCTGTGTTGTTACAGCATATCCTGCATACTGTGTTCCATTTTCCACAAAGCTGCTGCCATCTGTGAAAAGTTCCCAGTCAGGTTGTTCAAGAGGTTCATCCTTTAAATCTGTTCTAGTTGCATATGTATGCTCGATGACCTCTATACAGTTGTGTTCAAGCGTCCCTCCTTCTAGGTCCGTTCCTGGAAAGGCTGCTGGATTTAACAGGTTAGTAGTCTTTAAGCTTACATCATCTTGTTGTGTTAAAATTGCTTGATATTTCATCATCCTGCTAGGGGATAACCAGTACCCCCCTTTTTGTTCCAAGACGACAGTCATCATATGTGGCACAAACACTTCCATGTGTTTTCCCAAAGTCAGTTTTCTGGCCTCCTGTATTAGAACAATAGCCGCTGCTACTGCTCTCAAACATACAGGCCATCCTGCACTTACCGGGTCCAGCTGTTTTGAGAAATATCCTACTGGTCTCTTCCAGCTTCCAAGTTTCTGAGTTAACACTCCCAGCGCTAATCTCTGTCTCTCATGGACGAATAACTTAATGTCCTTTGCCAGATCTGGGAGTCCCAAAGCGGGAGATTTCATTAACGCCTCTTTCAGTTTCTTAAAGGCCTCTTTCTGCGGTTTATTTCAAACAAAAACAGGTGATTTTTGGGCCTCATACAGGGGTTTAGCAATGAGTCCATAGTCCATTACCCATAATCTGCACCACCCTGCCATACCCAAAAATGTCCCTAACTCATGTAGGTTCCGCGGTTCTGGAATGGCAAAAATTGCCTCACAGTATCACAGTATGCTAGAGATTGGAAGGGACCACAAAAGATCATCTAGTCCAATCCCCCTGCCGGAGCAGGAACACCTAGATACTGTTACACAGGATTGTGTCCAGGCTGGTTTTGAATGTCTCCAGGGAAGGAGACTCCACAACCTCCCTGGGCAGCCTGTTCCAGTGTTCCGTCACCCTCACTGAGAAGAAGCTTCTTCTCAAGTTTAAGTGGAACCTCTTGTGTTCCAGTTTGTACCCATTACCCCTTGTCCTATCATTGTTTGCCACTGAGTAGAGCCTGGCTCCATCCTCGTGACACTCCCCCTTTATATATTTATAGACACGTATAAGGTCACCCCTCAGTCTCCTCTTCTCTAAACTAGAGACCCAGCTCCCTCAGTCTTTCCTCATAAGGGAGATGCTCCACTCCCTTAATCATCTTCGTTGCCCTGCGCTGGACTCTCTCCAGCAGGTCCCTGTCCTTCTTGAACTGAGGGGCCCAGAACTGGACACAATATTCCAGATGGGGTCTCACCAGGGCAGAGTAGAGGGGAAGGAGGACCTCTCTCGACCTACTAACCACCCCCCTTCTAATACACCCCAGGATGCCATTGGCCTTCTTAGCCACAAGGGCACAGTGTCGGCTCATGGTCATCCTGTCATCCACTAGGACCCCCAGGTCCCTCTCCCCTACACTGCTCTCTAACAGGTCGTTTCCCAACCTATACTGGAACCTGGGGTTGTTCCTGCCCAGATGCAGGACTCTACGCTTCCCCTTGTTATATTTCATCAAGTTATTCCCTGCCCAACTCTCCAGCCTGTCCAGGTCTCGCTGGATGGCAGCACAGTCTTCTGGCGTGTCAGCCACTCCTCCCAGCTTAGTGTCATCAGCAAACTTGCTGATAGTACACTCAATTCCCTCATCTAAATCGTTGAGGAATATATTAAATAATACCGGTCCCAGTACTGACCCTTGAGGCACTCCACTAGTTACCGGCCTCCAACTAGACTCCGCCCCATAGACTACAACTCTCTGGCTTCTCTCCTTCAGCCAGTTCGCAGTCCACCTCACTACCTGATCATCCAGACCACACTTCCTCAATTTAGCTGTGAGGATGCTGGGGGAGACTGTGTCAAATGCTTTGCTGAAGTCAAGGTAGACCACATCCACCGCTCGGCCATCATCCATCCACCGTGTTATTTCCTCATAAAAGGCTAAGAGATTGGTCAAACATGATTTCCCCCTGGTGAAGCCATGCTGACTGCCCCTCATAACACTCTTATCCTTGATATGCCTTAAGATGGCACCAAGGACAAGGTGTTCCATCACTTTCCCAGGGATGGAGGTGAGGCTGACCGGTCTATGGTTACCCAGGTCCTCCTTCTTGCCCTTTTTGAAGACCGGAGTGACATTTGCTTTCCTCCAGTCCTCAGGCACCTCTCCCGTTTCCCAAGACTTGGTAAAGATGATGGAGAGTGGTCTAGCAATGACTTCCTCCAGTTCCCTCAGCACCCGCGGGTGCATCCCATCTGGACCCATGGATTTATGGATGTCCAGATTGCTCAACTGGTCTCTAACCCATTCCTCATCGACTAAGGCAAACCGCTCCATTGACCTGACTTCATCTAAGGTCTCAGGGGTACAGGGCTCTTCAGGACTGCCTGCAGCAGAGTAGACAGAGACAAAGAAGGCATTCAGTAACTCTGCCATTTCTGTATCTTCTGTCACCAGGGCACCCATCCCGTTCATCAGTGGGCCTACATTGCCTCTGGTGTTAGTTTTGACTCTATGCGATTGATTCCCAGCTTTCACTGCCCTTGTGAAATTTCACATCCTAAGTACAACACAGTCGTGCATGCAATTTGCACCTTTTCTTTTGAGACCTCATACCCGTTCAGGTCTAGCTGGTTTAAGATTTCAATAGTCACCTTTATGCATAACGATTTTTGTTCTGTTGCAATAAAGATGTCATCTACGTATTGCAATAAGAGATATTGTGATCTCGGTAGCTGTACCTTTCCTTGAGTGGTCCATGCCTCCAGTTCCTTAGCCAATTGGTTTCCAAAGAGGGTCGCACTGTTCTTGAATCCTTGTGGAAGTCTGGTCCATGTCAATTGTGTTTTCCGTCCATTCTGTGGATTTTCCCATTCAAATGCAAACAGTTTCCTGCTACTTTTGTCAAGGGGAATGCAGAAGAAGGCATCCTTTAAATCAATTACTGTAAACCATTTATATTTTTCCTTCACAGATGTTAGCAATGTATAAGGGCTTGCCACCAGCAGGTGGATGTCTTTTGTTATTTCATTTATTGCCCTCAGATCCTGTACTAACCTATATTCACCATTTGGTTTTCTTACTGAAAAAAATGGAGTGTTATATTCTGATTTACATTCTTCCAATATTCGATATTTTAAAAATTTCTCAATTGTTTTTAAAATCCCATATCTTGCTTCTAGCTTCAGTGGATATTGTTTAATTCTTACTGGCCTAACCCCATCCTTTAGTTCCACTATTACTGGTTGAGTTGCTTTTGATTTTCCTGGGATTTCTGTTTCCCAAACTACTGGTATTACAGCCTCTTCTACCTCCTTTGGGATTTGAGCAATAGGCTTTTCTTTAAGAACCAAAATCTGTCCTGCTTTTGATTCAGGGATTTGCATTATTAATTCACCATTCTCAAAAATGATCATTGCATCCAATTTGGCCAGTAAGTCCCGTCCTAAAAGGGGAATGGGGCATTCAGCTACATATAGAAATTCATGTGTTAATTCCTTCCCTCTAAATCGCAGATCTAGGGGCTGCAAGAATGGCCGTATTTCCTCCTTCCCTGTGGCTCTCACAGTTGTCGTAGTTCTTTCCCCTAACCTCCTGTGTAAATCCTTTAAAACTGAATAGGTAGCCCCTGCGTCTATTAAAAACTTCACTTCTTTTTCTCCCAATAGGATTTTGAGTTTTCATAATCATTTTCATTACACGGGCTACTTTATCAGGGTTTTCTCCATATGTTCCTGCTGATTGTTTCCAGATGATTAAACCTCCAGGCAAGAAAGGTACCTTAACGTACACCAGGCCCTCAGCTCCCACCCCCTGTCTTAAAGGCACCAGCACTGCTTTAGGTACCTGGATTCATATTTTTCCTTCCCGATTTCCCCTCCAGCGAGTCCTGTGTGAAACCAGAGTAGCGGGGAGGGTTGCCCTCTGATCTTGCCTACGCTGGCAACTTCCCATGCTTTCAAGATCACTATCACTCTCTTCCTCACTGTCATCTTCTCCCCCCCCCCCCGCCTTCCTCCATTTGAAGCCGGTGGGGCTGATGGGGTCACTACTAAATCCAGACTTTCAATGTCCCTCTGGTGTTGTAAAATATTGCCTACTGTTGATTAGCATTTACCTTCACATCCATTATTCCACAGGATTTTTTTTTTTTTTTTGCCACTCATCATTATTTCTTAAAGCAAAGAATAGATAAACATATGGTACCTGTCGTGGTTTAAACCCAGTCAGGTTACTCGTTCGCTCACTTCCCCCCCTTTCTTGCCCTCCCCCTGCTCTCGGAGGGACGGAGAGGAGAATCGAAAAGAATGCAACTCCCACGGGTTGAGATAAGAACAGTTTAGTAACTAAGGTATAACACAAATCACTACTGCTACCACCAATAATAACAATGATAAAGGAAATAACAAGGGAAGAGAATACAACACCTCAGCACCAGCTGACAGATCACTCGCCCCCCCCAAGCCCGACCAAGCTCCGACCGATACCTCCTCCAACCCTGCAGTCTCCCAGCCCTTCCGGCTAACTCCCAGTTACATCTTGGACATGACGTGCTGTGGTATGGAATACCTCTTTGGTCAGTTTGGGTCAGGTGTCCTGTCTCTGCTTCCTCCCGGCTCCCCCTCCTCCCTGGCAGAGCATGAAGCTCACAAAGTCCTTGGCCAAACCAAAACATCCTTGTTATCAGCTCTGTTCCCGAGCTGAAAGTCAAAACACTGCACTGCACCAGCTACCAAGAAGGAGAAAAATGACTGCTACTGCTGAACCCAGGACAGTACCTCATCCCATTTTCCTTCCCTTTTACAAAACAACATCAGCTGCAATATAGTATTGTACTGCAGAGTCCCATTTTCAGGCCACTTTTCCTGATCCCCTAGTTCATACTGTGTCCACCAAACGTTACAATAATCAATCAATTTACTTTTCCGCATACTTTGCCCAAATCCCCCTTCCTTCCAATGGCTTAGCAGCCAGCCTAGTGGAGAGGACTTGGGAATCGGCGGCATCTTGTGAGTACAAAGGAGTTTCCTTTTGTACCACAAATCCTAAGGAAAACAGGTTTCCTTTACACCACTAAGTTACAACACTTATCTACACCGATGCTGCGCCTGCAACATAAATACTGATACCGAGCCACATTTGCCGAACCTGCAGAGCTTTCGCTACTGTCTAACGGACGGCGCCTAGGCTTTTACCCCGAGAGCTCTCTAGCCCCAATCAAGCGCAGCTTTCGCCACGTCTAACAGGCAGGCTTTACTACTACCCCAGCCAAACGCAGCTTTTTCACTGCGTATAACAGACGGGCTTTTACCAGACCTTTACCAAAGGTCAATACCATACACTTACTAGAAATCGGTACCGTAACCCAGATCAAAAGCACCTTTCTTACCGTATCAGAGGTCCGTTGTGAGCAGCGGAGGTTGGTCGCAGCCGATGGCTTCCCGAGAATTTCTCGGTGCCGGCGGGAGCAGGATCGAGACGCGATCCGCCTCAGCACTGCCCGCGAGGTCCCATCTGGGTCGCCAAAGTGTTAGCGTAAGAACTGACACATAACCACCGGGATGGTTATATGAGGTGCTTTATTGAGGCGCCGGGAACCAGGGGTACGCACCCAAATCTGGTTCCGATTCCCATCACATCGCGTTCGCAATTTATACACTAAAAATTTCGTAACTAATACATATTCAACACAGATTACATCATTGACTAATATATATGCATCAAAGATTGCTACATCAATCTATTACGACATCAGCCTTTTCTGCGCTTGCGCAGCCCCCTCTGGTGGTCGCCCTGATGAAGTAAGGAGTCTTCCTCAGATGAAGTAAGAAGTCTTCCTCAGGTTGTCCTCTTCACCTTTTCTCTACTTGGCCAGGTCCCAGTCGTCTTGTGGACGTTAGCATTCTCTTATCTTCACCAGGATGTTTCTGGTATGCCCTTTTTGGCTATCTTAAACTTAGGTTCTGATTGGGTAGAGTTTTACAATACATACCCCCATACTCCCCTCACCATATACAGTTATGTTAGCTCTTGCTACCAGGACTACCATTGTGTCATTTAGTTACAGAATAACTATGATACAAAACGGCAAAGTTACAACGTCTTCTAATATACAAAGCCTCGCCATTGATTTATAAATTTCTCAAATATAATCATTTTACTATATGATTATTTTATTGTAAAAACTTCACCCTCTCTAACACAGGTGATTTAATACTATCCTGTGCTGTACATGTAAGACAAAGCAGTTTCATCACTAAAATGTATAGCAGTCTTATCATTAAAATGTATAGCAGTCTTATCACTAAAATGTATAGCAGTCATCTGAACAGTGTTAGATTGACATCTCAATAACTATACCCATTATAAATATCACTAGGTGTACTGGTAGGGAACTTAAGTTAAATTTCAGTATATCTTTATCTTTGAGACTCCAAATACTCACACAGTAACTTGTTTGTAATAAAGTGAAAATGAAAACACATGGTGTGAACAATAGGTTAAGGTTGTCACCCATGTTCTAACTGACAAATGAGTCCTGAACCAGTGCTTTCTAAATAGGGTGTTTATATTTTTTCATTAACAGAAAGTTCAAGGTATTTAATTACCAAACCTTATTCTTAGTTTCCTCCTTGCTGCTGTTGTTATTACTATTATCACTATTTAGAAGATTATTGCACAATAAGTGAAATTAACTGTGGGCTACCATGTGCCACCACTGTTTACCTGGCTTTGCATCTTTACGCTAAGTGGAGTTCCAATAATCTGTAGTAGTGTATTTCAGGCCTCATGTAGGTATTATCTTTCTCAGTATTTTTTTCCTACTAATTAAAAATTCTCAGATGGCGCGTCACACCAACTCACCTTCCTTTCCCTTCAGAGGACTTGGAAGTGGTAGCAGCTTATGCTATGCTGGGAAAAGCTGCTGTGCTTTGTATTGTCATAGAATTGTTTAAGTTGGAAAAGACCTTTACGATCATCGACTTCAACTGTTCAACTAACACTGTCAAGCCCACCAGTAAACCATCTCCCTAAGCATTACATCTACAGGTCTTTTACATACCTGCAGGAATGGTAACTCCACCACTTTCCTAGACAAACTGTTCCAATACTTCATAGCCCTTACTTCCTGACACCCAATCTAAACCTCCCGTGTCATTCACGCAGGTCAAATGCACACTCTTTCTGCTGCTGCCACTGGCATTGGGAATCAAAGAGTTTATCCCTGTAATGTTGCTGGCCTGAAGAAAGGCAGTGAGGCCCCTTAAATTTCATGCTGTAGCTGTTTGAACTGCCTGTGCAATGTATACCTCACAGTGCTAGGGCATGGGAAGATCTTTCTCTTCTTCTTTAAATGCATTACAGTTTTTATCCAGGGTGTTTTCTGACATGCTTTTCACCTGCTTGGCAATGTTATTTGAGCAGGTATAAGAACAGCACATTTAATTTTCCTGGGTCATACAGGTTGCTAGGCATGTGTCAAGTAGTGGTGGAAGCAGGAGACTTGATATTGAAGCAGGAGAATGATATTGAAGCAATGTGGCTGAGAAGAATTGCATCCCCCTGCAAATGTCAGCTTTAAGGAGGTGTGAATCATCATGATTGTGCTGGGCTGTGCTAACGCAATGCCATGGTGTCATCCTGTCTTGTACCACATGACATCTTACTCTGTTAATGTACTTATATAAGTGGGTAAAATTAGAGTTGTCTTAGTAGCAACTTAGATTGCCTAGATTTGCATTTTTAAAATCTTTCTTGCATGTTTTGCATTTTTTATTCCTCCTATATGACAATAAATGTAATGAATAAAATATTATTATCAGTAATGTGATGCTATGCTGGTTTGCTATAATTGCTATGTTAAGTGAAAAGGGTTATTTTAAAAAGTAAAGTTCTATTACTGTGTTACTTACATCACAGTAAGTATATCTACACAAAGAAATGACCTTTCTTAGTGGGAAAACATCTTATGAGCTAATATCAGTTCTTGTTTACTTGTATTATAGCAGAGTCCATTATCTTTTTTTTTTATAAAGGGATGAAGCACTGTCCAGATGACAGAGGTTATTACCTTCTAATGAAAACTGTGAACATAAGCAGAGAATACTGGTAGATGACAGTTGCAAAGAAACGTTATGAGTACCATTTTTTTAATGTAAGAAAGTTGCCTAGCTAGCCAAAAGTTAAAGTTTGTCCCACTTGCTGGATTCTGGTAATGAGAATAAATTTCTGGTGTGTTTAGTGGTGTGGTAGGACCACATGTGAGCTGCGTCAGTGAAGATGTGGCTTTATATTCATTGCACACATAATGACAGATGAAGAAAAAGGATTGAAGTAGTTTCAATTTAATCCCCATCCAATTCCTTAACCAGAAGAGCTTTTTATGTTGTTGTTCACTGCTTGTGGGTTTGATGCATGCAGAAATTTTGAAAGTGTGCAGGCCTTCTATGATGTGGCTACAGAACCGATGGACAGGGGTAGAGCAGTTGATGTCATCTACCTGGACTTGGGTAAAGCGTTTGACACTGTCCCACAAGACATCCTTGTCTCTAAATTGGAGAGACATCAATTTGATGGATGGACCAATTGGTGGATAAAGAACCGGCTGGATGGCCACACGCAAAGAGTTGTGGTCAATGGCTCAATGTCCGGCTGGAGACCAGTAACGAGTGGTGGCCCTCAGGGATTGGTGTTGGGACAGGTCTTGTTTAACATCTTTGTCATTGACATGGACAGTGGGATTGAGCGCGCCCTCAGCAAGTTTGCCGATGACACCAAGCTTTGTGGTTCGGTTGATATGCTGGAGGGAAGGAATGCCATCCAGAGGGACCTCGACACACTTGTGAGGTGGGCTGATGCCAGCCTTATGAAGTTTAACCATGCCAAGTGCAAGGTCCTCCACCTGGGTCAGAGCAATCCCAGGCACAGCTACAGGTTGGGCAGAGAAGAGATTCAGAGCAGCCCTGCAGAGAAGGACTTGGGGGTGCTGGTTGATGAGAAAATGACCATGAGCCGGCTTCAGTGTGTGCTTGCAGCCCAGAAAGCCAACCGTATCCTGGGCTGCATAAAAAGGAGCGTGACCAGCAGGTCAAAGGAGGTGATCCCGCCCCTCTACTTTGCTCTTGTGAGACCTCACCTGGAGTCTTGTGTGCAGTTCTGGCGTCCTCAACATAGAAAGGACATGGAACTGTTGGAACAAGTCCAGAGGAACGCGGCGAGCATGATGAGGGGACTGGAGCACCTCCCGTATGAAGACAGGCTGAGGAAGTTGGGGCTGTTCAGCCTGGAGAAGAGAAGGCTGCATGGAGACCTCATAGCAGCCTTCCAGTATCTGAAGGGGGCCTATAGGGATGCTGGAGAGGTACTCTTCATTGGAGACTGTAGTGACAGGACAAGGGGTAAAGGGTTAAAAATTAAACAGGGGAAGTTTAGCTTGAATATAAGAAGGAAATTCTTTCCTCCTAGGGTGGTGAGGCACTGGAATAGGTTGGCCAGGGAGGTTGTGAATGCTCCATCCCTGGCAGTGTTCAAGACCAGGTTGGACGAGGCCTTGGGTGATATGGTTTAGAGTAAGGTGTCCTTGCCCACGGCAGGGGGGTTGGAACTAGATGATCTTAAGGTCCTTTCCAACCCTAACAATTCTATGATTCTGTGATTCTATATCTGAGTTTGGTACATGAGTCTGCAATTGATGGCTGTGTAGATTGTGACAGGAATTTTCCATTGAACATGAATAGTTAACTGAGTAATATGTATGTTTCATTTCCTAATGAAAGATGTCTATTTTATGTGATGATACTTAGTGCTCCTGTTTTATGTTGATGAGTGCTCCTGCTTTATGCTGATGTTGACTTTTAGAGACTCCAGAAAAGATTAATTATAAAAAAAAATCTCTGTAGGCAGCTCACAGTTATCCTAGGAAACCTGACATGAGAGCTTGTAGTATAATGTGCAGTCCTCAAGATGAAATATTTAGTTATGCATTGCTCCTGATCTTTTCTTAAAATTTAATTTTACTTCATTGGCAGATTATGCTATATTAAAGATAACTCTTGGAAAATTTTCAGAACTGTTATAGTTACTACACAGTGATTGCAGAGAGAAGAGCAGTAAGCTTTCAGTTTATGACACTGTATGTTCTTTCCTGTAATACACAATTACATTCGCATATTTCTGGTCTACTGTTTTTCAGGCCATATTTTCAATATAAAAAATACATGTCGTAATATGAAATACTTTGTTTTGTTGATTGGTTTTCCAGTCTACTCCTGATTTTGCACAAGCACACAGATAGCTGCATTCTGTGTTTGGCCCTTTTAGAAGTGGCTGAGCCTTTGGTCTCCTCTATACAAAAAAGGGGACAAGCTAGAGGAGGTCCAGAGAAGGCTACAAAAATGGTCAAGGGACAGGCAAGCCGTATGAAGAAAGGCTGAAATAACTGAATTGTTTATCCTGAAGAGGACTCAGAGGAGAGCTTCATAATTTTTCAATATTTAAAGGGTCTCTACAAAGAAGACAGATACTCCTGTAATGGGCACAAGCTACTCCTGGGGAGATTCTGACTGGACACAAGAGGAAAATTTTTGGCAATGAGAACAATCAGCCACTGGAATAATCTTCACAAGGAAACGGTGGATCGGGCAGCATTGGATGCTTTAAAGGTTCAACTCCACAGGGTGGTGGACATGTAGTCTAGGTCATGGTTTGCCAAGAAAGGTTGGACTGCATGATCCTTGAAATCCCTTCCAAACTGTTATTCTATGATTCTGTCTCTGGTTCTGCACTAGATAAATCTGCAAAACATGCTACAATATCCATGTAAACTGCAAACCCCAACTTTTTTCAAGTTTTTAATTTGGATTTAAGGAGGAGGTGACTCAAAATCGTTGTCATCACCTGATGTGCAACAGCTGTCCGAAAAAAGTTGCTGGTCTCATGATGTGCTAGCCCTGAGCACTGACATGTCACCCAAGGCTACATCCAGCCTGGCCTTGAACACTCCCAGGGATGGAGCATTCACAACTTCCTTGGGCAACCCATTGCAGTGCCTCACCACCTTCACAGATATAAGATTAATATAACATATATATTATATATATTATTATATATTATACAGATATAAGGTTAATATGAGATATCAGGTTAGATATAAGGAACTTCTTTCTTACAGCTAACCTGAACTTCCCCTGTTTTAGTTTGAACCCATTACCCCTGGTCCTATTACTACAGTCCCTAATGAAGAGTCCCTCCGCAGCATCTTTGTAGGTGCCCTTCAGATACTGGAAGGCTGCTATAAGGTCTTCATGCAACTTCTCTTCTCCAGGCTGAACAGTCCCAACTTTCTCAGCCTGTCTTCATACAGGAGGTGCTCCAGTCCCCTGATCATCCTCATGGCCCTCCTCTGGACTTGTTCCAACAGTTCCATGTCCTTTTTATGCTGAGGACACCAGAACTGTGCAGAATACTCCAAGTGGGGTCTCACGAGAGGAGAGTAGAGGGGAAAGATCATCTCCTTCGATCTTCTGGTCATGCTTCTTTTGAGGCAGTCTAGGACACTGTTTGCATGTATTGCTAAGATCCCCAGGCTTGCTTGCTTTAGGATTTATTGACTTTAAACAGGCTTGCTTTAGGACTAATTGCCCTGTTTTTCCCAGTGAATACTCAAGCTTCTCTACAGTAGGTTCTTTGTACTCCAAGAATAAGCCTTTAGCACTTGCACTTGGTGCAAAAGCACTTTTACTGTGCTGACTAGCTTCAGGGAGAATGTTTCAGAGAGTGTATCTGTGAGGCAAGGTCATTTGTTGAATTCTGAAGAAAAATATGAAAAATCTATCAGTGTTTGCAGTCCTGTTATCAGGAACACCCAAAATGTTAAATAAGTAGGGATAGAGTATTGCATCCAAACATCAGAAGACACAGATATGATTATTTAATTCAATTTTTGTGAAATTAAACTGGCTTGTGTATTACAGCTGAAATTTCTGTTTTCCATTTGTATTAATTCAATAGGCATTCGATTTTTAAGCTAAGCAGGCAAATGTCAGCCTTTCATATGTTTTTCATTTCTGTGGAAGGAGAATGAAAGCTTTGCTGAAAAATAAGCCTGAGCTTTAAAAACATATTTTGATGCTATAAGGGTACTTTAAATACAATATAACTAATTGCCATATGTTATAGGGACATTACATAAGTATGCAACCAAATATTTTTAAATAACTGAGAACATTTACACCATATTAATTGTATGTGGACGGTTGTTGAGATTTTGGATATGGAAGTTTCAAATAACTTATTTTTATACAAACAAACCAGTCCTGTTCTAACAAAAAATACAGTTACATTGTAACTTACATTATTAATACAATTGAGAGAGTTAAAAGAAGTATTCGTTTGAGTTTCATATTGCATATAAAAATCAGTGCATCATTTGAAAGGCTAATGTTGTCCTCTAGATTTTGTGTATGCATGAATACTAATGTTAACTGATATTCAACAAGATAGCACTGAGTGTCTCATAAATATTTCAGCTTATTTATTGTTGCTTTAAACCTTTGCTGTCCAAAATCTGTAGTGGATTTTAAAATTTTGTTTCTATAATCAAAGCGATAAAAAATACAAGAACAAAAAAACCCAGCTACAAGCACCTTACCACCACTGCTACCTCCAGTGTAAATCT
Source organism: Pezoporus occidentalis (assembly GCF_034315485.1). Taxonomy (NCBI): domain Eukaryota; kingdom Metazoa; phylum Chordata; class Aves; order Psittaciformes; family Psittacidae; genus Pezoporus; species Pezoporus occidentalis. Next base: position 1,190,972 of record NW_026916203.1, on the reverse strand, counting down.
CTTCAGTTTTCAAGAGAAGGCATCATGATCTTTTCAGTAGTCTGAACAAATCAGAGATTAACCATGGATTTTGGCAGATTCTTTCAGTGTTCGTAAGTGTTACGAAAAAAGATGTGGGGTAAGTTACTTTTCGTTGTTATAAAATTCATACAGCACCTGATCTGCCAGACTAATATCAGGCAAAATATTTGAAAAATACACCTCTCACTTATTTCTTATCTGTTGCTACCCACACTGATATGTACTGTATTTGAAAATATACCATTAGAATTTCAGATATTGTTAAAACCTCCCCAGAATCCTCTAGTGGTTTAAAACTAAGAAAGCATTTCAAGATACAGTGATGCTGGGTGTAATTGAAACATCTAGACTGATCTGCTATTGATTGGTAGTAAGATGAGATGTATGTGAGAGGGGGAACTAATGCTGATGCTGTTTTGAAGGGTGTAAATCTTTACAGGTTACAATGATGACAATGATAAAGAGCACGCTAAAAGTTCTGCAAAGGCCGTTTCTGCTGCACAGTCAGCAGAATTCCATCTTTTCTCAAAAGCAACAGAGCAGGTTCATTGCTAATACTTAATTAATGCTCTGTCCCATCAGCTATTTGACACTGACCACATAAATCTCATTTCTAAAACCCTATCTGGCCATTCCCTGCATTTTTCTAATTTTTTTTTTTTTTCCCAGGCTCTTTTGCCTGCCTAACTGCTACAGCCGTGGGCATTTTTTTCCCAAGGTAGAGCCTCTGCTGTAAGTAAAGGTTATGAAGATGAATTTCAACTGTAGAGCCGAGTATCTAAATGCTTGTAGATGCATTCCTCACAAATATTTCTTGGTGTTTGAAGCAGAGAAAGATGAGACATGGAAAGTTCTGTTGTCGTCTGCAATTGCTAATGCTACTTCTAGTTGGTATTGATAGCTCCTTCTGCAACTGAAATTCAAAGCTGAAACAGACATTGCAGTGAAAGTCAAATAGCTGCCAGTAGGCTTGGTTATGACCTTGAAATGTAGCCATGAGTGCATGAGAAAGCTGTCTGGTTTGTGCAACCCATTTATTTTAACCCAGGACAAATATATATGTGGCAATAAAAAAATGACCTTGGATATGGAAATACAGTTTCTGATTTCAAATGGCAAGTCTTGATGCAGTTTTGATGCATTAAGGGCAACAGTATAAAATGAGATGTTCTTTAGCAAATATAGCACTTATCCAGTAGGTTTAGGGAAAAAAAAAAACAAACCAACCTATATTCAGTGAAATTTTGGAAAAGTTAAGCCTTTTATGGGTGTAGTACCACACTGTTTTTGACAGGGCATTCATACTTCCGCCACTGATACATTGCTGTCATTTAATTTTCATGTAATAATGTTTTCTGCTATATTCTTTCAAAAAGAATCAGCAACTGGATGTCAAGGTTTCTCTGCTTGCTGTTGCCTGGAAATCTGCAGAGGAATCTTGCCTGTTGCTGCCAGCTGTGATCTGGAAATTAATGAATTATTGTGGCTATTTAGAAAGTGCCATTCAGGACAAGTTTTTCCATGGAGAAGAAATTAAGAGCGTATAATCTAGCATATAAAAAATAAAGAGAGGAAACTTGGCTATGGCTAATCTGTTGTTATTTAAATAAGAAAAATCTTAGCAGGAGAAATTTAAACTAGATGCAGAATGGCAATCCAGCAGTTCACCCTGTTTGTTTTTTTTCTTTAAACAATCTTGTGGACTGATCTGTGTAAGGTGAGAGAAATTCAGTGCTGATACCTTTTTCTGTATTTCCCCAAGGAAGAACTGAGAAAATATTCTTTGATACTGAGACAAAAGCTACAACCCTGTATTCAAATTCATCCTAAATTGGTGTGAAAATATGTGAGTTTCAATTTAGTGCCTCACATAATGATTCCCCACCAGGAGAAACTGATTCTAGAAAAAATGTATTGTCAGCTACCTTGACCTGGGCAGCACTCACCAGAGGAAGATTTTAAAACCTGTCATTCTCCTGGAAATACATTGAACAAGTGCATTGTCTTGTTTCACTGGTAAGCAGAGGCCATTTGCTGGAATATGTTTGTACCTTTTAAGTTTCCACATCCTCCCTTTAGATAGTCATCTCTGGGCTGCAAGCATGGTTTGTACTACTGGAAACTAAACCAAAACTGAAGGGAGTCTTGTTATTTGGTACTAACTGCATTGGTGTCGTGGTTTAAACCAAGTCAGGTAATTCGTTCGCTCACTTCCCCCCCTTTTCTTGCCCTCCCCCTGCTCTCGGAGGGATGGAGAGGAAAATCGAAAAGAATGCAACTCCCACAGGTTGAGATAAGAACAGTTTAGTAACTAAGGTATAACACAGATCACTACCGCTACCACCAATGATAATAATGATAAAGGAAATAACAAGGGAAGAGAATACATCATCTCACCACCAGCCGACCGATAACTCACCCCCCCCAGCCCGACCAAGCTCCGACCGATACCTCCTCCAACCCTGCAGTCCCCCCGGCCCTTCCGGCTAACTCCCAGTTGCATCCTGGGCATGACGTGCTGTGGTATGGAATACCTCTTTGGTCAGTTTGGGTCAGGTGTCCTGTCTCTACTTCCTCCTGGCTTCCCCTCCTCCCTGGCAGAGCATGAGGCTCACAAAGTCCTTGGCCAAACCTAAACATCACTATCAGCTCTGTTCCCAAGCTGAAAGTCAAAACACTGCACTGCACCAGCTACCAAGAAGGGGAAAAATGAGTGCTACTGCTGAACCCAGGACATTATCCACCCCTTATTCCATACCATTCACGTCATGCTCAGATCCCACATTTTCAATATACCATCACTCTTATCTTAGTGCATGGACCAGTCCCTATAAAGCTGCTGAGTCCATCTGGTCCATGATGTCAGTCTCCATCTCTTGTAACAGTCTTCCAGAGCAGGAGAGACTGTGTGCAGTGTTCACACTCGTGAATAACATGGGCAATAGTGTCCATTGCTAAGTCCACCCCTCGATCATGAGTCCATCTCTGTGTTGCATCTCTGCTCTGATGGCCTGAAGTGCCACAGGCCCACCAGGCTCAAAATAATTCACTGTCCCCTTCAGCAGTTTCTGCAGCTTGTTGCTGGGGACTCCACACAGCTGCCTTCCATCTCCGACGCTTCCAAAGCACTGGAGGGGCCCAGTGGACTAGATACTTGCCCATCCTGTCACACACACCCTGCCACTCCTGGCTGGGCAGCCTTGGGGAAAACCTCTTGGTCCCCCTATATTGTTGTCTAACCCCAGACAAGACCCAAACCTGACTCTGCTTAACTTTTGAGATCAGACAAAATGGTTGTGGGTAGAACACAGTCTGTGTGTGTGCCAACATGCTGATCCCCATCACAATCAGCAGGCAGGTCCCAAGGACACCCAAAGGCCATTCAAAACCTCCAGAACTCTCACACGATGCTGCTGTACTTGTCACTGGGGCTGGTGCAGCTGCTGTGCTTGCCGGCTCTCCCACCGCCAGCTTCTCTTTTCCTGAGTCCAGCTCTTCCTCCTCTGCCTTGCTGGGAAATGCTGCCTGGTCTCCTGCATCCTCCTGGGGCTCGGCGGGCGGCTTCCGGGAAACGCTGTCGGCCGTCGCGGGGCTGGGCTCGGCCGCGGGGCTCGGCTCCTCCGCGGGGCTCGGCTCCTCCGCCGCCTTCTCCCGCTGCTCGGCAGCCGCTTCCTTCTGCTCCTCGACCACCCCGACCTCCTCCACCGGCAGCCGTCCCCTCGCGGCCTCCGGCCCCGCTCCCGCCGCCGCTTGGTGCCCGGGGCCGCTCTCCCGGGCCGCTTCAGCAGCCGCCGGCTCCCGGGGCCGCTCCCCCTCGGCTCCCCGCAGCCTCACGAAGATGGAGAGTAGGGTGAGGGCCAGGACGGTGAAGAGCAGCCGGACGGCCAGGTACAAGTCCACGGCCACGTCCGTCCCACCCTGCTGCTGGAGCCCGCCCGTATTACAAGCCATTGCCATAAAGCACAGTGAGACAAGAACCTTAGCCCAGGCCCCACACTTGATAAACACTATCACAGCAAATACCGGCTCTACGTAAGTTACAACATTCTGAAGCTGTGAGATCAAGCGAAACAAGTCTGAGAGCCAATAAATCAGCATTGTGACGAGTGACTATTAATCCAGTCAAATCTGTCGTTATCTCAACCCTTCGTGCCCCACGTTGGGCGCCAAAAAAAAAACTGTCGTGGTTTAAACCCAGTCAGGTAATTCGTTCACTCACTTCCCCCCCTTTTCTTGCCCTCCCCCTGCTCTCGGAGGGATGGAGAGGAAAATCGAAAAGAATGCAACTCCCACAGGTTGAGATAAGAACAGTTTAGTAACTAAGGTATAACACAAATCACTACCGCTACCACCAATGATAATAATGATAAAGGAAATAACAAGGGAAGAGAATACATCATCTCACCACCAGCCGACCGATAACTCGCCCCCCCAGCCCGACCAAGCTCCGACCGATACCTCCTCCAACCCTGCAGTCCCCCCGGCCCTTCCGGCTAACTCCCAGTTGCATCCTGGGCATGACGTGCTGTGGTATGGAATACCTCTTTGGTCAGTTTGGGTCAGGTGTCCTGTCTCTACTTCCTCCTGGCTTCCCCTCCTCCCTGGCAGAGCATGAGGCTCACAAAGTCCTTGGCCAAACCTAAACATCACTATCAGCTCTGTTCCCAAGCTGAAAGTCAAAACACTGCACTGCACCAGCTACCAAGAAGGGGAAAAATGAGTGCTACTGCTGAACCCAGGACAATTGGTTGGGCTGTTTTATTCTGTGCAACTATTTGCTGGTGTAATGCAATATTATCTATAGAGATCCATGGAAGAAATTGCCTGTATTGGAGAAGAAGAGAGGATAGCTGCCGTGAGACACAGACACAAAGACTAGGAGATGCTGACGCCCCGTACAGGGGGATGATCACTGCCCTAGCCCTGCTGGCCACACTGTTGCCGATACAGGCCAGGATGCTGCTGCCCTTCATGAGGCACAAGCTGGCTCATGTTCAGCTCCATCAATCAGCATCCCCAGGTCCTTTTCCACAGAAGAGCTTTCCAGCCACTCTTCCCTCAGCCTGTATCACTGCATGGGGTTGTTGTGGTCTAAATGCAGGAGCCAGCACTTTACCTTTTTAAGACTCTTACATTTAGTCTCAGCCCATCAATCCAGCCTGTCCAGATTCTTCTGCAGAGCCTTCCTATCCTCAAGCTGGTCAGCACTCCTGCCTGACTTGGTGTCGTCTGCATATTTACTGAGGGTGCACTGGATCTCCTCATTCCCTCACCCAGTAAATAAAGATATTAACACTTGCCCCAGTACTAAGCCCTGTCTGTATGTGGATGTCTATCGTCACAGCTAGAGAGTCAGTGAAATGGCAGATCAAGCAAAACCTGTATCTGATTTAAAAAAAAAATTAAAAAATAAAACAGACTAAATTGTGAATTTTACCAGACCTTGGACTGTGGTGCTGAAGCCTATGAAATAAAAATAAAACATACAAAGGGGTATTAATTTATTTCTGTAAGCAGAGGTTCTACTGCAAGCACCAAAGATTTCATGTAACACCCTTTTTTCCATTTTCACACCTAACTATGAATCTTCTCTGCCTAACCGTGGAATGCTCAAAGAAAAATATGTCTCTTTTGAAGAGAATACAGTGAAGCCTAAGTAGGATTGAAGAGTTTTCATGACACCCTTTTTTCTGTCTTGTCTTCTGTTAGTCTTTGGAAATAGTTCAAAAAAGGTATTGGCCCACAGAAATACCTATTTTGATGCTCATACAGCCTTGGATGACTTGGTGCATCTCAACATATCTGCTCTTGGAAACTTTACTCCTTCCTAACATGCTTTCTGACATACAGCCCTTACCTCTTCATTACAAGTTTTTAATATCTTTTTGCCCTGAATCATTGACTGACTTTCTCTATGTCCTGCCGTTAGACATCTGAATTATTAGCACTTTCTTTTCCTATGGACAATCCATTTATTGAGATCCTTACGCGATATGAAAAAAAAAAGGAAAGAACATCCTGAATGATTTTCTACCTGCTTTCTTCATCTCCTTTAGCTTTGCTCACCTAGACTCTGCAAATAAGGCAAAAGCTAAAACGTGAACTTCAAGGCAGAGATGACCTAGGTGAGGAGCAACAAGGGTCATCTAGCTTACACTTAAACAGTAAGCCAGAACTTCTAATAAAATTCTGACATTTAGAAAATGAAAAACTTTCTACCAAATATTTTTTACATGCCTGAAGAATTTTTCTGTTACTGAAACTCTCACATTGACAATAAAAAATCAGTAAAGTTTTGTCATGCTTGGGAAAAAGCTTTTCTGTTTGTAAATAATCTCTATAATTTCCTTGTCTTTTTTATATTTTTAAATTAGTTATCAATTTTCTCCTCTTCTCGGCTTCTAACATATTTCTGTTCCAGGCTATTTTTTTTTCATATTAAGGGTTAACATCTTGAAAAGACAGTTTTGAACACACACAGTGAAAGGGAATTTATTTTCCTTTTCCTTTCATAAAAACTCAGCTCAGAGTCATGGTACGCAATACAGTGAGTAATATTTCCTTTCAATTTGGCAAGTTGGAGATGTACAGCTAAAGCTTTTAGATGACTGGAGCAGAAGCGAAAGGAGAAGCATCATCATCTTGATGAATCACACTAGCCACACCTTGATGACCGGCTAAACAGAGGTACTTTTCAACAGACTGTAAGGCAAGGTTTAAATAAAAATGGGGAGGTGTTGAAAAAAAAAAATAAATCCTTCATTTACTTTTAGCCAGGTAGTGTGTACTTCACCAAAATAAAAAACAAGACACAAGGATATGACACTCTGAAACAAATAGGCAAAAGGTATGTTTCTAAAAATGGTCTTGTAATTTAGGGTTCTACAATGAAAAGAAAGCAGGCCATTTGGTTTTTACTGGAGCCAAAGTATAGGATTCCATTCCCTCATTGGCAGCAGAATGCTAGTGACAAAATCAAGTGCAAGAAAATTTGATCAGAATGGAAGTGCTGCCTTCAAGCACCTTGTGCAAGTGCTGTGGTGGCAGTAGTTAATGTTTAGAGCAGGAGAAAAGGAAGGTTTCTGAGAATATCAAGTCCTGTAGAAGTATTGTGGTTTAATCCCAGCTGGCAGCTAAGTCCCAAGCTGCCACTTGCTCACTCCCACCATTCCCTCCTGCATTGTAGGTGGGATGGGGAGGAGAATTGGAAGAATGTAAAACCCACAGGATAAGAACAGTTTAATAATTGAAATAAAGTAAAATATAGTGATAATAGAAATAATACCAACAATACCACAGAGAACAACAAATGAAGGAGAAAGTTCAGAAAACACAAGTCATACACAATGCCACCTTCTGATCACCTGCTGACCAATGCCCAGCCTGACCCGAGCAGTGATTGGTCCCTTCCTGGTAACTCCCCCAGTTCATATACTGGGCATGATGTGCTGTGATATGGAATACCCCTTTGGCTCGTTTGTGTCAGGTGTCCTGTCTCTGCTTCCTACGAACCTAATTCCACGACACCTACTTCTGGGAATATTAACTATGCTCACACTATGCTCATGAACATCATCCTCTGACTCTGTCAACCTTCTTGCTTGAGGTGATAAAGCAAGTTACAATTGGAATCACCTATTTACTGCAAAAACCTGAATTTCTGTCTCTTGATTTCTTTATAAGATGCTGTTAGTAAGTTAAAGGACCAGTGTAATAATAAGGGCATTGAATTTTCATGTAGCAGGAATTACACTTTTTTTGGTGCGATGTATAATAGAGTTGTCTATAAATGCTTAAATCCATCTCTAGGCACTGTCTTCAGGAACAGAATGTTTTAGTTTTACTTTTAAAGTTAACTATTAATATCTTATCTCTATCACAATAACTCTGTCACGCATACTCTGGTGGGATAATGAAGCCTTAGGTATTAAAATGGGTTCTTCATGTTCATTCATGCATTCTGACATCTCACATTCCCAAATAGTATTCTTTGACCCCAAAAATATAGCACTGTTGTTGGTAGCCTTCCTAAAGATGTGAAAGATGGTGCAGCATCGTCATATTATGCATAAGTTGAAAGAAACTACTCTGATGCTGGCTAGGGAAACTGAGATTTTGACTACATGTTAGCAAAAATAATTTTGAAGTATTACATTATTGTGCATGCAGTAAATGCTCACAATGTAGTGTGTTTATTCTGTACATAATAATAATATTTATACGTTTATACATACACACCTTAATAGGTAAATGTATACATGCAACATTATGGGGAAAAAATTATTTCACACCCTGAGATTTTATTTCAGATGCATGCATCTTGTTCACCAAAAGGAGGTGTGTGGTAAGAGCCAGGCCTTGAGTACTCAGATTTCATTCCAATGTAATTTATTCCAGTGTTATTAAGTGCCCTTAAGATGCTTATTTCCTCTTGTATATTACCTGTGATATGCAACTGAACTGTTTGTTAAAATCCTGTAGCTAATATTTCTGGGGGCATTTCTCCATTTTTTCCTCTGTATGACCTGATTACAACCTTGGAAAGTCTAATTCAGTTATTCCAGCAGGATCTTTGCAGCTGGAAAAACCTTTTAGTAGCTTTGCTTTCTCCTGACCTTAGCTTCACTGAGTTTAGTGCACTAGCCTGCCTCTGTGGCTCAAGGCTGGATAGCGTGAGTCAGTCCATCTTTGCCACACATCAGCTGCAGTACTGTTTTAATAAAAAGAGAATTAAAACTTTGGGTGAAGGTAGTCTAAGCGATTTAATCATTTAGTGAAGGAAACAAACAAAGCTGTTTTCTTACATGAATCATTAACTTCAGATTCCTACTTTCCAGGTGTATGATATGTCACTAGACTGTATTACCTCTGCTTTAGATGAGCATTATGCAGATAGAAATATTTATTCTCGAACTGAAGTTTTGTGTACATGTGGAAGATAGTGGTATATCAGTATTTAATTTGGATATACATACAGTAGATTATTTTTAAGACACATTAGTTTTGGAATAACTTTTTAGTATGAAACCTGTTTAGCTAGAAAGTTATTAAATGCATGGTGACTTTGGATGACATGCTGTTCTGGTGACAGACAGGGTATGCCACAAAGTGACCACACACTGTATAGCTGCATGATATGCAGAATTTAATAAACAAGCACACTAACGCCAATAAGCACACTCAAGCAAGAACACTAGCGTGAATTGGGTAAACATCTCTCTACATATAGTGAATAAGTACAATAAAGCAAATCAGATATAGGTATATAAGTACTGAAGAAAGTTAACAATGCATTAAATCATTACTCTATAGAGAGACTAGAGACTAAGAAGAAATACATCAGCAGTTACTACTGAATCATCATCCAGGTCCACATTTCCAGGTGGGAAGACCTGTTGCAGCCAATGCCAGGAGTCTTAGGTAATTGGGAAAATTCCTGCACTGTACATCCACCCATAGGTGAGGCTTCTCTCATGGCCACAAGAGGGTCCTGCTTTTATACCCTCATCAAAACAACCGGCATTATGCCAGACCTCTAATCGTTTACTCATAGGGCCATGCAATTTCTCTTGATCTCACTATTGTCCACTCTGAGAGTGTTGGACAGATGACCCAGTGTGGGTCGTAGAACAGCTGCACACCTGTGTTTTCCTGTCTCTTTCCAACAAACAGTCACAATGGACATAAACATACATACTCCGCCAAATACACAGTGGCAAACAACATCCTTTGTCATGTCTCTCAGTCATGAGAGGGAATCAGCTCTCAGCTAGGTTCCCATCCATTACACGTGCTCTGTATGTGTAGCTAGCAAACCTTGTATTAATGTGGGTTCATGTCAACAGATGGTTTATACCTGATCTGCTTTAAATCTGATTCCATGTTATCTGGTACATATCTTCTGTGTGTACTCACACACAGAGACAAGCAAAAATGCCCAAACTCCCCCATTCTTGATATCTTCCTACATTTCAGCTGTCTTTGATTCTAACCATCATAAGTTCTCAAATAGTGTGGAGTAATCATAGAATCATAGAATAGTTAGGTTTGTAAAGGACCTTAAGAGCATGTATTAATACCGTTTATTGACCTTTTCAGAAACCAATTTCCTTCCTTCTCAGGAGATCTAATATTTAGAACATAGCATTTATTTCATGCAAGTGAGGGACAAAGGTTATACAGCCGGCCTTGTGCATGAAAAGTATTCCCAGTTGTTTCCCAAGATGTTTACCATTGTATATTAATGATTTTATATGCAAAGTATACTTCCAGATGTCTTGATCCCTCAAGCTACGGATAGTGTTTGGTTTGGGCCTAATAAAAAAAAAAAAAAAGAGATTCAATCAAGTTTCATTGCTGAATATCCAAAATCCTTAGCCTTAGTGTCTCTATCCCTCCAGCTCATAAGCTCCAGTGTAGCTATGATACCTTCATGTTGAATAATTACATCTTTTTACAGAAGCCACTATTGATGTCTGTTGTGATTTTGACACTGGAGAATTTTACTTTTGGAATATGACACATCAGCAAGAGAAAGAAGCATACAAGCTGATGCTGTAAGCATTGTCAACATAGAAAAGATATTCCTTATTCTTGTAAATACTGTGCTTCCATGCATGAATGTTATAGAAGAATGTAACACTGCTCCAGGTTTCATTATCTCTGCTAGGAATGAGAATTCCAGTAATAATGAAGTCCACCAGAAACTTTTCTTTAGCCACCAATATGCCCTACAAAGGAGACTTTCTTGAGGAAGAACAATGAGGGAACAACTGCAGTGCAGCAGTCAAGGAAAATTCTGGTGCATCTTTCAGAAGGGAATGGTTATGCAGGAAGTAGGTCATGCCAGTTTATCCATGTTACTGCTAGAAAAGGATATAACTGTGCTTTATCTCTAAGCTGCTTTAGTTTAAAGTATTTGCAACCTGAGCCTGACCTATGTCTCATGCTTTTCATGCTGAATCACTGTCTTCATAAAATATTCACAATAACAGTCAGAAACCTCACATTTCTGTTTTGATTATCTCATTTAATGGAATTTTATCAGTTTTACAATCACAAAAGGAATGTTCAGTGCAAAGCTGGAAACATTATTATAGTGATATTATCTGTTTCCATAGTACTCATTTATGTTCTCTGCAAATCTATTCAGCCTTCTCATGCCACTGAAGTAATTTCATAGAATGTATCCTATTTAATGACGTAATCTGTCAGTTGGAGAGGGGTTTTGGTTCAGCAGCTGTAACTAGTGGCTTTATATACGTCAGAGCTCTGATAGCCAAAATCTGGCTGCTGTTGGAGGGGTAGTAGCTGAAAAATATCAAAGAATAAACTTTATGCCATACTGCGGTGCAGGCATGCTACTTTTTACACAATGGATCAAGTCTGGTCTTCAGATAATCTTGTTTTATTCTCAATGCACAAGTTTAATGTCTGCTACCTGGTTGTCCCTGTGGAAGGATGCATGCAGCTGAAGCTGTGATTCAAGGCGGGATCTTTTTCCCCATGAGGAACAACATATTCCAACCATAACTTTTCAGGTTTCCCTAGGAATTCGGATTCTTCAAGATCCTAATGATTTATTTTATAACCATAATTCCATGTGAATCTGGAGATGTGTTTATCAAGTAATTCTGTTTCATGGGGATTGGCTGTTGAACATATTTGTACAGAAATAGGGTTCTTGGGAGAATGTTCACTTTTATTTTTTCTATTCTAACTACAAAGATAAACACAGAAAATCCCATTTATTTAATTTATCTCTTACTGTTTTGAAACAATTAGCTGTAATTTTAGCTGAATGATCATTTTAAAGCAGGTGTTGTACATGGTCTTGGGTACTAGGTTCTCTCAGTTCTGAGGAAATTTATTCATAAATATATATTTGCTATTTGTAGTGACAGCAGCAGGAATAAAGCTGCAGGCATGCAGTGGGTCCTGAGAGGAAAAGGATGAGTAGTGGTACCCAGTGTATCCTGCTCTTTCACATAACATGTTATTTGACATGGACATCTGCCATCACCAACACAAAAAACAGAGGGTAGAGAAGCATAAATACTGTGCAGGTGCTATTGCACTGTCTGTACTCGTGAGGAGGGAGGTGGAATTTGATCTTGCCCTCCTCCACTCCATGTATCTAATTCAAAGCATTTAGATCATTTTATGCTTTCACTTTTTCACATATTGCCTTTGGTAATTATACTTGAATTGCAACAAGGAAGGAGGAGTTAAAAATGCAAACCTATCTTGTGCCTGTACTTAAGCACCTCAGATTGCATCCACTGACCCTAAAAAAAACTTTCTAGTAATGACACCTGGCTTTCAACCAAAGTAGGTGTTTTTCCTTTGCCTGAAATAAACAAAGATTAATTTATTTGATCAAAGTTTTTGGCGCCCTTGTCTGGAAGAATACCAAATGTGTTTAGTATTTTTTTCCTTCCAGTAACTTCCAGAAGACAGGATATTTTTGAGGGCAAGAAGGTAAGCTGACTGATGTTATGGCTGCCACAGAAGATGATCTGTGAGGTCCTCTCTGGCCAAAGACCATGAAATCTAGGAAGGGTCTCAGGGTGCAGCTGAGTTTCATGCCCTGTATCAATTTTCTTTCACAAAACAGCCTGAAGACTTTGTTGCATCCTGCTCCCTCATACTTCTAACTGTTCTATCTTGACAAAAGTAGCATGGCTTCTTGCCATATTAGGAAAACATTTTTTGCTATTCTTTCTCTGCTGTACACCCTGATGAGGCCATTCTGGTGTACAGTCTCTGCAGCATCACTGGTTGTTGCAGCTCCAAGGGGGCACTTGAACTGTAGACAACTCAATATTCTGAAACTTGTAGGGTTGTTTTCTTCCTCGGTTTTTAGGATCTCTTATATCTCAGTACTAATGTTTCATGGATTTTTTGATTGAGAGGAAAAACCACAAACTAACTCTATGCCAATTAACAAACACCTTTTCGTGGTTTAAACAAAGTCAGGTAATTCGTTCGCTCACTTCCCCCCCTTTCTTGCCCTCCCCCTGCTCCAGGAGGGACAGAGAGGAGAATCGAAAAGAATGCAACTCCCACGGGTTGAGACAAGAACAGTTTAGTAACTAAGGTATAACACAAATCACTACTGCTACCACCAGTAATAATAATGATAAAGGAAATAACAAGGGAAGAGAGTACAACACCTCAGCACCAGCTGACCGATAACTCGCCCCCCAAGCCCGACCAAGCTCCGACCGATACCTCCTCCAACCCCGCAGTCTCCCAGCCCTTCCGGCTAACTCCCAGTTACATCCTGGGCATGACGTGCTGAGGTATGGAATACCTCTTTGGTCAGTTTGGGTCAGGTGTCCTGTCTCTGCTTCCTCCTGGCTTCCCCTCCTCCCTGGCAGAGCATGACGCTCACAAAGTCCTTGGCCAAACCAAAACATCGCTATCAGTTCTGTTCCCAGGCCGAAAGTCAAAACACAGCACTGCACCAGCTACCAAGAAAGAGAAACATGACTGCTACTGCTGAACCCAGGACACACCTTCATTACTATTTTTGCTATAATTGACAAGCAAACGCTATACTGCCCCTCCATCCTTTCAGTACTTACTGTTTGTCTGAAAAAGTCATGATCTGCAGTTGTAGTTTCCTTTGGGCTGAAAAGAAGCATCTGTCTAGCTGCAATGTGAGAGGTGATACTACTTATAACACATTATTTGCAGTAGCAATGGTTCCCTTTAGGTCTCTTTCAGACTGAAAGGGGACAGCATACATGAGTAGCTTAAGCAGCAACCTGCCATTGCTGTGTGGAGGACAACTGCACTGATTTCAAAGAGAATAAGAAAGGTGATATTTGAACACAATGAATGAAGCTGGTTTTTAACAGTTTTGTTTTCATGTTGCTATGGCTGGCTAGATGGCATTCCAAATCCATATCTGGAAATATGACTTCTTTGGCTGGCTGGGCTTCCAATGTGTTTATCTGAGTTTATCTCATGTGTGCTTTCTACATGCAAATAAAAGTAGGCTCAGCAGTTGCCTTAGTTCTTTGTGTTTTCCATCATTATCAATGAAAGCATTCATTATGATTTCGATCCCATTTGTTGCAAATATAAATAAAATCTGACAAAATTGTAGGTAAATCCTTTAGGGCTGGAAGCTGATAAAATGGGGCAAAATTACTTTTATACATGAAAGTCTCATTAAGCAGCTTAATCAAAATAAAAGAAAGTGGCATCAGGGCCCATGATGAAATGCATACATTTCATCACTTTGTCATTGCAACCACTTTGTTTCATCTGTTCATGCTGCTTATGTCAGCCATGTTCTTTTTTATAGGATTTGTGTTAATCTATCTAGACAACACAAAGGTCAATGGGATCTGAGGAAAAATGCCCTGTTTTTCTCATATGTAATCAGAAACTTAACAGAGATCAACTGAAACAGTGTATTTTTCTGAATTAATTTTTGCTTGATGGGTAGCAGTGTCCCTTAGAGGCTACAAGGACAAGCAAGGGAAGACTTAGGTCATTTAAGACTCATAAAAACCATTAACTAAAGTGCATGAAGCATTGCTTATAACTAAATTGTATTTCACAGAATAAGCAAACACTCAATCCCTTCAAGATGCAATTGCAGAGCACTGGTTCCTCTTCTCAGAACACTTCATTTTCTAATTTTAACAGCAGAGGATATCCTCAAGGTACAAAGGGGAGATAATCAAATGAAGTGGGGGATTTGAAAAGGCCAGAAGCAGCATTTGCTAATTCCCCTACATTAAATGCGGAGAAGCCTTTATAGCTTTGTTACTCCTTCAGCTTTGTGGAAGTACAAATATTTTTGCATTTTCTTTTAGGCCAGAGATAGGCAATTTTAATTAATAAATAACTGGCATTAAGGATGTTTAATCACTGCATTTTCTGTGCTTGATTCTGAAAGTTTCAGCATCAATGAACCTTCAGAATGTTGATAATTTTTGTCTGCAAAAATGGTATCTTGTTGTAAAGAGGCATGTTATCTGCTTAAGCCATACTCGGAACTTTATCAGTTTTACATTTCTACAATATGCCAGTTATGAGTAATACTATATAAAGGAACAGTTGCGTCCCCTGTAATCAGTTATACATGTATGTACTCGACTAGCTCATTAATAAAAATCTTTTACTGTTAATGATATAGTATTGGTAAATAGATGTAAATTTTTTACTTAAGAATTTAATCATTCTTTTTTAATAATAAATATGCATTGTATTGACATGTGCACATTCAGTGGTAACACAGTGTGCTACCAGAAAGGGAGAAAACTTACTCATGACTGACTCGACCAAGCACAACAGAGCTTGTTGCAAGTCAGAAAGTAGAGCCCTCACCTCTTCTTTCCACTTGCAAAGACAGATATCTGAGGTGCTTCCACAGATGTTCCTGGAACACTGTAGTTAACAGGAGAGTGTTTTAACATAAATTGAAGCCAGTTATGCTTCACCCTGAAAAGGTGTGGTGTAGCTTTCTCCACTTCCTCAACTGGGCCATTAGTGGCTCAGGTCTGTGTATGGTGGCTGATACAGGTGAATACGGCAATAATATGAGCATGTATCTGAAATCCTGTCATCTCTGAGACATGCTCTAGTCATTCTATGTGATGTTACAGCTAAAATTCGAGGAAACACGTAAGGCAAACCTCAAGACTTGTTTGGTTTTTTTTTTTTCTCTTTTGCAGCAGCTCAGAACCCCTCTGGATTTGCAAAAATAATTAGAACAGTGATAGGCTGAATTTCATTCCCAATACCTCTGACTGTCACTTTTAATATCTCTTTATCCTAACTGGAATACGTTTTGAAGTATCCCCTCCTTCTTAATGGTAATCATTTTTTTAAATCATGCAGCTCATTGTGCTGCTGGGTTTGCCTTTTGTGTATGGTTAGAAAAGATAATCTCTTTGCTATAAACACCTCATTTAGGTCTGTTGGGAAATCATCTATCTATCTATTATCTGTGGAAGTCATCTGTGAATTAGCCACTATGTGTGAGTGAAGACAGTTTTGTTACGTAGCAAAACCTAGAAATCAACTAATACGCGGTGCAGTCTGTTCTTGAAATAAATTTCTGAACATACAGGAAAAAATATCTAAAACTCTACTAATACATGTTTATTTTTATATTTACATTTATATTTACATATATTGAAATTCCTCTGCTGACTGCAGTCAGGAATCTGGTGGGTTAATGCATGATTTTAAAAATATCATACCTTACAATGTCTATCTTAAGATGTGAATCGTTCAATTAAATTGAAATTTCTATAGTTTATGAAAAAGGTTTGTGGATTTTTTTCTCACCATAATTCTGTTGATGTACCCTTTCATAGTACAGGCCAAAAATCAAGTCACAAATGTATATCCTGACAAAAATGTATCAGTACAATTCTCTGTGAAGTTGACATTAATATTTTTTCTGATTCTAATGATAGTTTTCTCTCAAAGCTTGCTATAAAATTAATTCTTTATAAAAGAAAATCAACTGTTTAGTGTGCTTTCTCTAAAGCCTAGAAATATTCTTTCCTTTTTCTAGGAGCACTTCAGGAGTATAATTGAAAGCTTCACTGAGGAGCACAGAACAAAACTTATACAGCAAATTTATCCCTTTATGTGATCACACTAAAAGCATAGAATATGGCTCACCAAATATCCCTGAAATTGCCTGGGAATGAGTAAAATATCATTTCACTGCAGGATAAAGTGTTCCATTTAAAGTGCAAGTGCAGGCTTTAGGGTAATATTGACAAAGTGGAGTTAAATTATGAACTAATACCTCTCTCTAGAGGTCTGGAAAGATATACCAGTAATCCTAAGAATAGCACCTGTTTCCCCTTATGGCAGAAATAGTTCATATCAGAGAATTCATTATTTTTATATAACAAGCTCATTTACATAACAAGCTCTGTAAAAGTGTTTTATGAAAAAGTAAACCATAAAATACTGGGAATAACAGCACAGAACTGAGAAACAAACTGTTTTCCCAGATGTCCTTGTGCCATGGAGGGCATAAAATGGACATAATTCTTTTCTGGGAATACTCTCTTTCCAGAAGGGCTCTCTAACTGACAGAGAGCTGGAGTAATCTATGTCAGTTTAGGAGGACTACTTGCATGAAGAGGGGGACCACAATCACTTTCCTATTTCCACAGCAGGAAGTAGCTGCAGTGGCCTTTTCATTTGAGGTAAGAATTCCCAGAGCAAGGAGAATAATGGCTGAATGAATGCCAGGGTGTCCTTCACTAGAAAGGGAAGTTGTAATACTTTTGAAATGTTACAGTCAATTTGTCAGTTAAAGGGAAGCTGTAATATTTTGAAATATATGTCCTTTATGGGCTGATGGTAACCCAGTAGAAGGGTCCTCCAATTCTTATTAATCTATCTTCAGAGTAACTTAGCTTCTTCATGCAGGCAGGCACCCCCCATTGTCTGCTTGAAGACCCACTGACCTTAGGTTGAACAAAGCCTGCGTGGGGCAAATATCAGAGTGTGTATATCTGACAGATCCAGTGTTCTGACTTAAAAAAAAAAAAAGTGTTTTTTAAAAAATTTAACTGACAACATAAAAGTAAAGGAAAATTCGAGGCTCAAGGTAAGCAAAGATCTATATGTACTCATTCCCCATATCTCGCAATAGCCAAACACAGCTCTGATTTCTTGCTTTGCAATTCTGATAATACAAATTTCTGATTTGCATCACTTACATACATCACATACATCCTTACAAGAAGCAGTCTTGCAATAGTCTGCTGCTTGGCAGCTGCCTTTTAGAGGGGGACAGGTTCCTTTCATGGCTCACTGATTATCTAACTTTTTATGGTCATCTGTCACTTTTCAGTACCACACTGAATCCATTGGTGTGTGTTGGACATCCAACAGCTGCTAGACTTTGATTTTCTCTCCTCAATGTATCGTGAATAGTATAACCTAATAATTTTAAGGCAGATGCATCAACTATAATCAAAGCATTCAACCAAGCACTGTCATTGGTTGCCAGTAAGCTCAGCTGGGTAGACCTTGTTTCACTGAGTGATATAACCTTTGTCTTCGGCCTGTCACAGGGTGAAAGTGTGTCCAGGTGGTCTTTGTGGAGTGGGTGAAACACTCTGAAGTTAAACTCCATCTTACCTCAAGGTAACTTATTTGTGTGATCATATGTTTAAACAGGACTTTTGAATTTCTATTTACAGAATGTATTTTATCTTTTGGTTTGTCCTCTGAAATTTATTGAGATGGGGTAATTTATTATATACGCTTTTAAATATAAATAAATTAAGCATTCTGCAAGAAAGGGTTCTAGAGTGTTGTTACAATAATGTAATGAAAAACAGACCAGCTGAAAGATAGTTCTTTAGTAAAACTGCCTTTTTACTATCTTTTTGCTATCTCTATGTCTGATTAAATTAACAGGCTTCTCAGACCCACCTTACCTAGTACAAACTTTATGTTCTTCAAACCATTCCACTTTAAAGCTGACTCTGTTTAATTCAGCATTTCTGTTTTGCAGATACTCAGTTCCTCAAGCAGTGGATTTTTGAATATTAATCATGACAGAGAGTTACATGAGAATGATGTACTTCGTACCTGTCATTCCTCCTCTTTAGCATTCCTAGTATCAATTTTTCCTTTGCTCCCATATAAATTTAAAAGGCAGTGGTAGTTGTCCAATGGAATGCAGATGGTCCAAAGGAACATATTTGCAGAAACTTTTGCCCTCCAAAATACACCTGAAACAACGCTGTGGGAGACGGAGGAGGAGGAGAATGTATAAAAGGGGCATACAATGATGACTCCTGAGACAGCCTGTCTCTTATCACAGTAACTCACTTGGTATATGACCACTTATATTTCAGCCTCTTTCACCTCTTAGATAAGAGGTTTGTTGCTTTGAATCTGTAAAAAAAATCTGGTTTCTCTTCAGTTCTTTCCATTTGCTGACATTTATGCACTTACTGATCTTTTACCAAGTGCTTCAGTTTTACAGCTACATAAAACACAAATGGCATTCTGTATGTCTGAAGAAGCAACCAAAAGGTAACTGGTAATTTACTCAGTATTGTAGAATATTAATTGGTGACACCTGGAACAGGCAGATATGTTAATATAACAGAATGTTTGGTGATACTAATGGTTATTTAGGCTCTTTAGAAACGACAGGCACGGCAGGCGGGGAGAGGGAGTTGCCGTTTATGTTACGGATAATCTGGAGAATAAGGAACGTTGTCTGGGGACAGGTGAGCAGTTGACAGAGAGTTTGTGGGTCAGGGTTAAAGGGAGAACAGCGATAGGAAACATTATTGTGGGGATCTGTTACAGACTGCCTGATCAAGAGAACTCTGTGGATGAAGCACTCTACAGACAGATAAGAACAGTTTCACACTTGCAGGCCCTTGTTCTCACTGGGGACTTCAACCACCCTGATATCTGTTGGAAGGACAGTACAGCTTGGCATAAGCAATCTAGGAGGTTCCTCGATTGTGTGGAAGACAACTTCCTTCTGCAAGTAATAGAGGAGCCGACAGGGAGAGTTGCCATGCTTGACGTTGTGCTCACCAACAGGGAAGGGCTGTTTGGAAATGTGATGCTCCAGGGCAGCCTTGGATGCAGCAACTACAAGATTGTTGAATTCAAGAACCTCAGGACAGTGAGAAGAGCGTGCAGCAAGCTCACTGCCCTGGACTTCAAGAGAGCAGACTTTGGCCTCTTCAGGAACCTGCTTAGTAAGGTTTCATGGGATAAGCCCTAGAGGGCAGGGGGGGGCCAAGACTCTTGGTTGATATTCAAGCATCTCCTGCTACAAGCTCAGGAGTGTTGCATCCCAACTAGAAGGAAGTGCAGCAGGAGGGCCAGGAGACCTCCTTGGATGGATAAGGAGCTGCTGAGGAAAATTCAGAGGAAAAAAGAGGCTTATAAAAGGCAGAAGAAAAGGACAGGTGGCCTGGGAAGAGTACACGAATGGAGTCCGGGAAGCTAGGGACCGGGTTAGGAAAGCTAAGGCCCAGTTAGAATTAAATTTGGCTAGGGATGTGAAAGATAAAAGGAAGGGATTCTGTAGGTAAATTGCAAATAAAAGACAGACTAGGGACAACGTGAGCCCTCTCTGGAAGCTGTCAGGAGAACTGGCTATCCTGGATTTGGAGAAGGCTGAGGTTCTTAATGGCTTCTTTGCCTCGGTCTTCACTGCCAAATGCTTTGACCGCACCACCCAAGTCTTGGAAGGCAGACACAGGGACTGTGAGAATGAAGACCCTGGGCCCACTGTAGGAAAGGATCTGGTTCGAGACCATCTTAAGAACCTGAAAGTACACAAGTCCATGGGACCTGATGAAATCCATCCGCGGGTCCTGAAGGAACTGGGGAATGAAGTTGCTAAGCCACTGTCCACCAAA
Organism: Pezoporus occidentalis; assembly: GCF_034315485.1. NCBI lineage: Eukaryota > Metazoa > Chordata > Aves > Psittaciformes > Psittacidae > Pezoporus > Pezoporus occidentalis. The sequence continues at coordinate 1,170,552 of NW_026916203.1, read as the reverse complement.
TTTGAAAAATCATGGCAGTGAGGTGAAGTTCCCGATGACTGGAAAAAGGGAAATATAACCCCCATTTTCAAGAAGGCGAAAATAGATGATCCAGGGAACTACAGACCAGTCAGTCTCACCTCTGTGCCTGGCAAAATCTTGGAGCAGATTCTCCTGGAAGGCATGATCAGGGACATGAAAAACAACAAGGTGCTTGGTGACAGCCAGAATGGCTTCACTAAGGGGAAATCCTGCCTGACCAATTTGGTGGCCTTCTATGATGGGGCTACGGAACTGATGGACAGGGGCAGAGCAGTTGATGTCATCTACCTGGACTTGAGCAAAGCATTTGACACTGTCCCGCACGACATCCTTGTCTCTAAATTGGAGAGACATCAGTTTGATGGATGGACCACTCAGTGGATAAAGAACTGGCAGGATGGACACACGCAAAGAGTTGTGGTCACTGGCTCAATGTCCAGCTGGAGACCAGTAACGAGTGGTGTCCCTCAGGGATCAGCGTTGGGACCGGTCTTGTTCAACATCTTCACCACTGACATGGACAGTGGGATTGAGTGCACCCTCAGCAAGTTTGCTGATGACATCAAGCTGTGTGGTTCAGTTGATATGCTGGAGGGAAGGAATGCCATCCAGAGGGGCCTTGACATGCTTGTGAGGTGGGCTGATGCTAGCCTCATGAAGTTTAACCATGCCAAGTGCAAGGTCCTCCACCTGGCAGAGAAGAGATTCAGAGCAGCCCTGCAGAGAAGGACTTGGGGGTTTTAGTCAATGAGAGACTGTACATGAAGCAGCAGCGTGCTCTCGCAGCCCAGAAAGCCAACTGTATCCTGGGCTGTGTCAAAAACAGTGTGACCAGCAGGTCAAAGGAGGTGATCCTGCCCCTCTACTCTACTCTTGTGGGAGCTCACTTAGAGTGTTGTGTGCAGTTCTGGTGTCCTCAACATAAAAACGACATGGAACTGTTGGAACAAGTCCAGAGGAACGCAGTGAGCATGATCAGGGGACTGGAGCACCTCCCGTATGAAGATAGGCTGAGGAAGTTGGGTCTGTTCAGCCTGGAGAAGAGAGGGCTGCGTGGAGACCTCATAGCAGCCTTCCAGTATCTGAAGGGGGCCTATAAGGATGCTGGGGGGACACACTCTTCATTAGGGACTGTAGTGATAGGACAAGGGATAACGGGTTCAAAATTAAACAGGGGAAGTTTAGATTGGATATACGGAAGAAGGTGTCCTGGGTTCAGCAGTAGCAGTCATTTTTCTACTTCTTGGTAGCTGGTGCAGTGCTGTGTTTTGACTTTCAGCTCGGGAACAGAGCTGATAGCGATGTTTTGGTTTGGCCAAGGACTTTGTGAGCCTCATGCTCTGCCAGGGAGGAGGGGGAGCCAGGAGGAAGCAGAGACAGGACACCTGACACAAACTGACCAAAGAGGTATTCCATACCACAGCACGTCATGCCCAGGATGTAACTGGGAGTGAGCCGGAAGGGCTGGGAGACTGCAGGGTTGGAGGAGGTATCGGTCGGAGCTTGGTCGGGCTTGGGGGGGCGAGTTATCGGTCAGCTGGTGCTGAGGTGATGTATTCTCTTCCCTTGTTATTTCCTTTATCATTGTTATCATTGGTGGTAGCAGTAGTGATTTGTGTTATACCTTAGTTACTAAACTGTTCTTATCTCAACCCGTGGGAGTTGCATTCTTTTCGATTCTCCTCTCCGTCCCTCCGGGAGTAGGGGGAGGGAAAGAAGGGGGGGGGGGGGGGGGGTGGTGAGTTAACGAGTTACCTGACTGGTAACGACAGAAGGTTTTTACTGTATGGGTGGTGAGGCACTGGAATGGCTTGCCCAGGGAGGCTCTGAATACTGCATCCCTGGCAGTGTTCAAGGCCAGGCTGGACAGAGCCTTGGATGACATATTTTAGTGGGAGGTGTCCCTGGCCATGGCAGGTGTGTTGGAACTAGATAATCTTACGGTTCTTTTCAACCCGAACTATTCTATGATTCTAAGATTATAACTATTTACCAAAGATGTATTGGTTATTAGATGTGAAAGGCTTGGACATTCTTTCCCTCTGTCAGATGACAACATGGGGATGTGATTTTTGGATGCTTTCATTATTCACCAGACCAAAGCAGCACGTAAGAAGACTTCAATGGGGCAAAATAGTTGTCTACACAGTTTACACTAGATAGATGTTTTAATTTCTGTAGCCAACAGGCAAGTGTTGTCTAATCAGCTGGAATGCGATCCAATATTTGGTGAACCTTGCTTCTGCCAACAAATGAAGCCACAGTGGAGTTGCCTCAGCTTACAGACTGTGATTAATCTTAAACTCTGATAAAATACTAAGTCTTTATCACTAAGACTGCTATTGGCCCAATCCTTATACAGCAGAAAACAGTTGAGAGAAAAACTCTGTATCCAAGTTGCTAAGCATGAAATACTAGTTTGCAAAGGGAAAAACACTCAGTTACACTGTTAGCCAGACATACTCCCTAGCTGAGTCCAAAGAGATCAAAGAAACTGGTTTTGAAGACACTGGGAGAGAGTGATTGTATCATCACCTGGGACAATGTCAGAACTCCAAGAAACTACAGAATCGCTTCTGTGCTAGATGAGACAGTTAAGAACTTTCAGCAGTTAGGAATACTTACACACTTAAAGTCATCATCTGTGGATACAATAATACTCCTTCTTATATGAAGAACCAGCACCAGAGCTATTCATTGTGTCAGGCTCTGATGAAAATGTAAAAATTTTGCTGTGCTTGGGGGTGAATTGCAGCAAGCTAGATAGCTTGCCAATATAAAGACATACACCATTTCCTTAGGCACCTTCATATGTAATACACTGCATCAAATCGCCACGTCTCTTGAAGAGTTCTTAAGTATGAGCTATGGTTGTGAGACATTTGTATGCCTGAAAAGATAATTCTTTGCCTCTAGTGTGCAACTTGGCTTGCCTTATTTTATGTAGTCAGTTGACTACTTCTTTTTCTACTCAGCATACTGATGCAGTAACCGTACTGCATCAGAAAGTTTTAGGGGTCCTTTCTCTGGAAGGACTTTCTTTCTATCCCCATGATTTATAATGTGGCTGTAACTCATACCCAGACTGTCACTGCTAAAATTGAAACTACAGTAGGAAAAAATGGAAATGTGATATACTAAAGGTAACATTTCATCTTCCCTTAGTAGGTTCTGAAAGTGAGATCCTGCAGTTTTACAGGGAAGTGCTGACTAATGTTTCTATGACCTGTTTTAGTTATACCTGCTGTTTGGAGGCTGGTGACACCTTACATTTCTAACAACATAGATTCACTGTTTGATAATTAATACTAACCAAGGCTGCCTACAGCTTGAGAATCAGAGGGTCAGACTCCTACTGCTCCTTTTATTAGTTAACACTGTCTGTTTCAAATGTCTACAAGGCACCTTATTTCTCAGACCTGGAAATTAAACCACAAACAAACACAAGTTGTTTTACTGCTAAAGAAAATGCTTTTACTTCTGCCATAATGATTCATAGGCAAAATATCCGGTCTCACTTCATTAGCCAACCAGAATGCCATTACTTTGCCTCAGTTCAACAAACAAACCAACCTTATGTCTAGCAATAAAAAGCAACACTATGCTTCAAGAAGCAAACGTGAGTTGGCGTCTCAAGCCCTTAATCCAAAAAGAGCCCTTACAATACTAAGAGCATTGAAGTAAGCTATAAAGTCAATATCATACTCCCATGAATAAATCATTTCAGATAACTAGAATTTAAAAATAAAATCTTTGAAAGTAGTGGATGACAAAGTAGCTAACACAATATTTAATAAATTGTCACTGGCTTAGTTTTAAATAGTGTCCGATTGATGGAGTATGATGTGTTATAGCAAATGTGTTCCTATTTTCCAGCTTTGTCTGATGGGTTTAATAAATAATTGCCTAAGATCACAACTAATTTAGTACTCAAGGTAGAATTCTAGGACAACTTTTTTCTTTGGAGAAAGCCCAGTAGGAAGAAATTCACATTTCCCCACATGATGACCTTGTGCCTTTGAAATCACTGAGAATTTACTTCAGTAATGCCACAGTCTGAACTGAGCTGCTGGCGCTGTTCACGTAAATAGGAGGAGGTAAAATGATTTCACTAAGGGCAGCTGCACAGCTAATTGCAGAAGCAGTGTTCTTGCAGTGACACATAACTTATCTATTTCCTCTCAGCAAGAAGAAAGATCTGTTAATCATGGATCCTTCAGCATCACATGAAATGAGCTTTTGGATTGCAAAGACAAACATGATTTCTGCACCGGGATGACAGCTCCAGCTTCCACTTGCTATGACAGGCATGGCAAACAAAGTAGCCAAGACTAAAGCTCTTTGCCCATTAGGGTCTTCTTCTTGGCAGGTTAATAGTCACCTTCTCAGTAACTGGCTTGGTGGTCCTTCTCTGCTGAGGGATAATGAAACTATTGCCAGGGGTCACAGTGGCATCAAACACCCATAAGGCATAAAAAAGGGATTTCTTTTTATGTAAATTATTTGTTTCACACAAATCAGACAGTTATTTTTTCTGGCATATGGAGAATGAAACTGTCCTTCTCTTCCTGTTAACATCTTGCTGATTTATTTTCTTTTTTTTGTTTATTTTGCATGCTGCAAAGATTTCTCTGATTTCATCTATGGACACTATATTTTTCCTTCTTTTCATTTGTTTCTTTAGTAGCTGTGACTGTGCTTGATGCTGTACATAAGAAAACACAAAATCTCTCCCTACTCATGAGATTTTGCTATAGGAAGTGGCATGCAGCAGATGGAAAAAGACAGACTGTTGGAATAAGAAACACTTTGACAACAACAGTCAACCTGACTTTTGGTAGCCTCAGATCACCAGCATCTTAACAGCTGTTGTCAAGCTTCTAGTAGGCACTGCAACAAAGGAGAATTTTAAAAGTATGTTCTGAAGAAGGAAGGTAAGTTTACTTTGCAGTTGTTTACGGAAACATATTAGTTTACAGAGGGCAGACACACTGTTTAACAGTATAGGCAATCAAGGCCAACACCACAAACATTCACTTCTGAATGTACACAAGTTTATGCAGCCATACATCTTATTTTGCATTAGTCAAGTGAAATTCACAATCCATATTTTAGAAAAGTCTATATGAGTGCAGCTCCCTTCTCTCTCACTCTTCAAGAAAAATTTACTTACTGGCATATTTTTAAAAGTCTCAGTAAAAAAAAAGAAAATGTCAAATTTTGCATTCCGTTTTCAGCATAAGAATGCATTACTTCAGGAACAGGCAAAAATGTACATACCTGTCCGTTTTACAGGAGGAAATGTGAGAATAAAGAGGTTGTGCACCATACTCAAAAAGGGGAAAAATTTGCAACTTACAGTGTGTGAGCTCAACATGTCTCTGGGATAGTAGAATTTCAGAGCTACAGCTGCCAGGTTGCTCAGGTATAAAGGTTTTTGGATGAGGAAGGATGGGTGTTTTGTCCTTAGATATATCAGGGCTTCAAAAGCCAATGGATGCATAGGTAAACTCTTCCTAACCCAAGAAACCAAAAAGGGAAAAACTGGAGTCTGTGCAGTATGAGCTTACTTAGATAGTTATCATGGAAAGGACTGCTCACGTTGCTGCAGGTTCACTGATACATTTTTTAACTTCTGTTGCAGTGCAATTCCTTCGTTACACTGCTGCAGCATCACTTAGTGCCAGTTTTTAATTTCCTTTTTCCCCACTGAAAATGGCAACAACATTGTAGCATATCTGTACAAGGCTGGGGGGTGAGAACTCAACACGATGTTCATTTCTGACATTCATTTCTCCAGAGTACATGGAAAATGATTGTTCACATCCCAGGGTAAGCCACCTATAAAGACAAGGAAATAGGCTCATGGCCTATTATGTCCCAGTCAGAATGTTTGTCTGTAACAGCTTAAAATATACGCTCTGCCCTGGAACGGGAGGCGAGAGGTAAGGTGTCATTTGGTAGAGCAGGCAGCCTGTGATTCTTGCTGGGATACTATGACTCCAAATCTCTTTTGCTAAGGGCTTTTATTTTTCTTGTGATCTTCCCTTCTCTAAATTACCAGATAAACTTTGTGAAAAAAATATTTATTAAGACACTTGTATTACAGCAAATTGCTCAAGTAGTGCTCATAATGAACTAAAAGAATCTGTACTTTCATTAGTGACTAAGGAATTTCTATATTTATTTTTAAGTCTCCAGCTTGAAAACCAGCTTACTTTGTGGATATCGAATTGCATGGCACTAACATGAATCAACTAAACTTGCTTTTGCAGTATAGAGGCTGTGGTACTTATGTAAATAACTGCGCATATTTTCTCATTGCATATTTAAATATTTAGTTTGACATTTGTGCTTGCACACATTCATACATATATATAGAGAGAAAGTGATAAAGAGATACATACTTACCATGACAGATGCCATTTAGCACCCCCAGAGTCATTACAGTTTTGTGAAGAGAGAAGGAAAAGATAAGAAAAAAAGCAATACATATAGTCCTTTTTATGGTGGCCTATAGACAAATACTAGAATTCGTTTAACCAATTTATTTTCTCCAACAATTCCAAGTCTTTGTCAATTTTACTGTATTTTATATTTGGATAGTATCATACAGTTTCTTCTTACACAGCCTTTTAATACAATTTTGCAGTCTGTTATCCTGCAATTACTAATGCCTTATTATTTTGTACATCAGCAATTTTCATTCTGGAGATCAGATGCTACGGGCAGGACTTTGATACACATCCTTAGCTGCTAGGTCTTGCAGCCACCTCTGTCTAAGTTTAGAAACACAGCTTGAAAATTCTGTATGTATTCATGGGGTTTCTTTCTTCCAAAGCTCTAATCTGCATTACCAGGGGAGAGATGTGACTTTAGCTGGGCAGCTAGAGGCACTCTGTGAGTGACAAGTGCATGGGGAGAGGATGGTTGTTACCAAGTTCTTAGGCCTAGTAAGGTAATAAGCTCCACATTTGCACTAGATGGTTTATAGAAAGAAGAGAGACGTTGTCATTCCTTTTCTTTACTTCAGCATGCCTCATTGGGGCATGCTGGGGGCAGCTTTATCTGTCCTGCCTTTCTTTTCTCATTTGTACTTCAGTTGTGAAACTCACACAGAGGCAGACAGCCTGCCCCAGGATTTAGAGCTGTAGCTTGGCTCAAATGATACCTCTCTTCTCAACCAGTGGCCTGTGTCTCATGGCCGAATGCCCACTGACTGGACTGAGAGGAATTTTACCCTGTAAGAGCATTCAAATACACTGCTGCTGCCTCCTGGTTAGCAGAATATCCTATTTTCCATTTCTTCCCCAGATAATGCAGCTTTGCTGTGTGACTAGCATTTCACTCCAAAGCACGGCAGATTTGGGGGAATCCTGAATTGGCATTGTTTCACCAACTTGTGAGGAGATGCATTTTTGCATAACTCCCCTAAAATATCTTCCTTTTAAATTCTCACACAATCATCTTCAATATTTCATCAAACTATATTGCTTTGCATAAGGTAGAAGACAGAGGCAGCTGGTAAGGTGTGAAGTTTCAAATCAATCTGGTGGGAGAACATAAAGTGCTGAGGTAGCCTTGATGACTTTGTTTGCTCCTCACAGCTGTAATATGCCTCAGGGAAAACCGCAGAAAAGTAACAATCCAAATAAAATAAAGTTCTTTAAAACCTATCCTGTTTTAAATAAGCCATAAAGCAGGTTCATTTTGCAGGCTAATTTTGATCTAAAATGTCTTCTGCTTGAATTTCTTATCTTGTAAAAACATATAATGATTTGCGATCAACAAATATTTCATACTAAAATGGAAGCAGTATTCAAATAGGTAAAATAAGTAATGTCACTGTTGTAGACACAGGCATGGAGGTTTCTGAGTTTTGATCTCTTGAATGCTATTGGCTTGGGTCTATACACGTTCTCATTTACAAAATGTTTACTTAGAACTATTACAAAATGAACTAATTTTGTTGAGCAAATTGCTAGTAGGGAACAACTAGATTGAATAAGCAATGGCTTTGTTTTCTGTTTGTTACTCTTTTTGTTAAAGAGGATGTGGTTTTTTATTATATACGTTTGGTTTAAAAAAAAATGCTTAATTCATTATTATCCTTGGTGTGTGAATTCCGTATAGTAGCAAGTTTTTGGGAAGAATTCAGCATTCTGAAATCCTGCATTTTATTTATTAGTGTGTAAAACTCACCGTAAAGATGGAAAAACTTCATTGTTTTTCACTCACCTAAGAAGATAACACTGTTCTTGCTGTCTAAAACCTACTGAAAATATTCATGGCTATTGCAAGATCTATATTGCACATCTGTGATTTGTTTCCTGATATTTGTGTACAGTTCATTATTTTTTTGTATAATCCTTGATGTGATTATTTGTAAATGTATGCATAAATAGACACGAAGTGTACAATCACAGGCATAGTAAATCACAAGCAGATTAAATCTAGTTAGATTTTTAGTTAAAATTCATGAGTATATTCACCCTCTCTTAATTATTGAATGTCCAGTCCTAAGAATTGCTCTTGCTGCTTTGCTGCTTCAGTTATATTTGAAGGGCTAAATCAAATAATACCTACAGCTGCTCTCAGATGTACTGTTTTGAGAACAATCTGAATTCATTTGATATTAGATGTGTACCTGCCTGCTCCCCTCCGTGAGCTACTCATTTGAACTACAGTAATCACATAGTAATAATAATCTCCTATTGAGACAAAAATAAATGTAAATACTGAAACAGTGTATAACACCTTAAATCCATTCCACTCTTTTCCATGCACTAGAGCTACCAGTATAGTTGTTTATAATCTCATATGGAAATTAAAATAAGTGTAAATTGCTGAAGTACTGCACATGGATAAAATATCAGATTTGTTGCATTACTAGGGGATTTGCATTAGTTCTGATTCATAGAAAACAATAGCTGCTAAGTTAATTGCTAGGAAGCTGCAACTGTTGCCTGGAGAACTCAAGTCTTAAGCTCATTTTGAGACATTTCTTCCCGAATATTTCAATTATGAACATTATTGCTACTAAAAATAAAAATAAGTTTTACTGTACTGTCTTTTGGGGTTTTTGTAGTTTGTGGGGTTTGGGGGTTTTGGTTTTTGTTTTTTTTGTTTTTTTTTTAATTTTGCTTTATTATATTACTTATCCGCATTCAGACAATTTTGAGGGTATTTCTCTGCCAAAATAATCCTATTATTATGTTGCAGATTTTAGAAATCATCATAGTTTTAACTCCTTGATATGAGTCAAAATATATAGCACGATTTGCAGACTTTGGCATTATCATTTCAAAACCAGAATTCTTACAGGTTCACAGCATGGATTAACAGAAGTATTTTGAAGGCATTTCTAACAGACATCACATACAACGTCATTTTAATGGAAGATTGCTTTAGGTTGCCATCTTGTGGCTCAAATTAGGTTGTTGAAAGGAAAGGAGAAACTGACCTTGGTGTTGACAGTAATACCCTGCTCTTTAGGTAAGGTTAAAAAAACTTCTGAAGGGTTTGAAATCTTCTGAAGATATGCCTACTTCAGCCAAAAGGAAATAATCCCTGAAGATTCAAATGTAGACTTGTATGATTAATTACATAAATACTCAATATTGTCATTCATTTTCTAGATTGTGTTACTTTCACTGTTCATCTACTATAAATCAAATGTTCTCTTTAGCACATCTGTTTTCTAGTTCTTTATAATTTCTACTATAAATATTAAAAACTCCTGGAAACCAGAGGGAATTGCTTGTTCAGATTTGTCATACCTACCAAATGGTGTATATTCATGGTATATATTCATGGCCTGTTGGTACATGTGGAGGCTTAAGGTTTTAGAAAATGAAGTCCCACGTATTCTGGACAGCAGGAACAAAGACTCAGACACAGACATTCTCTTGCTACTGTCAATAGATTTCTGCTACATTATAAATCAATTTAGTCCAACAGAAAGTTTTTGTCAACTGCTGTAACAATAGCCTTTGAGAGTGGTCTAATGCAGTCCCAGAGATTTGTCCTAGCTCAGCCAGTGTTGCTTGCATTTGTAAGAATAGCAGATTTATTCTGTAAAGCAAAACTACTGTTTCACAGTAACTAAGGATGCTGTAGGCACTGCTTCCCCAGCAAAACAATAAAATCTTGAAAGTGTTTGTACAATAGTGATTTTTTTTCTGTAAAACAGTGTGCTGAGGAGACAAGAGGGCTAGATTTTGTGTAGATCATATAGCCTTAAACATTGACAAATATCTTCTTGTATTAGCAATTTTTTTAGTAAGATAGATGTGTGTGATTGCTCACCTGGGACTTCACAATAGCTGCAGATTTTACTAGAGGGGTTGCACACACAGCTCAGAAATAAGCCTTTAGGGTGAGTAACTATGCTATAGTTTATGTATGGTAGGTCTGTGCTATGTGAAGGAAAACATCAGCTATAGAAAAAGCCCAGCTCTGGCCTTCATGGTCCTTGAAAAAAACATACGGCTGTTCAGTCCTTTCTGAAAATGAACATGTTGCTGTTTGGATAGGCTTTAATGAGCCTGGGGGGGAAAGAGGAGCATGGTTTTCCACTTGAGTGGGTTGCCGTCAGAGGACAGCATAACCAGGTGGAGGGCAGAATTTCGGCAACAAACGTCTCTGTCCTTTCATCCTCATTCCAGGCATCCTCCACAAGCACTCCACACTGCATGCCCTCCCCTGAGTCTTCTGTGAGTTGCATGTGTGTCAGTCATTGTCAGTCTGTCACTGCCAGTCACTGTCTTAAAGCCTCATGTGATAAAAAACAAGCTTTATTCTGTATTAAATGTGAAATTATCAGTGCCATGAAGGAAACGTAGGAAATAACAGGAGCACTTGGTGATGTCCTTTATGAAGGAAGGCCAACTGGAAGAGGGTTCAGCTTGCTCCTTTTTGGGAGCTCACAACACATGCTCTGCATTTGGGTCCTGACAGGCCTAGGGAAGGGAATCATTAAGACAGATGAGAGCAGAGTCAGGTAGCAGCTGTTGTGCACAGCCTGAAAATTCTTGTGGAAATCCATGTGGTAGATGAAGCTCCTGAGGCATGTGGCTTTAATCTTTCCCTCAGGAGGAATGCAATAGCGTGGTATAGAAAGGAATTTGAGACAGCTCTGCTGTCTGCAGGTAGACCAGATGGGTAGCACTATGAAGCTGACAGTTTCTGAGATTTCTGGTTTTGTGTTTGGTTGGGTTCTTTTTGGTTTGGTTTCATTGTTGTTGTTTTGGTTGTTTTTTTAATGTTCATTTAAAGATTTTTTATTTGGAAGACAGAGAAGCCAGTGTTCTTGCTCACTGGATGTTTCAGAGCTTGGAGCAATCCAGTATCTCTGCAGTACACCAGTTCTTACTATACTTTAGTATTGCCTTCATGGTTTATCACTGTGTCTCCTTTATGTTTGGTGTCACAGACTGTGTAACTTGCCCTGTAGATCAGGAAATATCTAGTTATTGAAAACATATAAGAATTTTTCCATAATTGTTACTGTGACTATGGAAAGCCTGGAAATAAACTAAAAGCTCTGAGCAATAGATTGAAGGAGAAGGAGAAGAAGGAGAAGGAGAAGGGGAAGGGGAAGGGGAAGGGGAAGGGGAAGGGGACGGGGACGGGGAAGAGCACATTTTTGCTGCTCTCTAGCTAACAGGTCTTAACAGTGGTTAAAGTGAACTGGAGGAGGAAAAAATGATCTCCAACACACAGAGATACACATAACCTGAAATAACGAGTTCTCTTACTGCATTTTGGCCTTAGTTCAAGACAATGGCTATGATGATCAGTCTCCTATGAAATGTGCAACAGGAGCTTAATAACTCCAGTGAGTAAGAAGCCCTGAACACATGCTATGTAAGAGGACATCTTGATTCCCAGAACTGCTATGACTCAGTAATAGCTTCTTAGAAAGAGTGAGACTTACTGACTCAGTAGTACCGCACCTTTTGTCACTTTACTCGCATTGACTGCAGTCCCAAAACTGCCTTAGCTAGAAAATGTTAAGCAATCATTTTAATGTTCAGTTTCCCTGAGAACAAGATACTTTTTAATTTTATGCTCTGTGGTATATTCTTGCCATAAAAAAAGTGACCATAAGTGAAAGAGAAAACACTAAAGAATGTAGATGTGTTGGACTCAAAAAGAAATGTCTGTTAATGACGCAGCTGTGGTGCAATCAAGTAAGTAATAACTACATATATACATTCTCCAACGTCTCAAAACCAATCCAAGAATTTTAACCTGAAAGTTCATTGTGATCCTTTATTATGTACTGCAACTATCAACCACTAGCAGAAAACTGTGATCTAATTTTGTAAGACCTACAGCAGGAACTAAAAAGGGCTCCTTACACACACTGAGCTACCGTATTACGGTAACAAAAATGAAAATGAAGCTTGAGCATAAAGTGATGCAGTTTGCGTTATTTGTTCTTTCTGTGTATGGGGTGGGTTTTTTCATCTATATCTCTCATTTAGTTGCTTTTTTTCTGCTTTCTACATTTATACATCCATCTCTTTTTACATTGTGTGCTTTAAGACAGCTCTCCCTCACTAGTTGGAATAACTTCCCCTGTTAAATTATTACTGCTTTAAGTAAAATAATAGTCTGATGATTAGAATAATTCATTATCATGCCAGACCAAAGGGAAGCATAACATTTTAGAGTCTGAAGTAAAAGTAGCAATGGTAGTACTTAAGTTCTTTCTTGACTACCTTTGCTCTAGCAAGGCTTCCCCAGCATTTGCTTCAACGAAATTGTAAAAACAAAAAAAAATGTGCCTTTAGTACCTGGCAAACACACAAAGGTCCAGCTTTTGCTGTAGTAAAGCTGAGTAGGCACTGATAATTAATGAGCACTAGCTAGGTACAGTTTGGCTCACAGGAAAGAGCAACATCATAATCTAGTTTATTGATTATTAAAATAAAATAATTAGGAGGTAGTGAATACATTTTTTACATCTGTGCAAGGGACCTCAGTGGTATCTTGTGATGGAAGGATTTGTTCCAAGGCCAGGTTGCATGTACATGTTTCAAATAAGAAAGCTGAACAAGAAATTTCTCTACCTGTGTGACAATGTTGAGTATCTGTCATCCTGAGTTATGCCTAATCTAGCCATTACCTGTAATATTGCAAAGCTTTTATTATTATGATCAGGTTAATGGTTAAAAATAAGAAATCCTATGTAATGGATAAACTAATGGAGCTATTGCACAGAATGAATCCTTGTTCATTGTATCTTCCTGTAATGGTACACTCAGCCATGGTTCTTGAAATTACATTTGTCCTTTATGCTTCTTGGACTGAATGGACTCCAACTTTCGCTGGCTGAGTTATTTCAGTAAAGTGTCTTAGTTCTGCATCACCAGCTGAGTAGAAGACAGTCAGGACAGTGGTCTCAGTTAGGTACTGTGTGTGTATGAGTACTATTTACGTAAGTGGAATCACACAACTAAAAAAGACTTAATGGTATTTGAAAAAATGAAAACAGTGTATTAGTTTTCTTTTTGCTCAGGCAACATTAAAGTAATGTTGTTTCTTTAATAGTTTCCACTGTGTTTTATCTAGAATAGTTTTCAATAGCAAAAGCCAAAGAAGATACAGAAGAGAGATAAAAAAGAAGGAAGAGATGCTTTGAAAAGATTCAGCTCTTCCAGTGACATACTTTGCTCTGTGACATGCCTTTGCTGACTCTGCTTTTGTGGCCTGGATGTAAAAATGTCTGATGGACAATTTATGTAACTGAATGAGTGAGTTCAGAGTGTTATACTTGAAACTGAAGGAAGAGCAAGAAAAAAGGTCAGTTTGGATATTAACCACATCGTGGGCCAGACGCTCAGAAGTGGGGGCTTCCCATCTCAGACAGGGCAAGGGGTGGTGGGACAAGTCCTGCCCACTCATCTGAAAATCCAACTATAAACAACATAGTGCTGTCCAAGCCACTGAAACCACGAGGGAGAGAAATCTTCCTGTTTGCTTATCTTGGTATAAGGGTTTTGCTCCTTTGATTGAACTTCCTTATCCAAAAACAAGAGAAAAATTGCAAGATTTGGCCACTCTGTTCTTGTTAACAGTTATGAGCAGTTCACTTTGCATGTAGTGGATGTTTAACAATTACTAATCTTTAAATTGCAATAGTGCAGCTGAAAAGGAAAGAGGAAGCTGCTTGGAAGTTAAATTAATGTGGCTATTAAGATATATTTTTTCCACTTGAAGCAGCTCTGTACTTTTAAGGCGGAATTGTATGTGAGGGGGAGGAAACCTTAAGAAATATAAGGAAAGAACTTTGAAGAAAGGAAAGTGCAAATCATGAGTGGTGTGAAGGAGAAGAATTGTGAAATACAATGCAATTCCACTGAGTGAAGACACTGAGTGTATACGAGTGAGATCACAGTCTAGAGGCAGGTATTATTTTGTTTTATTCAGCTCTGCTTAGTGAAGGCGGGGGGGTGGGGGGGAGAGAAAGAGGTAGCTGGCAAAAAAGTGAGAAGAAAAAGCTATTGAGAGGAACATTATGGAAATTCTACTTTAGAAGTAAAAAGAAATTTTGCTAATGAATTCCAAAAAAGCAGGATCGTGCTTGCGGTATTCAGCCAAAGATTAGATTAGAAAGGTTTGAATTTGTTTTTATTTTTTCTCCTCTTTAACAAAAGAACAAAACCAAGCCCTTTGTGACTAATGATTTTGACAGACTACTTAATAGGCCAGCATCTAATAAACATTTTACAAAAAGTCAGAGAAGAAAAAGGCAATAATAAGGAAATAATTCTTTCCCATTTAGGAGTAAAATACCACTGCTTTTCTAGACCCTGTTGTATTTTTTGCCAGGCAGAACTATGTGCATATTATCTCTGTCAAAGAAAAACATTCTGAGCACAGTCATCCAATTGAACAAATTACCTATTAGTCACTTCGATGTCAGGAAATTGAGTCAAGCTCAGTAATGACATGTCACATAGATGTGCCGTCTAAAGAAGTAGACCCCAGCACTTCCTTCTTTTGCCTTGCTTGTTCAGTTCTGCAGACCCAAAAAATAATTGCAGGAAATAACCTTTTTCTCTCTATTTCTAGATTTTATACTGACTCAGATGCAGGTTTCAGTTTAATCTGGGACAAAAATCGTCATCTCTTTTCCTTTGCATGTTGGAGATAGGGCAGGGCAATGGGATCTGTCTGAGGGAGCTGCTGAATGTGTAGGTGTCCTGGGTTCAGCAGTAGCAGTCATGTTTTTCCTTCGTGGTAGCTGGTGCAGTGCTGTGCTTTGACTTCCAGCCTGGGAACAGTGCTGGTGATATCGATGTTTTCGGTTGTTGCTAAGTGATGTTTACCCTGACCAAGGACTTTGTGAGGCTCATGCTCTGCCAGGGAGGAGGGGAAGCTGTGAGGAAGCAGAGACGGGGCGCCTGACCCGGGCTAGCCAGGGAGGTATTCCATACCACAGCCGTCATGGCCGGGGTGGGGGGTGACTGGGAGTTACCCAGAAGGACACGGGCTTCTGGGTGGGACTCGTTTCTTGGCTGGTCGTATCGTATTCTCTTCCCTTGTTATTTTCCCTTATCATTCTTGTAGTTGGTAGTAGCAGTGGTGATTTGTGTTGTACATTGGTTGCTGGACTGTTCTTGTCTCAACGTGTAGAAGCTGCACTCTTTCCATCCTCCTCCCCGTTCCTCCGGGAGCGGGGAAGGGGAGAGCCCCGGGGGGAAGGGGGGGGGGGCCTCGATTGTTGTCAGCTCGGCACCACTCACTGGGAGTGACTGAACAAGTTGCCTGACTGGGTTTAAACCACGACAGTAGATTTAGCTGGGCTCTGCAGGCATATAGCATATGGCTGAACAGGAACAAGTGCTAAGTTTTAGTTCCTTCTGTCATCAGGATGAAGCCAAAGTGTTGTGTGGTTTACTTTGTTTGGTTTGCTTTGCTTTTTCTCATTCTTGCAGAATAACATAAAAAACCAAAAATCATGCTACAGAAAAGGATAAAATAATACCAAGCAGAATTTTGATTGCCTAGGATGAAAAATTATTTTAATAAACTATCTTTCCTCCTGATTTTCCTGTGTGCCACTTTTTAAAGTAACAAACTGAGGCACTCTGTCAAAATTGCTGTCTTCTTTTGTCTTAGTTTTGGCCAAATAGGAAAAAAAAAAAGAGGAAAAAGAAAAAATGGAGAAACTTCACAAATCTCTAAATATTATGGTGTCAGCATAAATTTCACAGATACACATGCACATCAGTCAGTACAGAAATAGCTGAATATGTGGGAGAGGAAAATGCACTACCCATCTGACTGAGATTTTATTTTATTCAAGATTTTTTAAAATGCAAATAGTATTTAACATATGACTAAAGGAATCTGATTTTTCTTTTCTTTTTTTATTTTTTTTTAACTCTACTTCTCCCCTGCCTTATTCCAAATTAAATGCCTTACAGCAGTGAGTACATCCAAGCTAGCATTGCTCAGTGCTTCTGTCTCTGGTGTTGCTTGAGATTCAGTAACTAGTGTTACCAGTGTTTCCAAGACCATCAGTATACACTGGGGCAAGACCAACAGTATACACTGGGGCAAGTCTTCTCTCATAGGTATTAGGAAAGCTTAAAGACAGTAGGAAAGTACTTGAGAAATGAGAATCCTCCTCCCAAGTGGCAGAGGATGTCACAGGCTTGTGGGGAAAATTGGGTGGAAATTGAATGGAAAAAGCTGCTGTTGGGTTGCTGGATGATGCCCAAGAGAACACCAGGCTCCAAACATCTACTTTGTAGAGCTAAAGTAGGATTCCACTATAACATAAAAGAGAACCAAATAAACATCTTTTGACCAAAATAAAGCAGCTGTTAAGCATATTTTTGTTTGTTTGTTTAGAAATTAATAGTATTTAGGTATCAGTAAGAAAAATCAATAGAAGATCAATAGAATACAGAAGACTCCTCATTTATTAAAAATTAAACCATATTTCTCACCAAGAAATTCAATGACATGTCTGCTCAAAGAAGGAACGTGTACCATTCACACAACCTGGCAAGCACAGGCTCTGTTGGGTTGTCAAGATATAGGTCGGGCACTGAACAAGAACCTGCTCAATGATTAGATTTCAAAAAATCACTGTGCAGATCCACCAATACCATGTTGTTTATGTGTTTGGGAAGATATTTTTCCCAGGTTTATAATTTTTGTTGCACATACATGCCTTAGCTGAAAGTTCAAGTTCTCCATGAAGATTTTCCTAAGAACAATGTATAGCAGAAGTCTAACTTTAGTAGCACTGTAACAAGGATGAAAAGCCACATTTTCCCCTTTGAGATAGACGCATGTAGGAGGATGTGGCCTGGAGGCCACAAGTTAGGGCGCTGAAGCTGTGACCGAACTCTAATCTTTTACAGCATGGAACCCAGTAAAACTGCCTTCATATTTCTAGTATTCTGTTATGTGCAGAGGCAGATTCCTTGCTACATTGCTGAAACAGGATTTAGTTCAAATAACCTCAAAAGACTAGAGAATTCCCAGAGGACAACCGAAAAAAAGTAATTTCAATTTCATGTACTCCCCAGTGTCTCGTGATCACAAAATGGGATGATAGGGGTTCAGAGGGGAAGGACAACAAGGGATGGTGTATTTGGATTGAGCATAACTGCATTTTCTGCAGACTTTGGGCTAAATGATCAGCCAATTTAAAGTATCACAGCCTCCTTGGCTTGTGTCCCTTTCCTCTTTCAGATACTCCACACTACTCCAACAATGCTGGTAATGTGAAAAGTACTGCTCCAGTACTCCAGTTTCAGCACCATGTGCTAATGTCAGAGTATGTAAGAAGAAAGCGGCATACTCAAATGCTGATATGCCAAAGTGATCCTTAGGTGCTGCAAACACTTCTAGAGGGCTGGGGCTGTCAGACCCAGCTACTCTAAGGGTGGAGTTCTGCTGTGATGGCTGGTAGTTCCAGCCAAATTAAGTTACTGAGAAATGAGAGAACACTGATAGCTAGAGCTGGCAGTCCTAATTTCAATTACCCATGATTAGGCTATATACAGAACATTTCTGAACTTGAAATTCACATCTATTCATTGAATAATGTTAATCTCAGCTATGAGGGTCTGGGATTCTATCTTCATGAAAGCCCCTCCTCGCCAGGTTAGCAAACTGCCAAGCCTGCATACTCCTTCCAGAATACAGGTTATTCCTGTTGTCAGAATCCATTAATTTTTGGATCTCAAAGCAATTTCATACCGTTTTGCAAACTACTGCAAAGAGTTTCTGGGTTGTATTCTCACTTATTTACGAAGCGGACTCTAGTCATGCTTCATCTCCAATGTGAGACACATTGTGGTTTTAATGCACATGAATGAAAGAGGCTGCTTTATCTATTGCCAAAAGCTTTAGTACATTTACATATTGTTATAGTTTCACACAGTATTTTACCATCCCTGAAAAGGGTTCAGATTTTAGGATTAGTTGCACTGAAAGAACACTAAGGAGAGAACAAATTCTCTGTTCATATCGTAGCATGCTTCTTTGATGAGAAATCGTTTGGACAGTTACTTTCAGGTCAAGAAGTCATATTTGGTGTTGACCTTCAAAGGATAATATGGAGAAGGAACAGTATGATGCCTCTTGGCCTCAGTTTATCTTGAGAGCAAAAGAATATCTACAAAATGAAAGTGGTTTCTTAATAATAATTATAATTATGATTAATAACATTATAATGAGAGAATTTCTAAATTTTAAAAATTAGGATAATAGATTCTAAAATTTTTCTCTTGCAAAACCACTATTATAATTATAATTTCTTGGTGCCTTTCATCTTCAAGAAACTGGAAACATGAATGAACTTGGTGTATCATGAGCACTGAAAGATACAAGAAAATTGTCACAGCTTAGAAAAGTGAGTAAAACATAGACAGTAGCTATCCTCATGATTGAAAATTCCATCACCACTAAGGTCATTGTGACTTTTGTATACAGTCTTCCCTTTGTAAACAAAACAGTCTTATAGTACCATTTGCTTGAGCTGTATTTTCAACTTTGATTTCACTATATGCATATACCATTTCAAGTTTGTTTAAACACAGTGTTGTTTACAGAAATCTAGTAGTTACACTCTTGGCCAATAGGTAGAATATGCACATATTGTCTCTGGAAATATGACGGAGTAGCGTGACTATTTTTGAGCTCTCATATTCAGGAGAAAGCCTTTTTTGATGCCCAAGAGTATTTTGACATTTTTAGGGTCGTTTTTGCATAACGAAATAACCCTGAAGATTTCAGTCATACACGTGGAATTGTAAGTCACTTGTATTCACTCTGGGCAAATAATATGACTAATACTTTGCCTACAGAACTTTTTTATTGTATGGTTGAAATGTCAATATTATACCTAGTCCTCCTGGGATAAAACGTCTGTTTGCTAATATTGCTGGAATTTCCCTTGTATGCAGAAGGCCATGATTGGCCTGTAAAATCTTTATTTAAACACTTTGTACAGTACTGAATGATCTCATTTAATTTTGATTGATGGTTACCCTCAGGAGCAAAACACCTAGAGCACCCAATTTAAATTATTTTCGGAATGCACTTTAATCTCAAGCAAGACAGTTACTTATTTAAAAGCTTGCTTTTAACTTCATAATGCACTGGGCTGAGATAACACACAGACAAGACTGTGTAAATGCAAAGGGTTTAAAAGTTTCATTTTAAAGATCAGACCCAATTCAGAGAGATTAATTTTTTTTCTCAGAATATATTTTGCAGAACCTTTTCAGACATGAACTCTCAGGATCAAGGCAGTCTCTGATGTTAATAAATGTAAGTATCACCACCATGAAATAATCTCTGTTTTTGCAAACAGAATGTATGGAGGGGTAGGATCAGTGCCTTTTCAATAGGGGTGTGCCACTTTTTCCCTCTCCCCCCCCCTCCCCCTTTTTGTAATATGGATGCTGCACTATATGGTGTGTCTGTACAGGCATGCTGGGACCAACAGGTGGCAAACAGAGCTGGAACAGCATGCTGACAAATCTCCAGCCCATGTAGTGGGGGTGAGTCCCAGGAGCTGATGGAGCTTTTGAATTTGAACTTGTGAAGGATTTGTGGACCATCTGCTTCAGTTGGTAAACAAAGAGAAAATAAGAAAAAAAAGTATCCCTGAAATCATACGTATCGTAATAAGCTGCTTGAAACGAGGTGATGGCAAAAATGATCTGACCCCCAATCCATCTACAGAGAACCATAAATTATGTAGACTTTAGCTTGGTTTTCTGTAACTTCTATGTCAATGTTTTTGTTTTTATCAACATAGTTAAAAAATCATTCTCATTTGTCAGTAACATGAAACCATGAATGTAAGGTAATGCATATTGTTGTCTCAATTAGGAGCACTACTTCTGAGATGACGTAATAAATCTTAACTTTCTCTAATCTTAAAAGGTCCTTGTGAAGCACTCTTAAGTGCCAAGTCTTTCATAAGGATATTCAAAGACTTTGAGGACTCCATGCTGGTTGGTAACTGTGTGTGTAGGCAGTTTGACTTCCTCAGTCAAGGGACTCAGAAACAGGCAGTTTTGTGCACAAGTGAGTAAAGTAGATCTTTTGAGTACTGCAACTGGCCTATGTGAATTGACTACATGCAGAACAGCTAATGTTGACTGGCAAATGAGATGTGTAAGAATCAGTGACTTGAAATTTTATCATTTCAGTAGGATGGCGCAAAACTCCATGGAGGTTTTCAGAAATACGTGCAATATAACCCTATCTGCAGAAGACCAAAATCATTCTTCACTTCAGGAGCACTGTGGATTTATAAAGAAAACAAATTGCAAACTCTGATTGTGTTTCAGAAAGAGAGACAGGAGGATCTTTCATTTAAGTGTACTTTTCCATAACAAAAACACAAGCCCTTCAGCATCTTGTTTCCCTTCTTGTTCGTCTCAAGTTGGTGAGGATGTCCTTGCCTATTTTTTAATTACATTTTTCCACTAAGTTAGAACATCAAGTCAGCTGTCCATAATACATATTTAGTAATATATAATTTAGGATATAGTAATTGAACATATTTTGGATATAGTAATTGAAACTGTTAGCTTCAAAGTGTCATGTAATGTTTTAATCAGCCAATCTTTATGTACATAACATAAGCTGATCTTTCCTGGAAGCAAACAGGATGTCATATCTTGTCAATTTTACTTTAAAATGCCAATGACAAATTATTTACTGAATATTATAAATCTTTATGCAGCCCTTTACAAGTCAGCCATAATTCCTTTTATTTACCATCAATCCCTGTAAGGATAAGCAGATCGAAGAAAGCGTGTTTTTTTCTCTTTGCATGTCAATCATTCTTAGTATCATTCAGACCTATTTTTGTGATGTGTTTATTAATATCATTTTGCAGGCACATGAACTTAGTTGAGGAAGTTAGTATACAACTTATTTCTACAATTTGCTTCAGGTTCTACGCATTTTAGTTTTTTTCAGAAAATTTTCTGCTAGCATCATTGTATCATTACAGCAGTGTCAGCACTTCTGTTATAAATCTTACTTTTCCAGTATTTATATCAGCCATAAAAATTCCTTCTGTGTTGAGAATTTGCTCTTTAGAAGCAGGTGGTTATGTATGTGTGTGTTTGTGTGTCCTCTTTCTTATATAATGTGAGAAATACAGTTAAACGTTTACTTTTCTATTTTTAATACGTATAGTGCTCTTCCTGGATTTTGCAAGATAACTCTGGACACAGACCAAATATATTGGAACTTACTATCTGCTGTTAATGGCAAATCTGACATTACCATACCTGTCCTCTCTTTTCTTTCTTTTTTGATTGCTTTGCTTTCATATTTGCAGAGGACATGAAATAACTTTGTGAAAGGACTTCCACACCTAAATCACAAATTAGCAATATCAGGATTACTGATAGAAGATGTGGGGATGTGGGGTTTGCTGCCTCCTGGTTGAAAAAGCAAAGAAAATGTTGCTCTCAGCCATGAGGTCACTAAATGAAAGGTGCATGGCACCACCAGTTTCTGCGGCAGGCATTTAAAGAGCTGTAAGTTTATACCCACTGGAACCTCCAACTCAGACAGGTATAGCCCTGGGTCAATTTCCTAAGCTTTAGAGAAAGGTCAATTTGCACATATACCCTTCACTTAGACTCAGCCAGAGGAAATAATGAAATTTCCTCTTCAGTATACAGAGGGGGTTTTACTCTGTGGATGTGCTGTTTATCCACTTTTTACAGTCCTAGACACCCAGCTGTGAATTTTAGATTGACACTGAATATCTAAAAGTAAGAGCTTCAGGCTTCAGCAATGCAGCACCTAAATCTTGCACTGAAACTGAACAGGGAAGCTAAGTTCTATGCTGGCTTCTCTGAGCATAGGTCCAGCATTTGCACAAAGGTTCTATATGATAAGGTAGCTCATCTTCAAATGTTCTACATGATAAAATTCCTTCTGTTTGGTTTAGGGTTAGCGCACTGAGCTCCTCCTTACATGAGATACCGTTTCTGCCTGTGAATGTTTCCATTGCACAGTCTTTTTTGAGACAAGTGCCTCCTTAGAGCATATTAGTGCAGCATATCATGATGGTCAAAGGAGATGTAAATTAGGTCAGAAGTTACTCCCTGGCCATGGTCTTAATCTGCAATCCTTTTTTTTTTTTTATTACCTTGGATTTGAACCTTGAAACTCTTCCATTAGGATGTTACATAATTTTGCAGATCCAGCTATCATCACATGTTCTCCTAGAAATCTTTGGAGGAATAGAGCGTGTCCAGAGTACCATTGGCTTCTATCATCCCCAGTAAATGGATGAGCCACTGTCACTAGGTGTAGCAAGGAGCAGCTACAGAATACTTACATCAATACCTGGAGCCAAGAAGGCATTTTAGACCACAAAAACAATGGGAGAGACTGAGAGACCTGAAGTATCTGGCTTCAGGGGCTGCAGTGGAGGAAGACAGCCTAAAAACTAAGGTGACTGATAAATCCATGTCTGTAAAGAACACAAACCAAAGAACTGGAAAGTTGACTTTGTCAGAAAAACTGTTTTGTTTTATGTTCCTTCGATATCTTTTCTCCAGTATAGTTTACCCACAGAAAACTATACAGCATATTTTCTATGTATTTGTGTATATACATATGCATTACTATGTGTCAATGCATGCATTTATGTATTTTTCTCTACAAAAGACTCACCACAGAGAACTTGCAAATTATAAAGAACATAACATTTAGCCTCATGGGTCAAAAAAGACAGGACCAAAATCAGTTCCATACATATATGCCCTGGGGGAAACAGAGAAAAATCTTTCAATATTTCAATTTTTCAAGCAGACGGTAGAAAGCACTTAGACATGATGACTCCTCCTAGATGTGCTAGCATATGCTGTGGAATTGCCCATACAGAAAAGCCTTGCTCATTGCAAATCTCCCAGGAGCTATCATGCACAAAGCACACCAATTAACATTTGCTTATTATGTGACTGTGTGTATGTGGCAATTTTCTCTTTTTCTCACATACATTAAGGCCACAATTTAGCCTGGATGACAGATACACCAGATGAAAGTCTCAGCATTTAGGATCCTGTTCTTTTCCTTTATTTTTCTTTTCTTTCCTTTTTTTTTGTTTTTACATTTTGTAGCTCTTTACAAACATGTAAATTGTGCTTACTTGAGATTTGCACCTGTAGGAAGTCATGTGCCTTAGGAAAGGCATAATCCAGATCAAATGTACCCCAGAAGTCTAGAGGCTGCTTGTATGAGATACAGCTGATAGTGCACTTAAGTATCTGTAAAAGCAGCCCTTTTAGGAGCACAGAAGTAGAAGGAACAGCTGGAGTCATCTAATTCCCACAGTCCCAAACTAGTTTGCAAAAGTTAGAAATCAATCCGCAGGGCATCTTGCCCATGAGCCTTGTGACAGTGCCATAGCAGACCCTTATGGGCCAGGAGAATGTGCACCATTACAAGAGCAGAGTTACAAGGGAAAAAAAAATCAGAGCTGTTTCTTGAAATAATTGAACTTTTTGATAAGTATATATAAAAGTCATGTTTTATGTCTGCAGAGGATCATTATTTCAATAAGGAAATGAATATGCCATATAAAGGTTGTTGGTTTCATTTCCTTCCTGAAAGCTGAATATTTGTTGTATTCTTGCAGTAAACCCTCTGTGTTCCTCCTACATGCAAACAGCACATTCTGCATCCTCTCTGAGACCTCACTTGTGCTGCTGTCCCTGTCTGTCCTTCGGAGAATAGGTGGTGAAAAACAAATCAGTAAAATGTATCAAGCCCAATACTTCAGCATACAAAAAGCTTCTTCATTCTACAGCTGAATGATACAAAGTGCTTATTACCATTGCGGTTTGAAATTTTCTGCCACATATTTTCTGCCAATAACAAGTTTATCAGGTAAGTGAATACAGGCATGTTGGTCATATGTTACCCTTCAGGTGTGTCTGCTAAAAAAACAAGAGTGATGCTCACAGAAATAAAATCCTTAGGAGATAATAGGCACAATGATGGTTTTGCTGCCTTAGATCCCTGTGGTCCATCCTTCTGAGACACTTCTTGCAGGTAACATATTTCTTAACCCTTAGCAGTGTTTTCTGCAAGGAAAAGCTGGGTGTGAAAGAGGACAGTTTCATACCGTGCACATGAGTAATTAAAGGCAGAAACTGATTCTAAAATTTCCTCTAAGGTGCTGATGGAACATTGATGATATCACAACTTCTGCAGTGAGCGATGGGATGAAGAGCTTTGATAGAGCTTAATATTGTTTCAAGACTTTAGAAGGCTTGTGTTCTTTGGTGTGTCATTTTTCTGTAAGCTGCTATTTTGAGGATGTACAGATGAACAAGAACTTTCCAGTGCAGTAAGAGTTGCACAGTCATGCAAAAAAGAAAGCACTAGATGCGCACCAACCCCCCCCAAAAAAAAAAAGTTAAACAACTCCAAAAAACGCATAAACAAGCAAAGAACAATTGATGTAAATGATTGGGAGAGGGAGATAATTCCCCCCCCTTTTTTTTTTTTCGATTTTTCTAATTCTTCCCATTTTCTCACCATGAGGAGGATCCTAGAGGCATCAAAACGTTATTTCCATCATCGATTCACTTCAAAAAAAGACACAACACAGATGGAAGACAGACTAGTAGAGGAAACAGCCAGACAAAATGGAAGCCTGGAGATTTCTTTGAAAAAGTATTCTCTACTTCCATGGATCATGAGAAGCTTAGAACTCTGTGCTAATACAGTTTAACATCTTGCTCATTTAACTAATTGGATTAGCTTCTTTGCAGTGTCTAATCATTTCCAGCTCTAGAAACACTATCTTTTACACAGGGGTGAAGTTTGCTGACTATTGAAAAACCAAATCCCCTTCTCTGAGCTGTCTGATGCACAAACACATTTCCATATGCTGAGAGGAAAGGAGCCATTAAAATATCACAAACCCCCATGCTGAGTGCAGGTTTGGGAACTTCAAGGAATGCAGGCAGTGCACTAGGTCAAACACCTGTAATTTCATCTCTTTCACCTTCCATGAACTCATTAAATTGCTTTGCTTCTCTGAACAACCTCAGCGCTTTCCCATTTGAGTAGAGCAAGTACTTCCAGGAAGGAAAAAACAAAACTAGTAAAAATTATTTCTTACCAGCATACATGAAGATAATAAGAATATACTCCAGTGTTGGCTCACATCATTCCTTTGGAAACTCATGAGAGTCAAACACAGGATTGTTGGATTATAGTAGCTTATGGAGAAAGAAATTCTATTAGTGAGCATTTTCCTCTTTATAAAAGTGTAGTGGACAGTAGCCTACAATGGAATGTTTTGGGTTGTCAGAAATCCACAGGCCATCCAAGGAATGGTACATTTTTGGGTCCATCGACTCTCCCCAGCAGCCACAATATCCTTCAAATATAACTTCGGGAGCTGTAGAGAGCCTGACAGCAGAATGGCTGCAGGACAAAGGCCACGAGACTGTGCAACTAGTCAAGATCTAGGCCGAAGAACACAGCAGCAACTGTGTGGTCAATGGTTGCTCAAGGACAGGATGTATGCTTGCTGAGATAGCGCAATGGTAATGCTTGAGCAAGTTGAAACATGTTGAAACAAGAAGCGGTCGCGGTTATTTAGAAACCCCTGCGTCAGCACAAACTAACCAATGATTTTGCTGTACCCTAGCAGAAATTGTATCTAACACTGAGACTATAAAAATGGCTGTATTTTGCTAAATAAACGAGACTTGCTGACCATGATAGCATGAGGCTTGTCTCCCGCGACTCCGACAGGGAGCCAGTCACATCAAACCCAAAATGACTCCAAAGTATGTTATCATCCTTGGGAGTAGCTTCAGTTAAGATGTCATAATGAACTGAATTCATTAATTCCGTTTATATGCCTGAATATTTTCATTTATGCATATTGCGGGATATGAAGAAAGACTGTCATCCTAAGGTCTGAAAATTACTCTTGTAAGCTGAAAGTGCTTATCTTGCAAAAAAGTAGTTTTCTACATTTCAGAGGGCACTGGGATGCTTGTTACACCTTCTGTTTACTGCCTACAAGCTGTCTCCAGCTAGTCATTTCAACACCACTAATGAGTTCAGAACTAGGAGGGGAACAGATAATAATCTACTGGGAAAAGTATCAAAACAAAGTAGTAGATCAAGAAGTCTTATAGTGAAGGGACTATGGCTGAGATCATAAAAAGAATAACTTTCAATGAAAGTAGAGTTAAAGGGATATGAGAATCCAAAGCCTCTGTAGAAACTGTACCTAGCTTTCAGTAAGTCTTTTGTCATGTTTCATCTCACTGAGACAGAAAAATCTTTTGGCACCAATATGGGTAAGCATAGATAGAAGCAAAGGGTGTCTCTCTTCTCTGTACAATCCTGGCTCACATACCTTTATAACTATGTTCTCAGCATTTACATCATGGAATCAAATTTATAGGTCCAAACTTAATCCAAATTTCTGCTAAGGGTGGATAGATGGCAAACCTTACACAAATATGATATTTCAGGAATCAACAACTTAATCTGATGCCCAAAATTTCCAAAGGCTTCTTCTCCATTACACTGTATTGATCAAGTTAGCAATTTAGGATGTGAAGGACTGACCTCTTCCATGACATGTTTTAGGACAATTTATGATTCTGCTGAGGATGGATGAGCATGTACGTTCTTCCTACTGCCAGCTAATATATTTTAAACTTTTTTTTCCCATACAGAGAACTTTCTGCAGGTCTAAAAGAAGGTACAGGTAATGCTAAACACAACCAGTTCCTTCATGTGTCTAAAGCCATTACTTAAATCTTACTTAGCTGGGGTATGAAAACTCTCCTGTTCTCAGAAATATTCTCACTGTATTCTCAAATAAAGAAAAATAGTACACTTGTTACACTTGCCATGTATAATATAGGCTGGGAACTATCCCCATCATCCTTCAGAACTGAAACAAACCATTAAGAAAAGTATGATGTTGTTGCTCTGAATACAGATTGGTTTTCTGAATTGACTATATTGGCTGCAGAACCTGCAAGCTTTGCACTTTTTGAGCTCTAGTATGTCAGCAACCGTGTGTCAGAATTTACCTGTATTTTAATATACTAATATTTAAGGACACAAAAACCCCTCAAAATTCTGTATAAAATAGAGGGAAGAAATAGTCCTTCTAAATACGTACATGAAGCAAAAGAGTCACTAGCTTGCAGTAGTAAGCATGGAGGTCAGCATATGGCAGCAAATACTTGTAGTTGCCTTGCACAATTCTGTAGGCAGGCTGAACAGTCTATTTCTCTGTTTCATAGTACAAAACAGTCCAAAATTATCTGTCGTCTAGTTCAATGTCGTTTAAGATTTTGAGCTAATATTGATATTCTATTTTTCAATAATATACTAAAAGTCAGAATTTTAAAAGCTTCTGTTGGTGGCTCCTTTGGCTTGATTCTTTAAAATTATTGCTGTATTTTCACTGCCCTTTAAGAACAGCAGAGTGATGTGACTTTCCCGGGATGTCACACAGCAAGCAAGCAGATCTGGGACTGCAAATTATTTCTGTTTCATAGTTTAGATATCTAGCCAAAGGCACCATGTAATTTTCGAAACCTGATATTCCCATCTTCTCCTGCAGACTAATCTCGCTGTCTGAGCCCTGCCTCCCAATTCACTAAGCATTTTAATACATCACAGGAATTGAATATAGCTCTTCCTGTGTGATAGGAGATAAAGCCATGAGTTACAAAAAAAAAGAAAAGAAAGATAGTCTCAGCTACACCTTCCAAAAGGAAGGATTTCACTATTTTCTCCATCTTTCTCTTCTGCTTGGAAGTCTCTTTCCCATAGGAACAAGTTTAATCTACTTTATGCCAACACATTTTGGTGAGAGAAGCAGCTGTTTATTCCAAGTCTGAATTTAATGTGTAGAAGTATTCATTATTCATCTTCAGGAAGCAAACAAAGTAATGTCTGTGACTTGAACCTAACATATGTCTGACACCAGAGACTGGTTTACAGCTTGATAACCTCCAGGAAGAGTAAGAAGCTATGTTCATCTTTTGTTCATGCTTCTAGTGCTGTGGACATAAACCCATATTTAGAGGAGATGCACCCAGAGCAGAAGAACTCTGTGGCGCCTTCTGCATATGTCTGGGGACCGGAGAGGGTTCATAGGCTGTACATTGCTCCTTACAGCATATGGTTGCACTGTACCTCCTCAAATGCAACCTCCTGGGCACTGAAATGTGTGTGGAAATGGCCCTGTTTATGATTCAAGCCCAATCATTAGACTACTCATAATACCAGGATGCTACTAGTCATGAAATACTACCTATCACTGCTCAAAGAGCACTGCCCTCAGCATTTGCTGCCTGCTCTTGCTCCTTTTAAATTAGCTATTACTATTCTGGAAAGGAATTTTGTGCCTCTGGGGACATGTCCTTGGAAATGTTGTGCTCATTGTCAAGCAACAGTCAAGACAAAAAATAGGAATTGCTAGGAAAAGAACAGAGAGGAAAGTGGAAAATGTCACTACACTACAAAAAATATACCATTTACCTACGTCTTGAATACTTAGTGTTACTATCATAACCTTCATTTTTCAGAATCAGAAAGTTATGATAAAACTTCAAAGTATACAAAAAAAAACAAGAAACCAATCAAACAAACAAACAAAAAGAATAAAAAGGGACAAAACAGATCAGATATCAGATGCATGGAACAGCATTTGTATGAGGGGGCATGATGGGCTAGGAGAATTCAAGCTGGATAGAAGGCAACAAGATATATGATAGCAGTTTATAAAATCTTGAATAGTTTGAAGAAGGTGAATAAGTTCACTGTTTCTTACAGGACAATTCCTAAGGGTCACCCAATCAATCATGAATTTTAAAACACTCAGTGGAAATACTTTATCACTTAATACATAAATTATGGAACTTAGTGTCATACAATGTTGTGGAGGTCAGTAGTGTAAATGGGCTCAGAAACAGATTAGACAAATTTATCGAGGAAATCTCCATTAAACTTCATCATCTGGATGCCTGCTCAAGAGGGCCTTAAGCCAGTGATAGCCATAAGAAAGGATAAACGAGGAGAAAGACAACCCTATGCTTCCCTTGTTCTTTTATAAGTTACTCAGCCTCCTCTTACAGACTACAGGCTGTCAGGAAATGAGCTGGACAGTCCAAGCTGCTAAGATTTGTTCATTTTGTTTAGAGTTCTCCTAATCAGTATACATACTCTTTTTCAAAGAGCAAAGTAAGTTGTACCTTGCAGCTCTCTTTGGCAAAGGCAAGTATTTAAGAACACTCAGCAAATAGAAGACAAATTTCTTCTTTTGTTTAGGCTATTAATGAGTTGAATGCTGAATCTCTGTACTATTTCCATCTTGGTTAAATAGATCAGACATTCTTACCTAATTTCCTAAGGCAATAAGTATAGGCAGTGCATTTAAGACGTAATTCATCTTCTCTACTGGTAGTGCTTTCAGCAAGCTTATTTTCCTTAACTATAACTCTCCTCATTTCATTCAAAAGATTCATGACATTTAAAGCACATTTGGAAAAAAAAACAACAAGCCCAACCCTAAAAAAACATACTTTCTAGGAATTTTTTTTTTTTTGTGTGGAACAAGGGAAACAAGGGAGAAATCTGTCTTTAGCTTTCAGTTATTACTATACATGTTTTTTTTTGTTCAACTGTTATGCCGTCACAAATATCTAAATGTATCTCCTTCAGTCTTAATCTCTTCCCATTAAGTTAAATGCAGTGTTGTCACAAAGCTCTTTATAGAAGCTTTTGCCTCCTCTAAGCCTAATCAGATTCCCAATTTCCTTACTGATTGAATCAAAACAGTCAATTCAAGCGGACAAACAGTAACTTATATAATACTGTTTGTGCCCCACATGTAAAAGAAAAGCTGTTTGGTTGAGAATATTGGTGATAGAGAAATTTTGAGCTGAATCCTGCATTACAACCCCATGAGTACTTTGTCTACTTGTGGGCTCCCCAGTACAAGAGAAAAGGAGATATTGGAAAGAGTTCAGTGAAGGGCCCCAGTGAAGGGCCACAAAGGTGATGAAGGAACTGGAGCAGCTCTGCAATGAGGAAAGGCAAGAAAGATATGACTGTTCAGCTCATAGAAAAGAAGGCTTACAGGAGACCTGATTCTGAGAAAACTCCAGGAACAAACTCTCCAACAAAGTGTTCAAGTTGACAAGCAGGTATTCTTTATTGCTGTGCCAGGAGACACGGAGGATAGCTCCTCCTAACGTGTATCACTGTATTGCTACACAGGCCATCATTATATAGTCAATGAGCATACATACATATTCATGAAGCTACGTATGAATTACATCATTTTCCAGAAAGTTACCCACATGCGTACAGAAATGTGGTGATGGTCTCTGAGGGTCTTTTAGTTCTTTCAACAGTCTTCAGAACTTCTGGCAGCCTTTGAAGCACCATCTTAATTAACATTACTGACATAGCAATCATCCTGTCCTTCTACATATTAGTTCAACTGCGCCCATCCTGGACATTTGATAGTTCCAGATAGATACTCCCCACTCACAGGTCCTGTTTTTCATACGTTTTTTGTACTAAGGTCATAAGGACCTAAAACTATGTCAGCTACAATGATTTATCTTCATGCACCACCTCAGTTATTTTCCATTATAAAGCCATCAAAATTAATGTTACCTAGAAATAATTCTACTTATTTACAAAAGTTTATATTTCATTTTGTGCTTTATGCCTCCTTGTCTCAGACCTCATCAATGTCTACAAACACCTGAAGGGAGAGTGTAGAGGAGGTGGCCACAAATTCTTTTCAGTGGTGACGGACAGGACAAGACAGAATGGGCATGCACTGCACAAACAGAGGAGGCTCCATCTGAACATCAGCAAACACTTTTTCACTGTGAGGGTAGTCAAGCACTGTGTTCAGGCTGATAGTGGAGTCTCCTTCTTTGGAGGTATCAGAAGTAATCTTCTATGAGAGAGATATCACTTTTTCAGCATCCATGTTTTGCTGCTTCCCATGCATGAAAAGAAAGGATATTAAAATTATACCCATTGCACCCAGATACCCAGCATTGCAGTATTCCCTTAACTTCTGTATAAAGTGATGCAGACATCAGTAAAGGAAACGCAAAAAAAACAAACGGAGCCCTTATTTCTACATTAAGACAAATACTTGGAATTTATATCTAAGAACAATCCATGTAGTTACATGTTTTCTATTCATCCAGATCTCAACCTTTTCCTTTAACATACTGTTATGGTTTCTGTTCATAATTTTAGTTATTACATAAATCTTGGTGAAATATTGCTGTTTACTTGAGCTGAAATATATCAGCTCATGTCAAATGTTTTTTTGATGGGACTTTCCTTATATCTGGTCTGTAACATGGTAAACCTGAGGTCAAATCCTTGCTGTGCTTAATTTTAAATCTTCCACAATGAAAAACCTTGAAGCAGAAAGTTAAGCCTGGACTTTTAGGTCAGCAGCCTAACCACAACATTATGAAGTGTGACAGGCATACAGTGTTCTATAGTTTCATTTTCATAAAGTAGCTCAGAAGCTGTTTTTCAGCCCACTGAAGAATAAATCTCAACTGTGTACTGACAAAAGTTGGGATTTTTGTCAGTCCACAAATGTAGGCTCATCTTCCAGTCAACTCCATTTTAATATCAAGAATTTAATTTTTAAACATTTATTTTTACAATACTTTTCAGGTGTCACTGCTTAATCGTTGAGTAAAAGAATGTTCTGTGATTTAAGCATGCAATTCGGGTTCAAATCCTGTGTCAACTTGCTGATTTCCACAAAACTTTCCCTTCTGCCTTGTCCAGGCCACATCATTGATCTCCGTGGGCCTCTGTTTTCCATCTGTAAAACAGAGTGTGAAGTTTTTTTCTGTCTTGACTTCCATTGTGAAAGAGCACAGGAAATCACTCTTCCCCTTTACTCATGGCCTGTAAAGACTGGTTAGAGTGTTGTGTCCAGATTTAGTCAACTATACTTAAAGTAAACCTAGGTGAATTGGAAAATGTTTCATGGAAGTGGAAGGAATTATCAGAGATTCTGAAAAAATACTGTGTAAAAAGTGGAACAAGCTGCTGTGCTTTAACCTAAAGCGAAACAGGAAAGAGATTATTCTTAATGCCTTATGGTGAACACGCTAAGAAATGATTTTAAATTTCAGAAAGATTTTAGTTGCATTTAAGGATTAGGTTAAGCGTTTGGTATTAAGGATGTAAGCATAGTGAAGGCCTGGGGAAATTCCTCAAAGGAGGCTGTAGAGCTCAGTTTTTTAGATCTTGCTAGGTTAGCACCTGTTTGGAAATATATTGTATGATTTGCCTCTCATAATCTTACTTCTACATGCCAGGTATACCAGAAAATGTTTTTTCATTACTAACTTTTACATACCAATACCAATACCATCCCTTAAAAAGTAATGGTAGCTAAATATGACCGAAAATATCCTTGAGAGCCCTGAAAAAGTGATAGCTAGCTTGTGAAGGGGAATCATGATGTTTTTAGTTGTCCTCAAGATGTATGAAACCTAAGCTTAAACACTCAAGCAGACCAAATATTTGCAGTGTTTCTAAAATATGTGAGCAGAAGGGGAAATTACCTAATTTGGTTGTTTTACAGTTTTCTTTTACCTCATATGAAACTGGCAGGTGTTTCATATTTCATATTTCATAATTTCAAAATTCAGAGATTCTTAGCTGGTTTCTGCCACATCTTCCCCCAGACAACTTTGGGCTGTACTTGCAGAAGGAAGACCAGGCCAGTAGGATGTGTGATTTTTTTGTAATGCAGACCAAACTTTGGGATTATTTAGATAAAAAATTGTTCCTGTGCTCATTCATTATTCATGTATTGAAGAAGAAAAGGTCTTAGCCCTTCTTCCTGGCAAACTGGATATTAAAATTCAGTAATAACTCCTGGGCTTGACCCGAATGGTTCCCAGTACCTATATAAATGGTTAATGACTTATTCTATACTTGGCTAAAGCTTAAGTCTTTAATGTGCGATGAAGCACAACACCTATTTCCAAGCTGGTACACGCTGGAATCCTGTAGCAAGATTTTAATGTATAAACCTCATGTTCCATATACATAAACACATACATACACATATAAATACATATATACATACATATATTTCTGGGGGCCTGTATACTTGCCAGCACAACAGCACTGTGTTTAGAATGGACTTTCCAAATAGTGCTGTGAGGATAGTGATATGCAGCCCCACAGTTCCATGGCCAGTGCTTTGTTCAGCATTGATTTTGGGGTAACTAGGTTGGACTTTAGGAAACACTTTCTGGGTGTGAATTTTGTTTCTGAGCAGCAACTTGCATAACAGTCTTTTTACTTCTTACTGTCTGCCTGCTGTTATGAATATCAGCATAACATAAAGATCAGCAGTTAATTGCTTGAGAGTAAGTAGGTAAAACAAAATCCTCATTAATTTGGTGTTATTTTTTAATAACATGGTCCTCTGTTAAAAATGCAACTGGATTCTCTGGGGATTTGAAATCCAGAGTAGCCTCTTCTACTAAGCAAATCTAAAATAGGTCACCTAAACCATAACAGTTTTATAACAGTCATTAAATAATATTTCTGTGTCCTAACAGGAATCAAGAAGGCTAAAGGCATGTATACCACTAAGCAGTGTCCTTGCTAGTTGTGAATCAGAAGATATTCCTGTAAGTGAAACTACCTGTGTCTTTCATTAAAAAAAAAAAACCAACTAAATAAAATCAATAGATGAACTTCAATTGGTATACCAAAGGGGTGATCTCCTCATCTGTGAGTATACCTCAGCTACTATTACAGAGCAGAGGACTCTGCTCTCCTTTCCTACACACTTCTCTTCCCGTAAGGCTTTCCCTACTGCACGCCAGAATCCTTTTGAACTCACTGAGTTCATCACAGATCATAGCGGAACTGTAAACTAGCCCATAGTGAATAACCCAGAATAGCTCCTCACCTGCAAATAATTACATTTAGCTGCATGAAACATGCAACAATTTTGCTATCAGATGAATATGTTTCAAAAAGTAACAAAGAAGTAAAAACCTTTTGTGAAATGACTCTTTTCACAATGCCACCAAAATGTGTTTTCAGATCTTTGTGGGCAGAGTTGCAAAAAAATCTGGCTTACTGATTTGAGACTTCCTACAGAGGATATTTAATTTTGAAACAGAAGAATCAAATCTCTCAGCTCATGCATTTTGTTGGCATAAGCTATTGAATATGTTTGTCCAAGAAAACTATGCTATGTATATGTTGAAAAGAGCAGGAAAAACTTAGGGGGAGGTTAGATAACACTTATGCCTGTTGTTAAGGAGATCAGTCTCCATTCAGTTTCTACACTCACAAAAATATTTATTTTGAAATTATCTCAGCTAACTGTACTTCAGCTATTATGGAAAGAAAAAGCAATTCCCTTCTGTTTGAAACACAGAGAAATCACTTGAACTCTTAAGAGCACTCTGTATATTAAAAGCATTAAAAAGTTTAAGTAGACACAGTCATCCTTTAACATCTTTTCATGTTTCCTTACAAAGCAGTAACTAGTGTTTTTTAAGGTTCGCTTAAAATTCTCAGAATAATTTGCATGCGAAAGTGTAGCTATTAGTCATCTATCAACTTGAGCCTATACCATACTAAAATGTCTTCTGAAAGATGTTCAACATTGTTAACTGCTACTGA
Source organism: Pezoporus occidentalis (assembly GCF_034315485.1). Taxonomy (NCBI): domain Eukaryota; kingdom Metazoa; phylum Chordata; class Aves; order Psittaciformes; family Psittacidae; genus Pezoporus; species Pezoporus occidentalis. The sequence continues at coordinate 1,135,290 of NW_026916203.1, read as the reverse complement.
AAGCATCCTGACTATAGCTGAATTAGTGATTCATGAAAGGGAACACAGCACCTTTCTGGATGACTGGATCAGACAGTTAGTAGTGGAGGCAACTGTGTAATAATATTTGACTTTAAAAAAAGAGCCTAGAGGATATTTTGGTGTTTGCATATGAGCTATTCAGAATTAGAGATACAAACTGACAAAGTTTTTGGTTCTTGTTCAAATTTACAGGAACTTGGAACCTACAAACCCCATTTAAATATAAAACATGCATAGTTTAAAGCTAGTGGAAATAAAATTTCCATATGTAATATTTCTCACATCGGCCCAGCAGATAGTATATCCATGCAAATGAATTAAATCATAAGAAAAAAAAAAACAAACAACCACACTTGTGTATATAATCATAATGATAATATAATACTGAATAATTTTTACTAGCTCCAACAAACGCTGTTTCTGGTCTTCTAAACTTAATCATTTGGGGGCTGATAATATTCTGAATAGAATATTTCTATTTAGAGTGTTCCAAATAAGGCAGGAGTACTTTTTTCAGCTGAAAGTTATCCATTTCCAAGAAGCAGCTCCATTACCCAACTGCTTATGATTATGTATGGCTTCAGGAACAAACTAAGAAAATTTAACACTAGTATGCAGGAGTATGAATATAATTACCAAGATTCTGATAGCATTATATGTTACCAGTGTCACATCAGCAGAATTTGGCCAAGAACTTTAAAGAAAAATATGCAATGAGTTGAAGATGAAAAATCTACTTTAAAAAATTATAAAAGATGCAGTATCAAGCCTAGTATCATCTTAACAAGTCTTTAGTGAAGACCTTTAAAACCAGACCTACATCTAAAAATACTGGAAGTGACAGTTACAGTTAGTTAATTTGTCCTTCAGGCACAAAATTCTGAATTAAGTGCACAGACAGCAGAGTGGAGAACAGAAGAAATAAGAGAAAACAATTACAGAGTGACAGATAATTTGTAGTCAAGGATCACAAAAGAACCATTGGATGATTAACTTGTGAAGAGCAAGGTATCACACAAAACATAAAAATGAACAATATATGACATGATTTGTACACAATCTAGCCCATGTTCCTAGTGAATTATACATGGAACATATGCTACAAAACATTTTATATCTTTCAATAAGAAATTATCATATCAAAAGTAATAGATAAAAATAGCTGCTAAAAAAAATAAAGACATTTTTGGCAACAGAGGGAGCAATAAATGCATTTAGAAAAAGGTTCAGTTTTTTTTCAGGTTTTAGGGACCACTGATGGAATGCAGCAGAGAAGCAAGAGAAGTTTATTTCAGATGGCAGTGACTGCAAAGAACTGTTTGCCACTGAGAAGAGCCTGGCTCCATCCTCGTGACACTCCCCCTTTATATATTTATAGACACTAATAAGGTCACCCCTCAGTCTCCTCTAAACTATAGAGACCCAGCTCCCTCAGTCTTTCCTCATAAGGGAGATGCTCCACTCCCTTAATCATCTTAGTTGCCCTGCGCTGGACTCTCTCCAGCAGCTCCCTGTCCTTCTTGAACTGAGGGGCCCAGAACTGGACACAATATTCCAGATGCGGTCTCACCAGGGCAGAGTAGAGGGGAAGGAGGACCTCTCCCGACCTACTAACCACCCCCCTTCTAATACACCCCAGGATGCCATTGGCCTTCTTGGCCACAAGGGCAGTGTTGGCTCACGGTCATCCTGTCATCCACTAGGACCCCCAGGTCCCTCTCCCCTACACTGCTCTCTAACAGGTCGTTCCCCAACCTATACTGGAACCTGGGGTTGTTCCTGCCCAGATGCAGGACTCTACACTTTCCCTTGTTACATTTCATCAACTTATTCCCTGCCCAATTCTCCAGCCTGTCCAGGTCTCGCCGGATGGCAGCACAGCCTTCTGCCGTGTCAGCCACTCCTCCCAGCTTAGCGTCATCTGCAAACTTGCTGATAGTACACTCAATTCCCTCATCTAAATCGTTGAGGCACTCCACTAGTTACAGGCCTGCAACTAGACTCCGCCCCATAGACTACAACTCTCCTTCAGCCAGTTCACAGTCCACCTCACTACCTGATCATCCAGACCACACTTCCTCAATTTAGCTGTGAGGATGCTGGGGGAGACTGTGTCAAATGTTTTGCTGAAGTCAAGGTAGACCACATCCACCGCTCTGCCATCATCCATCCACCGTGTTATTTCCTCATAAAAGGCTATGAGATTGGTCAAGCATGCTTTCCCCCTGGTGAAGCCATGTTGACTGCCCCTCATAACCCTCTTATCCTTGATATGCCTTAAGATGGCACCAAGGATAAGGTGTTCCATCACTTTCCCAGGGATGGAGGTGAGGCTGACCGGTCTATAGTTACCCGGGTCCTCCTTCTTGCCCTTTTTGAAGACTGGAGTGACATTCGCTTTCCTCCGGTCCTCAGGCACCTCTCCTGTTTCCCAAGACTTGGTAAAGATGATGGAGAGTGGTCTAGCAATGACTTCTGCCAGTTCCCTCAGCACCCGCTGGTGCATCCCATCTGGACCCATGGATTTATGGATGTCCAGATTGCTCAACTGGTCTCTAACCCATTCCTCATTGACTAAGGCAAACCGCTCCGTCGACCTGACTTCATCTAAGGTCTCAGGGGTACAGGGCTCTTCAGGACTGCCTGCAGCAGAGTAGACAGAGACAAAGAAGGCATTCAGTAACTCTGCCATCTCTGTATCTTCTGTCACCAGGGCACCCATCCCTTTCATCAGTGGGCCTACATTGCCTCTGGTGTTAGTTTTATCTGCCATGTATTTGAAAAAGCTCTTTTTGCTGTCCTTGACCCTTTTCACCAGGTTTAATTCTAAGGAGGCCTTAGTCATCCTAGCTGCCTTCCTACATCCTCTAGCAGCAGCCTTATATTCCTCCCAAGTGGCCAGCCCCTCCTTCCATGACTTGCAAACTCTCCTCTTCCACTTGAGAATACCCAGCAATTCCCTATTTAGCCACGCAGGTCTCCTGGCCCTCTTCCTTGACTTCCTACGTGTCGGGATGCTCCTATCTTGAGCTCAGAAAAAGCAATCCTTGAATGCCAACCAACTATCTTGGGCCCCTTTACCTTCAAACAGCCTTGCCCATGGGATTTCCCCTAGCAATTGCTTGAAAAGGCCAAAGTTTGCCCTGCTAAAGTCCAGGGTTGCAATTCTACTTGCTATTCTACTAGTCCTACCACACAAGATCCTGAACTCCACCATCTCGTGGTTGTTGCAACAAAGGCAGCCCTCAACCCTTACTGCTTTGACCAGACCCTCCTTGTTAGTGAGGATGAGATACAGCAGCACTCCTCTCCTGGTTGGCTCATCCACCATTTGCAGGAGGAAGTTATCATCCATATGAAGTATGACAGAAAACCAATAAAAACTGAATGTGACTTGCTTTGAAATCTACCAGAATGATAGCAAATCATAAAAACATTCACTCAAATAAGTTCCAGCAAGTCACAATTCCTTCTAAAAGCCATTGATGATTCAATAAGAGAGCCATATAGCTCTTCTCTTGTTGATCTAAACCCAGCTACAGGCTTCTTGAAGAATATTTGTGAAGAGAACTTATCATGCTTAGATGTCACACAACTAATTCATCCTTCCTCCCCCAATCTGTTTAAAAAGACAGATGGCAATATGTTGGATTGTCATAAAAAACGTGGACTACAGTTTAACAACCATATCTAGACATTTGCTTGGAAACTTGACTGTTCCAGAGCTACTCGTTCAGGTTCCCTACAGCATCACACAGCACTCCTTTTTTTCTGTCAATGTCCTTGTGGCAGCTATCAAACACGGAATTCTAAATAAGTTAAAAAGAAAAATCACCCTGACATCTAAGCAAATGATATCCTGGAAAAGATACAAAAAGTCTAGCATTCTTAACTAAATTATTAACTAAAAAATTAAAAAAAAGAAAAAAAAAGACAGGAAAATCATGAGTTTGAATCAAGAGACTTAAAGTGCTATTTTGAGTTTCCCATTTACTTTTCTGGAGTGCTTAGATCACCACTAATTTAATATGTTCCAAACCTAGGAATTTAATAGCTGATTTCAGTTTATAACTTCTTTATATCTGTGTAGTACAAATACAAGAGCCAAAACAATTCCTAAATCAAGGCAGTTTTAAATGAGAAACATTCTTCTGCACATTGACATTTCTGAAAATGAAAATAACTGGCTTGACTGTAGATTCTAACATCTCCCTATATATAGTGTGGAACCCAGGAGAAAAATAGCGATTGACTATTTCTGTCTTCATGAACAGTCAATTTCAGATGGAATTAACTTCTATGCATGTCACCCCACTCAAGGTATTTTATTTATTTATTCTCTTAAGCAGCACAGGAAAAAAATGAAGTAGGCACTGAAGGAATGTAAAAGGAATGGAATGGTAGGAGAGAAAAGGCACTACGAGGTCAGTAAGCATATATGAATTTCTGCCTCTCTGCAGAATTTACCTTGTGACCATATGTAAATTCCTGATGATGAAATGAACTGCAGAAAATCTACTAATATAACACTTCTGTCCTACCACGGCCCTTAAAATTATTTTTCACAAATGAAAATATAATTTCATTTATCCAGATTTGAAAATGTAACCAATCTGCAGAACCAGAAGGCTCGTAATCTGCATTCTACCATGCACGTTACAATAAATAATTAAATTAACCAAATGAGTTCCGTACTTCATTAGTTAAATACACTGCATTTTTGTCCATTTGACCTTTCACAATAAAAGTTCTCAGTGAAAGCCCTTGGGTTTCCACATTTTGTACAACATTGCACATAGTATCAAAGCTTTACCAAATATATTATGGTATAACTCACTGTGTTAGCAATTGTGCATTGTACAAAAGAGAGAAAGTGGTGATGTATAAACAGCATTAGAAGTTAAAAGTTTGAAAAACATACCTTGTAACAATAGTGGAATACAAGTACTCTGGGGCCACTTTTGGTAAACATACAGGGTGCTGTAGGATGAACCAAACCTAGGGCTGTGGTGCCCCATGCTGATGTTCTCATGATGGATGCTAGCACTAGTGTATGTAAGGAATCAGCTCATGGTACATACATGCAGATATTGCCAGAATCATTGATGGCAGCAGGACTTTGCATAGTGCATAGCTCATTAAATCTCTTTATATTTAAACACAAATGTGTGTTTAATTTCCCTCAAGGGGTACAATAAAAAATACTCCAACACTGCATTTCATGGAGAAACTAATACTCGAATTTCAACAAAACCATTGTTGAAACTGCTGCTTTTCAAGCAAAATTCTTACCTTCTGTCTTCCATGCAAGTTTTTATGACCCAGACAATGAAATCTGAGCCAGAAAACGGGAGCAGTTATATTGTCAGTGACCTCACTGCATTGTGTCTGTCTATTCTGTAAGTTCATTTTCACTGAAACCTATTATTTTAATCAGAAGTAGATCGGTGTGTATGCTTATTTAGCTTTAGCCCATCACTTCTACATCTTTTTAAAGTTGTCCAGAACTGACCTCATACTCAATTTTCCTCCAGATTAAGTTGTGGTGTAGATAGGTCCTCTACGCTTTGTGATCTTCTTGTCTGTATTGTGAGATGGAAAGGAATTTTTTAACATCTTCCTAGTATACATTACACTTTTATTCTTATAAAAGTTGCTACAGATCTATGACCAAAATATCCTTCTATTTGCATTTGAACAAGTTCCTTTTTGAGTAAGACCATGTACCTATTTCAGGATACGTGGTCTGGAACAATTTATTTATTGTCATTCATAATTAGTGCCATTTTTGTGTTTACCAGCCTGAATTATCTCCATCACCTTTACTGTGGTTGTTTACAACTCCAAATCACATACAATTGGGCTTTCTTTAATCTTCAATTTCTTCAATCTTAGCTGTATGAAGCAGTTTGAAAAAAAAAAAAAGAAAAAAAGCACAGGAAAATAAAAGTCTTGTGACAATAGACCACAAAACACTACTATGGCATTATAGGAAGAGGGATTTTATTAAGTCTGTCTTACCTTCCCCTTTTGGCAGCCTCAAGCTTTGAAACTATTTTTCTTAATTAAAAATAAATAGAAGTGAAATTATACATTGAGGTTAAGTATGCTGTTATGAAGTTGACTTTTATAACGTTTCTTTAAACCTGACAAGTAAAAGTAGTACATCTTTTTAGAAATAAGTTTCTGAAAGTAACAACAGAATCATGGAATCATAGAATAGTTACGGTTAGGAAGGACCTTAAGATTATCTAGTTCCAACACCCCTGCCCCCTGTTACTAACAGTTACCTGTTCTGGTTGAGTCAAATACTGTATGACGAGACATGTACAAGCCAGTAAACATATACAATATGCGAAATCATTTGTCCAGCATACTTAATGGTAAGTTTTCAGAAACAAAAATTATCAGAAACTGGAACAAATGCCTTCTGATAAAAAACTGAAGGAATTGGGGTTGTTGAGTCTGGAAGAGGAAAGCTGATTGTTCTCAATGTGTGATAGATTTAAAACAAAAAAAAGCAGATTTAAACTAGGAGGAAAATACAGGTACAATACCAAAAAGATCTTCCTAACTGTAGTAGAGATCTAGAGTAAGCAGCCTAAAATCATGCGTATCAGTACCACATATAATGCTCTTGAGCTGTATATATGTAAGTGATATCCCTTTAAAATGCTTTTTCTTGTACACTGATAGGTCTCTATTGACTGATATACATAATCTTTGCAAAATATGCAGGAATTTTTATGCTTGACTTATGGTTTTGTATGTCTTTAAAATGTGTATATCTAGATTGTTTCTAATATTTAAAACAGACTCTTCTACTAAGATTTGATTCATTTTCAGACCTTTAGTTATTCTTTCAATGTAGATAAGCAAAAATTTGAAAGAGATTTACTTGCACAAAATAAGTAAGTTATTGTCGTGGTTTAAACCCAGTCAGGTAACTCGTTCACTCACTCTCCCCCCTTCTTTCCCTCCCCCTGCTCCCGGAGGGACGGAGAGGAGAATCGAAAAGAATGCAACTCCCTCGGGTTGAGATAAGAACAGTTTAGTAACTAAGGTATAACACAAATCACTACTGCTACCACCAATGATAATAATGATAAAGGAAATAACAAGGGAAGAGAATACAACACCTCACCACCAGCCGACCGATAACTCGCCCCCCAAGCCCGACCAAGCTCTGACCAATACCTCCTCCAACCCTGCAGTCTCCCAGCCCTTACGGCTAACTCCCAGTTACCTCCTGAACATGACGTGCTGTGGTATGGAATACCTCTTTGGTCGGTTTGGGTCAGGTGTCCTGTCTCTGCTTCCTCCTGGCTTCCCCTCCTCCCTGGCAGAGCATGAGGCTCACAAAGTCCTTGGCCAAACCAAAACATCGCTATCAGCTCTGTTCCCGAGCTGAAAGTCAAAACACTGCACTGCACCAGCTACCAAGAAGGAGAAACATGACTGCTACTGCTGAACCCAGGACATTTATATAGAAAGTGGGTTTTATTTTTCTTATTTTCATTCATTATTCACTTAATTCTGGCCTGCAATGTATGAACTTACTACAATAAGTTATCATTACAAGCCAATTACAGTTCATTTTTTCATGCCTGTGAATCATCATCATTCGTGCAACTAGATTATATGCCATATGAATGAGAATAATTCCACTGTTATTAAATTCAGAATCAAAATGTGATAACTAAAATTAAAGGTAAGAAGTATGCCAATAAGTTGTAGTAATCAGATTGCTGATAAAAACAAAAACATTGGTTTCAATAATGAATAAATACAATTATTATTACTGTACCTTGTAATAAAAAACTTATCCATGGTTCTCTACATTCTGCCTCTTACTGAGACAAAGCAGACTTTGTAAACTGGAAGCATACTGAAGTGGTACTAAGTATTTGGGAACCATTTGCATGTGGTTCTATAATCCACTGAATTTCTGAAGTCTTTTCACTGGCTTCACTAGACGTGGGAAAAGACCCTTACGTGTCCATGATTGCTTCTGAAGTTCATTCAGCAACTGAACTAAGCAGTGAGTTACACGTGGAGTAAGAGTTTTCTTCTCACACAACTCAATCTGTCTTTGAAAGCCACTCCTACTGTTTTTGGAACAAAGTCACTATTACTTGGGAAATGAAAAATCATATGTAACTGATCCTGTGCCTGATGCTGGTATGCTTTACTTCCTTTGACCACCATGCTGCTATTATATTTTGAAAGAACAGCCAGAGAATATTAATTTTAAATGGTTAATTAAATAAAAAAATGTTGGGTTTTTGTTTGGTTGGTTTTTTTTTTCCTTAGGTATATCAAAAAGAGTTTCTGCTGGCAAATGGCACTCTTAGCAATAAGAAAAAAACCCCAAACCTTGAAATTACCAGAATTATTCTCCCATTTAAAAAAAAAAAAAAAAAATCAATGAGTGCCGTACTTTCATTGTTTCTCTGTGGGTTAATGGATTCTTTGTATTACAAGCTAGCAAAAAAAAATCGTGACTTGGAAGGTATTTTTATTTAGAATTAAATCTGAAAATACAATATGGGCTACAGAATTGTCATTTAAAAGCAAGTGGCATTATTCAGGAATTTTAGTGAGAATAAACTAAATAGAAGTTCAGTATTTTTTGATTTTTTTACAAAAATCTCTCCAAATCTCTAGAAATGAAAGCTTAACACCAAAGTCTGTTACCTATTGCTGAATTTCTTCTCATCCTGCTTTCTAACATTACCATATGTGTAAAGGTGGAAGAAATGGGTTTTTGACTTTCTAGGTGCTTACAAACAGTTGGCTGGTGGTATTGGAAAAGCTCAGAAAAATTTGATTCTCTTAGTTCTCCAGGATGCTTTTGTGACACTCTAAAATCACGGAATTCAAAGAAAGCCATTTTTTATAGCTCTGAGGTAATATCACTTAAAAAATATAGCTTTGAGTACAGATGTATACACTCAGCTTTCCCAGGGTCAAGATGACAGATATCTCATGGACTTTTCTTCCTGATTGAAGGAATCTGAAGCTTTGATCAAACATCTAGAAAATTTATTATATTATTAGGGCTCCCAGAAAAGATTTTTTTTTCAGCTATCTAAAAAACTAATTATGTTGGTGACAGAAGCTCAGAATGACAGAACGGTTGAGGCTGGAAGGGACAAATGGATGTCATTTGGTTCAAGCTCACTGCTCCAAATGGGCCATATAGAGGCGATTTCCCAGAACCACGTCCAGATGTTTTTTTAATGTCTCCAAGGAGGAAGACTACCACCTCCTTGGGCAACTTGTGCTAGTGCTCAGCAACCCTCACTGTGAAAAAGTGTTTCCTGGTGTTCAGGAGGAACTTCCTGTATTTCAATGTGTGCTCATTGCCTCTGATCCTGTCACTGGGCATCTATGAAAAGATCCTGCCTACATGTTCTTTGCACCTTCCCTGCAGGTATTTATATACATTGATAAGGTCACTCCAATTCCAGCCCTTTCAGACTTTCCTTGTAGAGAAAGAAATATCCTGAAGAGATACTCCAGTCCCTTAACATTATCATGCCCTTTGTTGGACTCTCTAGTCCAACTCTCTCTCCATATCTGTCTTGCACTGGGGAGCTCAGAGATGGACCCTGTACTCCCAGTGTGACCTCACTGTGACTAGTCAGTGTGTATAGAGGTATAGAGGTGTCTATTGACAGTACTCCTAATGGAGCCCTGGATACCATTGGCCTTCTTTTTCATGGTGGGATCTGAACACCATACTAAAATCTAATGTCACATTTATTCATGTTAACTCCTCAGAATAACTGGAGTTACTAATCTAGTAGAGAAAATAACCACTATGTCATTTCTCTATTTTATAATAAAGAATTATTTCCCAGACTTTTAATCTATTTTAATAACTAGTCTGTTTATTCTACCTTCCACCTCAAAGTACTAAGGTCAACACGACCTTTTATTTTACACAGTGAAGAAAATAAATGCTCTGCTTATGTTGAATTTAGAATTTCTAACAAACACTCTTTCTCCTATATCTGAATTATCACTGCTTTTACCTGCTTCTGAAGACACACTGAAGTGAAAATAAACTCTTTCACCAGGTCCATTAAAATCTTCAAGCAGTACAAGTTTATTTTAGCCACCTCTTCAAGGACCAACAAACATAGTGCTGAATCCAACATCAATATTTTAGAACAGAAGGAAAAAGAAGCAAATTTTAATGGTGAATAAAATAATAATTGATTTTTTAAATATAAAAACTACTGGTTATTAAGAGATAATTAGTGTCCAAGTTTGCAAAAACCAGTTAGATGGGGTGAATGCTGACATTTGTTTTAGTCAGTTAATATCAAATTCTACAGAGGAAGTGGAAGCATTCTAAGTGTTTATGGAGATATATTGAGTTCAGTGTGAAGGTCTGACAAAATCTACGCCTTGAGAAGTCCTAATTTACCAAGTTCTCTCTAGATACATTACAGGAATAGACAAAATACCATAGGGTGCTAAAAAGAGAGTGTATGTTAAGTTATATGTTACCCACTCTACTCATTGTGTTTTCCTTCATTAAGAAATAGTTCGCTGACAGAGCTCAGAAATATTACTGCAGGTTATTCAGACACTTCTATTGTGTTTGTGGATGTTAGGCCATTATAATAAGAGACTTCAAATTTAACCTACTTGAGTCCATGACTGTTGGCAGAGTGGAGATATCTTTGGACATAGAGGCAGACAGAAAAGCTCCAAGTATTCTGATGGGATTTGCATCCTATTTTGAAGTAGTTTGTACACCACAGAGACAGACCAACTTACAGTTTATGCCACTTTATTCTAATGAATGAGATCTGTTCTTATGGCTAGCAATTATAAACATCTGCTGGGAGAAATGAATTAGACATCCTTGGCTACAGCATACCATCCTCAGTGTAACATGCAAGTTAGTTTTCTAACTAGAAAGGAAGAAAAATGATTTGTCACTGTTTGCTGACAAGTAAACAAGAAAAACATGAACTGTCAATGAATCAGGCTGGACACATTTCAAGCAAATCATTGAGAAAAGTCCTCAAGAATTGGACTAATGTCACCTAAATCTTTAGGAATAGCAAGAAAGTGCTTTTGAGTTTGCATTGCAGAAAATTTTATTTATAGCTGATAACGTTACACTGTTTATAGTTGGGAGAATTTTTTGAGGATTTTCTTTGTCACCTATATAACAATATGGCTTTAAATAGAGACAGATTTATTAAACTGCATTTTGAGTAATAAAAGAATTAAAGCAATGGCGTAGGAGGAGTTTGAGTAATTAATAAAAAAAATTCTATCAGTGTTACCTACCAGAACACCTTTGAGTACCTCAAAGAAGCACATGCATGTCTCAACAGCTGAGACATTGATTGTTAGATGTCCTGTCATGTTGAACACAAAAACTATTCACTTAGACAGAAAAGAGATGGTCTAATGTTCCTTACTATCACTGTCCTGTGACATAAACACCCATATTTTTTCTTACATTAACAGTACATGTCTAATAGATCTGCATATATTACAATTTATCATTTTAATTTAATTTATCTAAATTAAAAAATTACAATTTTAAGTTACATTGTGAATTGGGATGTGAGTCAGAGTTCACTGAGGAACACAGAACCACCTACAGATTTTAGTAGATACAGTTGATATCTGTAGAGATAATGCAAGCAGGTGTTTCTGAGATTTCCACTTATAAATGTGTTTTTCAGAGAAATCTATGTAGACTTCATGCAGGATGAAATTAAGGGAGGTATATAGCAGATGGTAAGGTAAAAACGATCCGGAGTAAAATGGTTGAAAATACTTCAGCAGCATAGAGAAAACAACACACAGAACCATGTTAGGTTTTATTTCAAAGCATTGACAGGTTTAATTTTCCATTATATTTTTTAACACTTTCCTATCAGTTAATGGACAAATATCTAGGACATTTTTCTACTATGCGTTTCTTCAAATTCTAAATTATTTTAATGTAATTTTTAAAACTTTGGAAAATACAATTAGAACTAAGGATGTATTTATGTTAAAGATCATATTAAAATCAAATTTTACTCCACAGCAAATTCAAGCTATTTTATTACTTGCTCATACAAAAATGCAGCAGCTCAGATACAATTACTTTCCCTGAAGACTGAAGGCATACTAAAGGCAATAACACCAAAAACGAAAAAAAGTCTTACTCAGGAGTAGAACAATTATATTTCTCAACCATTTTTCATTTATTTAAACAAAATCCATTACATTGTTCTGCAGCCTTCACTGAACTAGCTGACTCAAATATACACACACATGTACATATTAAATATTAAATTCCCACTGTTTATTCCTTTTGCCCTAACAATTTCTCTCTTTTTGGGCTCTGAGCTCCACAAAGTCCAACTATACCCTTCACAACATCTTTCAAAGCTGGGACAGCGCTTAATATGCACCTGTCATCAACATACACAGTGGCAAACAATGATAGGACAAGGGGTAATGGGTACAAACTGGAACACAAGAGGTTCCACTTAAACTTGAGAAGAAACTTCTTCTCAGTGAGGGTGACGGAACACTGGAACAGGCTGCCCAGGGAGGTTGTGGAGTCTCCTTCCCTGGAGACATTCAAAACCCGCCTGGACACATTCCTGTGTAACATTATCTAGGTGTTCCTGCTCCGGCAGGGGGATTGGACTAGATGATCTTTTGAGGTCCCTTCCAATCTCTAGCATACTGTGATACTGTGAAATAATAAAAATAAGTAGCAGGGAAGATTTTGGATGATAAATTTACTCTTTAAGAGGTCATGTACAAGATCTGATTAAATATCTAGCAGATTCCATTTTAGAAACAGTGAATACGGCTTATTTTAGTTATTAGCTTTACATGAGTCATTTGGGATACCAATGTCATCTAGTCCTGAGGTTAAAAACTAATAATAGGGCAGACACTATACATCTTTGGATGCCAATAATTTTAGACAATTCTCACACAATTTTCTCACATGTAACATAGTGTTCTAATCCATTTTATGCACTATGTTTGCCAAACCTAGCAATAAATGCAAAAAATTCTACAGATGCAGATGCTCTTAACAGCAGAGTGTTTGTACAGCCAAAGCATGCAAAGGTGTTTGTAGCAGTTTTGTCTGCTGATGTATTGGGTGGGTCAAAGCAGGACAAAGTTTCTTCTAAATCTGAAATTGCTCAAAGAATACTCTTCCTGCCTCAGCCCTGTTGGAATAAAAGAAAGAAACTAAGTCTGAACCTTGGTATGGCCTCTGCTTTTTTCCCTAGATCTTGCCAAGGTTGTCAGTGCATGTAAAGGAAGTCACGTATTGAGAATGGAGTTCTGCACTAAAGGCTGGAGGTCACTGGGGCTTGGGATGATTTTAAATAGTTATCAAATCATACAGTAACTCAACGCCAAAGTAAAAACAAAGCATTACATTGCAGTGCATGTCACTCGTACGTGGCAAAAACAGAATACAACTACTGTTAAGGAGTAGGAAATGTGGTATAAAATGCTGAAGTGTTATATATATACACGGTTGGAGAAGGTTTGGGCACATCTTCATACAGGCAGCCAGGTATGGTCTGACTGTGAGACAGCTAGCTCTTAAGCCACCTGTGGCAAGAACTTCACAACAGAGAGCTATCTTCTCATCTTTCTGCTTGGATTCAAGATAGCATCATTTCATGCCACAAATCTCAGATCAATGGAGCACTAACACAGCTGACACAGGAGGACGCACATGCCACACATGGATAGTGATGCGCAGTTTCATGACACCATCCTCCTTCGTGGTGTAGAGCTTGTTGAACCACTATTGATCCTTCTACACCCATAATGAGAAACTGAGTTGGACTCTGCCTCTGTTAGAAAAAAGCATGTCCCCTTTGTCTTTGTTTTCCTCTTCTGGCCTAGAAAATCCACTAGCACTGAAAGCACAGATTTCATATTTGGCTTTGTTTCCGTAAGAACAAAAATAGAAGAAGAATCTGGATTGGAGTTACAATATTTAAAGAGGGTCAAGGGAAAGAAAAAAAAAGAAGACAAGAATATCTTACAAAATTCTTGCCTCAGTCTAAGAAGATGCATCGTTTGGACAAAAATAAACAAAATGAAGGAGAATCAACTTTTGAGTGAGATTTCTTCTTTCCAGTGATGTGTATTGCTAAAGCTTTGACAGTTAAGTAAAAATGTTGGAAATCAACTTTCCTGGTTGCTGAGGTGCCTGAAATTACTTGTCAGTATCTTCTATTTTTTTTGTGAACAGCTCATCTTATAAAGGAATACATGCATACTATTTGTTCTGCAGAGTTCTTTAATTGCTTTAAATATTTTTTTTCATACAATAACTCTGCTGAACAACACATATTTAAAGCTTGACGTCATATGATTAATGATCAAATTAACAGAAAGCATACAGGAAAACCATCCAATGAAAAATTAATTTTAATCATTCTAAATTAGGTTTTAGTTTAGTTCACAAGTACAGGATACTAAAAGAAAAAAATTAAACTTAAGCTTCATGAATTTCCCTGCAGAACAGTACATTTCATTTCTGCTGTTTAAGTACTCAGAAAATAAAGGCAACTTAAAGTAAAGGAACAAAGTTCCTATCAACAATAAATTTAATTTAATAAAACCAAACTGGGATAAGATTTGTATGTTTCAAGAAAAAAAAAAGCAACAATTTATTGATATATTGAAGGAATACAAAATACTTAACATTTTATCTGCTTCTGTTACCATTATAAATCTTTTTAATAGGATACATAAGTGTAATTAGCATTTAAACACAAAACTTATTACAGTAAGAATTATGTCAAGCTGGTGGATGATCCTTAGTGGTTTGTGTGGTGGATTTCTTCCTTTTAGAGCAGAAGATGCTTCATGCAGTTTACAGAAGTTCAAACAATGAGGCTATGCCAAAGAAACTGCTCAGTCTCAGACACTTATCATTGAAAAAATGGTGAGATTTTTTTCCTTTGGACTTTATATTTGAATTTGAATCACTGTCGCTTTCAAAATGTGTACATTGTTTTGGTTTTCAACAAACTGTTGCAAATGAATGTGATGCCTTTCTCACAACATCTCAAAAAAGCTTACCCACTCTGTTTCTTCAGGATTGTTCTCTTCCTGCTTTGTCTAGCAGGAAGTTTTACCTTCTTATGGACATGCTTTCATTATAGAGTATGTGCTCCAAGTCTACCCAGTATGGGCTCTTGCTTTACCCAGATATGAACTTTATGACAATAAAGTCTTAGAATTGGTGAAGAACAATTGCCAATTCTGAACTATTATAGCAGCACACATTTGTTTCACACAATGGTGTGGTTTATGCATCAGCAGTGTAGATTGGCCACCTGTCAAGATGACTTGAGCCTCAGGATCTAGATTCAGATCTCCAGCCTCATATCCCTGAGCTCATGCAGAGCTCTCCTTTATGGTAAACATATACCTGTGAGATTGCATTTATGAGACTGTGGAATACAGCCCAAAGCACTTCTATTTACAGCTATGTAATTCAAGTGCCAGTATTATTATTTCTTTTGTCAGAATTTTTTTACCAATTGTTCTCCAAAGGATCTGCAGCAGCTCAAGAGAGGTGTGCTGACTTCACAGGGACTGCACTTAAGTGGATGAGAATAAATAAACTCTATAAACAAGAGTCAAACTTAACCCATCAGTGCCTATATATCCAAATGCAAAGCTCCAACCACCTTTGAAAGGGTTTAATTTTACCAGTGTGAGAAAAACTGCATATAAAATTAATTAAATGTATGTCTGTGGTTTTGTGTAACTACTTTCTCTGTAAGGTTATTGAAATCTGTTAGATGATCTCCAACACAGGGCTCAGAAAGTCCTGCTAGTCTTGCTTCTGACTACATTTATCATTCAGTCCTTGTGGTGTGCTGGAGCCCTTTGATGGCAGAGATGTGGAATTTTTCCACAAGGTTTTGGTCTCATCCCTCTCCCAGAGACTTGAAAATTAGTGCTTGCCCTGAAACACGGGACTAAATATACTACAGAACACTATCATCAATTATTACAACTTCAGAATGTTCAATTCCTTCTTACTGTGAAAATGGTTTTGAACTAAAATAGTTCAGAATGGCTATACATTTGCAGTAAATCTGCGTGGGCAAATAAAGCCAGTATTTCTAGGATCTTGCACATAAAGAGCTCCTATGATGCCAGATGAGTCTGATCATAGGAAAAGCTGACCATCTGGAGCTTCCCACTCTAAGTAACTCTACAGCAGAGCTTAGGAGCACAAGGCTCATGCAAATGGCAAACAGTCCCATGCACTCTACTGCTTCTCACTTTGCAGGCACTTCAGTTCATGCAACTGACAGGTTGTATTAAGTCTCCTGAGAGGCTGTATGAATGAATCGGAGACTCAGCAAATTCAGAGAACTGAATTTGGATTGAAATTGTTTTTTAATTACCCAGGGCAATTCAACAGTCACTAATTCTTGCATGTCAAAAGATCCTGCTCTTCAATCTAGTAAACGATGAGGGATAATTTATTATGCACCATGCATCTAAATTTTATAAAATTTAAGCTTCATTAAATTACTTACCTCTATGATATGCTTTGTCTGTCCTGAACTTGTCTAGTTTTCTAAATTCTACTCTGCTTTGTTACTTTTACTTAGGCATTCATAGCTATGACAAAGAACAGTATACTCTGATATAAGGAAAACAAAACTAGGTACAGAACCTGCTGCAATCTGCTGTTGAAAAGTGTAGGTATGTATCGTGTATAATTTATTAGCAGCAGAGTCTGCAGAACTTGTTGCATTTGAATACCTCATACATACCTGGATTTCAGAGAAGATTCCTTCAAGTTCTAGTTACTGATGTTATTTTATTTTTTAAAATGGTTACATATCTTAATATAGGCTGGTAATAGACTATCACTACAGTGTGCTAGACATTCCCCGCACTTTCGGTGACTGAAGGGATTTTACAAGATGTCAGGATGGTACTAGTTTCTCCCTTTATTTCTTTCTCTAATGACCCATGTATTCAAGACATGCTTATTAATGAACAGAAGTCACTATTATGAGAGCATTTGCTGTTCTTTTGTCTCCATATTCCCTAAGGAAAATTATTCAGAATTAGCCTAATTAGGCATGATTTTATCATTTTGCTTGCAACCTTTTCATGTGTTGGAATTGGTCACAAAGGAGGTGAAGGGTGTTTGCTTTCAAGGCTGTTATTTATGCAGCACACATGCCATAAAGTCCTTGGGTGTCTGCTGTGTGAGTACTCACAGGATGCCCCGCACCACAGAGTGGTCACTGCTAGACCAACCCCACACAGTACTGCTGGCTCAGAGTTACTTATCACCCATAGGTCACACTGCTTCTGGTTTGCTTTAGTCCATGAAGCAATATAGCACTTTACTCCCATCTGTTCTGGACCCACAGACTTTATTTCTCACATTTCCCATGCAAATGCGTGCAAATTTGTTTATGCTGTACCTCTCTTCCTAATGCCTTCCTAAAATACTTCACACAGCTTCTTATCCACTCACCTCCGTTATTCCCATGAAGGTATCCTCATTATTTGATAACTATTTTAAACAAAGCACAGCATTTGTCTGACAGTTTAAGTAATAGTGATAATGCTATAGATGCCCTTTCCTCATTGCATTGAAGATAAGTGGGGATTAAGTTTTAAATCGTTCTGTTTGGTCTTGCAAGCTCTCTGTAATGAGGAACATTTACAAACTCCATCTCTAGCCTTGCCCCGACATAAGGCTTGTAGGATGTGCTACATTCTCCCTCTTCCCATCTGTTTCAACCCCTTGATTTTCTCTAAAAAAAAAATCCTCCTCCTCAAGAATTAAATTTTCTCTCTCTCTTTTTTTTTTTTAAAAAAAAAAATTCTGGAATAAATTGGTTTTAGACAGGAATCTTAATTAGACAGGAATCACTGCAGCTGTTATCTACCAATTATCCTCCTTTCCCCAATGACCGTAGGAGCATTACACGTCTTTTTGAGAAAAATTCAAGGACTGTGCAAAGGTATTGTGTAAAGGTATAAAACAGCTTGTTCAAGGTCACAAAGGGAGTTCATCCAACCAAATTAAGGTTTCCTGAATATCAGGTACTTAAAGAAAAGATCATCCTTCTGCTGTAAGAAATAAATGCCCAAGAGTCTGCAGTCCCTAGAAGGTACTTTAGAAAATGAAACAGGAAAACATATTAAATTACTGTCCCTCTCTTATGCTCATTTGAAGAGTAAAATAGATCAATGTGTGTAACTTATGTACCTCTACAAAAGACACAAGCTTACATAAAATAAACAACTATATAAAAGAGAGGACATTGGAGATTATCTTTGTGTGACCTTCCTTAAGATACAAAGGACTGCACTTGGAAAAGAAGCTTGGTAAGCCTTTTCAGGCTATATGTTTGAAACAGGTTTTCTCTTTTGGGGCTGTTCATTCCTCATGACAGTTTAAGCTTTTAGTTCTGTTTTTCTGTCTATAAAATAGAAATAAGTATACTTGCCTTTTGTTGAGAAGCTTTGTGAGTTCCTAGGAAAAAAGAAATAAAAAATGCAAGTACTAAAAATTATTAATACAGTAAACAGCATTTGTATTTAAACTCTGAGAAGAAAACTAAAATGATACTGGTCAGTTCCTGCCCGGTGTTATTCCTTATCTTTAATTATAGAATCATAGAATAGCTAGGGTTGGAAAGGACCTTTAGATCATCTAGTTCCAGCCGTCCTGCCATGGGCAGGGACACCGCACACGAAACCATGTCACCCAAGGCCTCGTCCAACCTGACCTTGAACACTGGCAGGGATGGAGCATTCACAACCTCCCTGGGCAGCCCATTCCAGTGCCTCACCACCCTAACAGGAAAGAATTTCTTTCTTATATCCAATCTAAACGTCCCCTGTTTAAGTTTGAACCTGTTACCCCTTGTCCTGTCACTACAGTCCCTAATGAAGAGTCCCTCCCCAGCATCTCTATAGGCCCCCTTCAGATACTGGAAGGCTGCTATGAGTTCTCCATGCAGCCTTCTCCAGGCTGAATAGCCCCAACTTTCTCAGCCTATCTTCATACTGGAGGTGAATGAATGAATGAATGAATGAATACCTGAGTGAATGAGGACTTGTTTAACCAAGGGACACTATTTAAGTTATAATAGCCTGTAAGCTAGGTACACAACTAAGCAGTTTTTAATCCTGTAAATGATAGGCTATTGTGTGCCAATAATTATGGTCTTATCATTCCCTTATTACAGACAAAGTTTGTGAAGCAGAAATATTACTCAGAAATAACCTTCACATTATGTGATAGATCCAGAAAAAAGTGTTAGCAACTGAGAAGTTGTTAGAAGCTGAGATACCTGGCATCAAGCAGTATGCTCACATCCCTGCCTGTGTAAGGTCATGCATACTTTAGGGCAGTCACTAAAGAATTAGCTCCTTTATACTTCCTCACAAAACTCCAGTCTTCACAGATATTTACCATGGCAGCAAAGCTGTTCCAGGCCTGCCCTGCCATAGGGTGGCACTGCACTAAGCCCCCAGCCTTCTCTACCCTCCACATTTCTTCCATACTCTGTTTCACTAGCCTCTGCTTGCCTCAAATTTAGTGAGAGTAAACAGGAATCACAGAGGGATATTGCTACCACACAAGATACCAGGAATTCCATCCTTGTGCCATGCTGAGACTTCTGTCAAAAATTCCTGGGTGGTGTCTTTAGGAAGCGATCTTGTTTCACAAATTCAGGCTGCAGTCTCTACAAAATTAAAATCTCTTTTTGTGTCTAACATTTTGCTGAATGAGCAGTAATTTGTCCAGTTAAACTCAGCTTTAACGCTTTTCACTGAGCTGCCAAGCATGCTTATTTGATCACCTAATCGCATCCGATGCATCGTGCATCATTTGATTATGTTATCTACCACGCCAAGAAAAGTCTGATCTTATCCTTCTTCCAAGGTTGCATCATGTACTGATACTGATATAGAAGGTACCACAGCACAGCATATGGCTTTCCCTGCCTTCAGCATGAAATGTACATCTGAAGGGATATTTGAATACGTCTCATAGTAGAAAGTGCTTTAACATGGAAAAAAAACAAAACAAAACAAAACTTACCGTGTTGTTTTTTTACAATTTGTTCTGTTTGCCTCTTACTTAGCGCATGAGATTTAACTTTACTGGTTTCAGACAAAATCATTATCAATTTTTTCATTGCATAGATTTGTAAATATTGTGCGACCTCTTGTGTTGTAATAAGATATTGCACACATGATCCATGGATAATGCAGTTCACGCAACCCAGGATCTGCATACAGCCATCTGCCTTGACAACTAGATTTCTATGAACCAAATACTAACTGTTGCCTATGAAAGTCTCAATTAACAACGAATCACCATGTAAAAGTCTCCCTTCACAGCAGGCAATTAAAGAGTGCATGTATTTTGGCTAAATCTTGATTGCTAGCCAATTCAATTTTCATAACGTAAAGTTATTCTTTATTAATTTCTGATATGACTTTAAAATTCCACATTCAGCATTAATATAGAGATGCTGTTACTGAAACGTCTTCATTCCTGTCATTAATGATGTACTCTGCACTGAAAAAGCAGAGTAATTAACAGGTCTTGAACTTAGCACGCTTGCATGCATAGGAGATATTTGAGAGTCTAATACATGCATGCCAATAGAAAATGGATAAAAGAAATTGAACTATTTGCAAGATTAGCCACTGAATGTTATATATATAGATGTAAGTATTGGCATTCCTTATGCAGCACAGGAAGTTGGGAGGTATTGTTATTGTGTGTAGGTGCTTTCTATAATCATGTATTGTTTAAAAAAAAACAAACTAGGAAAAAAGTGGTATCATTTTTAAAACCTGTCTAAATCTTTGTACCTCATATTTTGTATTACTTGCGGCCATGGCAACAAATGATAGTAGCGAGACTGCAATGACTCTGCAGTCTTACCACAGCAGCAGCCTACTGATGCACTGCATACAGTGTGCACACACGTACTACAAAATATCATGCAAACCCCTACCATTACATGTCTGTATCAGAAATACTAGCTTAATAAATACATTGGAGCTGAAACAAGAAATAAATTCATTTCTGCTTCTAATGTAGGTCCAAGTTATTCAGTCCCCTGAATGAGGTATCCAACACCTTGGAGGATCAATCTATATGCCATTTTAAAGTTAGAAGAAGCTTAAGGATACTTCAATGTCACTTTTTTCTCCCCTTTTTCCAACAGTGTCTTCTCATTACCTGAAATAAATGGTAATGTGTAAGAACGCTTTCAGAAATGGCTTAACAAGTAATTAGCAATAACCATATTTCAAGCAGAATCTAAATTTAACGTTTTTAAAATATTTGCCTTCCTATTTACATTTCGATACCTCTCAAAATAATAATTTAGAGATGTAAAGCAGCTTTGGGTGTCTTCCCTTTTCATGTACATTTTTGTTTTTTTCCTTTCTATTGCATTTATCTTAATTTGTGCTGTTGACTGCTTTCCTATGTTAGTTGTGGTTCCTTATTTAATTAACATCTCCTTGTCAGTGCCAGAAACTCTCACAAGCTCCAGTATGATGAGGACTGGGCTCTCCTCTCCCTTTTCTTGCTGTTCATCTGACACAAAAGTTCAGAAAATAAATTGATTTCCTGCTTTCATATTTGGTGGGAGACCACTCTACTCCCACCACTCATCATGGTGGGAGACCATTCTACTTCAAGGTGGCTACTCATGTATAATAGCAAAAGCAAGGAAAACCCTGAGGAGCTCCAAACTGGTTTGGCCTGAAGAATTATTCATACTAAAAAGAAATACTTCAAAAAAAAAAATTAAAATCTTCTTGCAGAATCCCTGGTAGATGCTTTTTACTGTAAATATAATTTTCATAGGAGGAAAAAAAAAAAAAATAACCAGCTGTGGGGCCTGATGGGCCCCCCTAACAGAATTTTTAAGAGCTAGGGAAGTGGGAAAATGTACTAAGATATGTGTTGATCTTGCAAGCCTGAATTCTGAATTCTATAGGGAAGAAACTTCAGACCTCACAAAATGAGGATAAACTATATATGACAAAAACCTCTAAACACTAAGCAATTTTGCACTGTTCCTGGAAATGATCTGTGTTTCCATAGTGTTTACTAGCCTTATGATCCATTGGAACTTTTACATGTTTTTCTTTAAGTTTTCCATTGAATTCAGCATCAATGTGTTCTATAAATTTCAAGGCATCTTCCCATTAATTTAAATCCAGATGACATAAATATTTTGACGGCAGAACAGTTCATCTGCAGGCTATTTTCCATGTAAAACCTTCTTAAAATTAAATATTCCATGCAGAAACAATCCTGATAAGTGAACATCCTTTTAAAAGGCTTGAGAGAATTTAATTCAGCCTGCATGACACAAATACTTCTTTCTGTATCTATAGGTATACAGAGAGATCTTCTTTATTCTCCATATTGTACTACTCAAAATAGATTACTTAGAATTGTCTGAACTTCAAATTTGAGAGGTCTGAAAATTGTTCTTCCAGAGGTGAGCATGGACAGTACATCTTTTTATGCCCCAGGACAAATAGGAAATAGCAGAACTTCTCATGCTTAAATGTCCCAGAATATCTCATAATGTAATTTAATTTTAATTATAAGCAATCTTAAGATTTAACAGGGAACAGTCCCATGATTCTGGGACTCATGAGAAGATAGAGATAAGCATAAAGGAATCCTAAAATTAAGTTGGAATGTTTACTTACCACTTTAGATAAGGAGGATCTAATTTGGTATAATCTCATGTATGTTTGGATGCGCAAGTATCCACAGAATCATTCGTTCTTCTGAATGCATAGTTTTCCCACTGATTAATTTTTTAAAAGTATCTTGACACTCTATATCTTGGTTATGGTTAGTGCAGGTGAGAGAATAAAGAGTTCAAGTACTTTATCAAAAAAATCATTATTAAAGCCAAAATAAAATCCATATAAAGAGTAGCATGCATTTTATAATGCTGTGCCAAATACTCTGGCAAAGAGTAAATTTTTTTCAGTATTCATTTAGGATTCCAGGAATATGAGTATTTAGCACTACAGATAATAAACTCATAATGTGAGTGAATTGGAGCAAAAAAATGAAGTACTGAAATGGTACTACTTTAGCAAATTGACTGGATTCTACTCACTTTGTAAAGGTGTAAATGCAAAGTATCTACATAGATTTCATAAAATCATATATTTTTCAATACGGATGAGTATAACACATACTGGAAAAATCATGACAACTTTAAAAATTACATAACCTTGTTAACTTGAGTGTTCTTGAATATAAGTGCAATTTCTGTGCTACAATACAACAGCTTTGAAGCAAAAAAAAAGTTGTTACAGAGTTTTATGAAAATTGTCTGAATTAACATTAAAGAGCTTATTGTGAATATACAACAAAACCTGTTTGGAAGATGATTTTATCTTTTAAAAGTTTGTGTGATACCAGTTTCTACTAGATGTACGGATTTTTCTACTATTTTTTTCTGTGAAAAAGTGATGGCTTCTCTCAGTTTTTGGCTAATGATTTGTGTGAATCTTCTGTTCATGAAAGTGACAGTTTTATAGATCTCACAGGCAAAATTTAGCCAGGCAGTTACTATGCAAATTTCTCCAAATTTGCCTGTCATTGTGCTTTAATCTTTGCTTTTTCTGCTTTATCTGCCAGCTTCTGTGTAGGAAAAGAAATCTCAAAAATACTGCATTGAAAAATGGATCCACAGCCTCACACAAATCTTCCAAGTTCAGCACGAACTCTCCCCCATCTTGATAATCCATATGCTACAGATGAGAGAATCAGTCTTTCTCCCAGTCAGTTTCTCAACCTCCTTCACTTATCAGAAGAAGTGCTATAATTATTTATACTGCAGTAACACCTAGAGATCTCAAGTGAGATGGGAAGTCAGGGTGCAATTTAGCTCTCTAAAAGCAGATTACTAACTCTGATTCAAATATTTTGCTGTTTGGAAGCTGCCCACCTGAACTGCCCTCTACCATCAACAAATATTTTTGCTGACTTCACTCATGCAGGCAAGTGCATTCAGAAGTCCACATGAGGATACAGGTCTGGACAGCTTCCTTCACATAAATTCTCTGCTCATACCTATGTTATTCTAGGCATTTAAACCATGGCCAAAACTGGTCATGATTCAACTCTTGCTTACCGACAGCTGCAATAAGCTTTTTTCTTTTCACATAACCATTAACTTTTGTAATCCCAGGACACACCAGCTAGGCATCTCTCAAGTAAGACACTTCTATAGCAATCTGCAAATTATGCTTCTTCGTACACCTGGCTTGGTGCCTGGATCAGAACAGTATAAGCAGCGACAATAAAGAGATAAAGCTATAGGACTTTCATGGAAAATCCAGATCATGTAAAATAGAAAGCAGCAGGAGTCAGTATTTGGGGAAAAGGGGAGTTTTCATTTAGCAGTGGACCCAGCTGGCCTAGAATGAGGCACATCAGGTTCCAGGGCAATTAGAGTAACCCAACAGCTAGTGAGCAGAAACTGACTAATACAGAGATGGTAAAGAGAGATAGGGGGCAGCATCCCAAAGCATGTTTTCCAAGCTATTGCCACATACCACTCGCAAGAAGAGAAAGAGCACATGGACACACAATCCATGGCATCGTTTTTCCTGACCTCTAGGTGCCACTGGCTATTTCTGCAGGCCAAAAGGCTGAGGAAAGGCAGACACCACACAGAAGGATATGAGAAAACTGAATGAGGGATAGCCAGCTGAACAGCAACTGCCTTGGTGCTTGACAGAGATCCCGGAGTGGGGCGGATTAATCCACGGTTATACCAAGAGAATAAATTTCCAGCATCACTGGCAGCAAAAGCAGGACAGGAGCTATGGAAATAAAGGTACTGGTACACTGTGGTATTCACATAAGTCACGTAGCTACCTTTGATGACTCAGATGTTGAGAGCTGGAAAATTTCATGGCAGGTGTGAGAAGGTTTGTTCAAAAGCAGTACATCTACCTACACCACTGTAGGGAATATGCGAAAAAAGTCCAATATTTTGAAGTGGATGAGGTGTTCATCAGTTTCTTAACTGCCTTCACCTGGACTTATGGGAGGCTCATTTTCTTCCACAGGCCAAGTCAGTGGCAGCTGCTATGAGCAGCGCAGATGCCTGTGTCAAAACATCAGCTGGACTATGATCTGTGTCATCAGTTGGTCAAGGACCAATTCAGAGGCTGAAGAAGGACAGCCAGGAAAGAGAACTTGGGAATGCAGAGAAATGTTGGTATTTCCTAGTGTGAGACAAGATTTCACTGTCAGGTCCAAGAAAATTTCTGTATTAAAGTAGAAACATGTCAAGATTGGTACTGATCTTCAAGTAGACCACTTGAATGATACTGTACTTCTTCATAATATTGGAATGAGAGGGAAAGGCTCCTTCTACAATGAGGTATGAGACGTTTTTCATACGCTTAGGCATGCTGGTGAGGGAGGCTTTGGCAGATTTGCTGACCCTTCATTTCCTGTCCTAGCCTTTCCCTTTAAACTTGGAATAGCAGAGACAATGTAAGTAGGTAGTTCTGCTCTTATTTCTCATGTAATACTAGCTACCACATTTAAATTCCTTTCTGTCCTACGCCCTACATGTGGCTAGATCTGTACTAATTAAATGGATTTAGACCAGTAGGAATAGATCTGTAAAGAGGATTAGCTGCTGCTGCGTACTAGGTGTCCACTACATGTATTTCAAGTGGCTGGGAATGTGTACAGGTACCTTATACAGCACACGTGGATCACACACCACAGTTGTCCAGCTCTTCCCCACTGCATAAACAGGAGATAACCGCAACTCTACAGAAGCACATTTTTAGGAGAGAGTTAGCTTAAATATGGATGTCTGCTCTTAGCCAGGTGAATTGTACCCTCAGGGTTAGAATCACAGTACAAACTTACAGTACATTCTTTAGCATCAGTAGTTTATGTCCGTGAACAATTACATTACTTCTTTGGAGACTATATGTAAAATTCTTATGGTCCTTCCCTTTCCAAATTATCAATATGGGGAAAAAGAAATAATGATTGATTTTAGAATTATTATAAAGCTTTCCCTCTTTACAGCCGGTGAAAAGAATATTAATTTATTTTGTACAAGAGAAAAGCATAGTCTTTCATCTCCAAATCATCATTCTCCGTTTCAGAGGATCTTGAGGAACAGGATATTTTACATTTCACGTTCCTTTTAGTCATTTTAATAATGATAGGACAAGGGCTAATGGGTTCAAACTTAAACAAGGAAAGTTCAGGTTAAATATAAGGAAGTAGTTCTTCACTGTGAGGATGGTGAGGCACTGGAGCAGGTTGCCCAAAGCAGCTGTGAACGCTCTATCCCTGGCAGTGTTCAAGACCAGGTTGGATGACATGGTGACATGCTTGATGTCTTGGGTGACATGGTTTAGTGTGTTGTGTCCCTGCCCGTGGCAGGGGGATTGGAACTTGATGATCTTAAGTCCTTTCCAACCCTAACTGTTCTGACTCTATGATTCTATGTGGCCTGAGACATTCATGCAGTTCCCACCCAATCAGTTAAGTGTCAAAATGAGGAATTGCTGGTCCAATGATACAATAGTGTATTACTGTTATTTTAAAACATATAATATATCCTGTTTACATATAATCTTATATATACATATAATCTTATTATCTGATATAATAACGCCCAGTAAGCAAATCATATGCTAGGCTGCATCCAAAGGAGCTCTCATTAGAACCCACCTGCAGTACTGCATCCAGCTCTGGAGTCTACAGCATAGGAAGGACACGAACTGTTGGAGAGGATCCAGAGAAGGGCCACAAAAATGATCAGAGGGATGGAGCACCTCTGCCTTGAGGAAAGACAGAGGGAGATTGGTTTGTTCAAACTGGAGAAGACTCCAGTGAGACCTTGTTGCAGCATTTCAGTACTTAAAAGGGGCCTTTAAGAAGGATGGGAAAAGACTTCTCGGCAGGCACGGTTGCAACAGGATGAGGGAAAACAGTTTTAAACTAAAAGAGGTGAGATTCAGGCTGGATGTGAGGAAGAAATTCTTTGCAATGAGGGTGGTAAAACAGGTTGCCCAGAGAGACTGGGGATGGATGTGTCATCCCTGCAGACATTCAAGGCCTGACTGGTTGTGGTTCTGGGCAACTTGAACTATTGGAAGACGTCCCTGCTCATTGCAGAGGGCTGGAACTAGATGACCTTTGAAGGTCCTTTCCAACCCAAACTATTGTAGAATTCTGTGTATTACCAACATAAAACTCCTTTCCTCCTCAGCAGATTTAAAAAAGTAGACATATGAGACCTACAGAAATGTCTGTTTTCCGATACCATTAAAAAGTCTGCAGGTTTCTATCAGTACTGAAGAAGAATGCAAAGTAAAAAGAAATTCTAAGATTCTTGTATTATTCCAAATCAACATATATTCTAACAATAATATGTTTTTTTTAAACTGGCAGCCCAGTTTTTGCATTTTCCTCATGGAAAGTTGTAGCTGTCAGCATCAGTAATTTTGAAGGAGGTACAATATGGCAGTCCACCATCCCAAGAGCAGACTTCTTTGAAGTTCTATTTCTATGGGAAATGACCTGCACCTGAGACAGAGCACTAATTCTCCTACGAAATAAAATACACTATACACTAGCCTTGTGGACTGTACATCATAGATATTGCTTCCATCATCCTGTTTCCTTTCTACAGCATTAAATCTCACTTTTTTTAGTCTACATTTCAGCTGCCCCCCCCCAAAATTATATATATGAAGCCCATTTTAAATTCCTTTAATTTAAATTAATAATTCCTTAATAAAGCTTTACTTACATGAACCTTATTCTACCTAAAGCTCTAAGTGTAAGTAAAGACAATTTAGTGTACAGGTAAGTGCATAGCTTTTCCTCTTGTCTAAATTTTACCACTCACGATTCAGTGTTTGAGAGTACCTCTAACACAGCACAGAAGGAAGCCTCTCTTTTGTGGGTTTATATATGTACCTCCTAACCACTTCTATACTTTCAGTGCACTCAGCATCTTCTTCTTGTCCTTGACATTTCTTCTTCCTCACAGTGTCTCCCTGTTTCTCCTCATGTCCCTACCTCTTTGACGGGTGAGCAGCATGTACTGATTTGGAGCTTTGTAGGTTTGGAGCTGATTGTGTGCCAAGTGATAACCTAGTATGTACATCTTGACTGAGCATCTGATCCCTGCCTTTTTAAATTGATAGGGCTCTGAATTACAACTGTCTCTCTCAGTGCACACTGTTCTTCAGCCAGCTACTGAATTTTGCAAAACTTTAGTAACTTCATGCTATGAAACATCAAGGTCATTGCAACTAGAAATTTTCTGAGAGGATACACATATATACATAATCCCTACAGAACTACTTATTGTTTGGAAAATTAAACCAAGTTTATTTTGAAAGTTCCATTAATATTCTGTGTGGTTTTTAATAAAACTAATTAAGGAAAAGTATAAATAAGAACTCATGTAAAGCTTTTCAGTTTGGGATCATTATATTTTGTTTTAATAATATTCGCTATTATTTCTGTGCAATTTAAAAAGAAACAATGAAGAAAGAAAAGTGTGAGATGAAAGTTGCTTACAATTTTACAAATTTATCTTTAAAAGAGGAGGTTCAAACAGAAAATGTAGCCACTTCATTGATAATGTCAGTATATTTTTCTAAAGTTTTGTTCTTCCAGTAGGAAATAGAAGTAATTTACATGTTGGCTCCATTCCAAATTTCATAGTTGAGAGCAATCAAGCTGGCTTTCACAGCTTAGATAGAAAGGCTCAGAAATATAATTTAAGAAAACTGTACCTTCTTGAGTATCACATTTGCACTGAGACAGCATAATTACTTCATTTCAAGCTACTGGAGGATTCAATGTGTTCCCCAGAAATTAAAGTGCTAAGACCTAATTTTCTGAGTTTGGAAGGAAAAGGGTAAAAGGCTAAAGAAAAGTTTAAAAAAAAAATTTGGTTCATTCAGCTGATGGAACATATTTTATACATGTGAAAACCAGCCTTGTTTGAAAGAAAAGAGCATGTTTTAGAAACAATATTAAATAAGCTTGCTGATGCAAAACTGAAGAGTATGAGCTAATGAGGCATCAGTGTTAACCTCTGGATTTAAGTAAAAGTAGGCATTCATACCTATAATTATAGTCTTCTTATGCATTTTAAACACGTACTAACAAAAATAACTCTTTACCACCTCTTTCAGCAAATCTGTGACTTTAGCCAAGGATACTACTATGACAACTATGTAACAATAAAATGGCTGGGAAGTCTGAAAATGCATTACTTTGCTCTATGTGGGGGTTTTGTCATTTACATTTTTGCAGACTAAAATAATTATGTTTGGGTTTTTTTTTAGACTTCTGCTTATGAATTTTTTTATAACCAGATGAAGTGTTTAATACCCTGAATGCTACCACGTTATGGTCATTAAATAAGGAAAATTCATAATAATTAGATCTGGTAATATTTTGCATACATTCAGCCATTTCTACGAAAAGCTTAAAAGCCAGAACCTTCTTTCCTTTCTGCTATTACTACCATTCCAGAAATGACGCTGCAGGCTGACATCATCAGCTGCCTTCATGCACCAGGAATTTCACCATTAGGGACTTAAAATGAGCCTTTCTCAGCATTGGTGTAGTAAATGAGAAGGCAGCAGTTTGGAACACAGAAGATAGGATCAGCTGTAGTCCCAGGAAAACTAGGCAGTTTTCTGCAGTGGCAGAATAACCTGAGTAAAATCACCCCAGAAGGGTCAGAAAAGGTCTTACAAACTGATTTGTCTGCAGGACTTCAGGAATCTTCTCTTGTGAGTGATCCTAAGAAAGAGATCTGACAGTGCAGGTTAGGGTGATTGTTGAAGAAGGACAGTTTCACACATGCACCAGATCTCATTTCCAAACCTCTCTGCATCAACAGCAAGCAGATTTGTCTGGGACTTACTTTTTTTTTTCTCTAAACTCTAAGGCAACAAAATCCAGTTTCATCTACACTGCTGAGAAGGAGTGAGCCACTTCTGACTGAAGATTGCAGTATTAACGTTGTCAGTAAATATACTAAGCTGAGGCTCTTGTTTTCATCTGTACATTTTGATTGGCTAAAGGGGGCTGTTTCTTTATTACTGAATGTGTTCTAAAGCATACTTCCGGTGCTAAAATGAATCCAGATTAAATGTGGACAAAAATTGATTGCTAAACTCAAGCCAAAAGCAGCCAAACCTCATTAAGATGCCAATTATAAGAGGTTTTTGAGCTCTTTTAGCCAATGCTCGTTTCCTGACAATTTTAAGAACCACAGCACAAAGGATAACTCTCAAAATCAAAGTCCATAATTGAAAATAGGACTTTCAGTGTGTTTTATAATTTCTACATTTTCCATTTGGAATGTAGGACAAATTACATTAGCACCATAACCTTCTCTTTGGAACTTACAAAATGCCAAATATGTTATTGTCATAATATCTTTCTGATTTGATTCTTTGATTTCTTTCTGTTTCTACGCATTATCTATTTTTGGCTTAGGAAGCCCACAAGGAATCATTTTAGGTTGCAGAATATGGTGTTTATTGTTCTCCTCTTTCAAAATAGTTGCAAATATTTTAGTGAAGATAAAAAGTAAAACATAAAATTCATCAAAGCAGTATTACAGTTAAACTACTCCTCACTATATTGCTAAAAATCCTCTTGCAGAAATTTAGATTTACACAACTATTAGCTAGTTAAAATCTCTGTATTTTCCTGCTATGTTTTAAAGTGTTATTAAGAAGCATTAGGACTGGGAACTCAGACACAAGATCATCCTTTTGATTATATGTAAGCCATTTACTTATTTGACATTACATTACTATGCTGTATAAGGTAAATACTATTAAATTGCACTTAACACTTTTCAGTGCTCCCTGTTGCTCTCCAAGATCTCTAGCAGCAAGATTGAAAAAAAAATCTGCTTTCAGGCAGTGGCTTCACAGCAGTTTAATCCAGTCGCCTTGACATGGTATCATGCTCTTAAACAGCAGCATGGGCCCAGCCCCACCGTAGTATGGAGCTCAATGTGATTAGCTCATAAATCAGCTCAAAAAGCTTGTGTGTTTGGAAACTAACTTTACCAAAGTTGGGGGCGGGGGGAAGTGGTTATAGAGAGATCAGCTCTATGAATGAGTTTAAGCCATGGCCCCAAAACTTGTAGTGGACAGTGGCAGAGGACATGGTGGGGCTGCCCAAACAGCCATTGGAGCTGATGTACAATTGCACCTTTAGAGCACTTGGGGAGAAACATGGCCTTCAGGACCTGGGCCAAACTCCTGGCCCTGCTGCCATCAGTCTCGCCTCCTCTCCATCCCCAAGTACTCTTTGGTGGTTGCAAGAAGTGTGCTGCCTCAATTGAACTTAGGGGGAGAAATGAGCATTACCTGGTACTTCAGCAACAAAGCAGTAGACTGTATTTTAAAACATATTCTGTTTGTTACTGACAATATATTACTGCAGGTTACTGGGTAAATAATGTGGTAAGAAACACATAAATACTGAGACCTGATTATCAGAAACTAAATTTGTGAGTCCAAGGCCAAACTGCACATGGCTTCATAACATAGTAGGGGTTTACCGTGCGTTGTATAGCTGCAGGGACAGAGCAAGATGCCTCTGGAACTGAAGCCTGTTTGGGGCTTAACCTGCTCTGTTACTACACTTCTTCCTAGTCCCTAATTACTGCCTTTTTCAAGGCTCTGCACAATGCAGCTCACTTAGTACCAAGTCAGGCATCACTTAATATTGTTGTGGTTTGCACAGTGGAGACATATCCCAGAAGCTTTTCCATTGATTTGACTGGGCTTTAGGTGATCCCTGTAAATACTAAGATATACTTCAAAAGCTGGCAATTCTAATTATGCTTGGTAGGAAGATTTTCTCTGATATCCAGGCAAGCCTCCCAGAATAAAAACTGTAATGTTTTTATTTTTAATGAACATTGTCAGTGTCTGACTACGTAAAAGTATGCAAGATCACAGCCTGATTTAACTTAGTTAAACATTTATGTTACTGCTTTCACTGTCTCAGTATTTTAATTATTAAAACTTCAAACTTTTATTCCTACTTCTGTAGAAAGCATTGATGAATGTGAAAAGCCACAGGGGGAAATAAACAAATAATGTATATTCTTTATATATAACAGTATATAGCAGAGAAGTTGATTTCTTGTTTCAGTACATAATGTACATATGGCAAGAATTTCTCTAGCTAGTTCTTATTTCCTAAACTTTTTGACAGATCATACTTCTGAATTAATTTGCCTTTGATTTCCAAGTTACACCATGCAAAATATAGAAAACATGGAAAAGAGATGAAAACGAAATAGCAGCTTTGTTTTTCCTTTCTTATCAAATTGATTGCAGTGCTTTGCATTTATGATACAAAATGTATTATCATATTTTAAATAAGAATTCGAGATAAAACTCTCATAATGATATTGTACTAAATGATCTAAATCTTCACAAAATGTTTTGCTTGTAAACTGCTTCTTTTAATAACGAACTAACTTCTTGCTGAGTTCTTAGATGCATACTCATTTCTGTCATATGTGAAATCCTGTTTCTCAGATTGGAATTTTTCCACCAAACCTGGATTTCACGCCTTTTTCTTCATATGGGGTCATATACAAACTTGTAAATTGTTTCTTTCCACTGTAAGATCTCCTTACAGTGGGGGTGTTCTTGTTGGGCAGTTCAAACTGCATCAACTGTTTAAATAATGCTGATAACATAGTTCAAAGCGCTGACTTCTAGAGTCTGAAGCCAGTCAGAAACACCACTGCTGGTGTTCCTGCAAATATATTTTTACTTTATGAGTGTGAAACTGGAACCTAACCACCTATCTACAGTGATAACACCTAATTTCACTTTACTGGGTGCCTGCCTGTCTGCAGACTTCAGAGCTCAGGGCCACCAGCAGCTCCCAGCATCTACTCTGCCCACTTCTCTCTTGCCTTACAAGTACCCAGGAGATGCACTCTCAGAACACTCTTCACTTTTCACAAGAATTGTTATGTGCTTATGTGCTAAGATATATGGCTTATAGTTGTAAACTAAATGTGCTTATTTAGCTCTTCCTACTACAGGGCCCCCTGAAAGCTGCCACTGCAGCAGGGGAGGTGGCAGGTGGTGAGGATAGGAGCACAAGAACTCTTTGCAATATGAGCTAGTCCTCGGCCATATTGCAAAACATGCCCTCCTTTCCACTGGAAAGCACTGGGGCCTTTTCCAGGCTATTTCCTCTGCCTTGAAATGCTCAAAGTGGTTTAGGTGGCCTTTGCTAGGTTCCACATCTGTAGGATTCCTCCTTTGACGTCAATGCAAAGTCAAGATGAGATACATCTGCATTGGGGCAATCTCAGGCACAGCTACAGGCTATGCGGAAAAAAGACCCAGAGCTGCTCTGCAGAGAAGGACTTGGGGGTGTTGGTTTATGACAAACTGAACATGAGCTGTCTTCAGTGTGCGCTCGCAGCCCAGAAAGCCAACTGTATCCTGGGCTGCATCAAAAGGAGAGTGACCGGCAGGTCGAAGGAGATGATCCTGCCCCTCTACTCTGCTCTCATGAGACCTCACTTGGAGTATTGTGTACAGCTCTGGTGTCCTCAACATAAAAAGGACATGGAACTGTTGGAACAAGTCCAGAGAGCGGCAATGAGGGTGACCAGGGGACTGGAGCGCCTCCCATATGAAGACAGGCTGAGGAAGTTGGGGCTGTTCAGCCTGGAGAAGAGAAGGCTGTGTGGAGACCTCATAGCAGCCTTCCAGTATCTGAAGGGGGCCTATAGAGATGCTGGGGAGGGACTCTTCATTAGGGACTGTAGTGACAGGACAAGGGGTAACAGGTTCAAACTTAAACAGGGGAAGTTTAGATTGGATATAAGAAGAAATTCTTTCCTGTAAGGGTGGTGAGGCACTGGAATGGGCTGCCCAGGGAAGCTGTAAGTTATCCATCCCTGGTGGTGTTCAAGGTCAGGTTGGACAGAGACTTGGGTGACATGGTTTCGTGTGAGGTGTCCCTGCCCATGGCAGTGGGGGTTGGAACTTGACGATCTTAAGGTCCTTTCCAACCCTAACCATTCTATGATTCCATGATTTTATGTCTCATCAAATATTGCAATGTAAGTACACTGAAATTAATTGTAATTTCATCCCAGGTTTAAGAAAAAAAAAAAAAAAGGGACCACTTTACATCTTGTAGTGCTTAGCTTCATATTTAATTCAATGAAGGTGCACATTTTAAATGTAAATTGAATGACCAAATAATTTCTAGTCTGCTGAGCCAATATCCCATGGAGTTTAGGCCCAGCTTGTACATAGGGCTTTGCTAATAACCAGTAGGTATATTCTGAAGCAGTGCACTGGAATCAGCAATTAAATAAAGTGGTGAATTAAAACTAACATCAATAAGTTAAGACAGGCAAGAAATAATCTGCAAGTGGCAGAAGGTGGGATACATAGAAGGCAAAACAGAACCTAAAAGCTGCTACAAAAGAGGTATGTAGTATGTAACTTGGGATACAGTGACTTCCACAGCAGCCTAGATTAGTCCTTGGACATGCTCAGGGCTGGGGAAACACAAGATTGGCAGCAAGCTGACGTATCTCCCCTGTGTCAATGCGGCAGATTGAGAGCTGAGCAGCTGAGCAGACTTGGCTTCTTCTCAGAGGAGACACCTCCGGGTCCTGGCAGTTTCTTACTGTCAATGGCTCACCACAGTGTCAGAACCCATCTATGATCTGAGGCAGGTATGCACTGAGGATCGGGAAATGGTTGATAATATGTACACCAAACCTAGCCTATAGCCCATGTGCCAGTGAGGAGTCAGCAACACAGGCTAGTCCTGGGAAATGCGATGTTTTGTTTTGTCCTGTGCTCAAGACTGAGCCAATGCTGTTGCTGTTCATTTTGACTGCACAGATGGCAGCCTAGGCACGTTCTTCAAACAAGTCTATGGGTGTATCAATTCACCAGGAACAAGGATAATTTGGATAGATCCAAAGAGTCATTTTCCATGTTCCAGCGTTATTTAATGTCCTGTAATGGTTTCTGGGTGAGCAAAGTCTATAATGTGTTTTCCACCTCTGATTTTCAAGATTTAGTAATACATAATATATGTCAGAAATAGAAAATTGAATTATTAGATATGGCATTTCAGGTTTCCCCAGGCTATGTAATAATTAAATCAAAGTACACTGTTTTTTTTCCCACAACCAGAGGAAAGTCCCAAGGCAAAATCATCCTCTCTAATCTACTTTTCTATTTTTAGTATGTATTTTACAAATAACTTTTGTCTTATCAATTATTTTACAGACACTAAAGGCAGCCTGTGATGCCTTATTGAAAAGACTGCTCATTTGTAGCCTTATGTTTAGAAAGTGAACAGCTTAATTGGATGCTTCTCACAGGCTGCCACAGCTCAATTTAACATATTTAATGACAATACAATGTAGATATTTTTAACCAATAGATGACTGTTGCAAAGCTTCACAAATGCAGGCATTGGAATTCAATACATTGTTCTGCAACCAAAAAAAGTCACAAAACCGAAAACACAAGCAAGCATCTACAAGGAAAGAAAAGTCACCTATTACTAGATACTTTTTTTTCAATATAAGGACCAGCCATAAGAATATTAATGGCACCAAAAAA
Organism: Pezoporus occidentalis; assembly: GCF_034315485.1. Classification (NCBI taxonomy): domain Eukaryota; kingdom Metazoa; phylum Chordata; class Aves; order Psittaciformes; family Psittacidae; genus Pezoporus; species Pezoporus occidentalis. Next base: position 1,099,506 of record NW_026916203.1, on the reverse strand, counting down.
TTCTGTAACTCAGATTTAGATTTATTAAGAATGACATCATGTTTATGACTCAAAGGTATGATGACTTAATGGTTTATCGGACATATTTCATGACAACATTTTTTTAACTAAATATTTCTTAGAAGAAAAGTGAGGTGGTTACCAGTATTGGAGCAAACAGAGTCTTACATCTGTATTTGTTTTATTTTCTTCTCCCTGTCCTCCCATATTTCATCTTTCCAAATCACCCACTCCTTCTTTTCCTCTTCTCTCTGGCTTTGGTTACATTATCAGCTATAAACTGCCATTCTTTTCAACCTAGGCCTACAAAGACACACCACTGAAAAGCTTCAGACTCTTTTCAGGGAAACATGTGACTTCACAAGTACAAATACCATTAGTAATAGCTGGATAGATAGTCTGGAGCTCGTCCAGTAGGAGGTGAGGTGTGGAGGAAATGGCTGGATCACAGGCCAGACTTTACTTACAGCCATTCTTTTATCCCTCCTGCATGAAATGCCTCTGCTTCATTTCTGTACTTGCTGCAATCTCCATTTTTTGCCACCCCCACCATTGTTTTTTAAGCTTTTTTTTTTTTTTTTTTATCTGCGATGATCAGCAGAAGTCAGCTACCCATATCTTCCTTCATGCCTTCTGAAAAGCATAGTTAATGAATCTAATGCAAATAGAACATCATCTTATAAATATTACAAAAATGACCTAGGGCTAGCATGGTTGTCAAGCAACCGATTCCCTCTAATCACTTCAGCTAGGGATGGAGATGGTTTAGTGTTGATCTGGCAAGTTTATTCTGAACACAGGAATTGCTGTTCTACTCTACTATAACATGTGTCCCCGTGTCATGTCTCTAGCAGCAAACTGCAATCAGGTATTTCAGAAGTGTAAAAATTCTGACAATTAGGAAACAATTCATGCACTGGCAATTTTTTTTCGAACTCTCAGTTTCTAGCAATCTGCATAATATGCCCTGTATACATTTATTCTAATGAAAAGATTAATGTTGCCCTGAGGTGAAGATTTTGCCAAGTTTCACATAATTCACTGAGCTCTGTGCTCTCTAAGACTTCTGAATTTAAATCCTTTAGATCTGTTTGTATCTCTCCTTATCCTTCATTACAAGAAATGATGAAGTGCATAGTGTACAATAACAGTTACTACTTTCTATTTTTTCTTTTTTTAATGTAAGCCAACAAATCTATTCAGTTTGCTGACTCTTAACATTCCTATCATCTTATCACTTTGAGAAAGGACTACCAGAACAGAGTACAGCATTTCAGATGAGGAATTCTCTATATATCCCGCTATATACAGAGGGGTTATTTCCACTGCATCAGTCATAAATGACTACATATCATTTCTTCTGAGTAAATTGATTTAAAACCCAAGACTGTGGAAGAGTGGTAGAATTATTTTTCATTTTGATTTTATACAGATCTTTCTTCTAAACAATAAGAGTATTTGACAATATCTCAAACTCTTTCCATTAGCATTTTAACACATTCCCATGTTATTTGAGATTACTCCTTTCAGCATGCCTTCTTTTACCACCATCTCTTATCTACTCATCTAACTCTACTGAGTCTCCCTGAGTTGTTCCACAGCTGATTTTTTCTTTTTGCAAAACTGACATAATTATGTATTACTGGCAAAATCTGTCTTCTCACTCCTCATACACTTTTATCTAGTGATTGATAAATAGATTAGGCAATATCACTTCTAGTGTGTCACAAAAGGACTTCTCCAATACAGAAAACAATCCAGGAACCATTGCTTTGTTTGTAAACTTTTAGCTAGTTTCTTATCCAGGACAGTCATATACTTCTGATCCTGCTAGATGATTTCCAGAATATTACCTTATTAAAGACTTTTGTCAAAGATTTTTTGAGTCAATAATTATTGTATGTCTCAGAAACAATTATCTGTGACTTCAGCCAATGAGCCGGCTTCATTTGGAGCTCGGCTCAGATGCCTCTATACAAACACCCATAGCATGGGGAACAAACAAGAGGAATTAGAGATGTGTGCATTTCTACAGGGGTATGATATAATTGGCATCACAGAAACATGGTGGGATGGCTCCTATGACTGGAGTGTTGGAGTGGAAGGTTACAGGCTCTTTAGAAAAGACAGGCAGGAAGGGGGAGTTGCTATTTATGTTAGGGATAGGCTGGAGAGTATGGAACTCTCTCTGGGGACAGGTGAGCAGTCAACAGAGAGTTTGTGGGTCAGGGTTAAAGAGAGAACAGCGATTGGAGACATTACTGTGGGGATCTGTTACAGACCACTTGATCAAGAGGAATCTGCGGATGAAGCACTCTACAGATAGGAACAGCTTCACATTCGCAGGCCCTTGTTCTCACTGGGGACTTCAACCACCCCGATATCTGCTGGAGGGACGGAACGGCCCAGCACAAGCAATCCAGGAGGTTCCTCAGTTGGGTGGAAGACAACTTCCTTCTGCAAGTAATAGAGGAGCCGACAAGGAGAGGTGCCATGCTTGACCTCGTGCTCACCAACAGGGAAGGGCTGGTGGGAAATGTGATGCTCCAGGGCAGCCTTGGACGCAGCGACCACAAGATGGTCGAATTCGAGATCCTCAAACAGTGAGAAGAGTGTGCAGCAAGCTCACTGCTCTGGACTGCAGGAGAGCAGACTTTGGCCTCTTCAGGAACCTGCTTAGTAAGGTTCCATGGGATATAGCCCTAGAGGGCAGGGGGGCCCAAGACTCTTGGTTGATACTCAAGGATCACCTGCTACAAGCTCAGGAGTGTTGCATCCCAACTAGAAGGAAGTGCAGCAGGAGGGCCAGGAGACCTCATTGGATGGATAAGGAGCTGCTGAGGAAAATTCAAATGGAAAAAGAGGCTTATAAAAGGTGGAAGAAAAGGACAAGTGGCCTGGGAAGAATACAGGGATGTTGTCTGGGAAGCTAGGGACCGGGTTAGGAAAGCTAAGGCCCAGTTAGAATTAAACTTGACTAGGGATGTGAAAGGTAACAAGAAGGGATTCTATAGGTACGTTGTAAATAAAAGATGGACTAGGGACAACGTGGGCCCTCTCCGGAAGCTATCAGGAGAACTGGCTACACAGGATTTGAAGAAGGGTGAGGTTCTGAATGACTTCTTTGCCTCGGTCTTCACTGGCAAAGGCTCTGACCAAACCACCCAAGTCTTGGAAGGCAGACACAGGGACTGTGAGAATGAACACCTTGGGCCCACTGTAGGAAAGGATCTGGGTCAAGACCATCTTAAAAACTTGAACGTACACAACTCCATGGGACCTGATGAAATCCATCTGCGGGTCCTGAAGGAGCTGGCAAATGAAGTTGCAAAGCTGCTGGCCATCATATTTGAAAAATCATGGGAGTCAGGTGAAGTTCCCAATGACTGGCAAAAGGGAAATATAACCCCCATTTTCAAGAAGGGGAAAATGGATGACCCAGGGAACTACAGACCAGTCAGTCTCACCTGTGTGCCTGGCAAAATCTTGGAGCAGATTCTCCTGGAAGGCATGCTAAAGCACATGAAAAATAACAAGGTGCTTGGTGACAACCAGCATGGCTTCACTGAAGCGAAATCCTGCCTGACCAATGTGGAGGCCTTCTATGATGGGGCTACAGAACTGATGGACAGGGGTAGAGCTGTTGATGTCATCTACCTGGACTTGTGCAAAGTGTTTAACACTGTCCCATATGACATCCTTGTCTCTAAATTGGAGAGACATCAATTTGATGGATGGACCACTCAGTGGATAAAGAACTGGCTGGATGGCTGCATGCAAAGAGTTGTGGTCAATGGCTCAATGTCCAGCTGGAGACCAGTAACAAGTGGTGCCCCTCATGAATCGGTGCTGGGACCGGTCTTGTTCAACATCTTTGTCAGTGACATGGACAGTGGTTCAGTTGATAAGCTGGAGGGAAGGAACACCATCCAAAGGGACGTTGACACGCTTGTGAGGTGGGCTGATGCCAACCTTATGAAGTTTAACCATGCCAAGTGCAAGGTCCTACACCTGGGTTGGGGCAATCCCAGGCACAGCTACAGGTTGGGCAGAGAAGAGATTCAGAGCAGCCCTGTGGAGAAGGACTTGGGGGTGTTGGTTTATGACAAACTGAACATGAGCCGGCTTCAGTGTGCACTCGCAGCCCAGAAAGCCAACTGTATCCTGGGCTGCATCAAAAGGAGCATGACCAGCAGGTCGAAGGAGGTGATCCTGCTACTTTACTCTGTCTCATGAAACCTCACTTGGAGTATTGTGTACAGTTCTGGTGTCCTCAACATAGAAAGGACATGGAACTGTTGGAACAAGTCCAGAGGGCGGCAATGAGGGTGACCAGGGGACTGGAGCACCTCCCATATGAAGACAGGCTGAGAAAGTTGGGACTGTTCAGCCTGGAGAAGAGAGGGCTGCGTGGAGACCTCATAGCAGCCTTCCAGTATCTGAAGGGGGGCTATAGGGGTACTGGGGGTGGACTACTCATTAGGGACTGTAGTGACAGGACAAGGGGGTAACAGGTTCAAACTTAAACAGGGGAAGTTTAGACTGGATATAAGGAAAAAATCCTTTACAATAAGGGTGGTGAGGCACTGGAATGGGCTGCCCAGGGAGGTTGCAAACGCTCCATCCCTGGTGGTGTCCAAGGTCAGGTTGGACAAAGCCTTGGGTGACATGGTTTAGTGTGAGATGCCCCTGCCCATGGCAGAGGGTTGGAACTAGATGATCTTAAGGTCCTGTCCACCCTAACTATTCTATGATTCTATGACTATAAAGGTACATTTTTTCTTTACAGAAATAGGGATAGTTTAGCTCGTATTTTATCATTGTATTATCATTTATCATTGTTTCAAATTATATTAATAATGGTTCAAAGGAGGCTCATTGAAGTAAAATTTACTTAATACATTTTAAAATAATATTTTTTTTTTTAAAGACCACTACTACTTCTGTTGAGATTAGTCTTTCCCATAATCCTTTTCCATTTTTCATTAATTTAATGATTGTCATGCAAGACTAAATTTTTAACATAAATTTCCACAAGATCTTAGTCACTCGTGCCTAAATTGTAACAGAAATGTTTCCCCTTTTTTCTGCTCTGTATACTACCTGCAGTACTAGCTGCAGAAAGCCAGAGGTGTTGTTCTTCGGTTCAGTTTTGGGACATTCTTCCTGCAGAGATGGAGTCATAATGACATCACTACATACAAAGTGTTTCAGAGGCAAGTTCAGCTGCAGAGTGAAACTGATGTCACCCCATTTATAGTACTTTTCTGAAGGCTTGCTGCGCTGTTCAATTCCTGAGTTAACTGCCAGTGCCAATTGTTCAACTGGCAGAAAATGGAATACAAGACGAATTCTGCTGTCTGGTCAGTACATTCCCTAGCACACATCCTCCCAGTTCGTTCATTCTTTACATAGGATTGCTATGAACAACCATGTTATAATTTGAGGAAAAAAATAGGTCATATTAATATTAATTCTACATAAAAAAAGTTGTTCAATTTTCTTATCTATGTCAGCAGAAAGAAAAACTCTTTAGACCAGCAGGCTGACAGACTTTGCGGACACCCTCTAGTTACTTCACTTCCATCGTAAGTCTGATAGGATTGGATTCTCTAAAATTGTATAAGCTTTTTGGCTTTTTTCATAAGTAATCTAAAATCTTATGCTTACATTAAAGACTTTAAAAAAAAATAAAGGACAGCAGGTCCTAAGATACCAGAATTAAGCAAAGGAAAGTAATCTATCAATATAGGCAGAAGAATCTTACAGTCCAAAGATCTTGTGGGATGATCTTCAGTGATTTCAAGGCATCTAGAATTTAGCATGTTTAGATAATATTGGTTTCTTGACCTGAAGGTTTAGAGAGTAGACAGTCTGTCCAGAGGTAATCATACACTCATTCCAACATTGTAGTCATGAATGCCACACATGGTATATGCAATAAAATATTAAAAGTTGCTTGTTTTTTAAATTGGTAAGAAAAATAAAGGTATGCTATTATTTTATTGAATGTAATGTGTCTGGTATAATTAGTAATAATTTCAGGTTTTATCATCATTTGTCCAAACTGTCAAAAGAATGGGAGAGGAGAAAAGGGTTACTGGGAGCAAACAGTATTGGGGATCTCTCTATTTTGTACTTTACAAATAGCTTAATTTTGCTTTATCAAGGACCTATGCTATATTCTCAAGTCCTAAAGAAGCACAAAGTAGAGACATTTAGCAGGTAATGCATCAGTTAAATCAGAAGCTCTTTGCTGGAAGTTAATAGTCTATAGGAATGAAAATTCAAACCATGTGTTGTTCCACAAACTTAGCAAAATGATCTTATAGGCATTTAAACTCCACTTACTTAACGCTTTTCTTTCACAGTTTTATGTAAAAAACTTCAAAATTACTCTTCAAGAAATCTCTTTTGTATTCCTTCATATGGCTTATTTGACAGTACTGCAAATCTAAACCACTGAAAATGTAAGAACTAACATCTTTGGATGCGAGGCTGTAATTGATTAAAAAAAAGAAAAAAAAAGAAATATATATTATGTTACAGTCCTCTGAATTGTTTTTTTTTTTTTCTGAAATATGAGCTAATAGAATGAGAAATTTCCATTCAAAATTGAATGGAATTCAACATGCAATCCACTAAGAATGCCAATGCACTGCTATTTTTCCAGTCTTCTTAGGAAGCTACACTTTTGAGAAGACATGATTATAATGAACTATATATGTGTGATTTAAAGCAAATCCCTTCTTTATTGTATATATTTTAATTTTTAGCTAAAATATATACATATATGTCCTTTTTTAACGGCAGAAGTATGGAGGGAATGCGGAAGCATATATTGGGGTGGTATTTCAGCTTGTGACCTGACTACCTTATGCTTGCTTTTTATATGCATGGATCCCAACCAGAATTAACAGAAACTAGGAGTTTAACATGCTGCGGTCTGAGATAGATTCAAGGAAAGATAATCTAATGTCGATAAAATCAGAGTTTTGGAAGGAGAAAGTTCACTGAATTATTCCCTGCTAAAAAAAGCATCGACTGTGCACAGAGATAAAGACTACAGAGACTGTGCACACAGATAAAGATTCTTTGACCTTATTTTGTACTGTTCTTTTTGAAAGTGTGTGTACACAAATGTTACTAGACAAGTTCAGAAAATATTTCTTCAAGAGGGCATCCTAACACAGTGACTAGAAGACTCCACATTGCTCTAAAAACATTTGTGTGTTCCTGCCATGGACCAAGAAGAGCTAGTAGAAATTACGCTGGGTGTAAGTCAAGGAAGAAGCAGCAAGCAAGATACTCTGATGATAAGACTATTAGTAGGGAATCAAAATGATAGCAAGTACTAAAACCCTGAAAACCAATCAGAGTTCAGAATAATACACTTAGGGAAGAAAACATGGTAAATTCTTTTTTTTTTTTTTTTTTTGGACTTTCTATCTACTGTGTATGTGTTAGACATTGACAAACATATTGTTTATGCTGTTCAGATTTGACAGAAGTCCCTACTCACAATAAAATGTACAAGCTAAATCCAAGGAAAAGGAAAATAAAAGCCAAAATAAAACCTATTGTGTTGGATTTGCCTACAGAATTTGGACCAAGCATCCTCACAAATTGTATAATTTTCACATGAGTATTGACAACCTCCAATTTGCACTGAGTTTATCAGAATCATAGGGTGCTTTGGGTTGAAAGGTACCTGGAAGCTCATATAGTTCCAGCCCCCTGACATAGGCAGGGACACCTTCCACTAGATCATGTTGCTCCAAACCCCGTCCAACCTGGCCTTGAACATTGCCAGGGATGGGGCAAATGCAGCTTCTCTGGGCAACCTGTTCCACTATCTCACCACCCTCACAAAGAACTTTTTCCTGCTATCTAACCTAAATCTCCCTCCTTTCAGCTTAAAGCCATCCCCCTTGTCTTGTCACTGAGTGCCCTTTACAGCTTTCTTGTAAGCCCCCTCTAGGTACTGCAAGATTATGTTTGAGGCCTGTTATTTGCTCAAAATCAACCAAAAAAAAAAAAAGAAAAAGAAAAAGAGAGCTAAATATGTGACAAGAAATATGTTAGAAAAATTCTGGTTTTCAGTCTTTTCATGGCTTGCTGGTATTTATTCACTATTCATTACTCTTTGCAAATTTTGGCTATTTTTATACTAGTTGCATGTTCTGAACAATACAAAGTATTTATAGAAATCTAGGGACTACTTGAAAACCCTGTTATATTGTTTGCAAAAAGGAAAAGAAAGAGTTTGGAACCATCATGAATGAAGTCCCTTTTGTTACATTCAAGTCACTAATTTACTTAACAAAAGGATTTTACTGAGAATATAAAAAAATAACTGACTCTTTATATGTTCACCTGTCCTGGAATCAAATGTCTTCAAGCTTTGATTCACTAGATCCGAGTATCTGTTTACAGTGGAAGCCTGATAAAATTGGTCATGGCTTTTTGCACTCATCTGTTAAATGTTAAGGCTGCAATCATCGAGGGGATTGTTGTGACAACATGAAGTTTACAATATAGTATTCAGAACTAATAAAAAGAATTAAAAGTGAATTTGACATATGAAAGAGAAAAACCTATACATCAAATCACATCAAGCTTGAAAAAATAAGATCTCTAACAGCAAAGATGAAGTAGCCCAAAGGAAGAGCAATTTTCAGAATATGTTGTTCACAGCTGATCAGCAAATAAAGCAGCATGCAGAGTTACATAATATTTTGTACACTATATATTACATACAGCACCTTGCATCGCTGAAAATATGTCAGAAGAGATACTTTGTTTCTGATCAATCAAATAAAAATCTCAATACATATATTTAAAATTGGACAGTTACTATAATGCTGAGGTGGCTTTGATTAAGAGCATTTTAATCTGGTATCCTGAACAGCTTTCCTAGAAACAAATATTTTTAAATGTGATCTTAGGGATCAGTATAAAGAAACTTACATTCTCTCAGGCTTGGAGCCTCATGTTTAATGCTGGTAAAAGTGCACAAACCTATTCAGGCTTAGACACAAAGATATTTTTTTTATAAAATAACCTTTTGCACAATATGCTGTATTAGAACTAAAAAGCTGAATCAAATGATTCGTGGTTTATAGAATTATAAATAACACTGTATTGTGCTTTAAGAGACATCCTTCCAGACTAACGGATATTTGGGGATTTAGGGATTAAATTGCAACAAGAGCATTAGTCTTTCTTATAACAAAAAGTGAAACTCCTAATCTTTCCACATATAAAGCTAAACTTCTGCCAAAACTGAGCCAAACTCAGTCAGGTTCTGATTAGTGCCTTCAGTAGTTGCTACCAAAAAGACAAAGAGCTACTTACCTGAACTACAAACTAATTAGCTCTTCATATGATACTTGCAGAACTTCATGCCCTGAGGAGGAGGCAACAGACCAGCCTCATGATTGGCAGTGAATCTGTTTGGGAAGCAGATGTAGGTCTTGTCCAGGAGAATCATATACAAAGTCTCTCTCTCCAACTTACCCTTTGAAAAGGCCATTCCTGAAAGTATTCATTAGCTACCCTGAAAGGTTATTGTTTCTCAAATAGAAAATCATTTGGGATTGAGGCACTTTTCAGATTTAAATGTTTTTAAAAATTAAATAGTAACTGACATTTAACACAGACATCTTGGTATTTTAATCTTCTCTTTTTCTGACAATAGCTAAGTGTTTCCAGTTCGAAGAACTGTTGCAAGACTGTCCTAGAAGTGCAGTAACTTCTTCTCAGTCTGGTTTTGAAACGTGCTTTTTTGTTTTCAGAACAATACTCTCTTAACTCCATGAAATATTATTAAAAGACTTGGCTGACAGCACAACTTCAGGAACCAAGAGAATTTGTCAGTTCCCATCTATTAAGGTGACTTATTATGGCTAAATAGAAAAGTATACGATGTTGAGGCAACTCATTATAGAGTCAAAACACTGTCAGTGTATGAGTGCCACTCTTTTAAAATCGGAAAATAAACAGATAGTAACATAAATAAGTACAGTACAAGCATTTGGCACTTCAAAGTTTTGAAACTTATTTTTACAGAAGTTTTAACTACCACATAAAAATAAGCATTTGGTAAGGTTACCACAGAATCCCAGAGTTGTTCGCTTTTGGGCAGAGGCTACACACGAATAGGACAGTCCAAAAGCTTGATCAGTGGCTAAGGGTTAACCAACCGAGGGAGAAAGTATTTGCCATTTGCCTCCAGAGATGCTGTCAAGTTGTTGTGATGAGTGTGGTAGGAGAAGCAGACGGATACTACACATTTCTGAGCTCCACGCCCTTGGCAAATGCATTTGTGGTTTGGCCATGAGTGTGCTCAATAACATGGGTACTATTTGTAAGCAGTCGGTGATCATCAGTCAGAGCTGTAATAAGTGCTGCTTGGGTTTGTTTTCAGGATTCTGGCTGGTATGACAGGATTCCTTTGGAAGTATGTGTACAAGAGCTCGGTTTGACTTGATCCCAGTTTCTCTATTGGATGATAAAAACAGTAATTAATAAAGACAGCCTAGCGCAGTGTGTATTGCAATTGGCAAAAGCTTTTAAAATCTCAGTTTGAAAAAAAAAAGAAAGGCATTAATTTCATATGAAATCAAAGATGATGCTTCCAAACTCTGTCTGGATTTCATCACGATGACTAGGACTATGAGATGGTAGTTGCATAGGAAGGAGCACTTATGACTTTGTTACATTCAATGGGAATAAATGAACAGACACCGAACTGGTAATGGCTGCACTTGTTCTTAAGAAGAAAATGTCCTGATCACTGAGAAAAATAGTGAGTGAGATTGACTGAAAGGAGAAACTCAGGCAGAAAAACATGAGTCACTCTGAGGGTCATTGAAGGAAAGAGACTTAACTGCCTCTATTCCTCCAAAAATGTAAAAGAGGAAAACAGTAAAAGACCAATGAATCTACAAGGGAGTGTAAAAGCAGAAATGAGGATTTTTTAAAGTTTTTAATTTTGGAAATGTGGTAATAGATAGCTATCATCAAAAGGTAAAGGTTAGAATGTGACTAGAAAGGTATAAAGTAAAAAGAGAGGTGACCAACATCACAATAAAATCCTTAAGTGTTAGGGGAGATAAATATTACTCAGTCACATGTTTTCCAGTGTAAGGTTCTTTGCTCAAATATCTGTATTTTATAGCAATTTTCCATTTCCTTCTTGATTTTATACCAGAAAACAAATCAAAATGTAGATAATTGGAGCAAATGCACAACACTGGCTGATTTACTACATAAATACTATACAGTGCACACAAGACTGCACTGTGCACCAGTTAGCAGGAGTTACTGCTAAGAAATTTAATATAAAAATACTGAAATGCAGAGATCTCTGAGAAATAAATTACCAACTTACCTAGCTGTAGCTGGAAGAAAAGTAGCAGAGCAGTTAACCTGCATTTTCTGATTTTCTCATTCTCCCGAGGAGAGATCAAACTCAGTTTACACTGGTTATTTATCTTACACTAAAAGAAAAAAAAATCTATACAGAGAGATGGATAGATATTCACATGCTAAAGAATTAAGATCTTCATTGTTTCGAATTAAAAGCAAAATAAATTTGAATTGCTGTACTTTTGCAATGACTTTGTAAAGTCTTCATGGACTATATAGTTGAACACATGGAATGGTATATAAACATGCACATACACTATTTCAATTTTCAGAAACCTTATCTAGGAATTTAAAAAAAAATCTCCATAAGCAAAATTACCTCTACAAATACAAGACTTGAAAGTGCTAATAAAAGAAATCAGGATATAGTGTGGTTAGTTTGTGTTTTTTCTTCTTCTCCCTTTCATGCCTATGTCATGCAGGGATAATGTATTACCAAACAGTTTCACATTCCTAGAACTAAACTCAACTTGTCATAACAGAAATGCCGGTTTAGGTCTCAACTAAGATTTCTCTTTGTTCTGCTAGTTTCTGTTACTCTCCCACGCATGTATAATTTTTCTTAGTTCAAGAAAAACAGAGCAGCTTACACGCTTATCTCCAGTGACTCTAATAGGACTTATGCTCCGCTAACCTCTGTGGAGAACTTCCTCTGTTTCAAGCTCTTCTTGAAATAAATAGAAGCATAGTCAATTGTTAAAAAAAATATAAAAAAGCATAGCATAAAAAGATAACTATTATAGAATTTACTCAATTTCTTAGTCATCTTAGCGCTGTTCTATACTGCACATATACCAGTGGTTTATGTACCATTTGAATTTTCCTGGAGATACCCTCTGCACTTAATTATTAAGATTCTTTCTGAGTAAATGTTTCTAATTAAATAAATACATACATACATAAATGAAACACTATGGGGAAAGTAAAAAAATCTCATCAAACTTGTCCCTGTATCTTTCAGAAGGAAGGAAAAAAAAACCAAGATTGTCACACTGCAGGACAAAGAGCAGCCCAGCTCACCGACAGGTATTGTCTTCTCAAAATCCCTTCAGGTTTCCCAAATGCCATCAGAGCCTTTCAGTTCTCTAAAAACAAACCAGATACATATTTGAACTTTGATTGCTTCCCTTATTCCTGGGAGAACAACTCACACAGAAGCTTAGGTGCAACTAGCTAGAAGAACCCATACAAACACATAGTGAGAATGGCATTAGTATAATCTTATTATAGGCTACATTAAAGAAATTTAAAATATTTCTGACACATAGCAAATAATGCTGATTACAGTTGAGGTCTAAATTCTCCACTGTTCAGACCATGCAGTGCCACTGAAATACAGCTTTCTACTATTACCAGCTCCATAGCGGTTCAACAGTTTTCAGAAAGCCAAGCAGATAGCTTAACCCCAAAATGCACCAAGCACACTGTACACAACCTATAAATGTGCGTTCTATTCTAGAAGAAAAGTTTTTAAAAATAGATTCAGATCCTCTAACCATTTCAATACTATATATATTTGTAACCTTGCTAATAGGAATCAGCATTTGCAGGCTGAGGCACTAAAGGCACTCCACAAATTAAAAGTTCTTCACTGCAGAAATATCAAAGGTTGTTTCACATACTGTTGTGCCTTATTTCTCCTCTCGTTTCAATCACTTTTCTGTTAAAAGACATAGTAGTTAAAAAAATTACAGTAGAAGAAAGCAGAGACACAACAAACTAGAAAGCCATTTTAAATTTGCTCATGGGGCCTTATGTATGTATTTATTTTACTAATCCAAACAACTGCACTAAATCCACAAGGTGTTACCTGTTATCATGAATGGCTTCATGAAGTTGAAGGGAATGGGACAACACACTATATACACATTGAATTCCCTCAGTCTGTGAACCTTCAGGCATGTGCATAACTTTATATTCATGAACAGGCAAACCCCTCGGCTTCCAAAAGACTACAGGCTCAGGTGAAGTTACGCAAGCACATATTTACAGAGTCACAAGGATGAAGGAAGCAGAGCACAAGTTTGTTCTACACTGTCACTGGAGTAACAACTTTTGCAAGAGTTCAGGTGTGCAATGGTTAAGCAGAGGAAGGGAGAGATGATATTGCATTCATAGAGCATTGCAAATGATGCGAGAAGACCATGGGGTTCTCAGACGGAATATTACTGAAGTCTGGGGTTTCTTTCTGAAGTAGTTCCACATTAACTAGCAAGTATCTTCCCATGATAAATGTGTTGCAGTTTGACTTGGTGAGATTGAAAGCAACTACCAAAGGAATTTATTTGCTTTAATCACTAGATTTAAACTCCTTACTACGACAATAGACTTTTAAACCTACTTAACACATAAAGCAAACAATGTTCCATCCTAAACTGATCAGAATAATCAGTTTATTAGTGGTAGGAAAAGTAGAGGTAAAGATGTCTGTGTGCCGCCCAAGGATCTTCATCCGGGACTGTAGCAATATGACAAGGGGTAATGAGTGCAACCTTAAACAGGGGAAGTTCAAGTTAGATATAAGGAAGAAGTTTTTTATTGTGAGGGTGGTGAGGCACCAGAATGGGTTGCCCAAGGAAGCTGTGAATGCTCCATCCCTGCCAGTGTTCAAGGCCAGGTTGGACAGAGCCTTGAGCAATACTGTCTAGTGTGCAGCATCCCTGTGCATGGCAGAGGGGGTGGAACTAGACAATCTTAAGGTCCTTTCCAACCCTAACTATTCTATGATTCTATGATGTAATGTGGAGCTAAGGTTTCAGGTAGACATACCATAGTAGACGGAAGAAAGCATATGAACAAGCTTCTGCTGCTGAAATGGAGCCACAGAAATGAGACATCCTGAGAAATCAGGGGGACTGAGGGTGCCCTGCTTCTGTGAAGGAATGGAAAGTGAATAGACTTATAGTCAAAGACTGACTCAGGAGTCATGGGTTAGGGAGTGAAGTCAGCAGGAGTAAGTGGAGAAAAGCTGAATACCAAACACAGGTGTGCTTAAGCAGTTACTCCTCCCCTACCCCTTGCATAAAGAGAGGGGCAGGAGGCTCATAATCTAGATATTGCCTATATGCATGCTTTTGGGACACAGATGGTCACAGAACCAGGTAATAGCACTGAAGCTGGTGGCACACGTGTCATGTTATGCTATTCTACATTGCATTACATTACACTACACTACAGTATATTCCACTAAACCTTTCCAAGGTGACTGTCCTGGGTTCAGCAGTAGCAGTCATTTTTTCTCCTTCTCAGTAGCTGGTGCAGTGCTGTGTTTTTTACTTTCAGCCTAGGAACAGCTCTGATAACACCGATGTTTCTAGTTACTGCTCAAATGTTTAGTCTGACCAAGGACTTTCTGAGTCTCATGCTCTGCCAGGGAGGAGGGGAAACCAGTAGGAAGCAGAGACAGGACACCTGACCTAAACTAGCCAAAGAGGTATTCTACACCACAGCACGTCATGCCCAGGATGTAAACTGACAGTTACCCAGAAGGGCTAGCTCACTGCTCGGTTGGGCTGGGTATCGGTCAACGGGTGGTATCGTATTCTCTTCCCTTTTTATTTCCCTTATCGTAATAATATTGGTGTTAGTAGGAGTGATTTGTGTTATACCTTAACTACTGGACTGTTCTTATCTCAACCCATGGGACTTACATTCTTCCAATTCTCCTCCCCATCCCTCCAGGAGCAGGGGGAGGGAAGAAAGGAGGGAGTGAGAGAGAGGCTTCATGACTTATTTACAGCTGAGCTTAAACCACGACAATGAGGAAGCAACTGCCTACAGGAGACACCCAGCCATGGCGGACCCTCTCTCCCAGGCACGAGTTGTGTTGCCATGGCCAAGGTTCTAGTGGAACTGAAGCTCATTGGGATGGGGTGGTTGGCCAGGCAGGCAGGGCTTGGAGAGTGAAAAGCATAAACTTGCTTGAGGCCAGGTAGGCAGGGCATGGAGAGAGAAAAGCATAAACTTGGTGAGAAAGGAAGACTTAGCTGGGGTACGAAGTACATTTTCCCATTTAAGCATTAGGAAAAGGGCAAAGAGGCTTAGGCAGCAGGAAGATCTGCAGGATATCCTTTCCTTTCCATGTACATTCTGTATTGATCATGTTCATATCCAGCCATGATAAAAAGCCATATTTCTACGCCAGTGTTACTGCCAAAATTAATGACTATTCCACTTCAGATTAAGATTCCTATGTTAGCTCATACCACAATCACACGAACAGTCTCACTGATACAGCTAAGAAACATCATAAATCCTGCTTTAGCCTGGAGTCAGGAAGGAGTGGCTGAGGATGGGGGAAGCAAGACAGACCTTAGGTCAGTTCTGCCCCTGAACACTTTGCAATATGAATCCACATGCTAAGACGCATTTTCTTTATATTGTAAGACTTAATATCATACCAATTACAAATAATTTTAAACTAATTAACATGTTTCTTGTAAACTACCATAGTTGACTTATCTAAAATAGTGATCCTACTGTACATTTGTTAAAAGCAAAATTTTAATGGCATGCAGTTCCCTGAGGATTACTTCCTTCCTTTCATCCAGTAATCCATCTAAATTGTTTGAAGACTCTGCTTGGCAATGGTTATTTTCCTCCATAATGTTCATAAAAAGATAAAAACCATATAAGCTGCATAAAAGCCCTAAATAGGACAGATAAGCATTGTCATTGCCAATTTTTTCCAGATGGCATCAAGTATGGAGTATTTTTAGGATCATCACTTATTCTGCAAATTCTTGCTTCACTCATATTTTCATCAAATCCTATTTATCCACAGTGTGCTCTTACAGTGATTTGCCAGTTGACCCATCAGCCTTGGTATATATTAACGAGGTTATGCCCTGATTGCTTCTGTCAATTGGGAGAACAAGCTGGGGTTGGAGTCAGCATTTCAAGACTTTGGATGTAGGAAGAAAAGCCAGGACAGCTACGAAACCTTCCTAACTCACTGCATTAAGAGATATCTCTTCTCATGCAACATCCTCCATCGTGGTTCAGAACAAAGCAACCCTTAACCTTTCCACTTAAACCCTAAAAGAGACTGTATTAGTGCACCCAAGAATTATTCAAAGCTTTCTGACTTCTCTGGACCACTTCTCCACATGGCTGATATCTCTGTTACTGAGACTCACATAATACCATGTCCTGCTACTTGGCAGAGGGAGCCTTGGAAAACAGGTAAAGGAAGCAGTGAATTTCACATAACAGGGACCTTCTGGGTGACTGGTTGTAAAGGCAAGTTTACCCATGGTCTTCTGCCAGCCAAGGTCAAATTTCCAGTCTCCATTAGGTCTTCTCTACCAGGGCTATTCTTTTGATAGGGGTGCTTCGAATAGAACAACAGCATATATGCAGATTGAGCAGTAGGAAACCACAGGATGCAATAAACTACACAGCTCTCAAAAAGAAGAGAGTGGATTTCATGTTGGTCATGTTAGCCCTGGGAGGCAGCCTCACATATTCTTTAAGAAGGCAAGAGGGGAAAAGTGGAAAGAGCTAGGCAAGTTGCAACGAACAATACAATCATCTCTTAGCCTCTCTTTCCTCTGTGAAAGCTTCCTCCCACTGAGACATCAAACTCCTACACCTAAGAAGTTTGGCTTTCAAAGAGCATTTCAGACCTCCTCAAGGTGGTGAGCATGTTAATGATTCACCTAGCAGCTTGTTACAGAAGCTTGTTAAAAAAGCTCTATACAGCTTGTTAAAAAAGCTCTCTTTTCTGATTATTAATTAATAAATAATGTCTTTGTACTGCAAACAGTCATAGAACCATAGAATATCTCAAGATGATCCCATAAGGATCATTGATTCTTATTCACTGCTCCTTGCAGGACTACTTCACACTAAATACGTAAGTCCAGACACTCCTTGAACTCTGGCAGGCTTGGCGCCATGAGCACTTCCCCAGAGAGCCCATTCCAGTGGTTGACCACCCTCTCAGTGAAGAACTTTTCCCTGATGTCCAACCGAACTTCCCCTGACTCAGCTTCATTCCATTTCCTCATGTCATGCACTGGCCACCAGACAGGAGATCAGCACTTTTTC
This sequence comes from Pezoporus occidentalis, assembly GCF_034315485.1. NCBI lineage: Eukaryota > Metazoa > Chordata > Aves > Psittaciformes > Psittacidae > Pezoporus > Pezoporus occidentalis. The sequence goes on along the minus strand of NW_026916203.1, from coordinate 1,082,022 downwards.
CTCCAGTGTCCTCCATGAGGAGGCTGTAGACTGCCATGAGGTCACCCTCAGCCTTCTCTTCTCCAGGCTGAACAAACCAAGTGGCCTCAGCCACTCCTCCTAAGTCTTGCCCTTGAGGCCCGTCACCATCTTGGTCAGCCTCCTCTGGACAGAGTCTCATAATTTGGGGTCCTTCTTACATATATCCTGTTTTCAGGGTGTCTCTAAAAAAAAAAAAAAGATGGCTGTCTGAAAAAAAGTGACCAGAACAGAAGGGTTACACAGATGGAAGAGCTGTGTTAGGAATTGCAGATGGGGCAAAACTTGTAAAAGGCACAAAATTACTGCAGGTCAAGGTAACAGTGGGTGTACCTGCTGGGAAAGGCTTATTTTGAGGAACATCCAGTGCCTCAGCTCCAGAGTAACTGGCCAGTGTAGAACTTTGAAGAGAACAAGCAGACACAATATGAGCGAATATGTCGCATGCTGGTCAAAAGCTGGAGCACAGTTTTGATCTTATTGTTGGTGACATTATTAAGACTCAGAACGGAGTCAGGTGCCAAGGAACTTTATGTGCCCACCTACAAATCTGCAAATTCCAAAGACACAGAGGGAGAGACAGGAAAAAAAAAAGAAGGAAAGTAAGAGGAAAGAATAAAAGAGTTCACAGCAATAGCTACCACCCTGGAGCTGCAGCATCCCGACAGTCCCATTAGTTTCCAAGTCCTATGGGGGAAATGTTTCACCCGATCCTGGTTGGTGCCAATTTTATAGAGTTGTAACCACCTTCTCCACCCAGCGGTGGTGCGCATGCCCAATAGCATCACTAGGGGTTCTTCTCACCCCGTTGTTCCGAGTTGTCAGTTGGGAGTTTTCCTGTCCCTGCACCCCAGGTGTCAGTAGGTGAACAACGTGGAGACAGACATCCTGCACAAACATCTGCTGTGGCAGTGGTGTCAGAAATGTCAGTTTTTGCTAACACTCTTTCTTCGGTGGTGGTTTCACCAACAGTCTCTTATGGATATATAGCAGCCCTGGGTGCCTGTGGCTGGGCAAGATCTGAATCTGACTTTGTAACTCTGGTCTGGAAAGGAAATGCATGCATAGTTTAACATTAAGTAATTGCTTGAATTCTACACATTTTAAGAAAGTGTAAGTACGTGATAAATAGAGACAGCTACTGCAAAAAAGCTGTACATATTTGGAGCCTGGAAACAGGTAGGAAGGAATGAAGTCTTGTCTTTTAACCTTACAGGAAATCTTTCATTGTCTTACTGTGAGACTTTGGGAAGACTTAACCTCTCTGTCAGCTTTCTAGTTCCTAAGATGGGGGTGATCGCATTTAACAGCCTTAGTGTGATATTGCAAGAATAGCTAGTGAACAGCTATAAAGCACTAAGCACTGTATGAAAGCTGAATGAATTAATAGAACAAAATCTAAATAAACTACTTGAGTAAATAACCTTGAAAAAAGAATTCTCTGAGGTACTTCATTCATCTTGGCAACTGTATTGAGATGCTTTTCATCTGTCTGTCATCTGTTTTCACAGATAATGAGCTCATTGGGAGAGGAGCTGTGTCTGTCCTCAGCACTGCCACAAAAGCATGCAATTAAATGGAAATTATGTCAGGAAATATCTCTGTCAGGACTATCAGAAGTGTACTAATGCTCACACTTGAGCATCTTTATGAGTAGCTGGGTGTGCTCCTGCTCAAAGGACCTCCACAAGTTACAGTGCTCCTCTGTTCATCCCACACAAAGACACAGGGTGGTGAAATGCCAGGAACTGTGGCAGAACAAGCAAACCCAGAAACCCCAAGGCCCAGGTCTGCACTGAAGTGGGCACATCTTAGACAGCTTTGCATAGACAAACCTACAGTAGGCCAGCAGATGTGACACAAGTCCTGTAGTGGGACCTGTGGTGTTTGCACCTGAAGGATCCAACAGGATACCCTGGGGCACCCAAGGAACCCACAGGGTCAATGCTTAACATTACATGCCTATGTTTAGCACTCCCTGTCCATGTTAGAGCATTTGCACCCTGTCTCACAGCCCATTCTAAAAGTAGTGACAGAAAACATGACACACAGGGAGTGTGGCAGTAGTCACCTTTATTTTCATCTGCTTAGATGCTGGTGTCAGGTGCAGAAGCCTATAAAACATGAGGACTGTCTTCATTTTGAAATGTGCAGAAATTACAAGAAATGGCCAATGACATCAGGCTTCTGATTGAAGCTAGACAGATTCGTTACCTTGTCAAAGCTAAGGTCAGCCTGCAGATTTCTGCCTCCACTTTGTCATCACTCACAACCTGCCACACCCTTTCTGTCTTGCAGTTCTTGTTAGCACTATTTATAATTTGTAGAGAGCTGCTGGCTCCAGGCAGGGCAGATGTGCAGGAAGGTGTGTGTACTCTCTTAACAGACAGGGAGTGTGTTAAAGACTGCCTACACTATTTCCATGTACAGTCTTTCTGTCTGTGCTCAGAGCCTAGGCAGACATCATTCCTTAAACTTCAAAAACCCCATGTCATTGTCTCACTGCATGCACACACTGCTTGCCTTTCTTCTGTATTTCTCCTCAGCCCCAGCAAAGAAAAGAGATTACTCTAACTCCTGGTGATTTTGTAACAATGCTAAGAGCTAGTACACCAGCAGGCTATCTGTAATGACAGAAGTAGTCCTTCCCAAACAAACCAGAACAACTAGATCTGGAGCCCAGTTACCAGCACCTTCTTGGACTGGTACTGTGGGAGCTGACTGATGCTGGATCAGCTGCCTGTGTTTCAATTAAGTGCAATGAAACAGGGTAAAGCTGAAGTAATTGCCAGCAGCATGATTTGGGAAGGGATCTGCGACTCCTGTGACCCGCGCAGATCCCAGCAGCTGTGTTCCCATTATGGCAAGCACAGCATCAATACATAGGCATGCAACCCTTAGGAGTGTTACACACATGTGTCACAAGGTGGTGCTGCTCTTCCGCAAATGTGAAAACTGTGCCCATACTGGCAAGAACAGGTACATCCCGCTGTACAAATGCACTGATTTGGGAGGAAGGGGTTATTTATGTCCTCAAACACTGCTTGAATTACGATGTATTTAACATATAATGACAATATAGGATGACTTTATGAAACTAAAACTTCCAAGCACTCTCCTGAAAAATCCTGAAAGTTACATACTTGCAATATTTTACTTTCTTTGCTTTTTAGAAGTGTTGAGGGTAAAACATGAGGTTTTTTTTTCCTGGTGAACCAAACCACAAGCATCTGTTGACAAGCCTTTTTGACAATCTTACTGTCAACAGTGGTCTCTTTGTACATTCTAGAAAGGATGTCCCAGGAAAAGCAGTTGACAGGAGGATTACACTTAGGCTTCTTGACCAAGGCTAGTTACAGGTCCTGTGTGACAGGTGTTACTGCTGGTAATGTCTACAAATAGACTCTGATCAGTTGCTGTTTCTCAAAACTCAATATCAGATTTCTAATGTCACCATCTAAGTCCTTCTCCTGGTAGTAATACTATAATTTTTGCTGCTCCTCTGCAGCTTCTTGCTGCCTCTATAAACACTTCTATATCCTGTCGTTGCTGGAAAATAAGATGGAGACCCATTTTCCATTTTATTTATCTAAGTTGTGCCTGTCCAAGTATGTGCAATGTCTGACTCATTGCTGGGTTGTCTAAAAAGCTCTGATAAAGTTTTCTTGAGGTCATTTTCTCTGTTTAGATATCTGTGCTCCTTGACTGTGCTCACCACACAGAGAGGTTCCTGGTTTCAGTTGAGATAATTTCCTTCCCAGTAGCTGGTGCAGTGCTGTGTGTTGGCTTCAGTCTGAGAATAATGCTGATAACATACTGATGTTTTAGCTGTTGCTCAGTAGCACTTGGTCTGATCAAGGACTTTTCAGTCTCTCGTGCTCTGCCAGTGAGGAGGGACACAAGAAGACTGGAGGAAGCAGAGACAGGACACCTGACACAAACTAGGCAATGGGGTATTTCATCCCACAGCACATTATGCCCAGTACATAAACTGGGGAGAGCTGGCCAGGAGGTCAGATCACTGCTTGGGTCAGGCTGGGTATCAGTTGGTGGGTGGTAACCAATTGTACTGCGCACCACTTGTATTTTTCTTGGAAGGTGGGGTTTATTGCTTCTTCTCTTTATTTGTTTTTATTATTATTGCTGTTGGTTCATTATATTTCACTTTTATTTCAATTATTAAACTGTTCTTACCTCAAACCATGGGGTCTTCTTGTATTTTTTCCAGTTCTCCTCTCCATCTCAAAGTGAATGTGCAAAACCAGTTTAAAAATAGTTTAAAAATACGAAAGACTAAAGTGCATATTTCTGATGAAGTTGTCTGCAATATTATTTTAACATCCTTGGAAATGTTAAGGGAATAGAAATAGGCAGTAAAAGGCTTGAAGGTAGCTTGGAGTGGGCTTTAGAAGTGGGAACAGCTATAGCCCAGCAGGAAGAATATACTAAGTAAAAGAGAACACTGGGAATATGAGAAAATATTCCCCATACTCATATTGATCAAGGGACAAAATTTTAGAGGTGGGAGAAGTCATCCCAGCCCAAAAGAAGAACCTGGTGGGCACAACTGGTAGCAAAATGTTTGTTTCCTTCTTCAGCCAAGGTTAAAACTTCAGAGGTTTCCTCTGCTTTATAAATTTTCATACTGCACCCCTTTATCTTCTCTTTCATTTATTTCTTGCCTTGTCCAGGTTGCTCCAATAGCTGCTCATGTGGGAGCTTCCTCTGTCGCCAGTGATTTTTATGGCTGATCTCTTTTTCTTTTTTTTTTTTTCTCCTCCTCTATAACTTTTCATCTGTTTTAACAAGATCTGACATCAGCACAGTACAGACTTCATAATACTTAACATCTTAAGTAAGTTTGTGGAATAGTCTGCCCAAAAGAAGGGAGTGACACTGAGCAGGACCTACCTAAAGCAGAGTGCACACACATAGCATGAAGAGCTGTCCTCTTTCAAGCAGCCTAGCAGGCTTCTTTCCACCCAGGGTTTCTTCGATACTGTAAGGGTAATGTATACTTCCACCTCTGTCATCCTGTTTCTCTGACAGTTGAGATGGAGCATCTGGATAGCACTCCACTGACCTCACCCCTTCCTTCACATGAATCTGCCTGATGCAACAGGGTCTAAACAATGAGATTTTAAGAACAGTGCCTGAATGAGGCTTCTAGCGATCAGCATTTAGGCACTAAAATACATAGTCTTTATTCAACAGTGACAAGCATCTAAATGTTCCTGTTGACACAAAGTAGGACTTCCAGAAGATGTTCTTCAGGTTGAAGCTTCCACTGTCCAGTAAGAGGAGGAATGGATCCTCCGTGATCCTCCATGGATATTTCACTAAAGGCCACCTGAAATTTACCTCTATTCTGTGGATGGATTTTTAGCAAAGAATGGCCACATTCCCAAGTCAGCGAGTGCCTACGTGGAGCTTGACATGAACCGAAGATGAAGGAGGACATGGGTAAAGAAGCAAAAGTAGCAGCAGCAAAAGTAGCAGTGCAAGCAAGATAAGAAGAAACTGGACTGTGCTAAGATACAAAATAGTGGACTGACAGCAAATTTTAAAGGTTAAGTTCTCATAAACATTGTTACTAGTTGCTGTGTGCTGCAGGAATATGCATCAAAGCATAGTATACTGAGCTATTGTACATGTATTCAATTATCATACAATAAGCTATAGAACATGTATCTAATTATACTACAGCGAGCTATTGAAGATGTATCCAAATATTATACAGCAAGCTATTGTAAATGTAACCATAGTTGCAGTGTATTACAAGAAAATATATCCGATTATAATACAGCAAGCTATTGTTAGCTGAGGCAGAGAAACAGTATAAAAAGGATTGATACTCTATAATAAATGGCTTTTGTCTGATCACATTGATCTCTGACTCCATAATTTTTCCGCGGCACTATTCAAAACTAAAATAAAGCATCAACCATTTTACATATTTTTTCAGGGCTGAGACCAAGGTGGATTTCAAGCTGCTTGCCCTGTTTACTGGTTATTTTAAATAGTGAAGTACTCCATTTTGGTTACAAAAGTTTATGTCCTTGAGGAAAATGCCACAGGTTTTAAGGAGAACTGGCTGGGGGGGAGGGGGGGCCTGTGATACATTCTCTCAAATTTTGCTTCTTGTGCCTTTAAAAAACATTACAAAATTATTTTCCTAGACTATAAAGGATCTCAATTTCTAAAATAGCTGATAGACAACATTCCAGATCTTAGCCCTGTCCTTACCTACAAAATGTACTGGTCCTTAGCTACAAAATGTACTGAGGGTTTACTGATTTTCTGCAAACTTGCAGGCTAAAAAGATCAGAAATGAGGGAAAACTTCCGTTTTAAGACTTCCCTGAGATCACACAAGTCCTGTATTAGTTATGACAAGGACAGTTTCTTTTTTGAGGTGGGTTTTATCATGATAAAAACTTGTCCAATAAAATTGATCTCCACAATTATTCCACTTTCTGGCAACATGCAGTCACAGTTTTGCCTATTATATCTCACAGTTGCCATTTTTATCTTGAATTCCTTGGCAGCCCCACTTTGGGTGCCAAAAAGGACTGTGTTGTATTAGCCTTGACTGACTGATAGATGCGCACCCAGATGCTCTCTCACTTGCCTTCCTCAACAAGGCAGGAGGGGAAAATAAAATTAAAGAGATTATGGGTCAAGACAAGGACAGAGAGATCCATCACCAGTTACTGTCACAGGCAAACCAGACTGAGCCTGGGGAAGGTTAAGGCAAGATTATTTTATTGCCAATTAAAAATGGGGGGGGGGAGAAAAATACACAACAAAACTTAAAACACCTTTCCCTTACCCCCTGCCCTTTCTTTCCAGACTTCCCTCCTGACTTTTCTACCTCCTTCCCCTCGAGCAGTGCCAGGGGATGGGAAATGGAGGTTGCGGTCAGTTCATAACTCTTCACCCATGCTGCTCCTTCCTCCTCACAGTTTCCCTGCTCTAGGATAGGGTTCTTCCCATGTGAGATAGACCTTCATGAACTGCTCCAATGTGAGTCCTTCCCATGAAATACAGTTCTTTAAGAATTCCTCAAGTGTGGATCCTTTCTATGTGGTACAGTTCTTCAGGATGAGATGCACACGATTCCCAAGGGCTGCAGCTCCTAACAGAAAACCTCCTCTGGTGTGTGCTCTCCATGGGCTGCAGCTTCTTCCAGGTCATCCCCATCTGCTCCAGTGTGGGATGCAGGTGGAATCTGCTCCACCATGGAACTCTATGGGCCTCAGGGGCACAGCTTCCTTACCATGGGCTGCACCACGGGCTGCAGGGAACCTCTGCTCCAGCACATGGAGCACCCTTCCCCTCCTCCTGCACTGACTTGGGTGTATGCAGAGCTGTTTCTTTCACATATTCTCACTCCTCTGTCTGTGCAGCATTTCTTACTCTTTCTTAAGTATATTCTCACAAAGCCACTACCAGCTTTGCTGATGGCTCAACTCTGGACAGCAGTGAGTCTGCCTGGAAACTAGCTGGAATTGGCTGCGTCCAACATAGGGGCAGCTTCTGGAGTCTCCTCACAGCAGCCATTCCTGCAGTCATATAAACTCAATACATAGACCCAACACTCAGCTCTTTTTCAAGCTGTGCTGCTGAAAACCCTGGCTGCCTTGGAGCATGGATGCTCTTTTTCATTATATGAATCAGAGGGCAGCTACAGACTGTGTGGATCTCAAACATGTGGTGTAAATCAAATCTGAGTCAGAAGGTTTTCAGAGTAGTCCTTTACTAACTGGATAACAATGCAATAGCTACAATTTATTTTTCTTTTTTCCCTAAGGAAAGCACAGATTTTAACTCTGCAGGACTTAGAAAACTAAGCAAAATCTGCTCAGGGTATACACTCTGCTGACTGAACAGCTGTCTCCATTGGCATAACTTCCTCCCACCTATCACCATGTATAAAAGCTTTCATGTGCCTGGAGGCAGGGCTGACTCAAGGAAAAAGAAGAGCAGGAAGTATCCAAAAGATGAGCTCCCAGTACCAGTGCAGAAACATACACTGTTACAAGTAAACAGCATAAGTCAAGTATGTGTAGACGCAAAACGTAATTTAATGTTTTCTTACATGTAGGTGAGATATTGAATAAGACAGACAATGAAGGCTTGCATGTGAAAAAGCATTCCCCATTGAGTAATCTGATAGCTGCAGTTTCCTAGAGAAATAAACTTGTTTGCTGTTTCCTAGAGAATAGATGCCCGATGTGCACAGACTGTGAACACACAGGCTTACAGTAAGCTATGTGAGTACACAGAATTGATAGCAAGCTGCTATGTGGCATGCATTTCTTCATACCGTATACAGGACCCTGAATGACACAGGCTCCACTTTGTGAAGCTAAATCTGTAAGGGGATTTGTCCTAAAGAGTGGAGCTCAGATTTCCCACATAATTCCCCAAAGAATGTAATCTCTCTTTCAGCCTGACTCCACAGACAGAAATCTGTAGATTCAAGAGACAGTCTCTGACATTACAGATAGCATCTTTGTAGAAGGAAAGTAAGACAATGCCTTGGAAGTCTGCTCAAGTATTCTTGTTGGGACTGAAAACCAAAAAAAAAAAAAAAATCACTCTTTTTCAGAAAATTGGTTTTATGGGCAAGGAAGAGTACAGTAATGATGTATAGGAATGGCTGATGTTTCTGTGACATACAGTTTCCTCCCCCAAATTTCCCCAAATTTGTTGTCCCTCTCACACACTTACTGAGTCAGTGAGCCTTGTTTTAGGAAAGAGGATCTGGCTTATTATTCCAACGTGGAAAAAGATTGTATTTTTCTTCAGAACAACAATCTTTCTCCCAGAATCTCTGTGTGAATGAGGCTTGACCCTTTCTCTTCTTCACAGCCCTCATTCTTTTTTCTCCCCTGGAGGCTGGAATTTAATTTAAGGGATCATTGGCACAGAAGCTCTGTGTCTTGTAATTCCTGCTCAATGCACTTAAGCCTGCTGCCAGTTCATTCTCACTGCAAAAGAACAACCAAATTGTTCTTTTTGTTTTTTTTTTTGTTTGTTTGTTTGTTTGTTTTTTTTGTTTGTTTGTTTGGTTGGTTGGTTTTGTTTTGTTTTGTTTTTTTAATAAAGGAAATCAGCCCTAGCTTCTGCTGGATCATTTGAAAGTAAGTTCTGTGCTATGACAGCACAGTCTGACAAACACCAGGGGATGGTCTGGAAATGCTGTGTAGAAGGCATAGATCCCACACCTGCATTTCTGTTTAATATTCCTATTTAATACCTTCATCAGTACTATTTAATATCTTCATTGATGACCGAGACAGTGGGATTGATGCACTCTCAGCAAGTTTGCAGACAACACCAAGCTGTGTGGTGCAGTTGACATGCCTGAGGAACGGGATGCCACCCAGAGGGACCTTGATAAGAATGAGAAATGGCCTGTGTGAACTTCAACGAAATCCAATGAGGCCAAGTGCAAGGTCCTGCATCTGGGTCAGGGCAATCCCCAGCATCAATACAGGCTGGGGGATGAGCAGATTGAGAGCAACCCTGGTGAGAAGGACTTGGGGGTACTGGTGGATGAAAAGCTGGATGTGAGCCAGCAAGCATGTGCTTGCAGTCTAGAAAACAACCATGTCCTGGGCTGCATCAAAAGAAGTGTAACCAGCAGGTTGAGGGAGGGGTTTCGGTTCCTGTACTCTACTCTGCCCTGGTCAGAACCCAACTGGAGAACTGCATCTAGCTCTGGGGTCCCAAGTACAAGAAAGAAAAAGACCTGTTGGAATAGGTTCAGAGGAGGGCCATAAAAATCATCAGACTATGGAACATCTTTACTATGAGGAGGAAAGGCTGAGAGAGTTGGGGCTGCTTGGAGAAGAGAAAGCTCCAGAGAGACCTTATTACAGCCTTCCAGTACCTAAAGGGGGCTTATAGGAAAGATGGAGACAAACTTTTTAGTAGGGCCTGTTGTGATATGGCAAGGGCTAATGGTTTTGAACTGAAATACATAGACATATGTAAGCAATTCTTTATGATGAGAGAGGCACAGGTTGCCAGGAGAGGTGGTAGATGCCCCACCCCTGGAAACACTCAAAGTCAGGCTGGACAGGGCACTGAGCAACCTGATGTAGTGGAAGGCACCCCTGCTCATTGCAGGGATGCTTAGATTAAACCTTTAAGGATTCCTTCCAACTCAAACTTTTTTATGATTTCTACAGCTTTACAGGGAACTAAAAGCATGTAACAAACAAATGTACTTTATTTCCATGCTTTTATTTCCACGTACTTCTCTTTGCATGTACAAGAGCTTTTCATTGTTCATGCTGTCAGGCTATTGCAGGATGTATTATCAATAGTACACACTCTACTCTTTCATGGTCAGCATTTTCTCTCAAAACCGTAACTTCTATGAGATCCAGAGGCACCACCTTCATGTATAAGGCTGCACATGATCAGATCACCACATACGCTTAAAGACATGTATATTCCTATATCTGTTGACCTGATCTAAGTGAACATGTCTTAGAAACAAAAGTAACCTGGTTGGTTTTAATATGGATTTTTACCAGAAAAAGAAAAAAAAATCTGCAGTGTTTTGGCCCCTGTTCCCAGAGGCAGTTGATTCATCTGCACATATTTTTGAGATTACAACATTAAAATTCAATGATGCCAGCAGACTTTCAGTTAACAAGGAAAATGTCATGGCCCAATAAAATGGTGGTAGAGAGAGGAAGGATCCACACTGCCTCTGTGGCACAGAAGTGCTGTTTATCCCTGACGGACTGCTTTCACGTGAATGCTGGCTCTTTACTAGAAGTTCTACTGGTAAATTAAACTAGCACATAAGGGCAGAAGAAACCACCTCCAAGCACAACATGTGGAGCTGCAAGGGACTGTAATGGTGGGAAAGCACAAGTCAGTGGATGACTCCGGCTGCCCATGTTAATAGGCTTAAATGGACTAATGTTGGCTTAACCCTGTGTACAAAAAAAACGAAAAGCTGTGGGGTCAGACCAAGACCTAGCAGTGGGAGACCTTGATGGACTTTTCAAGGCAGGAGGAGCAGAGAGCAAACACCCCACAGGGAAGCTGTCCAGCCAGTATCAGGCCCATGTTAGAGACTCCTGTGGCTGGCCAAGGGGAGCACCCACAGTCCCACTGGTGACTGTGACCACTTCTCCTCAGCAGGGAGCCTGCCCAGCAACCAGTTTATTAGTGGGAGATTAAGAGAGGATGGGAAGCACAGGCTACGGAACAGTGGGGTTACACCAAGCAGACACTGTCCTGACCCCTCTGCCTTGTCCCCCCTGTGGGGTTTGCTCAGCCCTGTTACCACAGTCGACAGCCCCACTTCCAGCTCTGTCACACAGACTTCCCATAGAGATCCCTTCCCCTCCGCTTCTCCCTCCCCCGGCCCCTTTCCCTTTTCTTTCCTTTCCTCTCCGGGCCCCGGGCTCCGCCTCCCCGTGAAGGCCCACCGGAAGGCACCCTCACCCCCCTGGCCGGCAGCAGGGACGCTGTTGGCCGAACAGTCCGCCGGCTCCGCCTCTTCCCGCATCACGTGGCCCGTGCTCGGCTCCAGCAGGCGCGGCTCTGTTCTGCAGCTGGCGGCGGTGGTCAGGCGTTGGGTGGGGGTCGTGCCGCTGTTAGTGCCAGCTTCTACGCCGCTGCCACCCTCGTGCCCCGCCCGCCCCTCGCCATGCACCCGCGGCGCCCCGAGGGCTTTGACGGCCTGGGCTACCGCGGTAGCTGCCGGGAGGAGTCGGGTCCCAGGCCCTTCGGCAGTGCCTCGGAGCTGGGCCACTGGGTGACCAGTCCGCCCGACATCCCTGGCAGCCGCAACCTGCACTGGGGCGAGAAGACGCCGCCGTACGGGGCGGGGACCCCACTGGGGGGCGCCGGCCTCAACGAGGAGCCCAACCTCGGGCCGGGCGGCCCTGGCGCCGGTAAGGGGGGGCTCGGCCTGGCCCGGCGGGGTAGCACGCCTCTCGCCGTTCCCTCGTTTCACTACGGCCCCCAGTCCCCCGTTACCAGTGACCAGCTGCGCCGGGCAAGGGCAAGCTGGCGGCGGTTGGAGACTCATCCGCGGCCTGGCTGCGTCCGGACCAGCGCCGCCCGGGTGTGTTGGCGCTGACCCCCGCCCCGCCGAGGGAAAAGTCCTTTAGAAGAAGGAGAGCCTGTTGCACTCCAGCACTCGCTTTGCGGTGCAGCAGCGCGTAGTTACATGCATATGCGATTGAGAGTGCCAGAATGTGCCCTGCGGCTTCTGGTTAAGCAGCGTGTGGTCAGCTCCCTATTGCTTATGTAAACGATAAACAGCAGAAATACTCCACTTGCTGTAAGGGCAAGAACTACCACCGGGTCTGACGGTATATATTGTTACAATTTAGTCGTTGGTGTTTTAGACTTTGTGTCTTGTGGCTGTTTTATTGTGCCGTTGACAAAATGCAGGAAGTACAGCATGAGCTGCTTAAGTAGAGTCCTCCACCTGTGATAGTAAAGGAACTGTGAAACTGGTAGAATTTGAGGAAACAGCTATGTTCTTTTCCAGTAATTGAGCAGAAACCGTCATCATTTAATGTCTTTGTAAAATTGAGGTGAGTTAAGAGAAACTTGCTAAATCTAGGCTACAGAACATTGTCTCCTTTAATTAAAAGGATGTTCTGGAGCATTTCGAATACACTTGGGTATGAAATTTTTATGAAAGACTGTCTGAAATGGAACTGTTGCTTTATTCTTTTTTTTTTCTTTTTGTAGCGTGCAGTGGATTTGTTCAGGTTTTGTAATGAGTATAGCCTTAGCTAGACTAAGCATTGCTTAAAGCACCACTTAAATATTCGTAAATACTTGGACTCCACTTTTTCTTTTTTTTTCTTTTTGGTCTACCTGCTCATGGAGGTTACGCTGGTTCTTGTTTATGCATTTTGGAGGACTGATAAGGAGTTGCTGTATCACTGAGTCCAGCTTCCGCAAGTGGAGAGAGTTACTCCTCTTAGAAGGACTCCCATGTCTTTGTGGAGCTCCACTGATGTTACTGGCATCAGCCATAGTCACAGGTTCTGTGCACCCTGTAGATTGTAGGACTGAGCGTTAATTTTCAGTTGCCTTTACAGTTCTGATACTCGTCTTAAATTTTTTTCTGATAATACCCAATGTGCAAATGTCTGCCTAAGAGCAGACAACAGAGAATTCAACCCATTATTCTTGTTGTGATTTTAACAGTTCCTCAGTAACTAGATTTTTGCAAAGGAGTGGAGGTAAACAGTTGACTTGAAAGTTCACATCATACTGAAGTTTGTTACATCAATGACTTTCAGTGTTAATTTTCCCAAGGTTTCTCTCTTTTTACTGTTGTGGGTTTTTTTTTTAATTAATTTCACCTCAGATATCTGAGTATATGTTTCAGAATTATGGTAAACTGTCATGCTGGCTAACTTTTTCAGTGGTTGGTTTTAGGTAGGCTTTTATATGCTAAAATTCTCTGTTTCACTGTCTACTTTCTTTTTTTTTTTAAATATTTTTTATTTTTTCCTCTGTATCTGTTTTAAGACAATGATTATTTATTTATTTAATTTTAGTAAAACCATGTCCCAACACAAATGCAGTCCAAAGTGCAAGTATTCTGTGGGCAATAATTTTTTTATCCATGTGCAGAGTTGCCACAAATGTTGTGGTTTAGTGCCATAATTTTCTGACGTAAAGCAAGTACAGTAGAAGAATACTCTTTTCAGATCATCTGCATGGCATTTTCTCCTGCTTTGTGATTATCACTGCTGTATAACCTGGTGGTCTTTTTTGGTTTTTTTTTTTTTTTCAGACCAGCTGAACAGGTTTGCAGGCTTTGGTATTGGCCTGGCAAGGTAAGAGTTCTGTAACAATTTTCGATGACAGAAAATTAGTAAAGCTATACTTGTCCTGTGATCCCTGTGCATACTTTTGCATTGTGTTTTTATGCCAGTAGACTCACACAGTTGCAGTGGCTTTAGAAACCTACTACCTGCAATTCATGCAGGTTTCTGTTCTCCTTAACTGAATTAACTGAATTGTTTACTTGATCAGCAATGACTATAAAGAAACAGGATTTTGTGTGGTTGTCCTGGGTTCAGCACAGGTTATGCATACTCTGTTAGAGCGATCTGAAAATTAACACCAGAGCACTGTTTTCACATTTGCCACTTTTATTAATATTTTTAGGTAATGTGAATGTTTCCTAAGAAGATGAAAATGTCTTCAAGTATATTGCCAAAGTATTCTGGAATAGTAATCTTGATGTAGCCAAGTAGTCCAATAACCATTCTGTATTATGGTGACACTGAAAAAGTAGTGGATTTTAGCACGCCTTTAACAACATTTTCAGAGCTTAAATTGTCAAGTGTAAGGATCATGATAAGTTTAGGAGGTTTTTGTAGCATTCCTGGTCACTCACACCTGGTTGGGTTTTTCTTTGTCAGTGTACTGATGCAGCTTGTGAAGACATGGAAAGTAGGGTTTTTGTCTTAAAAAAGTTGTGACTCACAGTTGTTGACCTGAATATGAGACTTCTCACGGAAAAGTGCTTCTTTCTTCACAGTATGAGAATGCTTGTGTCACTTATCCAGTTAGAGCAACGTGGAAGCTATGTCGGTTGAGGTTCTTATAGTGTATTTCTACTTGAAGAGAAGGACTTTTTACTTGACCACCAGCCTGTCCTGCTCCTTACCCCATTGTTATCACCCTCACCCAGGCATATCAGAGCCTCTTTTAACCAGTTTGACTCACTGAAACAGAAAACAAAATTGATGCAATATGTTTTGCTGTTTGGTTTGGGTTGATTTGCTGGTGCGGACTACCTATGAAAGCCAACAGACAGCAGCTGACTGGACCAGAGAGGCAAGGGGTAAAGAAGGAGAACTAGAAGTGAAGAAATGACCGTTTTTAGCTCATAATGAGTTGCTTAAATTAAGTCATCCCACCCTATGAAATTGCTTGTCCCTCTTCTCCCACTGCTTCCCTTGCTGTGGCTGGGCTTGCTTATTCAGACCCCTTGATAAGCCTGTTCAGTTTATTAAAATAGAGTTGATGGGGGCACTAGAACTAGTCCTCCCTAATATGTAAAGAGTTGTTTGACTTCTTTACAGCTTTATCAAGGTGATTGAGCTCAGGAGAGTATCAGCAAATGGGCAGAGCAATAGGGCAGGAACATGTTGATCTCCTTCAGGAACAGAGAGCTGTTAGCAGGGCTCAGTTGTCCTTTGAACTATATGCTTCATTTAATCAAGCATGACAAAGTTTTCCACATCCTGAACACTATGCCCACTAGATGTAAAATCAGTATTTGGAAAAACTCTACATTATCTAGTGAATTAATGAGGCATTTTGGATGGATACTTGGTAGCTTACCACCACGTACTCTATGTTAGAGAAAAATAACAAGCCTTTTCTGATAAATTTATGATGGCTTCAAATGCTTTAAACACACTTTTCTTTTAAAGCTTATTTACAGAAAATGTGTTGGCACATCCTTGCATTGTTCTACGTCGCCAGTGTCAGGTATGTCCTTTATATTACCTCTTCCAGTCACAGGTCCTGTGTACCATGGTATTGCTGAGTTTTCATACTCTGTGAAGTGTAAGGAAGCCTTACAAATCTTAGGGAGATGCTGCTACATTAACATGTTTTTATTTGTAGCATACGTTTTCCATTCTGAAATTTAACTTACCCTGAACATTCTTCATACTTACTTGGGCGGTGGAAAATGTATTATAGTAAGTGTTTCAGAGTCTGCAAGAGCAACTTCTAGATCCCCGATTACAAGCAAGATGCTTTGTGTTCCAGTATTTTCTGGCTCATGCTTGCTTTAGTGTTTACATTTTCAGCATACAAATACAAGGTCTGCCTGTTCCCCTAGCTCAGTGAGCATTTATTTATGTTTTGATCACTTTAGCTGGCCTTTACAGGGATAAAGTCCTTATTTTGGAAGTGCTTTTTCCTGTATGGTTATAACATCACCAAAAGTGTTTATAACTGTCACTATTTATATTTTCAACAGGTTAATTATCATGCTCAGAATTATCATCTCACTCCATTTACTATTGTCAATATTATGTACAGCATCAATAAGACACAGGTCAGTATTTGGTGTCAGGCTCTATCTGAGCAGTGAAGGTTACTATAACATGCTTGTATATTGACATCCATAACTCTTTCTGTAACTGAGGGTGAAAAACATGGCCATTGTAAGGGTTTGTTATTTTTATGGTGGCAGAAATGTTTCAAGAAGATTGTAAAATCTTTTTTTATTTTTAGTAGCATAGTCCTTTGTGGGGAACATTTGCAGATGTCAGAAAATAAAAGACCCCTGAAACTTTTTTTATTAGTATTTGAAACAACAGTTAATCTTTGTGAATAAAGAAATTATCCAAATTACTATTTCCAAAGATAGAGTGCATGAATTTCCAGTTCTGACTGGGCATGGCAATCCTAAAATTCAGAAGACAGCAAAAAAAGATTTTCTGGGTTTTGTACAGATGTCATTTAACATTTTGTTCATAGAAAATGGTGTTAAGCTTATAGCGCAGAGTATTCACAGTGAGAGATATGCCTCCAAAATTGTTGACAACTGCTTGAAATGACTGAAAACCAAAAGTTTCTTCAGAGCTGAAAATTAGTTGTCCCCTGAATTGGCGATAATTCATTTTAATGGTAGAATTGTAGCCCTGTGCAGTTTGAATTTACTGACATTTTATAAAAATCGGGTTAAAAGATTTTTGAGTTTTATGTTGCAAGAATCAAAATGTTGCATGTTCAAAATGCAGGGTCCAAGAGCCCTCTGGAAAGGAATGGGCAGCACTTTCATTGTTCAGGGCATAACCCTGGGAACAGAAGGCATCATCAGTGAATTTACACCTTTGCCAAGGTATTGCATGGGGTTTTTATTTACTGATTCTAACAAATTTATCATTGGTTGTTGATTTTTATTGAAAATGTTAGAACTTACAGGCTGTTTTGAAAAAAATTACTTCATTAGAACAGTCAGGCACTGAATAGGTGTTTTCAGCATGGTGTGGTTGCCTTGGCAACAAGCTTGTAATTAATAAATAGTGAGAGACTTCCTGTGCTTTGTATGTTTGCCTACTGGTCTGTATAGAACTAGCATAGCACATTGGTCTTCAGTGTAATTCCACCATAATTAAAGGATTCATAAGTTTCTTTTCGTATTTTGGTTTGTATTGTGTGATACGAGCAGATACCATGTCTAAAGTAAAAAGTCGTAGTTTCATTAATCTAGCTACTGTTATGATGCATGTATGCATACTAATAAAAGTAAGTCTTCAGTTTTTGGCATTTGTCAAAAGCATTATCAAGAGCATTTCATACTTAAATTGTGTGGAGTGTGTATTTAAGCTTTTTGGTCAGATGTCTCATGCATAACTGAAATTCACAGTTTTCTCAAAGTGTGACTTGTTCTTGCTTTTTAAAAACTGCTGTAGAAGACCCTTAAGTTCAAATGTGATACAGTGTTTTTATTTTCATAGTTCTGATTTCTGTTAAATGTAAGGAAGTATTTTTATCTTGTGGGCCACTTGTTCAGTAGCTTGAAAAGTGAGCTGGCACTGCTGCGAAAAGAAGCAGTCCTTTCTGCTAGTAGTTGCTTATTCCTTCCTCTGTCCTACCCCCATTGTTGTGCCAACATGGTATGTGAACAGCCACAAAATGAGCTGGACTGGGGAAGTGATCTGGCTAAAGCATTTGTCTTGTATGTGCACCACCTCGTGCAGTTTTCTACAGGATGCTCTCCCTTTTTAATCATAGTGTGTATGTATGGGCTGTCACAGGGAGATACTGCTTACTGCAGCAGTGCCACCAAATCTGGTTTAGCAGGTTATTTAACTACATTATCAAACTCCAAAGAACAACGAAGTGAGATGTCAGTTCTACTTCTATATCATAATATTATGAAAGATTCCCTCTGGCTTAGGAGAGGGCACAGAAATGGGTGTTAACACTTTCAAGTTGCATTTGGTTCTGTACTAGACAAACTCATTCTGTAATCGTTCTCCCATTGCAGGAATAGTTACATGTAGTGGATTGACAGGTTAGTCTTTCACACATTAGTTTGGCTGGTTTCATTTTCCACATCTTTGAGTAATATGGTTCAATAGATGTAATCCAAGTGTCTAAAATGCATAATAGTAAGTGCTTTTCGCTTCCTCTTTAGTAATTGACCTACATATTTGGGAAAGTGGTAGCTACCAGTAACATACAATTTTAGGGAAAGAGTAGAGTTTTTTTGTTTGAAGTTGTAACTAAAGGCAGTGGGTGAGTGTGATTCCTGGACAGTAATTGAAGCTGAACACCTTATAGCTTATTATTAAAAATGTACAGTTTAGTGTGTCCATGATTTCAGACAAATATCTTTTTACCTCATAAATGGAGTCTTTACCAAATATATGGTAAATACATTGGTATTTGAGTGGTATCTTGAGCCGGGTGGGATTACACTTTCTGTCAAGTGGAATGTAGTTATGTTTGCTAATGTTCCTAATTTGAAGTGCATAATTAGAAATACTACTTTAATGGGACTTATTTTAAAGTCACCTTTGTGTTAAACAGGTAGGTTTCCTTCTGTTTTACCAGGTTGTGCTAAAGCCAAAAGTCTTAGGTTTGTACAGGATTAATATTCAGCTTCTAGTCTGACCTGTCCTATTTGGTTTGGTCTTGTCTGCATCAGAATGTGACTTAGGTTTTCGGGAAAGAAACAACAACTGGGTAAACATAACCTCAAACAAAAGGAGCAGCATAACCAAACCAAAACATAAAAACAAGTGTGTTGACAAAGGAACCCTAGTGAGATTTTAAAATAATTCAGTATTCCCTGAGAATGGCTTGAAGAGTTAGTACATAAAGATGTGAAATAATTGCAACACTTCAAAGGCAGTAGCTGTGAGAGCTGTATACATTTTAATCATTAAAGGCTTTTTTTTTTATAGCATAATAGGCCCAAATAACTTCTAACATTTAAGCATGATTTATTAAGTATGTTGCTCATATATCTTTCCACTATGGGAAATCTTGCAACATAAGCTGATAGTAGAAGAGCAGTATGAAAACTGGGTGTTGATACCTGTGGAAGAAATGCTTGAGAATAATGTGTTCTTACCCATGTTAAGGCAAATACTTTTCTTTTTAGGGAGCTTTCACATAAATGGAACCTCAAGCAGATAGGTGGACACCTTCTACTCAAAGGGTAAGTATAGCATGTGTTACTACCTTATGTAATTTTCTAAACATTAATGAAGCTGCTAAATGTATATTAATTTTATCTGCAGCTATGGTTACTTGGTGCTGATAACAATTTTCTAATTATGAGGTTTGTGTTGTTGGGGTTTTTTTGAACGATTTTGATTGCATACACCACTTTCACAAAATATTCTCTCATACTAGATCCCTGTGCCTGTATAGAGTCTGACTAAAATATTAGATTCTTTTAGTAAATTAGATTCTTTTAGTAAATTAGCCTAGTCACATGGAAATAGGATTTAACAGAATTTCAGACTGAAGTGTGTCTCAGCTTGTTGATGTGCATTTTAATAATTTAGTTAATTTTCTCTTGGGCATGAGTTGGTAGATAACTGTCAACTTTCAGGTGCATAGTTTGCTAGATCTGTAGTAGTGTAATGAGCATAATTCTCGTCTTCTTCATTTCTACAGTTTAGCACATGTGGTAGCAATGCCTTTTTATTCTGCAAGCCTGATTGAAACTGTACAGGTAACAACATATATTTACAACATTAAAAAAGACGCTGTTATTCTTTAGGTTTGGATTCAGGTTTATTTTGCAGTTGTTGCATTTGTTTTGCTTGACAGTGTATGACTAAATTTTAATTGAGATTAAAATATTTACTATAATAGGTATATTAGTCATACTATCTTAAGTCTAAATCTGGCATTAGAAAGGACATTTAATATAGGCAGTTGGAATATGCTGTACTAATCAGTCCAGGGAGGCAACTTGGCTCATCAGATTTACATTATATTCCTGTGCTGCAAGAGGACAATGACCAATAACAAACTATGAAAGTTAAAGATTCTGGGATTTTTAAGTAACAGTTTTGTATTAATTTTGGTTACCTTAATTCTGGTGAACCATGCTGTTCAACAGTACTCCTTTGATGCACTTCCTCAAGTAAATATATTTCGTCAAAATAACTGTAAATGGTAGAAATTTGTAGCTGTCACATTACTGTTTTTGTCTTCAGGTTCTCAAACCACATGGTGTCATGCTTGACAAAAGCAAGCACAGATTTGGAAGCGCAGTGACTATAATGATATAGGGGAAAAGAGGATTCATTAGGGGTTATGATGCTTGTTCTTAAAGTGTGGAACAACACAACTTAGGTATTTGAACGAGTTTCTCTTCTGTGCAGATTGATCATGAAGGCTTTGCAGGCTGTTAGTACTTTCCCAGAGTACTGAGGAATGTTCTGGTGGTTTATCCAGGCATCAGGTCAGGACACATTCAGCAAGGATTCAGAGTTGGGCATTGAGGAGAACTCCCAAATCCTGAATTTTGGATGTACCAGAGATGATAAAACACAGAGTTTGTAAAAACATTAGAAGGGGAAACAAGGTCCTTAGCTTAGTCATACAGTCATAGGTGGAGTATAATGGAGTAAGTAATTGCTAAGTGAATTATTTTCACTACGTGAACAAAATAATTATCTTCTAAGAAGCAGCATGGTAAAGAGTGCTATTTTAGATGCAAATAATGGTACAGAAACATGAGCTGAACCTATTAAATTCATACTAAAAATTATCTGTCAGCTCAACTTTAGCTATGGAAGTCTTTATTATGCACATTCAAGTTCAAAAACTAGAGTTGTAGTCCTTAAATAAAAGGACTTTTGATTTAGATATACTTCCCTGTCATTTTGCTCTGGAAGAAGGTGTTTTCAATACATGACTGTTTTGTAGACTGATACTTTCAGCAGTAGCCCAGAAGTTGAATTTCTTTGGTAGCACCACAAATAAATGAAATGTACATTAAATAAAGACTTTAGGATGGGTTCATGTTTTAAAAGACTGTTTACTTGAGTGTGATCTAGAGTGTTAGAGCAAAGAATTTGCAGCAGTATAGCTTTGTAGATAACAATAGCGTGCAGATGTCTATAAAGGAATTCTCTGTTCAGCAGTGACAAAGTGTCGAGGTGGATGTCAATATGGTTTTGAAATGGTTACAGGTTGTAACTATTCTTTGCGCTTGTAGAGCGAAATAATTCGAGATAATCCTGGCATCCTGGACTGCGTGAAAGAAGGAATTGGCAGAGTTGTAGGCATGGGAGTACCCCATAGCAAGCGTCTGCTTCCTCTGATGGTCTTGGCTTTTCCAACTGTTCTACATGGGGTTCTTCACTACGTCATCAGTTCCATCATCCAGAAGCTTGTTTTGTTTGTTCTGAAAAGGGGTAATTCCCACAGCCTTCCACCTGAGGGCTCTACTTCCATTCAGAGCATGCTGGATGCTTATTTTCCAGAACTTATTGCTAGCTTTGCAGCTAGCCTTTGTGCTGATGTCATGCTTTACCCACTGGAGACAGTTTTACACCGCCTTCATATTCAAGGGACACGCACAATAATTGACAATACGGACCTTGGCTATGAAGTGCTTCCCATCAATACGCAGTATGAGGGAATGAGAGACTGCATAAATACTATAAAACGGGAAGAAGGAATGCTAGGTTTTTATAAAGGATTTGGAGCTGTTGTAGTACAGTATACGTTGCATGTGGCAGTTTTACAGCTTACCAAAATAATTTACTCAACACTGCTTCAAAATGTTTCTTAATCTGTTCAGGTGTGGATTTAGCACAGTGGGCTTAGGTTAGAGACTTACTAACCTAACTGTTGTTTAAAATGGCTTAGAAAATTAAGTTTGGAGAATCCATTCTGTGGGTGCTCCTTGCACTGTAAACGAACTTGTTTTAAAAATGGGGATATGGATTCCTAAGTGTAATTAAAAAAGTACTGTTTAAATTCCACATTATAGACACAAATTATATATATAATGTGCATACATACAGAAGGGGATAGATTTCAGATATGGCTGGAGTGAGGATTTACCTTTCCTGTTACGAGTTAACTGAATTAAGGAATGGATGAATTCTTAGTATATGCTTTATAAACATCACAACTGATACTTAATTTGAACTGCTAGCCGGTTCAAATGGTCTTGTTCTCATAAGTTATAAGAACTTGCAAGTGAGAGACTGGTGGGTTTACTGGTCTTTTAAATATGTTTTCAACTTCACTGTTAATGGCGCTGTAAGCAAAATAGAAACTGTAAAAGTAACTTACACATAAATGTCTCCTACACACCTGTGAATTATTACACGTTACTTTGCTGCAGTGTGGCAGAAGATGACGAAGAGGAATCTTATGCTTTGTACAAAATAACAAAAACTTGGGTTTGGGCAAAGTTGCAGAGAATGCAAATTTGATGTCCTGCAGTTTGTTTGTAAGACTTACAGTAACTAAAGTGTGTGAATAAAGCAAATTAGAAGCTGATGTGTGCATGTGTAAGTGCCGTTTTTATTCAACTTTACACTTATAACTTCAGGGTTTAGTTGTACTCTGCTACTTTATAAAAATAGAATATTCATACAAATGGATGTACTGTCAGTGTTCAAAGTGTATAGAAAGTGTAAAAAAAATAATGGGCTATTTGTTGAGTTTCTCTTTTGTTAGGTCACAAGTATGTGCACCATTACCTGTTTGCTATTTGGCACTGATGTCCTTCATTTTAAAGTCTCTGCTGAATTGTTATTTGTGGAGCAGAAGTAAGTCTCTTTATGTACAAGTGACCAACTGAAATGTACAATTTTTGCTCTCTTCCCCTAGCACATCAAGACTTCCAGTCTGAAGATTACTTCTTATCTTTCAGAATAATTTAGTCCTTGTTTTCATGAGTAAATATCTTGAAAGTTGGGGGGGGAAGATGTTTTTTAGCAAATAAAACAAGCAGGTGGAGAGTCACTTTTAAATTGTATGAGAGGCTGCTGCCTTTTTCACACTTTCATGTTATAAGCCTGTTGTGAATACTGTAAATTGATGTGCATTATAATCATTAATCATTGTATAGTAGTTATCACTTATGGAAAATAGTCATGGCAAACATAAAGGGTGTTGCTGTTTGTAGGTTCTGACTAAATCATGTTCAGGTCTACATTATTATTTTAACTCTTGTATTTTAAATGCATAAGTGTTGGAAATTATAGTGGAAGTATAATTGGGAATTGGTTTCATTTTGAAAAATTGTTAATTGCAAATTTAGTGTGTAGAATGGAAGCAATGAAATAAAATGAAAATTCACTGTAAATATTTTTAAGTAATTCACTGAAGAGGCATGTCAAGAAACCCCAATTTATGTGTATTTTATTGTATAGAATTCCAAGTGACTTTTTGAAGATCCTTAAGTGCCAGAACATTTTGAATTAAACTACGTGCAATAACTTGGGTTTTTAAAGTTTCCATGAGTATGAAGACAGCCATATCAGAGAATCATCCAGATTAGAAATTATCTTGGCAGGTTATCTAGTCCAAATTCCTGCTTTACTCAAGGACAACATTGACCTCAGACCAGATTGTACAGGTCGTTATACAGTCAAGTTTTTAATTCCAACTTTCAATACATAAAACCCATCCTTTTCCAAGGTGTTAGATTCACTATTCCATCACAGTTGCCTTGAAGCAGTAACTAAGTGTGTGTTGGAGACTATTTGGCAAGATGTATCAGTGAAACTGGGCAATAATGTTCTAGGAATAAAATTTTAGGGAAGGCATTTTGCCATAGGAGAAGGAGGACATACACTTACATATTCTGCAAGAAGGAAGAGAGTACTCAGGACAGCAGTAGATACTGTGCTAGAACATTAACTTGTGTCAAACACTCTTGCTTTCTTTGATGAAAGTTTTACAGTTCTAGTCTACATCAGAGTCTCAGATCTGTAACTTTAAGCAGAGTGACAAAACATGCTCCCAGCTTACAGCAACTGTCCTGTGGTGCAAAAGCCATTTGCTTCAGACTGTTATTTTCTTGGTCCTCTTCCCATCAGTTAGAGTGAACATATTTGGATGCTTCATGCGTACTTGCTTTATCTTTCCAAAAGAAGTAATAGACTGCTTTGTCCAGAGTTGTTGATTTTGCCCATGCAAAAATGTGAATAAATGTGGCATGAAAAAAAAAAAAATTAACCTTTTTAAGTGCGCTGCTAAAAGTATTTCTGTTCATTTGGCTCTTACATATGCGTACTCAAATTTTAGCTTAAATGAGTGATCAATAGGTGGCTTTAGCAGGATGCACCACTAAAAACTACAAAATACTGACTTGCTGTAGAAAGTAAGTTTTTAATATTCTGAAATATGAAAACTTACTCTTCCTGGTACAGATTTAATTACCTTTTTTGTACATTGTTTTTCATTCATTTTTTAAAGGACAGAGCTGACTGGCCAACAGACCAGGCTTGACTTCTGGCTGAGTTAGATCAGAGCTTAGATCTAGTGATGGTACAAGTACTACGTTCTTTCAAGGTACCAGCTGCATTCATTTCTTTTAGCAGATCTAGTCTGGGTCCTGTCAGTAGTACTTGGGATCTACAGTGTGCTTTACAGGTTTATGCAGAATTCTCAAGACTGTACCAAAACACATGCTTTTCTTTTGTATTTTGAATTTAACAGTAAGTGCAAAGTATGTAAGCTAATGTCCTTCATGGTCTGTTCCATTTGAGGTGGTCATTCAGCTAAATACATGCCTTCAGCTGCAAGTATACCCAGTGCACATGATGTAAATGAGGCCTGTCTCTGCATTAAGATAGAAATCTCTTGCTATGTTCTGAAGATTTTTGGTAGTGTAATTCAGGGCTAACAGATGTCACTGTCAAACTATCTACCCTTTCAACAGTACCTGAGCAGAAAAAGCGTCCTGGGTCAGATCCCCACAGATGTGATCAGCAAGATAACAGCAATGTCTCTACCAACCAAGGAGAATGAAGCACAAGCTTTCTTGGGTGCTGTGGGGTTCTGGAGAATGCACATCCCAAATTACAGTTCGATTGTAAGCCCTTTCTATCACGTGACCCAGAAGAATTATTTCAAATGGGGCCCTGAGCAACAACAAGCCTTTGAGCAAGTTAAGCATGAGATAGTTCATGCAGTAGCCCCTGGACCAGTTCAGACCGGGCCAGATGTAAAAAATGCGCTCTACACTGCAGCCAGGGAGAATGGTCCTACCTGGAGCCTCTGGGGAGACTCGAGGTCAACCCCTTGGCTTTTGGAGCCAGGGATACAGAGGATCTGAGGCCAGCTATACCCCAACTGAGAAAGAGATACTGGGTTCAAGCTGCTTCAGAAGTGATTGGCACTGAAGCACAGCTCCTCCTGGCACCCCACCTGCCTGTGCTGGGCTGGATGTTCAAAGGCAGGGGCTCTTCTACACATCATGCAACCAATGCTACATGGAGTAAGTGGGCTGCACTAATTACACAATGAACTCAATAGGAAATCTCAGTCGTCCAGGCATTCTAGAAGTCATCATGGACTGGCCAGAGGGCAAAGATTTCGGAATGTCACCAGAGGAGGAGGTGGTGCGTGCTGAAGAGGCCCCACCATACAATAGACTGTCAGAAAGTGAAAAGCAGTATGCCTTGTTTACTGATGGCTCTTGCCGTATTGTGGGAAAGCATCGGAGATGGAAGGCAGCTGTATGGAGTCCTGGACGACAAGTTGCAGAAACTGCTGAAGGAGAGGGTGAATCAAGTCAGTTTGCCGAGGTGAAAGCCATCCAGCTGGCCCTGGACATTGCTGAACGAGAAAAGTGGCCAGTACTTTACCTCTATACTGACTCATGGATGGTGGCAAATGCCCTGTGGGGGTGGTTGAAGCAATGGAAGCAGAGCAACTGGCAACGCAGAGGTGAACCCATCTGGGCTGCTGCACTGTGGAAAGATATTGCTGCCAGGGTGCAGAACCTGGTGGTGAAGGTACGCCACGTAGATGCCCATGTGCCCTAGAGTCGGGCCACTGAGGAACACCAGAACGACCAGTAAGTGGATAAAGCTGCTAAGATTGAAGTGGCTCAGATGGACTTAGATTGGCAACATAAAGGTGAATTATTTTTGGCCCAGTGGGCCCATAACACTTCAGGCCGTCAAGGCAGAGATGCAACATATAGATGGGCCCTTATCACTATTATTATTGGTGGTAACAGTAGTAGTTTTGTATTATACCTTAGTTACTGGACTGTTTTTATCTCAGCCCATGGGAGTTACATTCTTTCTCTTCTCCTCCCCGTCGCTCTGGGAGCTGGGGCGGAAGAAGTGGGGGAGAGAGCAAGTAGCTGCATGGTTCTGAGTTACCGGCTGGGCTTAAACCACAACAAGAGGTCACACACGATTTTTTTTTTACTAAATGGCTGTTTCTAAGAGATCTGAGATCAGCACACAACAGCAGCATTCCCTCACCTGTATGGGAAGATGGGTGGTAGCAAAATATGAATAAACCATTTGTCTAGTTTTGGTTCTCTCAAGCAGAGATAGAAGAAGGTAAGATCTTTATTTATTTAAAAACTGGAGGTGTCTGCATTTTGAATTTAAATCTGGTTTTAAGGAGTTGGATGAAACTGTATCTTCAGGTTTGATTTGGTTTGGGTTGTTTTTTTTTTATGGAATAAAGATAATTTGGTCTTTACCTTAAGTGCTCCATCCTCTCTAAAGATAGTCTGGCAAACTATGAACAAAATCTGGGGGTGGGAAAGAAAGAATTGAAAATGGAATGTGGAATCATAGAATAGTTAGGGTTGGAAAGAACCTTAAGGTCATAATGCAGATAAACAGAAGTCTAAGATTACTGTTCTCAATTGCAACAAATTAATAAAATAAAGTAGAAATGTCTGAATGTTAGTATTTAGGGAGGGTTTCATTTGGAAGTCTGTTTCTGTCTTTATCTTTCAAAGGGTATTTTTAGAGATAAGTTAAAATCACAGGACAGTTTTAAGCACAGCATTCTTTCCCCTGATGCGTGGAAACTAACTCAACTAAAAAGCCAGTTATTCTTTCAGCTTTTGTAATCGGAAAAAAAAAAAAAAAAAAGGAAAAAGAGTTGACATCTTCCCTTCAAATCAAGGCACCCTTTCAGTGGATGTAAATTCCATCATACACCAGCCTAATGCTGCAGTTACAGATCTTTTCATTATTATAGTTCAAAGTGCTAATGAGTTGGCTGCAGTACCCGTTGCCTGTGGCAGCTTGATCTGGATGAGATACTGTATCACTCTTCTTTTGTTTCCAAAGTGTAGGGCTGAATGTGACTTGTGCCCACAGTAATACAATCAGAAGGTATGGTTTAGCTGTTAGCTGAAATTCTGAGTCTTGCTCTTATTTCACAGCCTTAAGCTTGGCACTAAGGCAAGTCTGGAACAAAAGGACTTGTTGGACAGGACCCAACTCCATTCTGTATAGACAATTCATGTCTGCCAAAACTGAATTTTTAGAGGGAACAGACAAGTTGGAGTTCCCTATTCTTGGGTTTAGGGTACCTTCAGAAATAAAAACAGTAGATTTACTTCTCCTGCAAAGTGAGTATTTGATTCCTGAAATGGAACCCTGAATTTGTGTGCACAGTATTTGAGCCTTCAAGCACATTGTGTAGAAAGAAACACTAATATGCACATCTGCCTTGATTCCCATGTCTTACTCTATTCAGTTCCATTCAAAATGGCTGTGACATCTTTGATGTCCATACAGACCACTGATGTGTTTTACGGTCTCGACAGATACAGGTATCAGTGGACTCACGCATGGCCTAACTTTATGTATGCAAACTGAGGCAGAAATAAAAAAATACAAGACAGTGGGAAAGATGATTCTTGAAACCAAGTGTGTGCTTGCCAATGTTGATGGGGTGCATGTCACTTTAACAGTTGTTCAAGCACAGTGGAGGAAAGGAGATGACTTCTCATGTGGCAACGTGTTTCAGCAGCTTAAAAATGCCTACAGTGTTTTCTTTCAAGGGTAGAGTTGTTTTTATTTTCTCTTTCCATTACAAGCAAAAAAAAAAAAAAGCAAAGAAAGGGTGGCGAAGTACCTACTGATGCTGGTAACTGTTGCTTAACCATTCTGACATGCTTTGAGATGTGCTAAATTACACTTGCTTTGGCTAACACTTTTTTTTTTTTCTTCCTAAAGAACAGCTACTCATTACATTTATAAAGCTAGCTTTTATCAAGAAAATGAATGAGTCATGTCCTCTCTGGCTGTTTAATTTCATTGATTTGCCAACATAGTGTATCCTGTAGAAACTCATGTTTTCCCTCTGATACTTTTGTGTATGGTAAGTGCTGTCTAATAATGAGGTTTCCTCAATGTGACACCCTTCAAATAAATATACTGCTGTTGAAAAATGGTTCAAATTACTCCATAAAAGGGAAAACAATTGTGCATTTAAATATTGTTTCAACATTTTTCTCAATGGAAATGTTAAACAGACATTTTAGGTCGCAAAGGAAACATACCGCTGGCATGTAACAAGTTAAAAATTTTTGAACCTCCTAAAACAATTCATGTGAGCTTGCTCAATTAATAACTGCAGTATTAGGAAAACCTTTCAGGGTGCAACATAAAAAGTTGTAATCTTATTTAGGGGTAACTGAGGATCTCTGTAACTGATACTTACTGGGAAACTAATGCTCTGCTTCCATAGTAGGACAGCCTCTCATAGCTGGAGACAAAAGGGAATGCAAAGCGTGATAGTTCTACTCTGACACATGCCTTCCCCTGTCTTGTCTGTAGCTTCAAATTCTTAGTCATCTATCAGACTCCGCCTCTTCCCCATCAAATCAAGTGTCAATAGCTATTTCTCAAATCTTCAAACTCTGTGCAGATTGTGCAGACAGTTATCTGGTCAGGATTATTCCAGGCTTAATAATCATCAGGAAAATGACACTGGGGGTGTGAAGGGGATTTCCTGATCACGTTGCAGAGCTGTGTGATGTGGAGGTTGAGGTGTGGTGTGTTAACTCTTCCAGTGAGGCAGAACTGCCCAGAGAATGAGGACATACCTTTTCTAGATGTTGTAGGAACGCTGTATTTTCTTCCTTGTCCCTCCCACACATTCTCCATGGCCAGGTATTTTGGGCCTGTGTTCTTGTACGGCATAAATACAGCCATTTGTCACTGATATGATACCTGTTCTTTTCCATAGGAGTCAACTTTGTTTCCTCTCTCCATGCAAGTGCACAGAACAGCTTGGTATGGGACTTGTGCAGACCATGGTTAGGTATAGTATTTTGTCAACAGCTGCAATTTTTAGGGAAAAAAATTAAGCTGAAATTTTGGTTCTTCTAATTAAGATTCCTAGAAAATGTTATAGAAAGCCTCAGATTTATTGAACTATTCCTAACTTCAAGTCTTTCTTCTTTTAGAAGTATTTTCTATTTGACAGGAGGCACTTTCTACAGTTTCTCTAGGTTTCCTTTTATATGTTCTGCCTGACTTTATGCACCATTTCTGTGCTATTTTACATAATAATTTGTCTACCCTCTCTTTAGTTTTTCCACCTTCTTCTCATCTTCTAATTCTTCTTGGGTTTTATATCTGCCTTTTCTGTCTTTGTCCTTTATATCTCTCCAGTGAAATCCCAAGCCCCAGTTCTCTTCTGTTTTTGCTTAGCTGAAGGCTACTCTGGAAACTCAGCACTGTGCATAACACTGCCCATTGCACGCTGTAGAGTATTTGCCAAAATTGATCACCAAAAGATACAGATTGAACTTTTCATTGAGACTGCAATTTGTATTCTGCATTGGTGAATCTTCCCTTAACACTTCAGATGGATGAGATTGAAGTCACACAGCTCAGTCAGTACGAAATGTTGTTCTGTTGGTAGAAGAAATATATTAACTCTGTAGCAATAGTGTAGAAAGTTTGTTTCTCATTCTTTGTAATTCTTAAGACAATTTTCTAGAAGGTGCCTAACTTTCTGTATTTACGGCATTTGTTTGCAAGGTTTTTTTTATTTTAATAACAGAAGCAAAAGAACTACTTATTAGGAAGTGAATTAGCATTCCAAGAACTGGCATATAGCCATCACAGGAACAGATTCACGCCTGGGGTTATAAAAATCTGGTTGTGCTGTAGAAATATTTGCTGTGCCCTCAGTGATGAAGACAGAAGTTCTTGTTTGCCAGAAGTTTTTGCATTTAGATTTTACTCCCAAGATCAACAGAAGAAAAGGCTGGTAGTAATTAGACTTAAAATTAATATAGTTGTAGTAATAGATGATTTAACAAATTATCAATGCTGAAAATAAGTAATACAGAATACATTTAAAGAAAAAAAAAGTGGTATTTTCGCAACAACAATACAATAGGATGATTTTGCATTGTGGGAAAAAAAATGTTGTAGTGTTCAGGTACCTCTTACTCTGCCTTGTGACAATGATGTGAGGTTGTTTTCTTCGTATGGAGTACTTGCATGGTAATGCTTCCTCACTTCTCCAGGTATGTGTATGTCTTCCTAAGTCCTCTTCTTTTCCATTCTTCCAATTATTCTGTTCCTGTGGGTTATATGGAGCTTTGAAACATGTAAAACAGTAGTCTGAAAACAGCACACATATAATTTCTTTCACAAGCATGCTGAGATGGTTCAAAACATCAGTGACTTTTCAAGATGTTCCTAAAATCCACTAATTCTTTGAAATATGGAAATATTGGAATGTCTGGTTTCCATTTAGTTTTTCAACAACTTCCCCTTATTTGGATTCTGCATATAAATAAGACTGAAGAGGATAAATCACTTGAAATGTGTTTTTTTCTTACACAAACACACACCAAACCTTGATGTTTCCTGAGCTTCATAATGCATGTTTAAAACAATAAAGGCTAAATTAAGATCTCCAGAACTAGAACAGTAACATTAAAAAAAAAAAAAAAAAAAATCTACCACATGGGTACCTGCACTCATGAAGGTCTGGAAACAGTATTAACTGTTAATCTTGTGAGCCTCTGTGTTTTACAACAAAGTAGCCAAACCTTTATATGAAGATCTGGCAAGGCTTGTTTAAAATTCAGGTTCAATAGGAGCGCCTGGAAAATCGGTAACTATGTATCGACAATGCAGGGTTCTGTGGAGCATTACCTTGGCTGGCTGTCCGGTTTCCACCAGCCACTATGTCATTCCATCTTCTCAATCCTTCTCGAGGACTAGGGGAGAAAAACAAAAGGCTTGTGGGTCAAGACAAGGACAGGGAGATCATTCACCAGTTACCATCACAGGCAAACCAGACTCATCTTGGAGAAATTAATTTATTGCTAATTAAACAGAGAGGGATAACGAGAAACAACAAATCCAAAACGGCTTTCCTCCTACCTTCCCTTCTTTCTGGCTCAACTTCACTCCCAATTTCCCTTCCTCCTCTGCCCCAGCAGTGCAGGGGAGGGAATGGGGTTGCAGGCAGTTCATCACATGTCTCTGCTGCTCCTTCCCCCCTCAGGGGAGGACTCCTCACACTTTTCCCCTGCTCCAGTGTGTGCTCTCTCCAGCAACAGTCAATCCTTTATGAACTTCTACATGAGTCATTCCCACAAGGTGCAGTCCATGAACTGCTCCAGCTTGTGTCCCTTCCATGGGTTGCAGTCCTTCAGGAACAGTCTGGTCCAGTGTGGGTCCCTGCAGAGTCACAAGTTTTGCAGCAAACCTGCTCCAACACGGGCTCCTCTCTCCATGGGCCAAGAGCCTGCTCTGGTGTGGACTTTTCAAGATGTCGTGACTTCCTTCACAGTATCTCAATTCCCTCCAGCCTGTGGTCCTTCACAGGCTGTATTGTGGATATCTATCTGCTCCACAGTGGTCCTGCAGGAACTCCAGAGGGACAACCTCTCTCACCATGGTCTGCACCAATCTAGAAGTCAGTGTTATATATCCTGTCACCCAGGTTATGCCCAAAATTTCCTTGCAGATGCAAGCTATATTTGATGATCAATTTTAGAGTCAACTGATATGTCCATGCACAGCCCTGCATAGTGCCCTGCAAAAGAAGCTACTTGAACCAGGTGACAAATTTCCTATCAGATATCCTGGAACTGAGGTGAGATCTGTCAGATGTGACTCAGATTGACTCTGGGAGAAGAACTTTTGTTCTGGGAAAATCCTGACTGCATTGGAAAATTGTGGTTTGCTTTTATGATCTCTGATTCCTCGAGATGCTGCTGTTGATGGTGCTGCTACCTTGAGCTTTCTTTAACAGATAAAAAAGTGAGTTGAGACCATAGGCTGCAAGGTGTGATGTGGGTAAGTCCATTGGAAGTTTTTCTGATTAATAATTTTTCATCTCCCCTCAATAATATGCTGAGAAGGATATAATTCAGCCATTTTGCTCTTGTTATAGTGGTAGCTTCCTTTTATATCTTTGTCTGCTTGATTATCCTGATATTGGCTTCCAAAAGGATTTTGAGACAACTGTTTCGCAATGCTCAGATAGTTTCCTTTTCTTCTTACTGATATGCCATTTTTTGCAGAACCACACTAGCATCAGAACTTAGCTGTGAGTACTGTTCCTAACTAGTATACATCTATTCATCATGAGGCTCTGCATCAGGAGGCATCCAGCATCCAGCCATCACTTGCCCATTATTCCAAGAAAATCAGTGTATGCTCATCTCCATTCCAAACAGATACATTTTCCAGCATAAAACAATTCTGACCTATCAGGGTGCCTTTAAACATACATTCATTGTGGCTTTGCCTTTTTCCCACTGAGCATTAGCCATAAACCAAATACTAACTAGTTAGATGCCACTGTTTTGTGAGTGGGGGCAAGATGGAAGCTTATTTTTTTTTTCTTTTTTATACCTAGTACATTGACTAAATCTATGGACAGTACACTAAAGAAGCAACATGCTGATGTACAGTAATCATACTAAAGCAGGAATCAGCAGTCAAGTATTTATAGCTATGTTTTACTGTAGAATGAAAGAGAGCTGCCACAAGAAGGACAGCCCTGTAGAAGGACCATTTTGTTGCTCTGGAAACACGGTTGGGGTGAATAGCTAGCTGGAGAGCAGAACTGCCACCACTCAGATGGAAGGGAGATACTGACGCAAGAAACAGGAAAAAGACATTTGTGTAGGTCCAGCAGCTGACCTGCAATTCACAAAGCTTTTCCACAATGGGTGACTGTCCAGTGCCAAGAGAAATACTCACCACCCATTAGGTAATATGTAGCATTCATAATTTATTATTTTAGTAGAAGAAGTGGCTCTGAAACATTTTTTCTTTCTTTTTTGGTGGAGGAGAGGCAGATTGTGGGATGTCTTGCACGAAATATCAGTGTGACAGTCTGGGTGGAATTGAGGGAATTCAGTTTCAGATGCAAGAGAATTAGGAATGTCATTTGCATTTATCTGAGAGCAGTAACACATTAACACAGAGGTGGCTTTGCATGCTGCCTCTACTTTTGCAGCGAGTTTCTTCTCTGACATCAGGATAAATCCCCCCACAGAGTTTATTTCTTCAAGCCCTTCCGCTATGAGCACATACAAAGGAAACTTACTTGTCTTCTCATAAGGCCGCACTTTCTGCTACCTCTTCTACATTCTGGCAATGTGTTGGTTCTATATCTTCTCTGACGGACTTCCTAATCCAGGTATGTTGGGGTAATGACTGATCATTAGTTTCTTATGCCCCCTGTGAAATATTTCTCTACCTCACTAGCCCACCTTACTGTGTTTTTAACATTTCTTCTATCTCTATTTATGGTGCCATATGTTCTTCTTTGGAATGGAACTAGAGTTTTTCAAAATGTGCTCTTTAACAATTTAGTTTACTTTTACTCTTAGCACCACATTGACTGGTGCAGATAATACTAAATAGTTGCAATCATCCTGAAAATCACTATAAAAATGTAAAAAAAAAAAGAAAACAAAAAGAAAAAAAAAGAAAAACAAAATGGCCAAAGCTATTTAGTATTTTTACCAAATGTGTTGGTAAATGTGTCAAATCATACCAGCAACGTTTTAGGGTGGTACAAGATGGTTAAGCAATCAGAAAGATATATATGAGTATTTGAGCAGGAAGATGATCTAATTTCTACAGTTTCTGGTTGGGTATAGTAAGAAAAAAGATTGCTTAAAAGCAACTATCTATCCCTTTTACAGGGGAGGGGAGGGAAGGGGAGGGGAGGGGAGGGGAGGGAAGGGGAGGAGCCCTGCCTGTAGCACCAGTCTCGAAGCCAGTCGTTTATGGACTGAATCTTCCCATTCCTTCCCACATTATCAGTGGAAGATGGAAGGAGTGAGAAGATCACTTGAGCCCCAGACTCTTTCACCATCCACCCCAAGGCCCTGTAGTCTTTCTTCATCCCCCTCAGACTGCGGGAGGCAGCTTCCCCCTCACCTGTCTGGAAGATCATCAGCGGGTAGTAGTCTGTCGGGTGCACCAGGTTGGGGAGCGCCCCAGTGATATCCCTGATCTGGGCTCCAGGCAGACTACACACTTCCCTATGATGAGGGTCAACTCTGCATATCGGGCCCTCTGTTCCTCTCAGAAGGGAATCCCCTACTACAATGACCCTTCTTTCTTTCTTTCTTATCAGAGGCAGTCTTGAGGTGCAAAGTCGACCACCTTTTCCTATGTGGCCTTGCACCGCATCCTCACCTACCTCTCCTTCAAGATCCAGGGCCTCGAACCTATTACAGAGGGACACCTGGGGAAGCAGGGCAGGAAGGGGGGAGGGTTTCCCACGACGCCGAACTGGAACTCGCTTCCAACCCTCGTCGTCTTTTTGGTCCCCTACCTCTGTGCAACAGCTACAGGGCAGGGGCTGTCTCGGGCCATCCCCCTCTGTGTGAGAGGGCAGGGGGTCCTTCCCCTTTTGGGGGGTATCTCCCTGGAACCGTTCCGACCGGCACGCCAGGGAGTTACTCCACCAGTCGATCTCCCTTTCACACTCCCTGATGGTCCTCAGCGTCTCAACCTCCTCCTTAAGTCTTGCCACCAGGCTAAGCAGATCTTCTACCTGCTCACACCTCACGCAGGTGGAATGCTGTCCTCCCTCCCCCGGCAGCAGCAGGCTCTGGCACTCCCTGCACCCAGAGACCTGAACAGCCACGGTTTGGGACGGGGTCTCCGTCTGAGTTGCTGCAGTCACCTTACTGCAAGCTCTCCTTCTGGAGGCGACCACATTGGTCAGCAGCCTGGGACACCAGCAACAGGGTCAGCAACACGACCTGCTCGCTCCTCCCTGCGCCCGGTGGGCAGCCGCTGCCTTCCCTGAGGCTCTTCCGAGGCAAGGGGCAGGGGGGTGGTCGCCGTCACCGTGGGAACGCCCCCCGCCACGTCAGCCGCTCTCTCGCAAGGGCTGCTGGGGCTTGGGGGATCGGGAGATGTCGGGAAATAGGAAGCTTTGTTCTGGCATTCATAGCTTAGCTATTTGGTTATCTTGGGAAAACTTTTTTCATTGTTTTGAATTGCAACATCACATATATTGAGCCAGAGATTTAGAAGCCCTTTGTTATTTTATCCTAATATTTCAGCATTCCTAATTTCCTCTGTTTGCTCACATTACTTTCTGTGATTTGGAAGAACTAAAAGGAAAAGAAGTCTCAAAAGTAAAAAGGGAAAAAAAAAACAAACAAAAACCAAACACAGCCCACCCCAAACTATTAAAAAAACCCAAAGACAACAAACAAACAAAACCACCACAACCACCCCTCAATGTTAAAAGATTTAAGAAAATTTAGCATCATAATTATTCCATAGAGATTTGTTTCTTTACACTGAAACCACTGGCAACATAGAGGGTTTTAAAGAATTTATTTACACTTAAGAACCATTAGGGCTAAAATTTAACTAGAGATAAAATTTGAAATTAAGCCACTCAAAGAAGAGAAACTACTTGAGAGGGTGAAATCTAGTTTATATTTTTATTAGTACTAAAACAGAAATACATTTATATTCAGTTAAAATTTCTGACAAAACCTGACAGAAGAAGTCATTCTAATAAATACTGCAGAGAAGAGCTGTGTTCAAGGGTACAAAATGCTGCAAGAAAACTTGCAAAGTGTCTGCTGGAGTTCTCCAGAGGCAAAATTGAAACCAGGAATTTTGCAAATGAAACAGACACAAACTTTCCTGAGCAAATATTAGCAAAGTCATGCACCTATTCAACTTCTGATGTCTTTGAGAAGAGGTTGTTACAAGCAATTCATGGAATTGTTCAGAACACAATCTGACTTCAACTCTGCCCTTGGTGATTATTCAGAATTTTAATTTTGAAAGAATGCTGGTGCTAATTTGATAGAAATTAAGGTTATTAATCAAAATTACTTTTAAAAGACTTCTGTGTAGAAATGAAGTTCCCATTTTATATCCCATGCTAGATTCAAATGCTCTATGTATGTTTAGACTGATAAGTTGTCACCAGATGGAAATAGGAATTTAAGGCAGAAATATTTTCAGTTCAATACAAGGTATCTGACTGTTTTCCTAAAGTCTGGTTTGCAGAGCTTCTTCTGACCCTTTCAAACTAAAATGTTGCTAAGCCATTGTCCACCATATTTGAAAAATCATGGCAGTCAGGTGAAGATCCCGATGACTGGAAAAAGGGAAATATAACCCCCATTCTCAAGAAGGAGAAAATTCATGACCCAGGGAACTACAGACCAATCAGTCTCACCTCTGTGCCTGGCAAGATCTTGGAGCAGATTCTCCTGGAAGGCACGCGAAAGCACATGAAAAACAACAAGGTGCTTGGTGACAGCCAGCATGGCTTCACTAAGGGGAAATCCTGCCTGACCAATGCGGAGGCCTTCTATGAGAGGTATACAAAATTGATGGACAGGGGCACAGCAGTTGATGTCATCTACCTGGACTTGTGTAAAGTGTTCAGCGCTGTCCCACACAACATCCTTGTCTCTAAACTGAAGAGACATCAATTTGATAGGTGGACTACTCAGTGGATAAAGAACTGGCTGGATGACCACACGCGAATTGCTGTGGTCAATGGCTCAGTGTCCAGCTGGAGACCAGTAATGAGTGGTGCCCCTCATGAATCGGTGTTGGGACCGGTCTTGTTCAATATCTTTGTCGCTGACATGGACAGTGGGATTGAGTGTGCCCTCAGCGAGTCTGCTGATGACACCAAGCTGTGTGGTTCGGTTGTTATGCTGGAGGGAAGGAATGCCATCCAGAGGGACCTTGACACGCCTGTGAGGTGGGCCGATGCCAGCCTCATGAATTTCAACCAACTGAAGTGCAAGGTCCTACACCTGAGTCTGGGCAATCCCAGGCACAGCTGCATTGGTAGAGAAGAGATTCAGAGCAGCCCTGCGGGGAAGAATTGGGGGTCTTGGTCAATGAGAAACTGAACATGAGCTGGCTTCAGTGTGTGCTCACAGGCCAGAAAGCCAACCATGTGCTCAGCTGCATCCAAAGGAGCATGACCAGCAGGTCGAAGGAGGTGATCCTGCCCCTCTGCTCTGCTCTTGTGAGACCTCACTTGGAACACTGAGTACAGTTCTGATGTCCTCAACATCAGAGCTACATGGCACTGTTGGAACAAGTCCAGAGGAGGCCAGGAGGGTGGTCAGGGTGCTGGAGCACCTCTCGTATGAAGACAGGCTGAGAAAGTTGGGGCTGTTCAGCCTGGAGAAGAGAGGGCTGCGTGGAGACCTCATAGCAGCCTTCCAGTA
This sequence comes from Pezoporus occidentalis, assembly GCF_034315485.1. Classification (NCBI taxonomy): domain Eukaryota; kingdom Metazoa; phylum Chordata; class Aves; order Psittaciformes; family Psittacidae; genus Pezoporus; species Pezoporus occidentalis. The sequence continues at coordinate 1,044,309 of NW_026916203.1, read as the reverse complement.
TCTGAAGGGGTCCTACAAAGATGCCAAAGAGGGACTCTTCATTAGGGACTGTAGTGATAGGAAAAGGGGTAATGGGTTCAAACTTAAACAGGGGAAGTTCAGGTTAGATATAAGGAAGAAGTTCTTCAGCGTGAGGGTGGCGAGGCACTGGAATGGGTTGCCCGAAGAAGTGGTAGATGCTCCGTCCCTGGCAATGTTCAAGGCCAGACTGGAAGGAGCCTTGGCCAGCATGGTCTAGTGTGAGGTGTCCCTACCCATGGTGGTTGGAATTAGATGATCTTAAGGTCTTTTCCAACCCTAAGTATTCTATGACTCTATTATTCTAATTGTTACAAAAGCTATTAAAAAATGTGTTTTGGTTATGTTTTCTCTTTTTACTAGCAGTAATTTTTTAATTTTGCCTGATTTTATTACAGAATCAGCTTTGAGGTTTTTTTTTAATGGAAAACCTACTTATCGCAAAAGCATAAATTAAATAAATATATAAATAAATGAATTCTGGTGGGTTTACCCTGGCTGTATGCCAGCTGCCCAAAGCTACTCTATCACTCCCCTTCCTCAACTGGACAGGGGAGAGAAAATATCATGAAAGGTTCATGGGTCAAGCTAAGGACAAGGAAAGATCACTCAGCAATCACCACTGTGGGCAAAACAGACTCGAATTGGGGGTGAGTAATTTAATTTATTACCAATCAAATCAGAGTAGGATTTTGAGATATAAAGCCAAATCTGAGCAACACTTTCCCCCATCCCTCCCATCTTTCTGGGCTTAACTTTACTCCCAGATTCTCCACCTCCTCTGCTGCAGTGGCACAGGGGCCCAGGGAATGGGGGTTGCAATCAGTTCATCGCATTGTCTCTGCTGCTCCTTTCCCCTCATGCTCGTCCCCTGATCCAGCGTGGAATCCCTCCCACAGGACACAGTCCTGTATTAACTTCTGCAACTTGAATCCCTCCCACAAGCTGCAGTTCTTCACAAACTGCTCCAGCATGGGTCCCTTCCATACGGTGCATCCTTCAGGAACAGGCTGCTTCAGCATGGGTCCCTGCCAGCAAACCTGCTCCAGCTTAGGCTTCTCTCCCCATGGGGCCCCAGGTCCATGCCAGGAGCCTGCTCTAGCATGTCCTCTAATTGGTCACAGCTTCCTTCGAGGCATGAGTTGCAGTGTGGATATCTGCTGCACTGTGGCCTGCTCCACCATTGTCTGTACAATGGGCTGTACAGAAATACTGACTCCAGTGACTGGAGCACCTCCTCCACCTCCATCTTCACTGACATTGGTGTCTGCAGGAATATTTCTCTCACATATTCTCACCCCTCTCTCACAGATGTTGTTACACAGCTTTTTTTTAGCCTTTCTTAAGTGTGTTATCGTGGAGGCACTACCATCATTGCTGATAGGCTCATCCTTGGCCAGTGGCAGTCTGTATTGGAGCCAGGTAACACTGGATCTGTCAGACATGGGGGAAGCTTCTGGTGTCTTCTCATAGAGGCCACCTCTGCAGCCTCACCTACTAAAGCTTTGCCAGTACAAGCTTTCAGGCTCCTCACCTGAATTTATTTTGTGGGTTCCCCTTAAGAATCAGGACTGAGAGATCAGAGACATCATGCTTTGATGCTGAGAAATAGTCTTTCAAAGGCAAGGTGCTGTTTCTTTTCCTTCATATATTATATGAGTTAATTTGAGTATGCTGTGATCTGTTCATTGATTATTCACTTACAGTTTCCACAGTATGCTATCGTGAACACAGGCATGTGGAAAAAAAACTGTATCTTAAATCCTGCTCATATCCAATATTCAAGTGTCTCTTAACCTCATCAGGACTCTTTCCTTCTTTGCTAAAAACTGTTTTGTGTTAACTGGTGGCTTACCATGTGCTCAGCTGGCCAGCAGCTATTCCAGCAAACTGTCTACCTGGAACTCTCCTACAGAAGTCAAACCACAAAGTGTTTTCATTGCACCAGCATATTGATCTTTTTTTTTTCTTATTCACGTGTGAACTAGAAAACTCCTGTCCAGCTTTCTGGACAATTATTAGTGCTCTACAAGATGATTCACTGAAAATAAATATGAATGTGTCGTAGGTCTGTTCTGAGGAAATCACCTCCTTTTGCCACCATTCTCTTAATGAATTCATAAAATCCTCTTTCCTATTCAAAGGTCCATTAACCTTTTTATAAATACTAAGATTTTATAAATATAGTCATAATATTTTGCAAATATTAAGCAACAAGACAAATTGCGTAGTATAAACATAGTGTCTTTGGTAAAAAGAAAAAAAGAATCTAAGTTTAAAATTAGGGCCAGAGACAACATGTTGTGTGTGCTTATAAATATTTGCAGAACGACTTTCATTTTTGAAATCTCAGAACTAATCTGAGATAAGAAGCTAAAAGTAAAAGGCATGCTGTTGTAATTTCATGTTTAATTGCATGCTGAAAAAACAAGTCAGGATGTAGACTAAGCATTAACACCAGCTGCTGTAACCTTCTACTAAAACAGGAGTGATACACCACATTTTTCAAATTCTGGTGATGATTAGAACTGAGTGAGGATCCATGGCTGGATTCATACTGATATTATCAGATAATTAAATTTCACAGTGAAAATATGTAAGCAAAGAGACAGTGTTGACATATTTTAATCCAAGCAATTTAGGAAATCAGCTCATGTTGAGTTTTAAACGCCTCTTAAACATCAGACTAACAGAAAGTCAGCAGAACTGAGAGAAGATTTCAGTATGTAGTTCAGGCTACCTCAGCTATTAAAACAGCATTGAAACCTCTGCAGTTTCCACTTTTTATGCTACTGCGTATCAGGTTTTCTGAATGCGCACATTTTTTCCAGCTGGAAAAAGAGACTGTTGCTCAACACTCTTAACAGAGTACTGCTTTGGTGTTCCACATGGAGAGGTTTATTAACTCTTTGTTAACATGAAAACTCATGCCACATAACTATGCATACATCTACACCTCAGTATTTAATAAGGGAAAGAGTTCTCAGGTAGCTCCCTATGAACTGGTCTTCAGGCAATCAGGTAACATGATACCAAAGTGCTAGTAAGTTCCCTGCTGCACACAGTCTAAGAGAGGAAAGAGGCTTGCACAAGCTACCAGCTGTTGTCGTTTTCTGCAATGGGACAAATGCTGAAAGATGGGAAAGTCAGCTTTCTTAGTTCTGTGGGAGCCCAGGAGGGCATCACAATTTTCCTTGAAATATTAAAGTGATGATTTTAGTTTACCACCATGGAATACTCAAATACGAGGCAGCACACGTCTTGGGCTCCACACATTTACCTTTTGGGTTACAATTTAGCAGCCTTCATCCACAGTCAGTTTGGGTAGTTCCCTCAGCTAGGCAGCCTTTAATAGGCATAGCCACAGGTCTGCAAGCAAAAAACCCCAAACACTTCAAAGAGGAGAAGGAAGCCTGAGATTTTGGAAGCCATTTCAGTAGCATTCTCTATGGCATGGCTGGAAAGTCAATGTGATACCAAGATAATTTGAAAGAGAGAAATATTTGTAGGCACTTGTGGGCAATACCTTAAATATCATTTCACAGGCTGCTGGCTCATAGTATGCCCGTAGCCTCAGAACTGTGGGAGAAACAAATACAGACAAAGAAGTTAATGTTCTCTTGAGGCTGTGAATAATTGCCCCTTCCCTTACAAAGCTTTTTACAAAAACTTACAGTTAATAACTGTAACTGGTGACTTTTTTTAAAAGAAGTATTGGGGTGGTAGCAGTAAAAAGAAAAGACTTTATTTAAAGAGCTGGGCAAAGTCTGGAGATAAAGAGAAACTGGACATATCAATGCCTAAGAAACGTTAACTATTTTTTAGGCCACTACAAGACCCATGTTCGAAAACAGGCTTCCAAAGTGGTTTTGGCTTGGAAGAATTACATGAGAGGTTGTGCTCAAAAATTTGTTTTCCTATTTATTCTGCTACAGTCCATGTCTGAGCTGTTCTTGAGAGTCGTAGAATGGTTAGGGTTGGAAATGACCTTAAGATCAAACCTTAAGAAGAAACATTTGTTTTGCCATTTTGTGCAAATTTTGCAGTTATATTTGTAATGGATTTCATGAAGAAAAAGTTTTTTAAAAAAGTTTTTTTGCAGTAAGATATGAATTTCATGAAGCTTATAGTCCTCCTCCAAAAGAAAAATAGCATATTATTTATCCCACTGGTAAGGAGAATAACATATGGTTTACAATAAGAAAAGAAAAATTTAGAACACATATATCATACATCTAATAGTAATTATTAGTGTTGCTGTGATAAGAAGTCGCTTGGCTGGTGTTTCAAGATAGGTCTGTTGGCATTATCTCTTAAAGTGAAAAAGCCCTCTGATGCCTCCAAGCTAATTTTGCTAGAACTCAAACAAGAGAAAATTTGATTAGCGATGTCTTCGAGTGCAACAGATCAAAACAGAAAGCTTTGCTGGTAAGTCTTCACACCTGGAACCTGGGCCCTGGAGGGGCACGTTGCTCCTGACCTTAGATCCTTATATCTCACCTATCTTTATATTCCACAGGGATTTTTTTACCTTATTGCAGGTTAGCACTCCTGCACCCAGTGCTTTCACTGCTTTCCCTAATCAGGGTTTGCCTCCAACACCTCTGTAATGTCCCCATAGATGTGGGACAGTGGTGGGAGCTACTGCCAGGTCTTCTCCTTCCCTGGTTGTGTTGGTCGCACTCCCCCAGCTGCTTCTCAAAGCCGTGCTTATGTTCCCACCAGCTGCAGTGCCCACCAATAGGCAGAAACAGGCAGACTGCTTATCTACATGGAAGTGGTTTTTTTGTGGTTTTCTTTTGGGTCAGGGAAGGTGGGATCCTTTTTTCTCAAGTTCAAGCTTCTGGAGTGTGACCCTTTGGTGAGACAGAAGTTGCGTGAGTTCAAAGTAGGCCATGTGCCTTGACTTGCCCCAGGAAGGTAGAATAATGTGCTTCAAAAGTTGCAAATTATAAGAACTAAGTGCCGCCCCTGTGTGTCAAGACATTTCATCTCCTTAGGATGGTTGTTAAATATTTTGTTTTCCTTTTCCTTTCTTCCTGCCTTTTACTTCCATAGTTGAGTGATATTAGCTGTCTAGATGCTTGTCAATTTCTTATTTCCTCTGCTTATGGGAAGTTGCAAGGCTAGCTTGGATGCAGTGCATTTTATTAAGCTGGGTAACCTGAGAGCAGCTTTCAGACTCCAGGAGCTTCTGAAAGCAAGCGTCCTTCTCTCCCTTTGGCTCAGAGGAATAGCAGGAGTGCTATCAAATAGCTCACCTGGGTTTGCTGATCATCTGCTGGCACAGTACTTCATAGACTAAATGATGAGGAAGGTAGGTTTAAATTGCAGCTGATGGTAACTGAATGCTATAGCCCTGGTGCTTTCTTCTCTCTTTTAAAGGGTGTATTTGCTTTCTGAACCTTGCAGGGAGGTTGATTTAATGTTTGCTGTGGTAGTAAATATAGGACCAGGTCCGACACAAATGCAGATATACTTTGCTCATTTAACTTGGTTTGTTTTTTATTAAATGGAGAATGGATGGTTAAACTAGATAAGTTTAATTTCATCAAAATCATTAAGGGTCCAATTCTTCCCAGATCCAGATATCAGCTGAACCAGCTAAAAGGCTGATGGACTCAACTCACCTCACCCAGATCACATACTATTACAGTGGCTGTCTAAAGAGCTTGGGAAAACTGCAAGGTTTTTTATTGGCTCTGGTGGTTTTTATTGCAGTTTACAAATTAAAGGAAAAAAAAAAAGTAAAAAAGGAGTAGGTACCATGCAGGTAGACAATGCTCTGGAGACAGATAATGTGGAGAGTGTCTGAAGTCAAAACACCTAGAAGGAAGGGGAGAGAATTAATTGTTAATTCTTAAGAATTCTTAAGAATTTAAGAATTGCACATAGCAGGAAGTAGTACCACAACTTTTACAGAAATAAAAAGCTTTCAGTAGCCTGTTTTTAATACTCATCAAATCAAGCGGCAAATGGGATTTTAAAGTCCCTTCAATGTACTTGATTAGTCATCATCTTCATTGCGCTGCTGGCATTAAGAGAATGGCTGTTTGGCTAATTACTCATAATCCTCTATTTACTTCTAAACCAGGGCAGAGATATGCATTTTTTCATTGCCTGTGAAGCATATATGTCCATTTTGACATCATCCTAACATTTAATAAAATCTCTAGTGACAAAAGACAAGTATTGTATGAGAAAATCTTTTTAGGTGTCCAGCATCCTGAATCATAGGTGTAATTGTTTGTACTTTAAAACCAAGACCAAAATATTCTTCCAACAGAGATAATCTCTCTAACTGAAGCTTATATAAACTTTAAATAGCTTTGAAGGGGGTGGGGCTTGTGTTTTTGTTTTGTTTTGTTTTGTTGTTAGGTTTGTTGTTTTTTTCTGTTTGGGATGGCTTTGCTTTTATTTTGGTATTTTGTTTGCTTGCTTGTTTGTTTAGCTAATGTTTGTCAATTCAAACCTAATTAACAGCAAACTTTCTTCCACTGAAATTAGAAATTCCTTCTCTTAAGGTAAGCAAAAATCATAAGCCACTGCTCTCCTCTTAATTGTTTTCACTCTTCTGATTCTGGCTTTCATCATAAGTATCAAAAATCCTGAAGAAGTGTGAGGAAAAATGTGCTCTGTTAAACATGACATGAAAGTGAAAAAGCAAACAAATTTGTCTTTAAGGTAAGGGTGGGTTTTGTCAGTTATTCTCATAAGGAAAAGTCACCTAGGAATCATGCATGGCAGTATTCAGCTGTTTCATGTATGGCTGGCCTACAACTATTAAGAATTAGATATTATTACAGTATTTCTATGTTTGTGTTATATAACTGGGAAGAAAAGGATAGCTATATTGAGAAGAGGCAGAATGAGCTCAGTTCTGCTTACATCAGTACACTTATCCTGATGATTTGATGCATTGGTTTTACAGGCATTGACATTTACAATCCAGATTGTTTTTAAAAAAAAGTATTTAAGGGATGGCTAGGATATGGTGGCCTCTGTTCTTAATTTTAATATGTGTAGACTTTAGTTTCACAGGGAGTTTAATAACATTTAGCTTTATTTTACTGCAGATATTATGAAAAATGCAAGCCTAAGAGAACTGTGTCAGAATGTGTTGGGCTTCTTCCAGTCTTAAGATCTTGGATGAAGTCTGTTAGTGCTAAAACTAGCCAGCACACCTCTGAGTTTTCTGCAAAAAGTATAACATAATAGAGTATGAAGAGTATCCTGTAGGGGTATCACATAGGCAGTAAAAATATAAAAACTTTTCCATTTTCATACAGCTAGATATAAAAGCAACCTCTCAAAATATTCTAGTCTTTCTTCCTTACTAGGAAAATGGACATTGACTGCTGCCTAATCGTCAGTAAAAAACAACCTGTGCCTAATGTGTGAGGAGGAAAAAACCCAAACAAGTGGCTTAAGTGGAAATATGGGACATTGTGAACAACAGGGAAATGGTGCAGACTACCTGAACTCATTTTTGTCTTCAGATGCACCAATTCAAGTCTGAGCTCTTCAAGAGGTGGCCTTTCTTTGTCACAGCTTATTTATTTATTGCTTTGTCTAATGGCTCACTGATGTTGATAGGAGGCCTGGAAGTGTAATTGTAACCTAATAAAAATTGTATACAGTACTAAATAGGCCCTTTATGTTTATATGATCCAATTAGAGAGTACAGGAAAGGGAGTAAGGTGACTCAGACTTATCTTAGTGCATTCTGCATTTTACCAGGAAATAACTGATGACATTACAAAGTCTTGAAGTATTTGCTTGTAAATTGTTATTACTGATGCTCTGTATCCAAAGCTATTCCCAATAATTTTAGCTTCATGGTATCTAAATGCCTAATCCCATATTGGCAATAGCAAAGGAAAATGTAGCAACCAATTAAGTAGTTTCAGCACCTGGAAAAGAGTGCACAAGTGCACTTTATGAAATTGCAAAGCAGAAACCAGGGAGGGGGAGAGGGGAGAGTCCTATCTGGTTTGGGCATATTCAAAAGATTGCTGCTTCCAGTTGTTTCTTAAACAGTGTCTGCTTCAGGTCAGTCAACTTTCATGTTGTTACTACTGTTACCTTGTATTATGGGAGTACTCCATGGCCCTGGTCAAGTAGACTGCTCTTCTGGACTGGCTGCTCTACAAACATTCGGTTAAAAGCTTTTATTCCCCTTCAGTTGGCAGCTATAGTATAAGAAAAAAAAAAGGCAGAAAAAGAATTGAAGAAACTAATTCAGAAACATGGGATCATGGGTGGTGGGAACTGTAAAGCAGCACAGTTCTGCAGCATAGTCAATGCTTGTGCTGCAAAGAGATGCTGAACTGTTGAAGAGGTATCAAACAGAGGAGACAGTGGGCAGTCAGCCATAGGGAGGACAAACTAATAAGAAGGCATTAGCTTCCTAGAGCTATTTTCATCATTATTTCATCAGTTTCATTCACTATTTTCATTCTGAATAGCAAAACTTGGAGGCTGTTGTCATAAATTTGGTAGTTATTGGTAACTGGATTGGTAATTGGTAATAGGCACACTTCAGTTTACTTGGTAAGATTACTTTGTCCTAACTGTAGTTGTCTGAATTTCTCTACACTCTATTTATTTTTCATCGTTCTATATAATTTTCACATACTAACTGATAGGATAAACAAGTTAACATCTCATCAGCTGCAAAAAAAGTCACAATTCTTCTACAACTCACTTTTATTTGTATGCTGTTGTTACTTGGTGTGGTCATCTGTATTTCTCGGATAAAATTCACTTTATGCTTTTCTTAAATTGCACATTCCTTAATGCCAGGGAACATTTGATCTGAAAAGCATTTATTATCTTCATCAAGCTACTGTCTTGATAACATTGACCTCACGTGAAGGTAGCTTGATCCTCGCCCTTAATACCCCTGATGTTTGGAACATGCTTTTGAATTGCATACTACCCAGGAGACTGCTAGAAGCATTTAGAAAATATTATGACTAAGATATAAGGGTCTATATGCAATTATATATTGGAAATGTCAACAATTTGGAGTTTTTCCTGAAAAAAAAAAAAAAAATTACATCCTGGCAAACTTCCCCATAGCTAATTACAAGCTTCCCACATAAGTTCCATCTGAAAATTCAAAGGAAATAATTAGTGTCTCCTCTTTCTAATTAGTGCTGTGAAGAGTTAGCATATGCAGGATGAATGCCGCATGTTTGTCAAGGCAATTTTTCTGTTCAGTTCTTCATTTCAGACATAACCCTGTTGCTTAATTATAATGGGTATCATGGGTGAGGCAGAAAATTAAGGCAGTCGGGACTTTAGCTACAGTCTAATATGGGCTGTATCCTCAGTCTGCCTTTGTTATGTCCTTGCCTCCCAAATACAGTTGTAGCAACAGGTACCTTTTATAGATAAACCATTGGGCTTTTTTTTTTTTTTTTTTTGAGGGAAGAAAGGGGAAGAAAGAAATTACAGTAGCTGCACATTATGCTGTGAGAAAGGCTTTTCACTTGGCCTCAGGTGGATGTAAAGGTCTGATTTTCAGAACTTAAAAATCAAGTATCTAAACTCGTACTGGTGCAGATAGTTATCTATGATGTCTAGGGATGTTGCCCAAGGAAGATTCCTAAGGAGTAAGTGTGATTAGAACTGGTGCATGGCTATTAAACAAAGCATACACATGGGCTTCTGAGCTCTGCACATGTCCCATCCATGTGCTCAAATCTACCTACAGATAAAAAGGAAATTGTCATATCAATGGTGCTTCAGTGAAATACTGTGCTCTCGTACATGTTGTGCAGATGTACTCTGGGTAAGGTCTATGTATCATATTTTTTTCTAGAAAGGGCTCTCCAAGTACTGCAACTATTGTTTGTTAACTTCTGTTCTGGTATGTGTTGCTGTTTGCTGCAACTTAAGATACAGTGACTGGTTTTTAAAGTGCAATTTCAAGCATGAATCCTGAGTATCTATTAGAAATTAGTTTTAAGCTGGGAGGTGAGTAAATGCTTTGGTGGTCCATTAACATTACCATCACTCAACCGCATGAATGAATTCCTAAAAACAAAAAGTTAAGCCTAGGTCTGGTGACCTTGCAGAGTGGTTTGCACTAGAAGAGAAAATTAGTGATGTAAGCCATGATCTCCTTTGCATTTTCTGTAGATAATAGACACCAGCCAAATTTTCCCAGGAGGTGGGAAAGCAAAGTGGACATTTTCGTTGCTCTGCAATCCCTGCTCTGCCATGGCAGCATCTTCTCTGTCTGAGAAGTTCTGCCTGTATTCTCACTGTCATCTTTCTGCCCCAAAGTTCACAGCATGGCAAAGCAATATCCCAGTCACTGCACCTACAGACACTAGTCAGACTTAGTTGTGTAGTTCAGTATTTTGTGTGAGGATCTCTGTTCTCAGTCTTTTTTATGCTCTGAATTTTGTGAGTGGGAATGGTCTTTCAGCCTGGGCTACCTAACCAATACATGGCTTCCAAGCAGAGGATATAAAACCAAATGGTTGTATCTAGAGTAACACATAAGAACAGCAAGAATTTTACTTTTAAAAAAGTGCTTGAAAGAAAGGAAATTTGAGGGCAGGCAGAAAGCCTAAAATATGCACTCTCTACAAACTCTCTTGCACCAACATATGCTTATCAATGAGTCAGCTCCTGCAGGGTGGTGAACGCAGAAACTAAAAATTTTAAAGAAGAAAATAAGAGCAGGGGAGGAAACATACACATTTTCAAATTTTTAAGCAGCAACAGGATATGCCTGTCACTGAAAAGAATACAAAAGCTCTCATATTTGATAAATAAATAGCAATAAAAACTTATGACATATAAACTAAAAGTAAGGGGTAAAGTTTGCATCTTGTTCTAAAGAGGCAACTTTTTCCAAATGAAATCAGTACTTGAGTTGCTCCAAAAGCAAAACCTCTGGCAGAAAACAACCTCAACCTTCTGTTTTCAGCTAGAAGAAAGAATGGGACTAGACCTAAAATTGAACAAAAAATGGTGAAATGAAAACTAATTCAATACAGTACATGGCACTTCCTGATACCATAAGAGATCTAAAACATAGAAGGAAAGATTACCACACATCTAGTAATGACCAAGCAGCTTAGACACCAGTGGGACTTAAACTATCTGACAGTATCTCTTTCAAATCTCCCAGATGTGGAGGAAAACAACTCAAAGGAAAATACCCCCAAAATAACCTGTGCAGACATATAGCTTCCCGAACATCATATCAATATATGTCTCTAGAAACTGTTGACTCTTCCTGAGAAAATAATGATGTGGGGGTAAGAGCAAAAGTCAGTATGCTACAACCTGGCAGCAAGGTTTCATATGAAATCTCACAGGTTCACGAGATGGTTTAGGCTGGAAGAGGCTTCTTGGAAACATAAAGACAGACCCCCCCCCCGGTCAAGCAGCATCACCTAAAGAAGGTTGCCTGTAAGCATGTCCAGTATGGTGTTTGATATCTCTATGAATGGAGATTCTACAATCTCTATGGGAAGAACTGTGCCAGTGTTTGACCAGCCTCACAGTAAAAAGTGGGGTTTGTGCATTCAGGTGGAATATAATATGGTTTTGGCTTTGCCCATTGCCTCTTGTCTTGTCAGTGGGCACTACTGAGATGAGTCTGACTTCCTACAAACATCCAAAATGCATGAACAATAACTAAGATGGGGAGAATTCAATATCAAGCAATTCAAGGAAAAAAATGGCATTTCTTAACATACATGATTCTGACAGGATAAAGCTGTCAGTAAGAACTGTATCCAAATTACTTAGTCTGCAAGAAAATATCATTAAATCAGACTATATAGATTATTAAAAAAAAAAAAAAATTCCTTTAAGAACCACCACTGTAGAAAAGATGAAAGTTTCCTGAACACCAGAGATATCATATAATAGCCTAATATGACTCACAATGTTCAAAATCTACCATTCAGAAATATCACATGTAGGAAATTGCAAGGACCCTTTTTGCTGCAAGTGATGCAAATATTTATTTATTTTGACTCCCATTCTTATTTGCAGGCAGTGCCTAAATAAGAAAAAAGCAATCATACTCAAATATACATTACTTAATGCTGTGTATTGTCAAATAAAAATATTAACTTGCCCATAGTAACATTCAGTATTCCTTGGAAGATGGTATCCTTCCTCCCTGCAGAAGTTCACCTGATGTTCTTTTGTCTTCTACCTTCAAACTGTATCTCACCTGCCACAAACTCATCTCACATCTGTGCACCAACAGCTCACAGGTCTACTTTCTACTGCACGCACCTTTTGGTCCTGTGAGAGACTGAACTGAAATCAGATTCCACTACCCATTGTCTCAAATACTGGAATGAGAAGCTGAGATGAGATTCCACTGTCCATTGCCTGAAAGATGGGTGGAAGGAGTTGAGATAAGACCCCAAGGTCCATTGTCTGATAGAAGGATGTGAGGAACTGAAAGGGGACTCCAGGGTCCATTGCCTGAGAGATGGGTGGAAGGAGCTGACATAAGACTCTTCCGTTCATTATGTCAAGGATTGATGTGAGCAATTGCTGTCCATTATCCCAAGAATTGCTGCAGACGTGCAGTTGAAGAGCTGGCTGCAAAGACAACAAAACTGGTCCACAAAGAACATGCAGTACATGACATAAAGAACACTCATCCAACCCATTATAAAAAGGCAAAATGAGCGACACCCGCCACAAGGACACCCTCCATGAGGACAACCACTTCCAGCGACTACTATGTGCGCTTTGGGCCACTCTCCTCCGATGCCAGCCACGAACCCTGGAGGACTCCCACCACCAAGGATGATGACTACGGACCCCTGGACACTGCTGGATCCATGGTGATGACTATCTCTCTGCACCCTGAATTCTTGCTTCATTTCTATTTTTTTTCTGATCTGTCCTATCGCTCTTTTTTATACTAATTTCCTTTTTATAATAATTGTCTTTTTGTAATAAACAAAAATGACCAATTACAGTACTTAACCTTGTTTGCATCTTAAGTTCACTCTTGCAATTACAAACAAAACAGGTCCTACACTGGGGTTTTCTCCAGTCAGACCCTGACAGGTCCCAGCTAAATTATGTCCTGTTTCCCTGATGGGTCTCTGTGGATAACAAGCCATCACCTTAAACTACCATGGTTAAAAAATCCATCAGATTTTCTACTGAAGCTTAGCTCAATGCCTTCTTTCTCACAGCTGGAGACATAAGCAATGTTTTATCTGATACTTGATGTGGTTCTCTCTGCCTGTGGGCTCTCTATAGGGCCTCTCATCTGCACTGTGTTTAGAGTTTGCAAACTCTTCCTTACCATCAGTGTCAAGAAGCAACCTTCAAACTGATGCATGTGGCGGGGTGCCATATGATACTACCTGAATTGGTTATGATTTCTGGTTGTATTGGAACCAGTTTACCAGATGCCCTGCATGGCTACTGCATATTCATGGAAAATGGTCTACAGGAGATTGACACGCTGCTGTGGTTATGCTGTGTTCAATGCCCTATGAACCTGTAAATTTCACAGTATAATTATGTGTGTAAGCTGATGATCTAGACCTTTAGAAAAGTCTACAAAACCTTGTTTCATTGCTCATGTTAAAATGTTTTCAGATATGTATTGTTGTCTTAAATAGTCACTAACACTTTGCAATGAAGCAGTTATCACATGAAAAATGCCTTAAAGTTTTAGCATTTACTTAATGACTATTGACTTCATATTAACCGTTATTTTTCATTACAAAAATATTTATGCAAATGCTTACATGCTTATACTTTATTTTCTCATTGACAAATTTAATTAGACAAAGTTGTATTCATCTGTCCTAGATTACTACAGATGCCCCCAACAAATTCACACATTTAGTCTTCTAAGCCTCATTTCTGATGCAACATATATAATGGGTTTTTCCACAGACTTAGTTGATTGATTCTCAGAGAAGCTTACAGGGGTAATGCTAGGCAGAACTTGTTATAGCAGCTCATTCAAAGAGGAAAAAAACAGAAAATCTTCTATATATATATTAATATCCTAAGAAAACATAATCAAGAAAGGAGAAAAACTGTAGGGGAAAAAACAGCTTTGTTATGTAACAAAGAAAGCTTAAGTGTCCTGGGCACCAGGTCACAAGTCAAGTAAATTAAATCTTTGCTTACAATGTAAAAGCAAGAAAAAAGTCACTATAGATACAAAGCTGATGTTACAGGAATAAATTGTGTATGAAATAGAGAGGTTATCTTTACAGCATTGAGAAAAGAATGCCAATACCATGTTTATTCTCGCTCCTCTCCTTAAGAGGAATAGTTCTTCTAAAACAATAAAAGGAACATAAAGTAACTCTTAGGGCAGGTTATGTTTCACAAATAGTTTGATGAATTTTTAAAAGATCCAATTCCTGATGTTTGACAAGAATTTATTGTTTATAAATATTTAGCTTAAAAAAAACTAATAATTAAAGTCCAGAAAACTGAAACACCACTATTTAAACAAGCATCCCCAGGAATCTCTAACAAGAGGTGAAAAATAAAAACAGATTTGTCGTAGAATCACAGAAATATGGAATGGTTTGAGTTGGAAGGGACCTTGTAAGGTCATCCAGTTCCAACCTCTCTCCAACCTCCACAAGGAGAGACACCTTCCACCAGACCAGGTTGCTCCAAGCCCCGTCCAACTTGGCCTTGAAAACTGCCAGGGATGGGGCAGCCACAGCTTCTCTGGGCAACCTGTGCCAGGGCCTCACCACTCTCACAGGGAAGAACTTCTTCCCAATATCTAACCTAAACCCTTCCCCCCTCCCCCCCGCCTTGTCCTGTCACTACATGCCCTTGTAAAACATCTCACTTTATATTTCTTGTAGGCCCCCTTCAGGTACTGGAATCTTACCCCTTTAGGTATCAAGACTGCTATAAGGTCTACAGAGCCTTCTCTTCTCCATGCTGAAGAAGCCCAGCTCTCTCAGCCTGCTTTCATAGGACAGGTGCTCCAGCATAAGACTTAGGGCTCTGCCTTGGAGAGGTGTAAGAGCACCACTGCCCATCCTGCAACAAACCCTCCAGCTTTACCAGGTTTCCTGCTTGACCACAGCAAAACAGTGTCACTCTGAAGCACAGCAGTCCTCTGCAGCATGGAGATGGTAGCATCCTTTAGCCCTGCATGTCTGGGGGTTTTCTGGTGAGATTTCAATGCACATTGATGACATTTGATGGAATTTTAATTTCGAAGAGACACAGGTGTGTTTGTTTCTTGTGTTTGTGGAATTCTTCTCTGCTTATATGACTGTGTGGTTTGTCTACCTCTGACTGACTCACAGTCTAGGAGAAAAGAATATGCATCACACAGCTATGTTTCCACAATTACACTTTACAGTGAAATACTGACTCATCAGTAGGACAAATAGCAAAAGTTTCCTAAATTTTTTAAATATTTTCTTATAGATAAATTTTGAGCAGAATTCTATAGTTTCTTCTGAATCAAACTCAGAATATGACAGCACTCCTGAGGTCACATTTTTTTTTACCTGGAATTTTACTTGGGTTGGAATTTTTCTCTTTGGTTGAAGACAAATGTTTAATTTTTTCATAGTTGTATCCTTTATTACTAAATACCAAAGTTGTACCCTTTATTACTAAATACTAAAAACTGTGAGACCTGAAAACACGAGACAAGAAAGACTGAATATTTCCTGACTCCTGGGTCTACTCTATGCATTCACAATGTGCATGCATCCCTTCTGATAATCTGGTGTTAAGAAGTGCTTCCAAATGCAAGTCCAAGGTAATGGCCATCAGTCAGGAGCTCCTGCTGGAAAGCATGTCTTGGAATTAATTGAATAAAATTACAGGTAGTCAGCTGCTGAGGAACTTACAGATTTTTTCCAGACTCAAAAATCAGATGTAATTGTTTGACCTCCTTTTCTGGTTTTGACGGAGATAGAGTTAATTTTTTCCATATTAGCTTGTATGGGACTATGCTTTGGGTTTGTGCTAACAGTGCTGATAACGCAGGGATGTTTTTGTTATTGCTCAGTAGTGCTTACACAGAGCCAAGGTCTTTTCTGCTCCTCACTCCACCCCATCAGCGAGCAGGCTGTAGGAGCACAAGGAGTTGGTGGGGACACAGCCAGGACCAGCTGACCCAAGGGATGTTCCAGACCATACAGTTTCATACTCAGCATTCAAAGCTGGAGGAAGAAGAAGGAAGGGGGAACATTCAGAGTGATGGTGGTTTTCTTCCCAAATCACCATTACACATGCTGAAGCCCTGCTTTCCTGGAGGTGGTTGAACATCAGCCTGCCAATGGGAAGTAGTGAATGAATTCTTTGGTTTGATTTGCTTGCATGCATGACTTTTGCTTTACTTATTAAACTATCTCAACCACAGGTTTTCTCACTTCTACTTTTCAAATTCAGTCTCCCATCCCACGGGGGCAATGAGTGAGCAGCTGAGTGGCCAACTGGGGTTAAACCACAACACCTCCAGGCCGCAACCTGGCAACTGCCTACTGCCTAGCAAGAAAATCATTTCCCTATGCCTAGGCTGCCTTCCCAGGCATATGTGACTTCTCCCTGCTCTGCTTCCACATCTCTCATTCCTTCCTCAGCCTGTTGCTTTTCTGATGACCATCCCAGGTTTTCTCTTCTCCCATCTCCCAAACCTGCCTATGAAATCCTTGTGCCTCTAACCCTACCTGCAGAAATGGTGGGAAAACAGCTGTGTGGGTCCTTCTTCCCTACTTTGCCAGGCTTCCTGATGGGGAAATGGAGATGCAGAGCAGAGTGGCACTTCACCCTTCTTTCACAACTGCTTAACACAAAGGTGTCGGGCCTCTCTGGTCTCTCTTTTGCTTCTGGAATAACTTACATGCCCCTGTCCTTCCACACCAAAAGACAGAGACAGAACGGCCAAGGAGACTTTCTCCTTTGCTGAAGAGAGGTCCTGAACCTTCAAGTAACAGCAGCCCCTCCAAAAAAAAAAAACAACAAAACACACAAAAATCAGTCTCCTCTGTACCCCAGATTCTCTCTATTTTTACCATTTGTTTTTTTTGACTTTTAGTCAGTGCTGCAGGGTCATAGACCTTCAGTCTAAATTCATGCCATCTCTGTGTCCTAACAGAAGCTTTATTAGCTGCTCCTATTGTCAGAAAACCTCACTCTTTCAGTATTCCCTCTCCTTTAGTATACATTTGAAAACTCTGCAGCACAGTCAGTTATAATAAAATAGTTACTGAGACAAAAGCTTTGTAACACCCCGACAGACCTCTGCATGCATGTGATGTAAGTATATGCGTGTTTTTTGTATGTGTATGTACACATATATATAAGGACACATAAAGACAATCTCTGAATACAGAGTTGACAAAGCAGCATGGTTGTACATCTCAGCAAAAACCACAAGGCTTCTGACCACTGGGCTGAAAAAGCATTTTTGAAACTACCTAACCACTGTGACATCAGCCTGATGAAGCTGATGTAGATTACTGCCCAGGCTCTCAGTATGGAGAAAGGCTCAAATTCTGAATTTGCCTTCGTTCACTGTGAAAAATGACTCAACAAAACCTACAACTTTTGAACTAAGGACATGTGGGGTACAACCATTTAGCTCCTTCATCACTAAAAGAGAAGTTCTACCATCTATCTTGGTAGTAGATGCTCCATCCCTGGAAACATTCGAGGTCAGGCTGGGCAAGGCTCTGAGCAAGCTAATCTAGTTGAAGATGTCCGTGCTTATTGCAGGTAGGTTGAACTAAATGACCTTTCATGGTCTCTTCTGATTCAAACTATTCTATGATTGTGAATGCTCCACCCCTGGCAGCGTTCAAGGCCAGGTTGGACAGATTCTTGGGTGCCATGGTCTAGTGTGAGGCATCCCTACCCATGGCAGAGGGATTGGAACTAGATGATCTTAAGGTTCTTTCCAACCCTAACTATTCAATGATTCTATGAGTTTATGATCCTATAAAAAAAAGTGTGGGATTTGGACCTGGCAGTCTTCACACATGTCTTCACACCTGATGAAAGGTAGATAGTTTAGCTTCACATATTTTATTAAAGCCTAAAAACTATTGGAGTCTCAATTTTTCATGCTATGAGGACCTCAAAGTAATGTTTAGACGTCTGTAAGACCCTTCCTCTTTTTTCTTATCAGACCAGGTCATGCTGTAACACTTGTCTTTTCTGTTTGAGAGAATGACAAGGACAAGTGTCATTTGTCAGCAAGGGATGCTACGGAAGCATAATATCAAGATATTTCCTGTAGGTTCTAGATTTGAGGGAGTGATGGCACTCATTTTTTGTTTGTTTGTTTTTTTAAGAGATGTATATTGACTATATTGCATTTTAGAAGAGAGATGTCATATCCAGGGACAGCAGACTTTCAGGTACAGTTAGACTGTAACAATGTTCTTGGCACCTCATCTTCTATGTGTTGCTGCCAAACAAACATATACTCCTTGTGAAATTTGGAGAATTTTTTCTCTTAGATAAGGGACTACATTATAAATTATTTAGCAGAACAAGTGAAAAATTGCATGCTCCTACATAATTCATGGAAAGTTGTACCAACCAGATTGAAAAAAGCTATTATATGAGTCCAGAAATTGAGCCTAAGAGTGTTTTGCTCTTCTTTGCTTCTCACAATGCACTTGTTTCCCAGTATGATAAGAGAAGTACTCCCAGAACTGTTACTGCGACAAACCACAGCAGAGGAGAGGATGTGCTGGAGAAGATGTTTGGTAGCCGTGCCTAGGCTCTTCACAGCATTGATATGAGTTTCAGTTGTCAAAACTTTGAAGTCTGAACTACTTGGATCAAAGATGCCATGCCATTATTCAGTTTCTTGCTGTAAAGTATCAGGATTTTTGCCTCTTAATGTTTGCATAGTTAGAAACTTGTAATGCTCCTAGGAGTATTATATATTTAGCATAGAAGAATTGAATTCGAATTAATGTGAAATACTTTTAAAATTTGTTCTGAGAGTTGACTTACTGAGAGATAAATTAATCATTATCATTACATTCTCCAGGAGCCAATGATGCCAGTGCTATTGCTATCTCTGCTGCACCAGGGTGCTAATTAGCACTTCCTTTAGCTGTACTTTCTGTGAATTTGATGACATGTTGAATTGTACTGAGCTTTGATTATGGCATGAGTCATAAGTATGATTCAAAGAATTAAAAGCTTTCACCACATGCCCAACATGTAATTGATAACAGCCTTTTCATTATTTTTAGTTTGTCTCATAGACTTTCTTCATAAACATTATCTTACTTGCTCCTTCTCTGCTGTTTCCTGAATTCATTGTGATGACTCTATGTCACAGTTGCCCAAATGTTTTGTTTCATGAACATTTCTTAAGCTATCCTGAAGACACTAATTCCCACTTCCTTGTACCCTCCCAGCTGTTAATCAGCGTGGTTAGACAGATCACAAATCAAAAAAATGATCCCAGTTCAGTTGGGATAAGTTTTCACAGAACTTCCTCTGAATTAATTTCTCAATGAGCTCACTATAATGTTCTTGGAATATATGTTTGTGTGGTCTTTTTTTTCATTTGGTTTGGGTTTGGTTTGGGTTTTTTTTCAATACAACTTTAAGGCACTCATTGAATCTCTCACTTGTTTCTGCCTGAAGTAAATAAAATTTCCACCTTCTTCTACCTTATTTCCACAGACTTTCTGCAAAAGTTCCATAAAGTTGACTCTCTCTCTTACAATAATAATTAAGCAGACTTTGATTGCTATGCTATGTCTAGAACAAAATGCAGGCACTTTTGTTAGCTTCTGTATTTCATTAAGTAATCATTTTCAGATACTATGTTGTGAAATCAGTAACAAAAATTTCAAACTATAATTTTGTGCTTGTAGTTCTGACTAGTAATTTAAGATAATATGAATGAAATATTTTTTTCAGGCTTCCACAGGAGAGGAAAGCTCATAGACCAAACATGTTGCTTCTTTCTGTTCATTTCCAGAAAGTTTCTACCTAACTTTCTCTTTTCCAAACTGTGTGACGTATATTGAAATAAATTTTCTCGTTACTGTATGTGCTATGAAATTTGCATTATCTATTATTATGTTTTGTATAGTTTTGCACTTGAGTTTCCATAGAAACTGTATACCACATAAACACAATGTTGATGGTTGACTTGGAAATTGGGTTATCTCATTTTCTCCTTTCTTGACCAGTGTCTGCTTCTCAAGTATCTACATTGATTATGGTCTATTAATCAAGACAACTTTAACCAACTGTCTAGGAAATACTAGTAAATGATCAAGAGTATCCATCTGCAGGTAAGATGTTCAGAAGAAAAACCCATAAAGCTAGACTTTTAATTTGTTTGTCTTTAAACAGGCTTCAAACTCCAACAGCAGATTTATTCACAGAATTGCTACTGCTTCTACACTTCTGCTAAGCATTGACTCATTTTTTCCATTTTAAAAGTAGTTCCTACTATAACCATTACTTCAGATTAGCCTTCAAATGCCACAAAGGTCCTCAATGAGAGTAATGTAAAGTTCTGGATGCAAAGGTGGCTTTCACTGTCCAGTAAACGCACTCACACAAGGGTGTGGTAGGAAATATTAACACTATGCTCATTCCTTCTTTCACAGACCATGGATTGCTCTATGTGGATAGTTCATGCTAGATTTTTACTGCAATGTTATCATCCAGCTTTTAGCAAAGGAAAGCCAATGATTAAGCAGACTGATGATTTGTACATTAAGTGCTAAAATGGTCATTTAACATAAATGAAGGTAAACTATCCAAGGCTTGAAGAGTATAAGGGCATTCTCAGTATCTCTGGTTGATGGAGTATTTCTATACTATGTCTATAAGGTCTAAAAAAACCACAGGTGTGTCAGTCTGGCATTGTCCATATCTATCTTAGCAAGCATCCCAGAAAGTCACATAGTGGTGTTGTTTCTAGAAGTCTGTGAGAGGTTTGCATGGAGTCACAAAGCTTTGAGCAGGTTTGGCTTTCTGCGTCCCACCTCCAGTAACCTGGAGGTGAGACAGATCAAATACCATTGTAAGCAGCAGTACAATCACAGCTGCTTGGCTATGAACAGTCATGTTCAATGTAGTCATGGTTTACTTCCCATTTTATTTTAATGTAAACAGCTGCAAAACAATGAAATAATAATTAAAAAAAAAACCAGCTCTTTAGGAGGTCACAAGAGTATGGCACAGTCTGCTGACTTTGGGCAGTGTGAGACCCATGTTGATGGTTTCATGATGATTCCACTCCTTACTCAGAGTTTGTGAGATCCCAGTTTTCTCCATATTCTCCTCTTCTAAAACTACACACTGATTCACTGAGAAGAGTACTAACAGATGAGGTGGTAGATAATTCAGAAAGCCAAAGCAAATTCTAAAAGGCCGCTTACTGAACTATTTACTTCTCATTAAGTTTCATACAATTGAGAAAATACTCTAGCAATGGAATACTTTAGTTGTTCCTATGCCACTGTATGGACAAGGGAAATATCACTTTGGATTATGACTCAAGGACTGAAATTTTAGACATTGTAAATTGTTACTCTTGAATTAACTTGTCAAAGAAGAGAAGCTCACCTGGATTGGCTATGGAAAATCCAAGCAACCTGACTCAATATGTTAGACTCTAGACTCCCATAGAACTTACCACAAGATGCTCAGGTAAGGGGAAAAAAATCTGCTGTATTAATACTTTATTTAAATTGGCTGGGTGTGGGTGCATTGACCTATGTGAAAATAATGAAACTTCTTAGACGGAAATTAGAAATAACAGATCAAAATATAAAATACTTGGAAGCATCAGAGATAAATGCTATTTACTAAGCCAAGTAAATGTGTATGGCAGATAAAGAAGGACTGTAAACATGCACACACATACAAGAGCAACTGGTTTCAACAGCTGAAGGATGGTGATCAGTTGGAAGATAAGGAGATTTTAATGCAGGAATCAAGTCAAAATGAGAGGCAGAGTCACCAATGAACTCCTAAGAATCACGGTATTATAGAACGGCTTGGATTGAAAGGGACCTTAAAGTTTGTCTGGTTCCAACCACCTTGCCATGGGCACAGACACCTTCCACTAGATAAGGTTGCTCCAAGCCCCATAAAACCTGTCCTTGACCACTTCTAGGGATGGGGCAGTCACAGCTTTTCTGGGCAACTTGTGCCAGGGCCTCACCATGCTCACACAGAACATCTTCCCAATATCAAATCTAAATCTTCCCTCTCAGTTTAAAGCCACCCTCCCTTGTCCTGTCACTACATGCCTTTGTAAAAAGTCCCTCTCCAGATTTCTTGTAAGTACTTTAGGTACTTGAACCTGCTCTAAAGTCTCTCAAAAACCTCTTCTCCATGCTGAACAAGTTCAAACCTCTCACCCTGTCTTCACAGGGCGGGTGCCTTAGACCTTCATGACCTTCCTCTGGACTCGTTCAAGCAGGTCTATGTCCGTCTTATATTGCAAGCCCCAGAGCTGGACACAGTGCCATGACCAAAGTGTAGGACCTTGCACTTGGACTTGTTGAACTTCATGAGGTTTGCGCTGGCCCACCTCTCAAGCCTTCACGGTCCCTCTGGATGGCATCCCTTCCCCCCAGCATATCAACTGCACCAAACACCCTTAGCAAACTTGTTAAGGGTGCATCAGTTCCACTGTCCATGTCACTGACAAAAGATGTTGAACAGCACCAGTACCAGTATGGACCTCTCCGGAACACCACTCATCACTGATCTCCACTTGGACATTGAGCCATTGACCACAACTCTTTGACTCCTATCATCCAGCCAATTCTTCATCCACCAAGTGGTCTTTCCATCAAATCAGTACTTTCTCCAATTTAGAGACAAGGATATTATGCAGGACAGTGTCAAATGCTTTGCACAAGTCCAGGTAGATGACATCGGTTGCTCTTCCCTTGTCCACCAACACCATAGCCCCATCATCGAAGGCCACCACAGTTTGCTCTTAGTGAAGCCATCTTGGCTGTCACCAATCACTCCCTTATTGTGCCTTAACATAGTTTTGAGGAGGATCTGTTCCATGATCTTGCTGGGAAGAGGGGTGAGACTCACTCATCTGTAGTTCCCTGGGTATTCCTTTTTAATATTTTTTTTAATGGAAGTTGTATTTCCTCTTTTCTAGTCATCAGGAACTTCACCAGACTGCCACAACTTCTCAGATATGATGGATAATGGCTTGCAACTTCATTATTTCATATTTGAAAAATCATGGCAGTTGGGTGAAGTTCCCAATGACTGGAAAAAGGGAAATATAACCCCCATTTTCAAGAAGAGGAAAATTCATGACCCAGGGAACTACAGACCAGTCAGTCTCACCTCTGTGCCTGGTAAATCTTGGAGCAGATTCTCCTGGAAGGCATGCTAAGGCACATGAAAAACAACAAGGTGCTTGGTGACAGCCAGCATGGCTTCACTAAGGGGAAATCCTGCCTGACCAATGCAGAGGCTTTCTATGATGGGGCTATGGAACTGATGGACAGGGGTAGAGCTGTTGATGTCATCTACCTGGACTTGTGTAAAGCGTTCAACACTGTCCCGCAAGACATCCTTGTCTCTAAATTGGAGAGACATCAATTGATGGATGGACCACTGGGTGGATAAAGAACTGGCTGGATGGCTGCACACAAATAACTGTGGTCAATGGCTCAATGTCCAGCTGGAGACCAGTAACAAGTGGTGTCCCTCAGCAATCAGTGTTGGGACCGGTCTTGTTCAACATCTTTGTCGCTGACATGGACAGTGGGATTGAGTGCGTCCTCAGCAAGTTTGCAGATGACACCAAGCTGGGTGGCTCAATTGTGCTGGAGGGAAGGAATGCCATCCAGAGGGACCTTGACATGCTTGTGAGGTGGGCTGATGCCAACCTTATGAAGTTTAACCATGCCAAGTGCAAGGTCCTATACCTGGGTTGGAACAATCCCAGGCACAGCTACAGGTTGGGCAGAGAAGAGATTCAGAGCAGCCCTGTGGAGAAGGACTTGGGGGTGCTGGTTGATGAGTAAATGACCATGAGCCAGCTTCAGTGTGCGCTTGCAGCCCAGAAAGCCAACCATATCCTGGGCTTTGTCAAAAGTAGCATGACCAGTAGGTCTAAGGAGGTGATCTTGCCCCTTGACTTTGCTCTCATGAGACCTCACTTGGAGTACTGTATACAGTTCTGGTGTCATCAACATGAGAGGGACATGGAACTTTTGGAACAAGTCCAGAGGAGGGCCACGAGGATGATCAGGGGACTGGAGCACCTCTTGTATGAAGATAGGCTGAGAAAGTTGGGGTTGCTGAGCCTGGAGAAGAGAGGGCTGCGTGGAGACCTCATAGAAGCCTTCCAGTATCAGTAGGGGGCCTATAAGGATGCTGGGGATAGACTCCTCATGAAGAACTCTTCATTAGGGACTGTAGTGACAGGACAAGGGGGTAACAGATTCAAACTTGAACAGGGGAAGTCTAGACTGGATATAAGGAAGTTCTTTACTGTAAGGGTGATGAGGCACTGGAACGGGTCACCCAGGGAAGTTGTGAATGCTCCACCCCTGGTGGTGTTGAAGGCCACGTTGCACAGAGCCTTGGGTGCCATGGTTCAGTCTGATGTGTCCCTGCCTATGGTACAGGGGTTGGAACTAGATGATCTTAAGGTCTGTTCCAGCCCTAACTATTCTATGATTCAATGATTCACCAGTTTCCTCAGGACCCACAGATAAATCTCATCTGGTCCCATGGACTTGTGAGAAATTCGACTCAAAAACACTACAGAGCACCCAAAGAGCAGAACAACTACTTAAGGACATAAAAACAAAGTAACAAATGTATTTTAATTTATTCTGGAAAATGAAAGCATGCTCGGGAAGCTGGGGAGTTAACCGACAAAAAGAAACAAAGGAATACTCTAGCAAAATACCAATGCCAGTTACATATTGCATTGTTGTCTTATGCAGATTCATACACTGGAGCAATTTTTGGCAGAGGAAAAGACAAAAGAGTTGGACCAAAATAAAATTTTAGTTTTCTCAAAAAAATGCTTTGACTGAAAACTGAGTAACAACAGAATATCAGGTCCAGCTGGTTTTCATCCAAAAGTTTGAAAGGGCTAAGACATGAAATAGCTGAGATGATAGCAGCAGCAGTGTGTAACCTCTGGTCAAATAAGCTCTGGTACAGAAGGACTGGCAGACGGCAAGCATGGCACTAGATTCTCAAATGCGGCTTCAGGAGTGGACCAGAAAGCCAAATACCGGTAAGTCTAATTGCAATGCCAAGTAAACTTGCAGTTACAGTAATAAAAAAGACAATCTGCGGATAACAGAGATAAATGTTATACTTGGGAAGAAACAGTGTGGCTTTTTTTAAGAGGCATCAGGCTTCAGCAGAGTTAGATTTACAAAAATGTCTTGACAAGATCTCCTGTGAAGGTCGCTTAAAGAAACTAAGTTTCTTACAGGGAATGTAAGGTTGATTAACAACCAGTTAAATGTTGAGAAATAAATGCTAAGAATAAATTGTGACGTTTAACAATTTATTATTTACAGTTTCAATAAGATCCCTCATAAATTCATGTTGACCCTGTCATATATGACCTAGAAGAAAAAGTTGAATGACGAGATGACAGCTTTTGCAAATGGCATAATTGACATTTTTCAGAACAACTTCTGACAACTAGCTTGACTAAGGTTGATAGATAGAGTACTACAATAGCAGGTGACATTCAATAGTGGTAAATGAAGCATAATGTATATGTGAAGGAACTGCCCTACCTGTGTTTTCTAGATTAGGTATAATTGTTCAGATTGTAGACATTAGGCCCATTAGCTTAATATGCAGAAGCACTCAAAAATGCAGATAAAACACTGGGACCCATTAAGAAGGCAAGGTTTATGAGGTTATCACCTTTCAATACACCACTCGGTTTTAATCTAAAGCTTTCCCTCAGTATTGTTGGCTCCAATATTTTTGCTACAGTACTATATGGTATCACCGTATCACAGTATGCTAGAGATTGGAAGGGACCTCAAAAGATCATCTAGTCCAATCCCCCTGCCGGAGCAGGAACACCTAGATAATGTTACACAGGAATGTGTCCAGGTGAGTTTTGAATGTCTCCAGGGAAGGAGACTCCACAACCTCCCTGGGCAGCCTGTTCCAGTGTTCTGTCACCCTCACTGATGGTAATACAGGAAAAGAAATTAAAACAAAATAAAAATATGATTCTGCAATTGTACAGATTCACAAACTACATCATGACTACCAAGTCTATTTCTTGTTCCCTCATCTGAAAAAAGACAACAGGGAAAAAAGCCAGCAGATGATGAGGTCTCTGTTACAGGAGATTTAACAGCTCTTCCACCAGTAAAGGCAACTGCAGAGGGTGATTCATAAAATTCCCAAGGGACAAGAAAATGGTTGACTAGGGAATTTATATGCACTGTTTCTCATAACAAAAGGGACACTAACTGTCAGGTATCAGATTTAAAATGGACAATGGAAGTGTTTTTTTACAAAATACAGTCAAGCTGTGGCATAATTCATCTTAGTAGGCATGGAAACCAAACACAGGAATGAAATCAGGTAGAGCTGAAAGCAATTCATGTAGGGTAGGTCCACTGAGGGCTATTGAATATCACTGCCTGAAAGAAGCCTCCAGCTAGGGAAGTCCTTGAACCACTGACTGTTAGAAACTGGATTAGTACGCCTAGGCAGCACCCATTTTCTACATGCCCTGTTTCTAGTATTTTTTTCCAAAGTATTAATTACTTGAGATGGGATAATAGACTACTTGCAGTGCTGTAGAATCATAGAGTCATAGAACAGTCAGGATTGGACCTTTCCAACATCACCTTAACATCACCTAGTTCCAACTCCCTGTCATTGTCAGGGACACTACACACTGAAACGTCACCCAAGACTCCATCCAACCTGGCCAACACTCCATCCAGCACTGCCAGGGATGGAGCATTCACAGCTTCCTAGGCTAACCTATTCTAGTGCCTCACCACCCTCCCAGTAAAGAACTTCTTCCTTATATCTAACCTGAACTTCCCTTGTTTAAGTTTGAACCTACTACCCCTTGTGATTTCCTGTTCTCCTGGGTCTGTTTCAGGCCTGTGCATTTGCAATCTCACTCACTAAGATTTAATTTTTTCAAATAATCTTATTCCTTTACAAATGCCCTTAATTATGGGCTGCACAGAGACCAACTCAGAGCTCCTGCTCTAAGTAGTACCACCAAAAGAGGTAAGATAACCACACTACTGTCCTCACTCACCATTTATTTTTCCTCCCCAGACAGCTTCTATACCAGCTCCTACATTGAAATCTTCTTTGACAGAAGCTAATTGTCTTCTCTCTAGGTTAATATTTTATTCTCTATTCAGGATTCAGCAATGGGGGAAATGGTTTTCTCAGAATGGGACAGCAGTCTCAAGGGATACCCCAGAATATCACTCTTCTGATAGAACAAATGTCTACAGAGGGAGGCTATCATAAGCCCTCTACCTAATATGTTTCTGGGTTGGTTTTTTTTTTTCTTTTTTTTTTTTTTAATTGGATGCTGAAGATCATGTGGTTTAATCTCAGACTTGCAGATAGCGCATGTTAATGCTGTGTTAAATGCCACTTTAGCTCTAGGCCTGTCCAAGGTTTTTCCCTGTTTCCCACAGACATGCTCATCTCCACTGGAAAACAGGGTTCCCCATGGTTGAGGTGGTATCGCCTTGTGGAGGTGTACAATAATTGGAAGATCTGTTCTATTCAGTCTGCTGTTTCCTCTTTCTTGTTCATTCTTTCTTAGCACATAGTCAATAATGACCTTGGATACTACATGGAGTAAGCAGTCTTCTCTCCTCTTTGTACTCATCCACCACTACATCAAAAAATTGGGAAATTAGGGTAGAATAAAAAAAAAATCTGAGAGGATGTGGCTGGAGCTTCTATGACATTTCTGTTTGTGAGCTAAAATGGCTATACTGAAGTTTATCTGTGGTTAAAGAACAGACAACTTTCTTTTTTTCTCCCTACTTTTAGCTCTGTTTAACCATATTACTCAGATTTATTTGATTTTTAATTAAGATGCAGAAAATAGATAGTTCTGCTGAACAGCAAATCTCTTCATTTTCATTTTGATACTGTGATATAACCAGATTTACCAAAAGTACTTTACCAAATGAAACAGGCTTGTATATATTTCCTAACATTCCTACTTTTCCTCTTTTCCAACCTATCTGATTCTGTACTTCTGTTGATTTCCACTGGCTAAGAAGTTAACCCTATTCTGACACTTTCTAAAATGCAACAGCTGTTATTAAGATTGGAACAGGGCACTTACCACTGATTTGAATGTTACTGGTGACAGGAAGGCAGTGTACAATATATTCATGCAGCTTTAGTCTGTGTATGAGATACATTCTTTTTAAATTGTAAAGGTATGGCAAATTCACATAGAATAGAAGATAAAGATTAAAATAATATCATGAATAAAATTTTCAATTAATCATATGCATATGTTGAAAATGACTTCTTTAAGAAATGAATGGATGCCTTCCTAATACCTCTTTGGTACAGGTAACCTAAGCTATTTTACAATCTCAATTATTCTAGAACCCCTTTGGTTTCCATTTCTAACAAAATTTAGAGTTCAAATGGCGTGGTTTCTTTTGCAATTTCTGTGCAACAAGCTTTGGAGGATCTGTAATCAGAGTTATTTCATAATCTGAACTCATTAGGGGCTAGTTTTGTTCCTGTTCCTAACAAGTAACAGATTGAGAATGGCATGCTTTCTTTCGTAATGCCTTCCCAAGAAACTTTTGAAGACCTAATGCTCCTTCCAGATGGCTGATTCATCTTTGTGTGATGTTAGCAAGTGAGATTGAACATTGTTTGGGTGATTTTGTGTCTGGGGTGTAAGATATCTTGTGATTTCTATACATACGGCATCATCAACATTTTCTTTCCCCTTCTGTGTAACTGTAACATAAAATATCATGAGAACCTTATCCAGAGTTATCGGAATGTAATTAAGTCCTTTTCACTGGAGTAATTCCCCATTGATCCTTGCAAGTAAGAAAGCATAAGTCTCCTTCAGAAATTTTAAACACATAGGATGCAGAATTGAAACATTAGATCTAGAAAGTTCAAACTTTTCATCTCTATTACTTTGAAAAACCCCATGAAGCAGCAGTGTGTCATGGACTTCACAAACTCACAGATGAGCTGTCTTGTCCAGATCTAAGAGTTGTGATATTCATAATCTTATTTCTGATAAAAGCATTCATATCTGGAAACTGATAGAAGGCAATGACTAGACTTTTAAAACTTTTTTATTAAACCTTTTTTTTCCAGTATTTGTCATGATATATTTGGATTTCTGTCCTAACATGGGAATGGGAGAATGTCTAACAATTTAATGTGTGCTTTCTCTCCCTTACAGCTACATTCAGACCAGTGGTTGCTCAGGCCCACTTTTTCTTCAATGTTAAAAGCTAAAGGAAGGCTGAAAAATTATACTTTCAATTAACTCTATTTACTTCTAATATCTAAGAGGGGAAAACATTTTTTCATCCTATCCAGTTTATCTGAAACATTTCTGTGGTCAATTATACATCAAAATAGTGTATTTTTTCATTTACTGTGATAGTTAGAGTTTTGTTGCATAAACATTGCTTGCATATACTTAAAGTGGTTTTGCCAGCTTTCATCAAACTTAACAAAGAGTTTACAAAAACCACAACAAATACTTTTTCTGTCAGAAATGTGTAATCTACACTGGAGTCCTTTCTAGGGACAAATGGAGTTTTTTTAACTATTGAAAACAGAGCAAGAGCTCTGATATTATAGTGCAAAAACAGGCCATCCTGGTCAAAGATGAGCCAGGAGAAACAGGAGAGTTTGTGATCTTTGAAAGAAGGGACAAGAAACTCAGGAGAACTACAAGGATGTTACAATATTACACAGGAAAAAAATCCAAAGGGCAAAGCCCAATTGGAATTTAACCTGGCTACTGCCAGATTGTGAAAGATTATAAAAACTATTTCTATAAATATATTAGCAAGTGGAAGAGAAGAAAATCTCCATCTTTTTTTTTTTTTGGGTGCAGAAGGAAACACAGTGACAAAGGATGAGGAAAAGGCTAAGGTACTTAATGCCTCCTTTGCCTCAGTGTTTAATTGCTAAGACAGATTTTTCTTCAGTTATTGAGACCCCTGAGGTGGAAGACAGGGAGCAGAATGAATCCCCCATAATAAGACATACACAAGTCTATGGGGCCAGATGGGATCCACCCAAGGGTACTGAGGGAGCTGATGCGAGTGCTCACCGAGGCACTTGATCATTTATCAGTAGTCCTGGCTAACCAGGGAGGTCCTAGTTGACTGAAATAGGAACTGTGATGCCCATCTACAAGAAAGCCAAGAAGGAGGATCTGGAGAACCGGAACGAGGCCTGTCAGGCTGACCTCAGTTCTGGGGAGGGTTACAGAGCAGATCATCTTGAGTGCCATCATACAGCATATGTACAGGACAACCAGGTGATCAACCAGTATGGGTTTATGAAAGGCAAGTCCTGCTTAATTAGCCCAATCTTCTATGATGAGATGACCCACTTAGTGAACAAAGGAAAGGCTGCAGATGATGCCTACCTGGACTTTAGTAAAGCCTGTGACACCATTTCCCACAGCATTCTCTTGGAGAAACTTGCTGCTCATGGCTTGAATAGGCACGCTCTTTGTTGGCTAAAAATCTGTCTGGATGGCAGAGACCAGAGAGTGAATAAAGTCAAATCCAGTTGGCAGCCAGTCACAAGCGGTGTTCCCCAGGGCCCAGCATTGGAGCCAGTCCTGTTTAATACCTTCACCAATGATCTTGATGAGTAGACCAAGTGCACCCACAAACTCTGCAGAGAACAACAAATTGGGCAGAAGTGTTGATCTGCAGGAGGGTAGGAAGGCTCTGTATTGTGATCTGGACTGACTGTATTGATTGGCTGAGGTCAGTTCTATGAGGTTCAACAAGGCTCAGAGCTTCACTTGAAACCCATGCAACACTACAGGCTGGGGAAAGAGTGTCTGGAAAGCTGCTTGGCAGAAAAGGACCTGGGAAAACAACAGAGCTGAACATGAGCCAGCTTGTGCCCAGGCAGCCAAGAAGGCCTGTGGCATCCTGTGCTGTATCAGCAATAGTGTGGCCAGCAGGGCCAGGGCAGTAATCATCCCCCTGCACTGGGCACTGGTGAGGCTGCACCTTGAATCCTGCATTCAGCTCTGGAGGCCCTCACTAGAAGAGAGACACTGAGGTGCTAGAGTGAGTCCAGCACCTCATGGATAAGGGCAATGGAGATGGTGAAGGGCCTGGAGCACAAGTCTGATGAGAAAGGGCTGAGGAAACTGGAGTTGTTTAGTCTGGAGAAAAGGAGGCTGAGGAGAGACCTTGTATGGCTCCCTACAGCTACCTGAAAGGAGGTTATAGTGAGGTGTGTGTTGGTCAACTCCCAAGAAGTAAGCAATGGAACAAGAGGAAAATGCCTTCAGTTGTGCAAAGGGAGGTTTAGACTGGATATTAGGAAGAATTTCTTCACTGAAAGGGTTGTCAAGCACTGGAGGCTGCCCAGGGCAGTGGTGGAGTCACCGTCCCTGGAGATATTTAAAAAATGTGTAGATGTTGCACTTGGGAAGATGGTTTTGTCGGACTTGGCAGTGCTAGGCTTACAGTTGGACTCAATGACCTTGAAAGTCTTTTCCAACCTAAAATTATTCCATATTATAATGATCATATAATCATTTCTGCCATGTGCAGAACCAGACAGAGATCTGCCTGAGCATCTTTCTTTGAGGTTCAAGAGAAAAAGAAGAAAGTTCTGAGACGACTCGAGAGCTAGCAGGTTCAGGCTCCTGCTTTGGCCCCTATCTCAAGATAGGAGCACGAGCACTTCTTTCATTCTTTTCTCACATTTCCACAATCTCCAGGGAAATGAGATTGTGCACACAGTCCTTGGAACTAAGTAGGACTAGACGAAAGAAGGAATTAATTCATGCCATCTATTTCTTCTCCTAAAAGAAACAAATCTTACCATTCAGGCAGCTATCATAATGTAAATGAGAAATATCTCATTTCAATGTGCAAAATATCTGTTTTAAACATTTCTTGGCAATTAACATCTGGATGTTTTCATCTAAATAGGAGTTATATACTGGCAGCTCCAGCAGAAAGATAATAACTTGTAAATTGAGGAATTAGAAAATATTCCTAGACAAAGATGCCTCATCCTTCAAAAAACTTAAATTTTTAAAATATTTGTTTATCTGAAAAAGTTGCCACATCCAAATTCCCTATTGCTTCCTAATCTTTTATTCTTGTAGTTACATGTAACAGCGTATTTTACTGGAAAAAAAAGTACTTTAAAGTTATACTCTTCAGTGTATTTTTTTGCATTGAAATATGTTACATTCTGGACAACAATTTGTTAATGTTTCTATTATCTCTTGCTTTGAAGTTTTGAAGTTAAGTTATTAAATCTATATGCTGTACTTATATTTATTTATTTATCTATTTGCACTATTTCACTCTACACAACATGATGCTAAACTTGCATTAATTTTTCCAAAGACTATTTTCTTGACTATTTCTGCCTGCTTTTTCACTAGGTATTTTAAGACTATGTTTGCATGTAACTTTTAACAGTATCAGGGTGATTTTCAGTTTCTTTTTTTTTTTTACTTTTTATTTACTGTTTGTTTTGTTGGTTTTGGTTTCGTGTTTGTTTTAATAGGGGACAAGTATTTTGAACTAAAAAAGCAGAAGACCTGCTACCAATCAGTTTCTGACAGAGCTATTCTTGTGTAAATGCCTGTGCAGCACACACTGAAGGCTGACACATAACATGTGAAGTACCTGCCTGATATGGAATTTCAGACACCAGAGCCCCTTCCAGCTCCACAAACCATGTCTTTGCTGTTTCTCCATTTCTTCCCATTAGAATGCAGCCCTCTTAAAATAATGCAGGAGTTGAAAGCAAATGCTTTGATTTCTTTAATGCCATGTAACACAAAACCAGAAAAAAGGCTGACTTTATCTTTCAATTCTCAAGCCACCAAAATGGCTGGTTTACACAAATGTCAGTGCCAGAGGGCTTTATGTTCTTTTTGGAACGACCCTTAAGTGCGTGATTAATATATTGGTTACCAACATACAAATAGTTATAACTTTAAAATGCCAAAATGATCTGGCTCTAGCTGCTTATTTCTGTTGAGACATTAAACAGGCATACGCTTGCATTAGTAAGCAAGCATTTCCCAGCAGCAACCTTTTGGAACCCACTTATTTAGTCTGTAAGAACAATGCCCCTCTGTTTAGTTTAACCTAGCAGACCTTGCTCCTATCTGCAGCAGAGACTGATCCCCAGTTCCCTCTTAGTCCTGGTTGCCCATGAGCTGGCACAGGGCAGCTGCAGTCAAACAAATATTTGGCTTTTAATTTCCTGTGGGTCAGGACGTTATTGTCCACGGGTAATTCCCAGTAATTCCACATCTCCTGTGCCATGGGCAAGGAGACAGAAAAAATCCCCATGATTTCCCTTTCCTCAACCTACAACCTCCCTCTTTCCTGCTTCGTTTTGAGCAGAGCCCCCCCACCCTCACCCCGTGACAGCAGAGGATGCACATGGGTGTACTCAGCTGTATGTCACACAGGTGTTCTTGTTACATGGCCACCCATCAGGCTGTGTGCAGTCAGTCAGCACAATGCTGCCATGTGACTCTTGTCATGCTTCCCGTGGGTTCTAAGGGGTGAAGTTTCTGTCTCTCTGAAGGAAAGAACTTTCTCCCTAGCAGCACCACTTAAGCACACATCTAAATTCAAGGTCTTACTTGCCAGTCTATCCCACTTTCCTGTCTGTTCTATTAACCCTGCTTTGAATGCCTGGAACCTCCACACTGCAGCTGTCAAGACTGCACAGACCTGAGCTCTTCTTTACATAAGCACAGGGTTTACGCTCCCTGCTAAATTAAACTCATCTTGGGTTCAAGATCTGTTTTGATGCCTATACCACACACTATGTTTCTGATCACACAGAACTCATGCGGGAAAGGTTTTGCTCCAGCCAAGCATGACTGAGCCCAACCAACACCAACTGCAAGTCTGAACTGGTGCTTCCTGCTTGGCAGTAGGTATGAAAGCCACAGCATCCCTGTCCTGGTTTAAGCCCAGCCAGCAACTGAGTACCACATAGCTGCTGGCTCTCTCCTCCTTCTCCCTCCCTAGTGGGACAGTGAGGAGAAACAGGAAAAAAAAATAAAACCCATGGGTTGAGATAAAAAAAGTTTAATAATGAAAAAAATGCATAATATAGTAATATTATTATTGAAATAACAACAAAAAAAAAAAGAGAGGAAAAAAACAAAAACAAATGAACAAAACCCAACAACAAATAGTGATGCCCAGTGCGATTTCTCACCACCTGGTAACCGATACACAGCCAGATGCAAGCAGCAATTGCTCCCTTCTGGGTAACTGCCCCCAGTTTATATACTGGGAATGATATGCCATGGTATGGAATACCTCTTTGGCTAGCTTGGGTCAGGTGTCCTGTCTCTGCTTCCTTCCAGCTTCTGTGCCCCTCTTCACTGGCAGAGCATGAGACTGAGAAGTCTGTGATTGGAGTAAACATTACTTAGCAACAACTAAAAACATCGGTGCTATCAGCGTTGTTCCCAGGCTGAAAGTCAAAAACACAGCACTGCACCTGCTACTAAGAAGGAGAAAAATGACTGCTACTGCTGAACCCAGGAGATTTACCTTTTCGGTAATGATAAAAGGATATGCACATTTTACCTGGACTCTTTTTAGCCTCACACAAACTACAGGTTACCTTATCTAACGTAACACTCCAGTGGCTTCCGGGATGGACATATCTTGGAGCATGCTACCAGGCCAGCTAATGAAGGAAGGAGCAGGATGAAGGGTTCTGGCAGGAGAGAAAAGCTCCTTTTCCAGAGCCCAGTTTCCCCAGGAGCAATGGCAAAGAAGCCACCACCTCTGGAGGGCAGGCAGCAACCTCTCACATTGCTACTCAGGGCTCCCAGGGCAGGTGGGAAATGCTGCTGCCTTCCCAGGTGCAGGATGGCCTCTCTCCACTGTTGGGCTGGCAAGGGAAGGATGGAGGAAGCCATGAATGCAGGAACAAATAAACAAACAGCTGTGTTTTCAGCACATATATTCCTCCAACTCTTAGGCTGACAACTAGCGCGGGCCAAAACTGTGCCTTGTAAGGTGCTGCGTTGTGCTGTAGCTTCCTTGGATGCATGGGTCATTTGCAGCACCAGATACAAATTCAAGGCTACAAGATGCAAGGAGCCTCTAACATTATTTGGGATGTTATTAAGGAAGACTCCCAGGTAGAAGGCTTCCTAAGTGGATTGAGTATCCCTGGGATATGCAATAACTGAACAGCAGCATTGAGGATTGCACTTCTGAGTGAAGGTGCTTTAAACCAGGAGTAAAGTGAGAGACATCCCCTTAGCTGTTGTTAGCAGGAATTTCCATTTGCTTTCCCTGCGGCTGTACATCTATTTGTTTCTCTACTTGGAAATCTTTCTTGGAATAATATAATTCAGTATTATTTATACAGAGCAGATTTCTGGCACACTGCTCAATTTGAGAGGGGAAAAGGGGGGAGGAAATCTAGCTAGATGTTCCTTTGATAAAAAAGTAAAATATATTGTAGCTGGGTACAAAACGGATCAGGTGATTATGAAGAGGATTAATTCTGATCATTTCTGCAGCCCCAGAAATACAACAGCTTAATCCTGTTCTGATTTGAACCTTCCTAGTACCGGCTAGACATCCTCCAAACTTTACCAAATCAGCACAATGACATAAGCTTGTCAATACTGTACTTCAGATAGGAATGGCAAGATAAGGAGCTGTTTGTGATATTAAGGTTAAAGATGTTCCCCATACTGAATGTGATACCTTAGTATTATTACTGCTTAATGTAGAGTTCATCTTCTCAGTCAGTCACATGTGATTAAAATATTTTAAATAATTTGCTTATTTTACTAATAACTGTAAGAAAAAAAATCTTAGAAATTTAAATTTTTCTTTACAGTACCGTTTATTTACACCCACAAGGTCAAATTCATAGCAGTGTTTGTCTGATTGTATTCCTGTTGAGCAGTATGCAACTAAAATGTTCAGAAACATTCTATAAAATCATCATTGTGCAAAGTTAAAAGTAGCAACAAAGTGCATGGAAGAGTAAATAAAGAAGAAACAGAGAACTGTTGTTTTTTTTAAGATTATCAGTTGTGTATCAGAAAAATGAAATGTTATTTAGCAACCAATGTTTCCAGTTGGATATATGTCATTCTTCAACTTCTCCAGAAATTGTGGATCCAGTGACTGATCAAGGGCAAGGATGTCCTTTCAGTTTCACTGCTTTCAACAGCAGTGAGACTGACTTTCTCAAGAAGCCAGAGTTTTTAATTCACCTTGCTGAATAAGGGCCTCAGGGTTTCTCCCTTGACAAACCACATCATTAATCTAACTTGGTTTCTAGTGAAATAATTCTTGGATAAGAAAAACCCCAGACACTTAGTGAAATATTTCAAACATAGGGAACTGATGTTTCCTGATCTTTCCTAGCTAAGAAGTCTTTGACCAACTCAGCTAAATGTGATGCCTTGGAAGCTAGAGTTTGAATGAAAAATGACTTAGGAGCAAAAGCTTAATTGAGTTTCCTAACCCTGCTTTGGTGATTCAAAAAGTGGTTTTCATATGGTCAGGCTTATCCAATCATAATTATAGACAGTGGATGTTCAATTCTGATGCAAAGTTCAATTCTGATGCAAAGTTCATTATACTCCGGCAGCACACTGAAAGTTCGTTATCAGTTGTGACATCAGTGATGTCTTCAATTGTTCAGACTTTGCATGCACAACGGACTTGACTGAAGTACTTCCATATGCTTCTTTTCAGTTTCTCCTTGAACACTACATTTCAAAGCATAGAGGCAGTAAGTTACAGTGTATGTATATTAAATTTGAGAGAGAATAGCGGAGCTAAGCTGAAATACTTCTGAAAGAAAGGGGGGGGGAAAGACGGGAGAACTGTTGTAATGACCATTAATTCAGGAAACGCATGCTACACTTCAAAGAAAGTTAAACATGTTAATAAGGTACGAACATGCAGACTGAAGTATCTGGACATCCTTAGATGAGCTAAAAATCCCCAGAATCATGGTGTGGTTCCAATGCTCGTATTTTAGCATTTGTGAGGAAAAAAAAAGCAAAAAGAAGAAAGAAAAAAGGGAAAAGGAAAAAGAAAAGCAAACCAAAACACATAATTTTCTGAAATGAAACTTTTAGCAAAAAACATTAAAAAATGTAAGGTCATTAAGCTACCACTATGCTCTGTGTATGAAGGGAATCTCTAAAATCATCATCTTTGCTTAATTGGAGGTTTTTTGATGGTGGCAATCACATCCCCAAGCTGCTACAGGCAGGGCATGTTTCATTAGTTGGCTTGGTGCTGTCACCAGAGATTAGAAAGTACTGGGCACCACAGAAGCATGTGGTGCCTCCTGCACCCATGCAACAGCCAGCAGGGAACCCTTCAGTCACAGCCTGATCCATGAAAATGTAAAACTGAGCAGTGTTTGCCCAGACAGATGGAGGCTCTCCTGGGCGTGTGACTGCTGGGAAGGCTGGGCAGGTCACAGCCAGGCTGTGTGCATCTGCCTTGCCCTGGGCATGCTGCACTAGGCACTGGGGCTGTGATACGCACAGTATGCCCCGCACACCCTCAACCACTGACCTTCCCATCTCCCCACCCTCCCTCAGGTAATCATTGGTCTTCCCCCACCTCTCTTTTCCAAAGACATGATTTCATAATTTAAGAAATTCCCAAATCCTACATATCCAAAGTATAATTATGTTAAACATCCTCCATACAGTGGCAGGATGTAGTAGCAGTCAGGTATTTTAGGAAGGAATACATTGCGTATGTGTACGAAAAGAAAAGTGTAAGGTTTGCCTTTCAGCTACATGTACTAAGATGTAAGAATCAAAAACTGACTCAACAAATATAAGTCAAACTGATGAATTATAATGTCAGTAATACAATAATATTGATTAGCAATGTTTACCAAAGTCAGCGCTTCTTGTTGGCAGCTAACTCTTCCTCTCTCACAGTTCAGGCTGGCAGCAGTCCATGCACAGAGATACCATCTCGACCTGCAGCAAAATAGCAACAGCTATTTCTCAATCCCATCTTTTTGCTGCTCAAGCACAGCCACAAATGTAAGGTCTTCAAGACAACCAGGCAGCAGGAATTAGAGAAAAAAGTAGATGTCTTATAAGTATAAAGGTTCATCAGAAAAAAATGCCTCTTATAATGAATTATTTCTCTTAATGGAAACCACTTCAAATTCCTTCAAACTTGTGCTCAGGTCAAAAGGTGCTGTCAGAAGTGAGATCTCATCATTCTTATGACTGGAGGAAGTAGAAGTTTTTAATTGCTACAATTATAAGAATGGACAGATTTTTCTAAATTTCTTAAAGTCCTCCTCTCTCCCTCCCCTTTCCTCCCCCCCTTTTCCTTCTCACTTCTCTCTCTCCTCCCGCCCCCCCCCCCCGCGGTACATATCTAGGTAATTGAAGCTGTATCTCTGAAGAAGTTTAAACAGAAAATGAAATTTAAAACATGTTCACCATAATTTGCCATTTCTGAGAATACCGCTGTATGGGAATTAGAGACCATCAAAGCGATTGACAGACACTTCTCATTCACAAAACTTTTCACATACCACACAGTCATTATAGGAAAGTAAGTTTTTTTTTTTCTTTTTTTCTTAATAATCTTCCAAGACGTTTTGAATGTCAAACTATATTCTATAGCTATATAACTTTCTGGTTCTTTTAAAAACTGTATTTTTTATTTGCTGATCTGATTATATTGCTAGTGTCTGCTGATACTTTGTTCTACTGCTAACTTCAGAGGCACAACTTCAGAAATGAAAGCATGTGCACATTAAGTGACGGGAAAGAATTTCAACCCAGTGTTATTTGCATTAAACCAAGCTGTACCCTTTACCTGTTCACACGATTATTACATCCTGTTTAGAAAGGACAAATAAACAGCTTTATTTAACCATTCATAGGTTTGCTATGTCCCGTTCAGTAGACATAAATGAACAATGGTAAGTAAAAATTAACATGTTCCTAATCCTGAAGTCCTTCCTTAGATCAATATTACTTTGAATTCATAGCAGGAACAATAGGCATTTTGTTGTTTATGTTGCTGGTTTCAGGAGTACAGTAAGACTTTTCTCATGCAACTTCCTTTATGTTAGGGTGCATCTTTGGTTATAAAGCTGTAAAATAAGAAACACAAAGCTAGTTAGAGGAATTGGTTTTTTACTATCTGACTAAATTTTATGAAGCTTATTAGCAAATTCTGACAAAAAAAAACAAACAAACAAACAAACAAACAAAAAAAAAAACCACAACCAAACCCGGAGAGAGATGAAGGCACACAGCTTTGCAAGTTAAGATAACCCCATCAGCTTCTGGAGTACGAGAACAAGCCGTCCTTTAGGAAACTGGAATTCTGTTGATTTGTTTGGCAACTCTGTGAGAGCGATGAAGGGAAGCACCCTGGTTAAGCCTGCCTCCAGTGCTAAGGACCTCCTTCCCGAGCTAGGCTAATGCTCCGAGCACCTGCGTCTCCATTACTCCAATATCTTTTTAAGGCATCGGTCTCAAAACGTCGGGTTTGACTCGAATAAGATTCGTATACGCACACACATAACAGAGAGTCACAGGTCTCATGACACCCTTTGAACGACCGCCGCTCCCGTTCTGCGTCCCCCAGGAACCGGACGGGACAGGCGTCTCCCGCTAACCCGCTCCGACCCTCCGGGCAGGGCCGCAGGCACCCGGCTTGGCTGAGAGATTAAGGACGGAAAGAAAAGAAAGACAGTGAAAAGGGAGAGGCCTGGGAGAGGGGCGGGGTGCGAACCCTCTCAAGCAGACAGGCATGCAGTATTGATAGATGTGCTTTGGCTCGTCCCCAGCTCACCTGGCCCAAAAAGTCCTTTCTCCCGCGGCAGTCCTCCTAGGCTTCCCTCATGACTTATGCCCGAGAAGCACTCCCCGAAAACGAACTTGAACTTTCTCTGAAGCTGAGCTTCAGAGCAGCCGGGACAGCCGGCGAGGCGAAGCGAGGCTTGGCGGGGCTCTGCACTGTGAGTCCTGCGCCTCCCAGCGCCCCTGACCCGCAGCGGCCCCCGGGGCACTTCATGTGAAATACTCTCTCGGGGGCAGGGAGTACCTGGTGGGGACCACAGCGTCGGTGTCGGCCAGCCGCTCTCGGGGAAAGGGCTCCGGAGGCTCCTCGGGCCGAGGAAAGCAGCAGGTCCATTCCTTCTCTCGCTAGCCCCCTCCTCCTCAGTGCCCAGAGCAGCCTGGATCCCCGCCTCGGACATCCCTCAGTGCCCGGAGCAGCCTAGAGCCCCGCCCCGGACATTTCTCAGTGCCAGGGGCAGCTTGGATCTCTTCCCCCGGGCACCCCTCAGCAACCTGAAGCTGGCATCCCGGTCGACAGTGCCCGGGTCATCTGGCTGTCCTGTCAGCCAGGCTGTCCCCACAGAAAAGCAGATGTCCCTCGTCTGCACT
Source organism: Pezoporus occidentalis (assembly GCF_034315485.1). Lineage (NCBI taxonomy): Eukaryota > Metazoa > Chordata > Aves > Psittaciformes > Psittacidae > Pezoporus > Pezoporus occidentalis. The sequence continues at coordinate 1,003,625 of NW_026916203.1, read as the reverse complement.
ACCCGCAACTTGCGCGACCGAAGTAGCTCCCCGGGGAAAGTAGTTTCTAAGGTAAAACATTTACCTTTGAGGGGGGGAAATAAAAAGTGTAGGCGACACAGGGAAAATAACACTATCCATCCACTCCTGCACTAGCGTGTCAAAGCAGTGTGCTACAGATGCCCCTGCGACCTCAGTACAGAGGGTCTGAGCAACCACCCATCTGCTGGTGTCCTGAAGAGTTTTATCTCACGTTTAAGAGAAAATCGCATGTTACTATTGTCGCCGAAAGCGTCCCCAGTGCAGTTATGGGGAAGGTTATTCACACTTGTTTTATGCAAGATTGGCTGTTGTGGAGCGATCAGGTTTGTTTTGTTCGGGGTTTGGATGCTGCGTTTGATTACTATTAATTACCTCAGTTTTCTTTTCAAACCACAGCTGTATGTGGTTCTGGAGTTCTGGAAAGGTCTGAAGTTCTGGAAAGAGGTGCATGAGACATCCAAATGAGACCCGGTTATGGAATTGGAAACCTTCATTTCCGTAGGCGTTCAGGTACATATATGAAGCCAGTAACGATCTGAAAGCCCAGCTGGAGAAAAACAACGTGTAAAGACACCATGGATAATCACAAGGGTAACCAACCAGTTTTTCTAGTGCTCCCGAAGCACCGGCATCCCAGATCTGTTCTCCGTGCCTTGTAGGGTCACGCAGCGGTGCAGGAGAATTAACTTTTGGCTTTTTCTTACACAGTCTTTTGTGGCTTGATCATCTTTCTTCAGATCGCCGACCTATCACGGGGATACAATTTCAGCCTCTGTAACCACAACGAGATACAAGAGGATCTCCTAAACGTTTTGGATCCATACATGACCTTTAAAAAAGAGGTTGGTGGTTTCTCTGGTGGCATCGGAGGGAAACTCTGGACGGCACTGCCTCCACGATTTTACCCTTGACAGCCGGCCGCTACTTTCTGAAAATCTCGATTAGCAAGCCGGGAGTTGGCTAGTTTAGTAAACCGGTGCCTGTGAAACAGGACAGGGAAGTTATCTCCTACTCTCGTCCGGCGACCTTCCTAAAATGTGCTTCGCTGAAGCTGGGACTGGCAGGGACGGAGAGCAGGAGCCCGGGCGGCTGCTGCCAGAGCGCTATCCGACTCTTCCCGGCGCCTTGCAGACCCGTAGGACTGAAAGTCGCTTGTGTAATGATTCACCGACGCTGAAGATGTTGTCACGGTTGCAAAGGTGATGAGCGGTTTAGAAGCTAATGGTCCACACGCTTAGCGGCTCTCGGGACGGCGCACCGTGCGAGCAGTCCCGCAGCGGGCCCGGAGCACCCCGCAGCAGCCCGGCACCGGCTGCCCCCACCGCCGATGCCCACACCCTGCACGGCTGCGGGGAAGGCGGTAGGGATGTTTGTACCGGGGTGTCCGAGGCGACGGCGACGACCGTGGGTTTAACAAGCATCCCCTGTTGTTGTTTCCCTCCAGGAGCTACAACTCGATTTTCATACCTGCGAGGACGCACCTTCCACGCCCGCGGGCCCGCAGCAGTCCGAGGTTCGCCGGGGTGCACGCATCCCCCGACGGCTACGGGGAAAGAGAGAGAAGAACAGGGGTTTGAGGGAGGAAGAAAGAGGAAAAGGGTGGGAAAAAGGGGGAAAAGGGGGAAAGAGGGGGAAAAAGGGAGAGAAATAAAGGGAGGAAAGGGAGAAAAATGGGAGAAAGCGGGGGGAAGGAGGCCGGGATGAGCAGCGGGGGGGGGGGGGTCGCGGGAAAGTGCTAGCGGGAGAGGGGTGTGAGGGCTGGCGGGGCTCGGTCCGCGGTCCGGGGCGTGACCGGCCGTTTGCCCGCAGGGCTCCCGGCGGGCGGACCGGCTGCTGGAGTGCGCCCTGGCGAGGGCGCGGGGCTGCGGTGACCGGCCGCCACTGTGGCCGACCACCCTCTACGTTGTGCAGCGGCACTGCCCCGGCTACCGGCCGTCACAGGTGGGTGCGCGATCGCGTCCGGGACGGCAGGGCAGCCGTGCGGCGGAGAGCGCTGGGGGCAACAAGGGCAGCTCCGCGGCGGCGGTCCGTTAACGCATGTGCGGTGGCAGGGCGGCGCAGTCGGGAGGGCGAGGCGAGGCTCGTGCGACGAGAGCAAGGCCCAGGAGCTGATGGCGGTGTGGAGAAGCTACATGAATTTGGGCTAGGTGGCTTTGTATGGTTTTTTTTTTTTTTTCCCTTCACCGAAATTTTGCTGAGTATTTATTGTCCGCCGGTCAGTCAAGCAACGAAGTCATCCTGCGGGTTATATAATTTACTAAAAGAATGAAATAAACCAAACACCCTGGGTAGTACAGAGACTGTTCGTGCCCCTGGGGCCCGTACACTGGGGCTGCCCGGGGCAAAAGGAAAGAGGGAAGAAAGGAGAATAAAACCTAGAAGTGGCTGCAGAGGCGAACGCGGGTAACAGCCCTCTGCCTGCCGCAGCGCCCACCCCGCCGCGCAACCCCACACCGCGGCAACGGTGAGAGTGGAGGGGCGTGGCTGACTGCGGGGTGTGTGCGCACGCGGGTGCGTGTGTGCGCGCGGAGGAAGCGGGGCGGGGCGGAAGCTGGGAGGAAGCCGGGAGACACGCTTCCGGTGAGTGGGCGGCGTGGCGATGGCGCGTGAGGGCTGTGGGGTGTTCGCTGGGTTCCGCGTGCTCGGCCAGTTCAGCGGCCACGTCCCACACGTCCTGCGCTACCACGGCCGGCACCGAGAGTTCTACCTGGCCACGGCCGTTGGGCGTAGCGTCCACACTTACAACGTGAGTACACGGCCAGCGGTGCCCTGTTCCTTTCATCGGCATCCTGCCCGCCAAGACAGTGGCCGCTCTGAGCCGCGCCGCCGCCTGTTCGCCTTTACGCCGTGAGGAGGCCGCCCGTAGCAGTCCTCGACGGCGAGAGGGGCTGCCCGTGGGAAGGGAGGGAGGCGGCGGGCTACAGGGGCCAGCGTGGGTGTGCCCGGCCTTCGCGTGGCTGAGGGCCACCCGCATGTTGAGGCTTACCCCTTGTCGCTGGGGAAAACCGAAGTTCGCCTGTAGTTTGGATAGTTGGGAATTAGGGGGTGGGGTTCTTTGGGCAATCTGCTAAATCGATTCCATTAGGTCGCATGAAAACTTGTAACAGATAAGCATCTTTCAAAGATAAACGCTCCTGGTGTTAACTCACTCCTTGCTGTGCAGTAAAAACATTTTCAGATACAAACAGGACAAAACTGAATTTAGTGATTATAGTGAACAGGACGGTGCCGGCAGCCTAGATCTTCTTTCATGTGCCTTTCTGGTCCGCGCTTAGAGTTCACTCACTCCCGCCAGTCTTGTCCACAGATTGTAAACTAAAACCGTGATGGCTGCAACTAAAGCAAATTTATGTGAACACAGATGATAACATAATGTGGTGGTAGAGAAAATAAACTAGAATCGGCGATGGTGTGAAAACAGTTTTTCCTAAGCTTTGCAAGGTGTTAAATATGTGCTTAGTTTCTTGTGCATTAGGGTATAGTATATCAAGAAGCACAGCTTATTGTTGCTGGATGGTCTTTTGGCAAATGTATTGTCCCATTCCCTTTGATCTGCTGCCTGTGGGTTTTCCTGTAGATGCTGATAAACTAAGATGAATGATTTTTCTGTCTTGTGAGGCATGCGGTTTACTTCTCTAGATTGGTTCCTGGAGTTTTGAATTTCTATTTATAGCAAATTCATTGCAACCAATCACTAAAAATTGCCTCTTAACGTTTTCATTGCAGGTGAAGAAGCTTGGTATTGTTGCTGTGAGTAAGTATGCACAAATTGTTCATTCCAGTATGTATTTTTTTTAACACATCTGGCATTAGCACTTGATTCTCAACTCAGAAATGGAAAATTAATTGTAGTTATGTACTAATATTTACACAGAAATATGTTGAAAGGACTTTGAGAAATACCAGATATCCACTTGGAAATAAGACTGCAGTTGCAACTTTAATTGAATTCTCTTAGGGATATACCTTGTGAACCTCCTGTCCTTGTCGTCTTCTTCCAAGAACACCCCTAGGTCTTCAGGAGTGAGCAGTGGGTAAAGCTGAATTTCAGATCCCTTTCTTGTTGTTTTTGTGGTTATTAGAAGGACATGTTACTGAAAGAAAATAATTACAGGAACAGAACACGTGTGGATGGGACTAGATGTCTTCAGGGGGGTGTTAAAAATTGGTTGGACTGCTGGATACAAAGGATATGAATTGACATCCAGTTGGCAACAGAGCATAGGACCCTAGGTGTCAACAGCAGGGCCCATATTGTTAAGCATCTTCATCAACAGCCTGAGTTACGAGGCGATGTGCACTCTTAGTAAAAATCTGCAGACAGTACTACATTAGGGGGAGTAGCTGACACCCAGAATGGCACAGCTTCATCCGCGAAGTGTTGCAAAACGCTAGGCCTGAGCCACCAAAACCAGCCAAGTTCAGCAAGAGCAAGTGCAGAATCCTACACCTGGACAGGACAAGCCAGGAACTGACTGGCTGCGTGGCATCATGCTGAAAAGGGGCAGCGGCTTGAATGTGGACCAACAATGGAGTAACTGAATAAGGCAAGCCATGTACTGGGCTATGTTATATCTGTGGCCAGCAAATCAGGGAAAGTTGTTATTTTCCTGCATTTTGTGCTGGCGAGGCCACACTTAGAGTACAATAACCAGTTAGTGTGGTTCTCCCTGTTGCCACTGCACCCCTTTTCTTTCAGGAGGGATGTGAGGAACTGTGGAGTCTCGGGGCCTACAGCACGCAGTATGAGAAGAGACATTGAAAGAGCTGCACTTGATCAGTCTTGTGAAGGGAAAAATACAGGGCAGCCTAGAGGCAACCTGTTTCCTGAAGGGCAGTTACGAAGATGGTGCTGCTGAATTTGTAGTGGTGATAGTAGACAAAAAACCAAGGGGCAACAGGCACAGGTTGCAGCTTGAGAAGGTCACAGTAACAATTAAGGAAAATGACCCAAAGAGGAAACCATATTGTAGTGTAGAGCTTGAGCAGTCTGCTTCCCCGAGAACTCAGCTGGGCATACCTGCAGTTAAATGTATGTAGTACTGGTGATAATCCATATTTTTGGGGAGGTTGAACTAGATGATTTGCAAAGGTCCCTTCAAGCCAGCATTTAAATGATTCAGTAAGTTTTTTAATTGTGTATACCACAAAGTTTTACACAGACCTCATAAAGCAGAATATTTTCCCTTAACAGATCATCTCTAAACTTGGAAGTCAGTGACTGTCACACAACCTGGACTAGATTTAGAAAACCAGCAGTTACAGCTGTAAATACATTAATGTAACTTCTGTTTTCAGCTTACAAAGTCATAAAAATATAGCATATTCTGTGAAATCCTTTTCAGTGGGCTAGATCTTCTTACAGACATAATAATTTGATTTTTTTTGAGAAATTAAGTTGTTTACTTACAAAACTGTGATACTAAAAATGAACAATGTGATTCTCATGTAGTGACATTGGTTTACTGATGTTACATGGTTGGTGCTCTGAACTTCTTAATTGGGATGTGTCTAAAAATGTCTTGGCCTAAGCAGACTTGCATATGGCTCATGTAGAGTACTGTTCATGTGGTCTTATCTTTTGGGACCACATCAGCAGCATCTCAGTATGATCTGGAGCTTTGACTTTTACCATTTGAGCTAGTAAAGCAGCAGATCACAATAGTAGGTACTCTTTCTGAGCCAGTCACAAGATGGGGAGTAAGAGGCATTCTTACAGCAGTAGATTCCTGCTGTCTTTAATCAGGAAATGGGTGAAGTAGTGGGTCAGCAGCTTAACTTAGTAGGCATTGCTAGTGATGAGACTTTCATTTATTATCTGAGTTCCCAGTCCAAGTAGGCTGTAGGACTCTTGACAGTCCACAGAAATGCTGTGTTGGCATAACTTCTTTATAAGCCCTCACAAAGCTGGTATGTGCCTTTTCTTACAGTGATAATTCAGTAATTTATGAAGTGTTTTTCAAAATAACCACCTGGTCTGTTGATCTGATGTTGTTCATGTTGTGTGATGTTATTTATGGTAAAAGTGCGTTAATCTGAAATACGCCCTTCTCTAAGAAATTCAGCCGAATGTTGGAACAGGAGAGCTTTCTTTGTGGGTCACCATGCTAAACAAATAAAATCAGGCTTTCTCTTTTGTTATTAACCTGAAATTTGTTCAAATTTTCTTTTCTTTGATTAACAGGTAATGCTTTGCCACAAGACATTACATGTTTGGCAGCAGACCGCATGTTGATATTTGCTTCCTATGACAATGTTCTCCATGCTTTTGCCAGAAACAAAGAGGTTTTTATTCATTTACTTATTGCGTAGTAGTACAAAACAGTTATGTTCAAGACAGTTAATTTTCTACAAAAGACTTATTTCCATAGATGTTTAATATCTTTTAGACAAACAAAAACTGTAGAAGGAAGAATAAAAAGATTGAAATAGAATGCAATGGCTGACCTTTGTTTTATGTATTCAGTATAATAATAAAGTAGCTACTTACAGATAAAAAATAGTTACTGAAAAATAATTCTAAATTCATATGAATTAATTACAATAAAACTAAATAATTAAAATACTTTAAAATATTTTTGTTAACAGTTTCAAATATCAGAGAAAATTATGTGTCTTCCACTTACAGTTGTGTCGTCTTTACATGTATTTTATTTAAACTTTACATGTATTTTATTTATAAAACTTAAGTATTACGTTAAGCATGGCATGCTATCTGAACAGCTTATATTGAAAACGTTTCTAATTTGAAACTGTAGGTGGTTCATACATATGAAGGTCACAAGGCAAGGATACACCTTCTGCAGCCCTTTGGTGATCATGTCATCTCTGTGGATGTTGACAATGTTCTTATTGTTTGGGATACACAGTCAGAAGGTGAGAGACACTTTATTTTAGTCAGTACTTTGTAGGATAGCATTGTTAACAGTAATATTAAATTTTATTTTTTTTTAAATGTGTGTAGTCAGAAGTAGTTTATTCTTTAAAAAGTATCCTTAAATGATAGTGCTATTTGAGCGGTAGTCTGAAGTCCTACCTCTTCACTAATTTTTCATTAATGAATGCTCTACCACAGAGGTGCAGGATCTCACTTACAGTGACCCAGTAAGGTTCCATATATATGTAAAAAGATATGCTTATACGAAAGTTTCATTTTAGTGTTCCAATTTCTGGTAAAGAGTGTGGTACAGTAGCTTTGGCACCATCTCTGAAATCCTTGATATTTACCAGTCCGGGTAAGACTGAATTCTTATGAATCATCTTATAATTGTGTCAGCATCTTCTCATGCCATTGTAAAGTGCCTTAGGAAATCGTGCCTCAGTGCCCTGAAATTTTTATTTTAGAAGGCATTCTCATTGGTGTGACCAGTGTCATTTCCTGGATGCTGGGTCTTGAAAGTGGCTGCAGACAGGTTTTAGAGATTTGAAGTTGCTATGACAAACAAAAGGCATGCTAATCACTTGAGGTGTTTTGCTCAGACAGGAGCAGTCATCCTTCAGAAAGATACAGATCATTGCAGTTTTGCCAAATCATTGTGTTAGGTAGGCTTATAGGGAAAAAATATACCTTCAAGCCAACAGGTTGTGTAAAGCCAGCAGTGTAAAGAAGTTTGGCCTGTCCTGTTATGCGTTACCTAATCCTTTATGCAGGAAGCACCAGTGGCATTTGTACAGAGTAACCATCAGTTCTGCCTTTACATTTGTGAAGGGGTGACAAACCTGCGGTTTTGTAGGGGGTAGCAACATTAACGTTGTTCCTTACTTTTTTGCAGAGCAGTATCTTGAAATGGATTTTGATAAGGACAATTTTGCAGTTTCTGCAGTTCTGCATCCCAGCACCTATTTGAATAAAATTCTCCTTGGGAGTGAACAAGGGAGCTTGCAGCTGTGGAATATAAGATCCAAGTAAGATTCTTAATAACCTGGATACAGTTAATGCTCCAAGTATTTTCATATGCAAAAAATAATACTTTTTAAGTACATGGAATCTTTTACCGAGTCCTTTGGCACAGGTTTTCAGTTGGTCTATCTCCAGAAACAACAACTGCTGCTTCTCCTTGAATTCTGATGCCTTTCAAGTTGTGTGGTGTTTACTCTTCCTTCAAAATGTCAGGGATTGTTCAGGATTGGTTTTGTTTGTTTGTTTTTTTAAATTGCTTTTAAATTATTATTATTTCTTGGAATCACATAGCTTTCCCTTGAAAATAATTAGAATAATAGTAAACGCATGTTCAGGCCTTCTACCTCCCTTCTTCCAAGCTTAGTTGTTTGGTTGTTGTGGGTCCAAGGAAGTGCTGCCAGGTAGTGTGGAGGTAGTTGATCCTTGTATTCACGTGAGAGATGTGTAGGCATGTAGCTGTCTCTGAGCATGTCCTGGTAGAGCACCATCCATAATGGCAGTATTTCATGCCTTCCACGGTCAGATGTTTTTCTGACTTGTAAAAGTTACAGCTACAGAGAACTTCCCTGCTTGTTGATGTATGTACTGCAAATAGGTGTTAACTCAGCTTGCATAGTTCAGTGTTTCAATCTCATAGCTATAATCTCTCACTGAAACAGCTGCTATTTTTTTTTTTGTTTCATATTTTAATGTTTTGGAGATGCTGTATATGCTATATAGGAATAACGTAAAAATACAGAAAAGTTAAATAGTTGTAGTCACAGTACTCTTGCATCTTTTCAATGCTTGTCACAGCAGCTGAGATGCAATACATCCTAGGTGATAAAAAGTCTTCATTAGATGGATTCGTTTCTCTTTTAATTGTGTAAAAACTTATGGGACTTTTACTACTCTTTTGGCAATGTCGCTGTGTTAAGCAGTATCTACATTTGACTATTTGTTTCCTATACAGAGTATGTTATAGGTAGGTGTGGGCAAAATTAGGCAAAAAAATAAATAGGAATATCAAGGTTGAAATTCTATGGTCTCTGGCAAGAAAGGAAAATGAGAGGTGGTAACACATGGCTGCTGGCAGTCTTTTAAGAATGACAACCTGTAACTGTGGTAATGGAATACTTTTTTAATCATGTATGTTCTTAAACACTATGTCCATAATTTCACCCTTAATAAGTACTGCATGACTGCCTTGTCAGTGAACAGTCCTGCTTCATGCTTTGGCTGTCACCATTTCTAAAAGAAACAAGGTGCTTGTAATATGAGTGTCTTCATTTAGGGAATTTAGTCTGCAAAGGAAGGATTTATTTTTAATAGAGGTTGGACCTGACTTTATATCATAATAATTCTGAAGAGGTGTGTTCAGAGCAGAAATGCATGGGAAGCAACTGGCATAGAAGGGTCTTCCTCCCTATTTAGGTTATGTCATTATGTCATCTTTGTGGTATTAATGCATGGCGCTAACTTTTTCCAATAATAATTTACTCCAAGTTTTATTCTTCACCTTATTTATTAGTATCACATTTCTGATAAGGACAGAAAGCTTATATACTTTTCCTGTATAAGTGCATATAAAGCAGCCATTTTGTTGTAGGGGAAAAAAAAAAGTTGATGTATGTTTCTTATGTGTTTGTTTTCCAGCAAACTCTTATATTCCTTTCCAGGATGGCACTTTGCAGTCACTGCCCTTGAACAAGTTAGTAATTTTGGTATCTTATTTTCTTACATAACTGGTCAAGAGTAGAAGGCAAAATATCATTGCTTAAAATTATAGCAACAAATATCGCTTACATTCTCTCAGGTAATTTTAATAACTCTCTTGAGCATTTTACTCATTGAAGAGGGGTAGACTCGAAGGCTTATTATCTGCCCTTCCTCTAGCTCTAGTTTTGTTGTATTTAGCACCTTAGCTGTTTTGTGTTCATAACATCTGTAGTCTATTCACTCAGTGTAGTGAATTCACAGAAACGGTTTGTGAGATGCATGTGTATCATATAACTTCTGTTGCACTGGTAGTTTTTTGCTAAATTTAATTTGCTTTGGAGGTTAATAAAATGTAGATTTTGCTGATTCAAGGAAAGGTGCTATAATAGTATTTACTGTATATTTGTATATATATAAATGAATTAAAATTGATTGGTAGCATTGATCACAGCTTTGAAAATGGTTTGCAGTTATCCTGGATAAAACTTCTAAATACAGGGCTTCTTGCAGGGTGACTGATAGTCTATGAGAACTGAAAATCTAAAGTGGGGTGTTTTTCAAAGGAATTCCAGCTTCTAGAAACAGAATTGTTTCATCCAATGGAGACTTGAGCACAAAATCTTCTGGGTTTTTTTTAGGTCTGTCGTGTGTTCAGTCATGTATTAAGGTGATGTATGTAGAAGTTCTTGTGCAAGATGATTTATTTGGGTTTTTACTATTTGTCCTGGACTTAGGATACATTGTTTCATATGTATTGGTATTGGTAGTGCAGCAACAAGTTTTTGTTTTTCATTTCAGTTGCTTTGCTATTTTCCTTGCAGGCTCCAGCAGTGGATGTTGTTGCAGTTGGTCTTGTATCTGGTCATATCATTATACATAATATTAAGTTTGATGAAACTCTGATGAAATTTCAACAAGACTGGGGTCCCATCACAGCAATATCTTTTCGTACAGGTAAATTATGGCATTTTTAGTGAAAGTTTGTATAAAATCACTAAAACTAAGTGTAAGGTATGAAATGATGTTCTCTTAAGTGTTTCAGAATGAAAATTTGGGCTGAGAGTTTTAGTTTTCAAAGGCTGCAGATAATCTAGAGAAGCTGCCTGTAAGTAAGGGAGATCATGCATCTTCATCATACTGGCTGTTTTTATAGTATTTTCTTGTGTACTGACTCAGTGCACAGAAAGTATGGCATACAGTACTCTAATTAGATCTTTTCTAATTCTCTCCTCCTGTCTTTGTTAGGAAATGTAGTGTAGATGCTACTGGATTGTTTTGAACTTTTGTACTCATTTTAGTCTTTGAGTACATTTCTGAAATTTGGTTTTGCTGTTAATTGAAAAGCTCAAGAGGATTTAAAACAGGGACTGATAACTTCCAAAGCTGTGACACAGTAGCACTCACATCCTGATGCATGTAGGCTAATAAGCTTGGGGAAGCATCTTGGGTGTACGGTAACTTTTGAAAATGGTACAGGTACAATACCTCTTGTGCTTCCAAGCAAAACCTCTGGCATCATCTGCTAGATTTAGATGTATTTGTTGTTAAATGGTTAAAAGAAAAAAAAAATCCTGTTTTTATTATCTGTGAACTTTTGTTTCTTTTCTGCTTGAAATACTGGAATAGTTCACTTAAAACATAGTTTTAGAATCAGCTTGAGATTTTTTTTTTTTTGACTTGTGAGTGTAGTTTTTCATTGTGTCAGTTTTAAGATGTGAGAAGTCAGCAAGGATGAGCTGAATGTCAGTAAGGACACCTTTTGAACTTTGTTATTGTTGAGCAGATGGACACCCAGTAATGGCAGCTGGTAGCCCAGTTGGACACATTGCTTTGTGGGATCTAGAAGAGAAGAAGCTAATGTGTCAGATGCAGGATGCCCATTCCACAGCAATAGCTGGTATGTCGTTTGTCCCTGGAGAGCCCCTGCTTATTACTAATGGTGCTGATAATGCTATACAGGTAAGTTACAACAGCTGCTCCAATCTGCTGTTATGTTTTTCTGGCAGTCCTCCAAAGTGTAAATGTTCAGTTTGGATTGAAGCAGTTTTCAAACATATACAGCAGAACTCAAGATCCTGAAGTTGCTGGCTGTCAGTTGATTTGTAATAGGGCAGTTTAAACATTTGCTACCATGATGTCATTACTTCATTTACTGCTTTGTGATAGCCTTGAAGAACAAAGCTGTGGATCCACTTTTCCAGAGACATGCTTTGCATCCTGGCACACTGTCTTAAGTCTTGATCTGTTTGCTTTTTTGTTTGTTTTTTTTTTTTTTTCAAATGTTCTGGGTCATGAGCAGTTGCTGTTGATAAGTCCCTTGGCATCAGTGGACGCGCAGCACATTAGCCGTTGGTGGAGGGACAGAATGAACAGTGGGAAACATTCAGCTGCTGTGGTGGGAAACCTCCGGAGTGTTTTAGGATCAAGTATGAAAGCCAATGTGTGAAGTTTGCTGCACCAGCTCACAGCTAAGCCTGTTCCACTGCCAAGAGTATTAATTACTGGCAGGACAATTTTTATCAGCTTTGTTTTTCTGCTCTTTTTTTGGGAGACAGGTATGGATTTTTGATGGCCCTGGTGGTACAGGACGTGTCTTGAGAAGCCGGATGGGGCATAGTGCACCACCAACAAAAATCAGATACCATGGGCAAAACGGAGAGCAAATTCTTAGTGCAGGTATGAATTCTCAGTCTTCAGTCTGATTTCCTGCATGCAAAGCTAATTGTCTTTGTTTTACTAATACAATAGACTGTATGTTGTGTTACGTATGCGTATTTATGAAACGTGGTAAGTGATCAGTGTAGATGGTATCAGTTATTACTGTATCAAACTGTTTTGCAGTTTCCTCAGAGGATTATCAGTGGGTAGGTTGAAGAGTAGTTATAAGCAGAAAAGGTTACAAGCTGCTTTTGTTGTCCATTTGCATATGCTTGATGAATCAGTTGTTTCATTATCTCCTAAGGAGCTATCAGGTGGTCAGAATTAAAACCTGTAAGAGCAAGGGAAATTCTGTTGTGACAGGGAAAAAACAAGCAGCATAATGCAGTTAGTAACTTAGAGGAGACACTCCACCTTTCCCACTAATTTAAGCAAGCTTTTTGGGTTGCAGTGTCTTTGTAATCTCTTACAGCTCAGTTATGTACTCTGAGTGTTGCTTGTTACCAAGACTGTAACCTAAATGTGTAAAAATGTGTGACTGGCCTTCCTTAGAAACTAGCATACTTAAAAATCTATAAATAGATGCCTTTGGAGATTAAGTACTAGATCAGATGGTTTTGTGGCCCAGAACCACTTCTGTAATGGACTAATAGAGACTGTTCATCTAATCTCTAATTACTCTGAAGTAATGAAATTGTCTACATGGGTAACTTTGAAAACATAACATTTTGATGAATGTTACACCTAGTACAACACAACAATGCACTGTACTAAAACTACTTGTGCTAAAATTACTCCCTGGTCCTCCAGCTAGGAATTTGGATTCAATTAACTGCTTACTTGACAGTAATTCAGCTCACACCAAATGAACCATAGGAACAGTAAAGAATTGCTTCGCAAATCCTTACGTTTGTTTTAGCCCTTCAGTGCTTTGTTAACTGTACTGAAAAATGGAGAGAGCAGAGGCAGCCACTAAAGTGGAAAGGGTCTAAAGTTTTGAGATCTGATATATTTGCAGTGCAAGGAGACTGTCTACATTGTTTTCTGAACCAGTGGTAAAACTTTACAACAGAAATGAGCTGGCAATACTGTGGGTTGCCTTCCAGGTGCCCCTTGTTTGCTTAAAACAGGCATCTCCACAGATCAACTTTGTGAAATTTCACCAATGTCGCTGGCTTTCATTGAGCTTAATATTTCTTCCAGTTCGCATTACATACATTCTGCCTTACTTCTGTATCATAGAAGTAAGGAAAGGATGATAGAATAGTATAACTGTTAAATTGTCTTTCAAATTATTTTAAGTTCACTTTTAATAGTTTTCGGTTTCCTTATGTGTTTGGTGTTGTAAAAAATGTTTTATGATTTTTATGATTAAAAAAAATCATCTCCGCATTTAATTTTACATGCATTGTGCCATTTTATTTTCTTTTAGTTTCTGGTTCTGCCTTGTCCACATCTCCCCCACAAAGTGCATCTGTTTTCCAGTTTCAAATTTGAGCTTTCTGTCCCTTTATTAAATTAAACTAAATTCCTGTTAGTTCTGCGAACATTGTTCTCTGGGTAGAGGGGAGAAGTCCCATTAGTGTCCTGGTCTACAGGAAGGATGGACAGCACAGCTTTGACCATTTTTGTTAGGGTTAGCTTACTGGCTAACCTAGCTGGAGTTCTTAACCAGCCACAGCATATGTTTGTTTGACAAAACATAAAGGATGGGATATCGTAGTCGGTGAAGAAGTGTGTGGGGTCATGGGAAAGCTACTGAAGTACTATGGAGATATTTGAGGGTTTTGATCATAAAGAACTGGGAACAGCTAGATATTGTGGTGGAGAAAGGAGAGGGGTCACAGAAATTGTACATGGAGATGATATCCATGAAAGAGGTGTCATTTTGATCTTGTGCGGGGCAAAATAGTATGAATGGGATATAGACCATAAAAAAATATACTCCATTACTTCCACTGTTAATAATATGTATTTTAACTCGGAGCAGGAGTTTTAGTAAATACTTTATTGTGGTGTTTGAGGTTCCTGAGTGCAGATATTCTACTTTATTTGCTCAGTTGGCTTATGAGTAAACGGAAAGTTGATTTTTGCCCATCACTGCTATCTGCTGATATCTTGACAGGTCAAGATGGAACATTGCAGTCTTTTTCAACAGTGCATGAAAAGTTCAATAAAAGTTTAGGACGCGGTAAGTATTTTAGTGAAAGTACATAATATTGGTGAAAGAAACCCTGAAAAATATTTATGTGAACAGGAGCTAAAACATTAGGTAGGCCTTATTTTCACTCGCTATTGTATGAAGACTATTCACCTCAGTTGTTCTGCAAACTCAGTCCTTCCTGATGTATATAAAGTGTACTCTCGGATTTTTTTATAGTTAAAAGTAATTTCTGTAGCTTGACAGTGGGAAACATTGGGCATGAGTTTTGTAATAAAAATGTGTAAAGCAGTAGCTGACATTTCAGCATATGCAATTACAACTTTCTACCCCATTTCCCTCCTACTCAGTTGACTAAATTACTAGTTCATTTGTATTTTTTGACTTTAGTTCCTTTGACTTAAGGTAGAGTTTAATTTAAAAACCACATTTTCCACACAGTTCTGTGTTTAAGGGACGTAATTTCTTGTACAGGTCAGAAAATAAGACTCAAAGACTAAGATTTTTATTTTCAAATATCTATATATTGATATCTCTGTATTTACGTTTAGATTTGTGTAGACAGATGTATATTAATAGATTGTGTATATATATCCTTTGAAATTTCTGACGTTGGTTAAACCATGATATTTAGTTATTGAAAGGGCTGGGTGTTACATATTGCTTCATTTAGTCACATCTTCGTGACTGCGATTTTAGCTGCGAGGGGGAACCTCTGCCTGAAGATGTCAGCACAAGATCCTGGAACAAGTTGATTGAGAAATACATATGTGAATATAATTGGCTAGTCATTTGCTCAGCATCACATAAATTTTGACAGGAAATCTTATTAATTTTCTTAACTGTTCAAACCTTAGGTAACAGCAATACAGAATCAATGTAAACCAAATTTATCTAAGTTTAATAGGAACTTTATATTTGGTACACAATCCTTTTTAAACCATTATTCTCAGATATAGCCATGAGATTGAGACACGTAACTTTTTTTTTATTATTATATTTTTAAGGTTCAATTAACAAAAAGAAATCAAAAAAGAAAGGTCTTAAGCTTGATACAATGGCACTTCCACCAATTACAGTCTTTGCTTCAGGTAAGTAGTCTGTGAAATACATTACAGAGCTGAGCATGGCTTCATTTTGTCTTTTAACCCTCAAGAAACTACTGTTTTGAAAGCCTGTGCTGTATCAAGATGAGATTGAAATTCTGTGGCCTCTCATGAGCTGTTGAGTGACAGTTTAAAATGATGTTTTACTTGGGAAGTTTTTCTGTTATTTTAGAAAAGGGTATTTTATTTCAAATGTCTGACTGGCTCTTGGCTTGAAAATCTCCAGCATGTGAGCCAGAATCTTCTGGTGTATTATGCCAAGATGGAGAACCAGCGGTTACGGGGGTTGAAAATTTTTGTCAATTGACGATATCTTAGCATGGTTGATTTTGATTCCTGAGTTTCTTTATGTGAGTCTTTTTTCAAAGTCCAGTTTCTGGCTTTAAAGACAAATTACTCTGTTCATTTGTATTTAAGTATGCAAATATGAACCTAGCTTTCTGAATCAGAATTGCAATTATCGTTGCTTCGTCAAAATTCTTTAAATTAATTACCTCCTCTTCAGGTTTGAAGTCTGTTTTGTCCTAAGTGTAACTATTATTTTGTTTTGGAGGATGGTTGATTTTTTCATACATTGAAAGGTTTGGATTTGCAATTTTGAATAGCTGTTTGACTACATGTAGTATTTATATTTGGAGACTTCAGTGATATAGGCTGTCTGTATGTACTTTGCAAATATGTGAGTGTGTGTATATATGCACTTCTAAAATTAGTATTCGATCTACCTGATTAAGGTAGTAGAACTACCTTAAATTCTACTTCTGCTGCTTCAAGGTAAAAATGTTAGTGGTTTTTTTAACATTTTAGTTACACTAGCAAACGCACAATGGTTTGCCTGGTGTTTTTTCTGGATGGTAGTCTTTTGACTGTCCAAGAACAGTAAATATGAACTATTTTGCCTAAAGGCAGTGAAAAATATCAGAAGAGCTTATTTGACTCTGTAGTGATTGTTTCTAAAAAGAATATATGTTATGTTGCAGAAGTGGCACATCAGAGTGACTGGGATGGTATTGTTGCCTGCCATCAAGGGTATATAACGTGTACAACTTGGAACTATCAGAAAACTTCCATGGGAGCTCATAAACTGAAGCCAGAAGAATTTAGCAAACATAAACCTATTGATACATATGCAACAGTAAGTTTATTTAGGATAATGTTTCTTCAGCATTACAGTATATGCTGTTTTGTTAGCTATTTGTACAAAAGTAATATTTAGAATGAAAAAGCACGACCTAGATATGTTTTAGTTGATTTGCAAAATGCTTTCTGCCATTTCATTGTGTCATACTACCTGTTTTGTAATGCATATGGTCTTAATAAAAATGCTGCATATGCATTTTTTTTCTTTAAACATGCAGATTAATTGCAGATTTTCAGATTCAGATAGGTGGTTGGTGTTTACTGTTAATCTGTCATAGTCATATAGAATTGATTATATGCCAGTGATGATAAATGTGCTCTGTGAATGCAGATTGTTGAATATTTGATATTCTTAGATACAACTTCTGATGGATGTCACTAAGGCAGTATTTCGTTGTCCTGCATAAGGATACAGAGCTATGTATGCTACTTGTTGACAAACTTGATTTTAAGAGTCCCTCACTCAGTTGTTTTGCGAAGTAATCTGTTTTGTTCTGTGCAGTTTTCCTTGAAGTCTAATAAAAACTTACTACTCTTGTGTTCCTGATATGTTACGTATCTTCTTACAACTTTACTAATTAGATACACATTTGAAGAATTGCTTTCATTGTTCTTTTTTTTTTTCCCCTCAAAAGGCAGTTGACATTACCTCATGTGGAAACTTTGCTATAATTGGGCTGTCAACTGGACAGGTTGATGTGTATAACATGCAGTCTGGCATTCACAGAGGGCATTATGGTGAAGAAAGAGGTAAGAATTGCCACACTACAGCCTGGTGTTCTGTAGTCTAAGATCTCAGCTTTTGAGATGAATGTGAGAATATTTTCAGTGTTTCTAATTATCCTACACTGTCCTGTCTTGCACTGTAATCAGAAGTAATTTGAAACCTACTCTGAAGGACAGGATCTGTGCTAGTTTTAGCAGCTCTGATATTAGCTAATTAATACAAAATTGTCAGTTACCAAAATTGTTAGCAATCTAATGAGATCCTCTGGCCTCAGCTGTTTTTGGAATAATCTCATTTCCAGTACTTGGCTTCTTGTTACAAGGTTTTATCTCTGAGATTTTTTCCATCTGTTTTGTGCTCCCTGCTTGAAAGTGAAAAAATATATGCATGTGAAACTGAAATTCTAAGCAAGTCCAGTTCTTTACATAAGCTATTATTTTCAATTACCTGGCTGCAGACTTGGGACTTAATGTAAGTAACAGTGTTCAGACTTTAATGGTTGCATATATGCGTATTTCGTATGATGTATCCTTATGTATGTTTGCTGTTGCTTTATAGGTTTGCAGTTTATATTAGGGCCAGCATGATTAGGGCCGACATAATCGTGTTTGGCATTCTGGTGTGTTTAAAATTCTCAACTTGGATTTTCTTTTCACTTGATTGCAGCGCATGAGGGAGCCATTAGGGGTGTAGCAGTGGATGGATTAAACCAGCTGACAATCACAGCTGGTAGTGAAGGATTAATTAAATTTTGGAAATTCAAAACTAAAGATCTGGTTTACTCTGCTGATCTTCCATGTGTTCCAAGTGGAATTCTGCTTCACAGAGATAGGTAAGAAACTGAAGCTATTTCATGTGTATATTGTTTTGCTGTAAGTACGTAAGTCTAGGATTGCAACCAAATACTCTAATGAAGTTTAAAATTCTGATGCTTTGAAATACAACTGACTACTAGTTGACAAAACGAGTACAAAACATTTTATTAGACAGAAGGAATGTAATTCTATTTATCTGATACTATCCTAGGGTAAAAGATTTTTTTTGAGCAATGTTAAGATGTTGCTTTTAATTTTTGTCTATGAGCATTCACTATCATATGTGCTACTGATTCTTGGCAGTGGTATTCTGGGAATTGCCTGTGATGACTTCAGTATTAGTGTTTTGGATATAGAAACCAGGAAGATTGTGAGGACGTTCTCAGGACACCATGGAAGGATTAATGACATGGTAATTGTTAACTCATTTTTCTGCAACATATACAGATACCTAATTAATTGTACAGATGGTGGGTTTCTCTGCATATGTTAAGTCACTGAGTATTATGTTCAGCTGTGAATAATAAGCTTGTATTTAGCTCTACAGCAGTTTTGGCCATGTTAGTTTTCAAGTCAAAATGTATAGGGTTCAAACAGTGTTTTTAGTGTGTTTTCAGATTTTACTGTAACTGTGCAACAAGCTGATTTTGGTTTTAACGAAAGAAAGCATTAGGAATAATGAAAACCACACTGTGTAGCAAAATTGTTCAAGGCTCTTAACTAGAAATATAGAAACGATGAGCCAGGTAAATAAAAGGTGTAAACAGATATAAGATTACACAACACACTGATAATTCCTCATTTTGCATCTTGTAAAATAACTGTTCGCTGAAATACTTCTTAGCTTCTGATTTAATTCTAAGTGCTAGTAAGTACCTACTTACTTGATTTCTTCACTTTTATGCTTGGTGGTTTTCATCATTAACATAAAAGCATGGACCAAAGTGCTTTTATTAACATCCAGGTGTATTCTGTGTCATATATTTAAAACTGTTCCAAAATAGCTTCCTTTTTTGTCTTTTTCTTGCTTTCAGGAAGGTGGTGTCAGTTTTCTTTTATGGCCAGATGATGTCGTCCTGGTGTTAGGGAGCAGTCTAATCTTGAAATGTGCAAAACAGGGCCTCTTGTAGGGTCTGACTTGCCACTTTTGCCACTAAACTGTCTGGTTTATTTTAGACTTTCAGTCCTGATGGTCGTTGGCTAATAACTTCATCAATGGACTGTTCCATTAAGACTTGGGACCTTCCCTCTGGATGGTGAGTCAGTTTAAAAACATATAATAGAAATGTATTAGTATTGCCTTTTGGTTTGTTAAGTGGCAAAAAGCCTTCTGACTTGATGGTCACCAACCTAAACTATGTGATACTCAAAAGTTGTACATGGTGTAACAACCCAATACCCAGTATATTAGTTCTGTCTGATGCTAGCAATATGTGCCTTTTTCTCGATGTACAGAATAAAAGTGTCCTGAAGTGAAGATCTAATAATGAAACCTGGAGTTTCCATGTAGTGTGAATTTTTCCCTTGTAAGTAGTGCTGTAATCTAAATGGCAAGAGATTGTTTAAGGTGGATTGCTTCGTGATATACTGAACCGTTTGTAGAATCATAGAATGGTTTCAGTTAGAAGCAGCCTTCAAAGATTTAGTCCTACCCCACTCTCCTGTAGACAGGTTCATTATATCAGGTTGCTCAAAGCCACATGCAACCTGAACTTGAATACTTCAGTGATGGGCCATTCACAGCTTCTCTGGGTGACCTGTTCTAGTGTCTCACCACCCTCATTGTAACATTTCTTCCTTATATTCAGTCTACCTCTCAGTTCAAAACCATTGTCTCTAGTCCTCTGAGGAAAAGGCCTGTTAAAAAGTCTCCCTCAGACTTTCCTAGAAGCCCCCATTAAGTATTGAAAGGCTGCAAGAAGGTCTTCTTGGAGCCTTCTGTTCTCCAGGGTAGACAGTGCCAACTTTCTCAGCCTTTCCTCATAGGAAACATGTTCCAGTCATCTTACTGTTTTCCTGGACCTGTTAGAACTTCATGTCTATCTTCTGCTGCAGGCCCCAAATTTGGATGCAGTACTGCAGTTAATTTTGTAAATTGAAGCCTGTTCTCAATTACATTAATTTTAGCCGCACAGTAAGGCTTTACTTCAGTTACATTTTTTTCATTTGTGCATGCTTGCAGCTGCCAAAAATACTTTTATGATCACTGTGAGCAGTATTCTCCCACAAAGAAATTTGGCCAAGTACTCAAGTAAATACAAGAAGTTTAGAAACTTAAAAAAAAACAGGCCAAAGAGTAACTTGTGAGTTCTGCCAGTGCATTCCTTTAGCAGCACAACAAATAGATTTTTAATAATTTAAAGTAGTGCTACACAGTGTGCAGTTCTAGTCATATCTGGAACTGAATGGTTTCATTTGGATCGATTACTGTTGTTGATTCATTTTCGTAAATAATTTTGTATACTGTAAGTTTTCATTTTGCTATAAAAAATATGTTGAATCTACAGAAGTGACTTATTCTCACATGATGAATGTTACTAGTCATGGGGCAAGATGGACAGTTGCTGTCTTCTTTCTAGTACAAATGGGAAGGGCATGATTGTTCTGTTACGACTTCCTCTTTCTGACCATCTTTCCCTTCCAAAATTATTAACTACAGAATTAACTACAAAAATTGCAACATTAATTATCAAACTTCAGAGATGTTACTTGTCTCTCATTTCTTGATAACACAACATTTTGCAGTAAGGATCCATTCATATGTTTCTTTAACAGTAGTTCTTATTTGCATGTAACCCGTAAGTAAATGATGTAACACATAAGTAAATGATTTCTCTCTCAGAACTGCAAGAAATTACGGTCAAGCCAAGATCTAGGCAGATAGGTGACAAACTTTACTTTTGAAAGGAAAGAAACAATTACGTTAAATTGTTCTTCCCAAATGCAAAGGAAAGGTATTTTTCAGCACAGTGTATTGAAAAGGAAGAGCCACTTTTAATAAAAAGCCAGGTGCTTGATTTACTTCTACTATGGTATATTTGCTTATAAATACAAGAACCAAATTATAAACTGTGCATTCTAAAGACTCAGTTATGATACTGTCCTTACAAAAGGCTGGAAAACATGTTGTTACATGACTTAAGTCCTACATTGTGGAAAATACCAACTGACTGTAATGGACGCCATACTGTTTACTTACTGATCATCTGTTTTTATTTGGGAATGGTGCTTAACTGTCCTTATTTTAAGTATTCCTTGTGCATGTTTTTTATGTAGGGCTTTTTGAGAATTAGGAAACAATTTGTGCAGAGAAAGTTACAAGGAGGAACTGGCATTATGCAAATTTTTCTTTCTGCACTGTAGCTTGAATAGACAAATTAAGAAATCAAGGCTACAAGCTATTTATAGTTTGGATGGAGTACTTGAGACAGAATAGTATAAGAAACATGTTGATATCACGAGCTCAGCAACTTCATACTTCCCATTGTCTCACTTTTGCAATTAAACAGGAAGCGTAAAGGTGAATACTTTCAGGTACTAGGCATTTATGTAACAATTACTGTACTCTTTGTGTAAAAATTTATAAGCATGTCTTTTTCCTATAGTGGATTGACCTTTCATCTTCTCCCTATCTGTAATTTTAATCATCATTTAAATTCAGTAGGTAATAAAAATTAATTTAGTGTAACTTAGTTTTGCAGTTGTTCCTTACAGTTGTTTTATTGAACAGTATTTCTCAGTTACTGGTAAAGATTGTGGTAAGAGGATGGATTTGAAACTAAAGTATGTATGTGTAGTAAGATTTTTTTAGCCATTGTGTGCTGCATGCAAAAGCTATCAGTGTAACTGACACATGTTCTGGCATTTACAGTTTTAGTGTTTGTATATTTTATATTGAAAGTGATGAATAATGTGACTTTTACCTGGTTAGTTTTCATGTAATGTGTGTCTTAATAGCATGCACTCAGAATACAATATCCCTTTCAGAGGAAAAAAGGCTTTTATTTTTAATACGGTTTGTTGGATCATCACAGGAGTGCTCAAGTACCTAAGAAAATGCATGTCCGCAAGATTTTTACATTTTAAACTGCTTTGTTACATGAATATTTTTTCAGTGGTTAGTGAACAGAGCTGGTGGTAGAACTAGCTGCTTTTGTTACTTTCCACTTTGCTTTTGATTTTGGTCTGTAAACCAGAAGAAAATATTGAAGCTCTCCATTTGTTCTTTTTGTTTCTCAGTTAAGTAGTTGTCAAACTCAGTTGCTTCTTACAATTTGAAGTAACTGAAATTTATACCTCAACAAAGGAAAAACAGTGCCATAAACCCAGGCTTGAGTGGAAGTCTACTAGGGTGTGCATCATTCAAGACTTGTGGCATCAGCCAGAACTCTGAAATACCTTATTGTTAAAATAGTCACGTAGTATTCGATATTTTAACTTTCTTTTTATGTGTGGGGTATTTTTTTGTGTTTTGTTTTTTTTTTGGGGGGGGGGGGGTGTTGGGAGTTTTTTGTTTTTTTGGGGGGGGTTGTTTGTTTTTTTGGGGGGGGGGGATTTTTTTTCACCTTTCTGCTGTAATGAAAGGAATGGTTTATTAGGCTGAAGATACAATAATCTCAGAGCATTCTTTACTTTAGAAAGATTAAGTCCTAGTGTTAACAAAGTGTATATCAAGTATCTTGAGAGAGTGAATTGACAATTCAAGGCGAAGTATTGAAAGATGAGGTCAGAGCATCATGAGGCTGATTTAAAGTGTGACATTTACGGCCTATAAATGTTAGTATTAGGCATAGGGAGTTGAATGTGGACACATGGTTCATCATGTTCTCCACAGAATGTGGATGTTTAAGTACGTAGCATACGTGTATCAGCTTTAGCTGATTTAGAGACTCTTACGAGGTGAGTGGTTTTGTTGCACAGTGCCGTTCATTTGCTAAGCTTAGTATTTTAGTACTGTTGTATTCCAGTACCTATCATATGCTAATTTGTATACATACTTCCAATATCCTGCTTGCATTCACTCAAATTTGTGCTGTAATTCAGATATGAATAGATAAACAAGCTCATCTTGCTGAGAATTTCTTTGTGTTTTTTTTCCTTAGCCTCATAGATTGTTTTTTGGTAGACTCTGCAGCTGTGAGCCTTACTATGTCTCCTACGGGAGATTTTCTAGCCTCAGCACATGTGGATGACCTTGGAATTTATTTGTGGTATGTAATACATCTATTTCTACATAGAATTTCAGATGCGGAAGAATTCTTTTAATCACCTGTATCACAGATAGTACAAAGTACCATCTCCGGGCTTTTGTCTTTTCTTTTTCTAATTAAGACAGGTATTCTGTGGTGTTGTGATTCGTAAATTTTGAAGTCTTTTGCAGTTATAAAGATATTTATTTTATTTATTTTATTATTAATGAATAATATATATTATTCATAAAGATATTCTGATAATTAAATTGTCTTTTCCTAAATGTTTCTTTATTATTCTAAAGAATTCTTGTTATGCCATTCCTAAAGTTTTTCTTTGACTCTACTGTTTTGGTTTTTTTATTCTATTGGAAACATCAGTGCTCATACAGTGTTGCTTTCTGAGGGGCTTTTCTTCTTGTCCTGGTATACAATGTTCTCTGAGACTTCTGAGTAGGACTTGTAAGTTGAAATTATTTATGTTTAATGATAAATCACCTCAGATGTAAATTGTATTTCAGTTTGTCGTGGTTTAAACCCAGTCAGGTAACTTGTTCACTCACTCCCAGTGAGTGGTGCCGAGCTGACAACAATTGAGGTCCATGTCCCCCCCCTGCACCGGGGCTCTCCCCTTCCCCGCTCCCGGAGGAACGGGGAGGAGGATCGAGAGAGTGCAACTCCTGCGGGTTGAGACAAGAACAGTCCAGCAACAAATCACCACCGCTACTATCAACTACAATAATGATAAGGGAAAATAACAAGGGAAGAGAATACGACACCACCGGCCAAGAAAACGAGTCCCACCCGGAAGCCCGTGTCCTTCCGGGTAACTCCCAGTTACCCCTCACCCCGGGCATGACGGCTGTGGTATGGAATACCTCCCTGGCTAGCCCGGGTCAGGCACCCCATCTCTGCTTCCTCACGGCTTCCCCTCCTCCCTGGCAGAGCATGAGCCTCACAAAGTCCTTGGTCAGGGTAAACATCACTTAGCAACAACCGAAAACATCGGCTTCACCAACACTGTTCTCAGGCTGGAAGTCAAAACACAGCACTGCACCAGCTACCACAAAGGAAAAAACATGACTGCTACTGCTGAACCCAGGACACAGTTCAATTTCCTCCTAACCTGTCTTCAAAGCGAATGACTTGTTAGGCCCAGAACTGAAGTAACACATCTTTTAAGTGATACGTTTTTTCTTATTTTTTGCTTTCTCTTATTTTTTTGCTTGATAGGTATTTCAAGTTACATTTGTTGCCTGTGGTTTTGTCTCAGGATTGTTCAATTGTTAGACCTTTCTGTGCTTAATTGCTTTGTTCTTTTTACCTAGCCCTTGTTCATATTGACTGAAAAAAAAAATTGCCAAAATGATGTGTGTGTGTGTTCCAAACCTCAAGAAAATTTGCTAAGAGTACTGTTTTGAAATTCTGTGAAAGCGGCATTTCTGTATTGTACACATTAACTACAAAGCTTTTTAGATTGTTAGGTTTGCAACTTCAAGTAAATGCAGCATCTGGCAATAATTGAAGTAGTAATACTGCGTAATTCCACATTTATTAAATGTTCTTCACAATAATACTCCAGCATAACTTCTGTGTTTCAGACTTTCAGATGTTTGCAATGATACATTACTGTGTTTCATTTATTGTTTATCTGGTAGATGAGGAAAACTAGTCTTGAATAGAACCTGGTGAATTGCCGTAGTGCAGTAAAAATTATGTCTAAAATATTTGTTCCCATTCACTTGAAGATTGTTTTAAAATGTCTGTCTTACTTTTCAGGTCAAACCGTTCTCTGTATTCACTTGTCTCTTTACGGCCTCTTTCGGCAGATTATGTACCTTCTATGGTGGCACGCCCGACTACCTGCCCCATTGAAGGTAATCTTCACATGAAAGAGTATTTAATTTTCAATTTGGTACTATATTTCAGATAGAAGATGGTTTGCTTCCTCAGTGAAGACTCACTGTTTCTCTGAAGTGTGCCTGTTGCTTCTTCTACCATTTTTGGCATATTTAACTCATATGCTAAATTGTTTACTAAAATCTAGTAATAGTTCTGTGTTCAGACATAAAAAATCACATTGCAATGATCTCCATCTCTTCAGGGAGATTTTGCAGATGTTAAAAACGTGTGTGCTGTTTGGTGGCTTTCTTTGATCTGACTTGTGTAAATACCTTCCGTTTTGACATCTTAAAGGCCAGTTTGAAATTAACATTACTGTTTGGGGGTGTAAAGGGGATTGTTGTTTGTCCACTTAATTCCAGCTTTTTTGTCTGCCTGTAAGCTGTGGTAGCTTCACTTGTTCATATTGCCTGTGTTGGCAAGAGAAATGGGTTCAGCTGTCATATAGCTGTGCTAGATAGTCCCAGTGAAAGAAAGGCCTAAAATACTTTTTTGATATGTTTAATAGAAACAGCTGTGGGCTTGTAGCAGTTTTGTGGGCCTCTAGATGGAACTCTTGTCTGCCCACATTTAGCATTGTCTATACATGTAGATCTCCATCTGGAGGAAGAACACACCTTGAATATTGACTGCCCAAAAGAGCGGGGAACATACTCGATGATGACTGCTTTGTTAATCACATACTTATTTTAGATACTTAAATTATGAAGACAGGATTTTAATTCCAAAATTTAGAATGTTTTAATCCTATAAACTGATTCTAGCTGAACGGTTTTAACTCATTTTCTACCTTCAGCAAATGTAAAGTTCCTGTTGACATGCTCAGGAGCTTTTAGTGGTTCGCATTTCTTTGCTGTGTTAGGCTTTTCCACCACATTCGTGGTTTCAACCATGTCATATTTTGCAAAAAGGAAGGGTAAGTAGAGGTGTTTGGTCAAGACCATGTAGGAAGTCTAGAGAAAACCTAATGACACACTGCACATCTCTCAGTGTTTGTTGTACTTCAGTGTTGAGATCTTCATTTTTATGTGCCACTTCAGTCATACCTATGAACAGGTTTGAATATTTTTTAAATGCAAAGGTTTTACAGACTTTTAACTTGGAACTTAAATTGTTTAGTATGTATTTTAAAACACTGTACAAGATTTTAAAAATAATCCACTTCTATAAATTGATTTTACATTATTTCAGCCAAAGCAAACAAATCTTTTTAGTTTTCAAAGTATTTATTCAATTCTGCATTTTAGCTATGATTGTTTGCAATTTAAATTTAATATTTCATAGGGTTAATATTGTTTCTGTAGCTTTTCAGCTGTTTGTTATGCTAGCACCCATACATGCAGCTGTTACGCATGTGTTTTTAAAAAACTGCAGAAGACATAGTCACGTTTTGATTTTTAAAAATAAATGTGAAATATGTATGTTCATAAAATATGTCTGTTGTTGACAGATGTGGATGTGGCAGGAGATGAAGAAACATGTGATGAAATGATCGAATATGCCTCACCTGAGCAGCTCGGATTGCAGCTGGTGACCCTTTCCTCATTGCCGGAATCAAGGTGGAAAAATCTCCTTAGTCTTGATATTATCAAGGTAATTATATTAGGCATGCCAGTGCAGATCTGTAGTATTTGGATTGTATTTTTGAGGAAGGAGGTAAATTAAGGGCTGTTTCTCCTGTAATACAAAACAGGCAGTTAACCATTCTCTTGGATGCTCAAGAAAACTTGAGAAGGCAGAATTCATAATTTTTGCCATTACTGTTTCTGCAACATTCCAGATAGTTGTCTGAAAGCAGATCTTTCCATGTCAATAAAAGTGCCTGTACAGCTGTGCCAGGTTATGCCTCTAAATAACTGTTGGGCATTCACATAACCGGGAAAAGAGGGAATGCGCAAAAAATAGTAGTATACAGCCAGATATATTTGCCTGTGTTCTATGAGCTGCATTTACCTAGTCACAAAATTTGATCCTACTTTTTCAGGTATTTTTCAAGATTTTTCAGTAGAAGACTATATAGTGCTTTTCACAATTTCTGGGATCTGGGAGAGGGGTTTGTTTTGGCTTTTTTTTTTTTTCTTCTCCTAAATGGTAGTTTCTTATTTAGTGGTAAAATATTTTACCTATATACATATTTTTCAGTTAGTCCTTACATTTTTCATAGTATTTTAAAAATAAAACTCTTCATAAAAAAAAATTTCTACATGTTCTTAATGTGGTGATGATTTTAATTCAAGTATCTGCTTAACAGAAAAAAAATAAACCAAGAGAGCCACCAAAAGTTCCCAAGTCAGCTCCTTTCTTCATCCCAACGGTTCCTGGTCTTATACCCCATTACGTTACTCCAAGGGAAGAAAATGATACACAGGTAAAACCAAAAATCTATTAATATAATAGTGCTTATCTAGTGTATTTTAAAAGAAAATGCTTATGTGTTTTAATGCTAAGTGAGATCTTGCTTAAAGACTTTAAAGTACCAGTTTTAACACATTTACATAATGCTTTCTTTCTTAAAGCGTTTTGTTCTGTTGGGGGAAAATAATCAAAATGTAAACATATGTTTTGCATGTTCATGTACACTCTTGTGCTTTCATGTTCTAGTCAAAGGTAGTAAGCCTTGGAGTACTGGCACAGAAATCTGATTTTTTCATTCATCTTGAAGAAGCCCTGAGAACTAATGAATGTAAGTTAACAAGATATTTCACTAAAAAATGTAGATGCTAATAATATTTTGATACACATTTGCTTTCTAATGCCAGAATTGTAACACGTGAAGAAAAAAATACACATAGTATAGTAGCAAAGACAAAGAGCATGACTTGTTGTGCATAAGGCTAATACGTAGATAGCCAATGTGTATCGAAGATCCGTTGGTAGTCTAGCTTGCTGCAGAATGGAGCCCAGTTCTGGCTGAAACCCATATAGAGAAAGAAGGTAGTGTTTCTAAGATTGTTAGATTTGCATTGTGATGATCTTGCCCAGAAAAAGTGCTATGTATTATTTGTAGGGTAAGAAAGGAAGGGAGTGATCTGATGAGATAGTAACTGGGACGTGAAAAACATAGTTTGCCTGCCAATTTCTGTTTCCGCGGGCTACTTCACTAAACATTCTGAAAACTTGGAGCTTTAGTTGATTACTTTATAATTCAAATCTTAAGAAATAATTAATATGAAAATAAGCTTTTGGATTTCTTTTAACATTCAGTTAACATTGAAATTATCATATAAATTGACTGTGGAATTTACATGCTGTTTTCCCTGTTTCAATTGGTGCTGCTGCAGAATTGCTGAAACTTAGATTTTTTGGAAATGATTGTTGATATAGCTGGCTTGGAAACTTAAATGGGCAGTCACCAGTAGTATCATGGTTTAAGCCCAGACAGTAACTCAGAACCATGTATCCACTCGCTCACTCACTCCCCTCTTTTTCCCCCGGCTTCCAGAGGGATGGGGAGGAGAAGCCAAAGAATGTAAATCACACAGGTTGAGATAAGAATGGTCCAGTAACTAAGGTATAATACAAAACCATTCATACTACCACCAGTGATAATAATGATAAGGGAAATAACAGGGGGAGAGAATGCAAAACTAAAAAGGGAAAGGAAAAACACCAGTAAACACCAGTGATGCACTATACAATTGTTCACCATAAACTGAACAATACACAGCCTGACCCAAGCAGCAATCTCCCCTTTCTGGGTGATTCCCCCCAGTTCATATATTGGGCATGACGTGCTGTGGTATGGAATATTTCTCTGGCTAGTTTGGGTAAGGTATCTTGTCTCTGCTCCTTCTTGGCTTATTGTGCCCCCCATCACTGGCAGAGCATGAGAGACTGAAAAGTTCTTTATCAGCGTAAATGCTCTTTCAGCAAGAACTAAACCATTGGTGTGTTATCAGCATTGTACACAGACTAAAGTGGAAACACAGCCCTGTACCAGCTACTAAGAAGGAGGAAAATAACTGTTACAGATGAACCCAGGACAGGTAGCTTGTGCACGAGGCAGTTCTGCTGGGAATTTTTAGACCCCTTAATCTCTTCTGATATAATCAGCTTACTCAGCTGTACTTAAAGCATTTTTATATGCAGAATGTGATTATCACAAACAAGGTGTGGTGTTACACTGTGGTTTTAGTACCTCAATTGGTAGTATTCTTTTAAGGTGCTTCAGAGCTGCACAGAGAAAAGTGAAACATCACGTGAATAATTAAAAACCTAACCAAGCACCTAGAGGCTGGCTGTTCCAGGGAGCAAGTGCATTGCAGTAGTGGTGCAGTGCGCCTGCCTCAGGCCACCTCTGCTGTGAGGAGAGTGTGCTCCAAGGTCCGTGCTGTAATCCAAATCCAGGCTTTGTTGATCCTGGCTGAAGAAGCTGGTGGTGGGTAACATGGCTCTGTGCTTGCTAGTTTGCAAGCATCTCTTATAATGGTAACTAGGCTGTGCAAGTAAGCAGTGATACACTAGAAGCTATCCTGGCTTACCATTGGGATGGAGACAGGGTTTTGTATGTCAGATCAGGACTGTGGAACACAGACTGAGCCGGGCACCTTTTCTGGATTATATGTGTCCCAACTTGACAGTTAGGTTCTAAGTTTAGTTTTTCAATGTCACAGCACAACAGTGAATTAATACATCTGTTTAATATTAATGTCACAATTACATTTAAAAATAGATAATTTTCTTAGGAATCAAATACAGATGCAAACAGATTTATACCACCTAAGGAATATTAGCCAATGCCTAATATCATTAGTTACCATGATGTAAGAGTGTAAAAAGTTGCTCTTACTAGCAACTTCTTAGGAAAAGAAATATTAATTAGAAGACATTTAAAAAAATGTGTTTACCAACAGCTGTGTTTACAAGCATTTATATTTTTATCTCTGCATTTTTAAAGAAAATGAATGGAATTCTCAAAGATCAGGTAGGATTGTAGAAATATTGAGGAAGAACATTTTGAAGAGGAAAGAGTTGCTAAATTGCATCCATTTCTATGAGGGAAAAGATTGACCCCACCCCACCATAGACAGTATTCCCTTGTCTCTTTTAGGGTATATTTTAAACAACCTGAGGTCCCATCTCTTTTTGCCAAAAGAAGTAAAATGGCAAGTTATGTGGTTAATGAGAATTTTTTTACAGCTAGAAGATGGATGGGGGAGGAAGGGAAGTTATATAAATACACAGTTGTTACTTATATTTTTCAAGGTAAAGTTACAAATAAAATGAAACTGTTTTGTTAGAGATGTGCTTCTCTATAGGATGTGATGGGACATTAAATTGAAGGCTGGATGGCATTTGGTGGAAAACAAAAAAGGCAACAGTAGAAACTTGAAACTTACAGTCACTGCTTAAGAATTTTGGAATAAACCTGTCCAGATGAACGATTTGTAGCATTCGTAAGATTCTTTCCTGTAGATGTTACTGGTGATGTATTCCTCAATGTTTTAACACAGATACAGCTTCACTTAACTTACTGAAAAGCTTGGGACCATCTAATATTGAGGTAGAACTAAGGTGTTTGGCCCCTGAAGGTGGTGGCTCAATGGAGGCGATGCTAAGCTTTTTGAGAATGATTGGAATGATGCTGAACAAGAAGTACAACTTTGAACTTGCTCAGGCATACCTTGCACTATTTTTAAAGGTAACAATTTTCTTACAAAGTTTTATGTTAGTCCTGTTTAAAGTGGTGGCTGTCCAGTAAGGAATGTAAATTGCCTGCTTGAAAGAATTATCTTACATGATTTTTGTTGGGGGTAGTTTTAAAACTGTTAAATGCATGTATTGAATAATTTGACAACTTACCTGGTCACAGTCCAGAAAAAAACTGACAAAAACCCACAGATGTTGTGAAATGGACCAGAAGGGTTTTGTTCTAGTATTTGTTACTTAGAATTGTTTTTATTGTTTGTAACATACCTAACTTCTTAATAGCTGTTAATTGATAAGTAACTGTAGGCTATGCCTTAAGAAGAGAATGGAATGTTATTAACATTTGGGATAGTAAAATAGGTATTTTGTTGGACTTACCACTAGATACCACATGCCTGGCTTACTTGCCATATCAGTGAGCCGTCTTTCTTCTGTTACTGCTTTAGCACCACAGAAGTAGTAAAATTATTCCAAGGAGCGTGGAAGTTAGAAAGTTATTGCAGTAAAACACAATAGCAGTTACTCTTAGAGGGAAAGCGGTTCTGCAAAAGATTGAAGCCCTTCTGATGCATAAATGCTTACCTTATCAGGATACTCTGGTTTAGGAAACTGTGGTAAAGCAATTATGTACAGTTTACTAGGAAAACGTTGCAAACATTCAGGTACATGTAATACTGGTTATTTAACTGAGTATTTCTTAATAGCAATATTAAGCAGGGATTGGTTTTAAAGAGAATGTAATGCTGGACAAATACAACTTGCTCTTTTCCTTTTGGGGGGTTAAATAGGACATGTGGGGCAGCTTCCACAAGAACAAGTACTGCAGGTGAATGGGAGTAAATTTCACGTTGTAGTCTCGATACTCATTCACAGTGGCTTTTTATCATGTCTGTTTATTATTAGCTTGGTTTTTGTGGGTCTTCTCCCTTGGACTGGCTATAATAGTTGCAATATTAAATGCTAGAATTCTTTTTTTTTTCTTTAATACAAAATCTGTTTATGTCTTTAGTGGACAGCTAGGTAATTTGCCTCAGAAATGTACTTGGGATCTGAAGTACAGTCAAATAATACAAACTCAGCTGTGACACATGAACACCATTGTCTTTTGCTGTGGGTTCCAAGTGAAACAGCTCTGAGCTTAGCAAGGCTTCTAGGTTTAAATTGTAGTCAGGAAAATAACTGTTCTGTCCATTAAGTGGTAATAACATTGCCTCTCTACAGGACAGAGGTTTCTTCTTTGTGCTTCACCAAGGTTCCTGTTTATTACCTAGGGAGACATCATCTCCCTGGATCAGTATAGAGCATGCTGGCATCATTCTTCTTGCTTTACGCAACACATAAGAATTAAATATTAAGTAACATTTAATAAAAATAATTAAAATAATTAAATTTATTTGATTACAATAATAGATAAAATGATACAACATAAAACAGATAAACCTCAGGGCACCTGTTTAGACTTTCTAGCCTGAAGAGGAATTTCTGATGTGGGTTGGAAATAGAATATGTGATTGATTGGGATAGATGCAGCAGCAGATCTATTAAAGCAGTAACTTATTAAAGACATTTTGCTGCTTATCCCATCTAATACATAGAGTATTGGAGTAAAATGGCTTATAAAAGACTAGCAAAAGAGAGCATTAAATAGAAGGAATTAATTGAAGGCAAAGAGTCCTTCCCTTACTTGGGACATTAATGAAAACAAAGTATTGGAACTGAATGAGGAAATTGATCTAAATTTTTTGTTACCTGTATATTTTTCACTAATTGTTTGTCTTCGTTTTCAGTTGCATCTTAAGATTCTCTCATCAGAGCCAAGCCTTTTGGAAGAAGTATCCAGGTTGTCAACACAACTTGAGGAAACGTGGATTCATTTGCGGACTCTCTTCAGTCAGAGTCTGTGTGTGTTAACATATATGAAAAGTGTTTTGTTGTAAAATGCTTAAGGGTTTTGTCTGCATAAAATTCCCCTTGGAATAACAGTACAATTTATTACAAAAAATACTGGATTTTGGGAATTATACTGTGACTTCTGATGCTGTATTTTATACATCTGTGTATGGCAGAATATTTTAGAATGTGCATAACTGATTTTTTTTTTTCTCAGAGCAAAAATTAATATGTGCAGCTTAAATATTCATGTTGTATCAGTGTGTGCTGTCAATGAACAAAAGAGCTGGACAGCTATAGGTAATGTAGCTAGTTACTGTGTACTTCCATGACCAAAATGTAAATCACAATGGAGAAGTGGCTTGCAAAAAAATAAAAGTAGGAATGTAATTTCTGTGCAGGAGACCAAAACCTATATTGTGCTTGGTAAATTATTACTGTTGAGACAAAAATAAAACAAAAAGTCTGGGTTATTAGCATTTTATTAACATAAGATTAAAGGAAATTAACATAAAAAAATGCATTTCTGTGCAATCGGAGTGCTTTCCCTATAACACTTGTAAAAACTAGTTTTCTTGGTTTGGCAAGCTGTATTCACTGTTTTGCCTCAGACACCTATTTCTGAAAGCAAGGATTTTTAGCTGTATTACAAATGATAGAACTTGAAAAAACACTGAATCCTAAACTAAACAAAAAAAAAACCAACACATTTTTTTATAACCAGGTTTCTTGCTCTAATTTTGGAGGCTAAATTTCTTATGAAAATTTGGATCCTTTTCTTAAGGTGATCAGAATAAAAGCTTTGAGCTGGGTGAATTTTTACATAAATCAGATGTTCTTTGTATGACTTGATATTTAGGCTTTAAATAATAATGTGTGGGCAGTTTGGGAGCCCAGGAATGTGACTGTCTTAAACTTTGCTGTTTGAGAATTCTGCCTCATAGCAGAAGAATCTCCTCATTATTTTACATGCTCTGGACAAGAGACTAACAGGGTAACCAGTACAAATGTATACAGTTTTGATGAGAAAAGCTGAAAGATGTGTTCACTGCATATGGCAGACTGAAACTCTAATGCGGTTTTGTTGTTCTACACAGGTGATTGTTATTTTAATGTCATCACATTACGTAACTCTTTAGTCATGTATCCTGGAACAAATTATTTGCAAACATAGAATTATAGAATGGTTTGGGTTGGAAGGAACCTTAAAGCTCATCCAGTTTCAACCACCTGCTACAGGCAGAAACACCTTCCACTTGACCAGGTTGCTCCAAGCCCTGTCCAGCCTGGCCTTGAACATGGCTAGGGATGGGGCAGCAACAGCGTCTTTGGGCAACCTGTGCCAGTGCCTCACCACTCTCACAACAGAGAATTTTCCTAATGTCTAATCTGAATCTCCCCTCTTTCAGTTTAAAGCCACTCCCTTTTCCTTTCACTGCAGGCCCTTGTAAAATGTCCCTTTCCATATTTCTTATAGCCCCCCTTATGTATTATAAGCAGCTCTGAGATCTCCCACAGCCTTCTGTTCTCCAGACTGAACAAGCCCAGCTCCCTCAGTCATCTTTATAGCAGAGGTGCTCCAACCCTCAAATCATCTTCACAACCTGCTCTGGACTCACTCGAGCAGGTCCACATCCCTCTTGTGATGGGAACACCAAAACTGCGCACAGTACTCCAAGTGGAGTCTCACAAGAGAAGAGTAGAGAGGGAAAATTTCTTCCCTCAACCTGCTAGTCATGCTCCTTTTGATGCAGCCCATCATACGTTTGGCTTTCTGGGCTGCAAGTGCACACTGCTGGCTCTTGTTGAGCTTCTTGTCAGCAAACACCCCCAGGCCCTCCTCAGGGCTGCTGAAATCAATTTTCCACTCAGCCTGTGTTTGTGCTTGAAAGTGCTTCAACCCAGGTGCAGAACCTTGCACTTGGCTTGGTTGAACTTCATGAGGTAAGTGTTGGCCCACCTCTCAAGCATGTCTGGGTGACATTCCTTCCCTCCAGCGTATCAACCGAACCACACAGCTTGGTGTTTTTGGCAAAGTTGCTGGAGGTGTGTCAGTCCCACTGTCCATGTCGCCGACAAAGATGACCAGCACAGGTCCCAGTACTGACCCCTGAAGAACACCACTCATCACTGATCACTTGGACATTGAGCCATTGACCACAATTCGTTGACTCCAACTGTTCAGCCAGTTACGTATCCACTGAGTGGTCCATCTGTCAAATCCATGCATTTCCAATTTAGACACAAAGATGTCATGCAGGACAGTGTCAAATGCCTTGCATGAGGCCAGGTAGATGACGTCACTCTTCTATCTACCAGTGCCATGGCCACATCATGGAAAGCCACCAAATTTGTTAGGTACAATTTGCCCTTAGGGAAGCCATCTTGGCTGTTACCAATCATCTCCTTACTGTCCATATGCATTAGCATAGTTTCTATATCTGCATCATGATCTTGCCAGGTGTTGATTGAGGCTGACTTGCCTGTAATTCCCCAAGTCTTCCTTTTTTCCCCTTTTAAAGATGGGGGTTATGTTCCCCATTTTTCCAGTCAGTGGGAACTTCTCTGGACTTTCACAACTCCTCAAATATGACACATAGTGGCTCACACAATTCATCTGCCAGCTCCTTCAGGACCTGCGGATGCATCTTATCTGGTCCCATGGACTTCAGGTTCCTTTGATGGTTTCAAACCTGACCTACAGTGGGCAGTTCTTCATGCTCCCAGTCCCTACCTTTGCCAACTGTGACTTGGGCAGTGTGCCTGGAGCTCTTGCTGGTTAAGACCAAGGCAAAAAAAAACCACTGAGTTCCTCATTTTCCATGTTCTGTATAACTAAGTCTCCCATTTCTTTTTGGAGAGGGCCTGCATTTTCCCTAATTTTCTATCATCAACCTATAGAAGCTTTCTTCTTGCCCTTGATGTCCCTGGCTACATTTAATTCTGCCAGAGCTTTACCTTTCCTAACCTGATCCCTTGCTGCTCTATTTCTCTGTATTCCTTCCAGGCTACCTGTTCTTGCTTTCACCCTCTGTAGGCCTCCTTTTTATGTTGGAGTTTGTCCAGGAGCTCCTTGTTCATCCACTTAGGCCTCTTAGCATTCTTGCCTTTTTTTATGAGGATGCATTGCTCCTGAGCTTGGAGGAGCTGGTCCTTGAATATTATCCAACTTTCTTGGGTCCCTCTTCCTTCCAGGGCTCTATCCCATGGTACTCCACCAAGCAGATTCCTGAAGAGGCCAAAGTCTGCTCTCCTGAAGTCTAGGGCAGTGAGTTTGCTGCCCACCCTCCTTGCTTCCCTAAGGATCTCAAACTTCACCATTTCATGGTCGCTGCAGACAAGGCTGCCCTCCAGCTTCACATTCCCCATTATCCCCTCCTTTTTATGAGACCAATTCCAACATAGCACCTGTTCTCATTGGTTCTTCTGTCACTTGGAGAAGGAAGTTATCAACACATTCCAGAAATTCCCTGCATTTCTTATGCTCTGCTGTACTGTCCCTCCAACATCCTCTGGTGAACCATACACTGGTTGCATCTAAAGGAGCATGGCCAGCAGGTATATAGAGAGGGAAGCATTTCTCCTGCTTTACTCCACTTGTGAGACCCAGCTTCAGTACTGCATTCAGCTTGGGGGCCCCCAGCACAAGAGTGAGTCCAGAGGAGGCCATGAAGATGCTCCAAGGGCTGGAGCACCTCTTCTAAAAAGGCAGGCTGAGAGAGTTGGACTGGAGAAGCCCGGAGAAGAGAAGGTTCCTGGGAGACCTTAGAGCAGCTTCCAGTACCTAAAGGGGTACCTACAAGAAATCTGGAGAGGGACTTTTACAAGGGAATGTAAATTTCCTTTTTTTTTTTCATTCTTTTTTCATTTCTGTCTGTCTGCCTTGTACATTCAGCCCCCGCAGGCCAGATTTCTCAGTCACGTACATGCAGTGTCCAGTACAGAATACTTCCTGAAACAAGTAACAATTCCATATGTATCATGAGGTCAGCATCTTTTTGGCTGCTTGAATTTGCAAGAGATGTTGTTAGGGTTGTCAGAGGAGGGCAGAGATGATGGGAAGTCAGCTTTTACAGCTTCTCTATGTTGTTCTGGCTGTTATGGATAAAGACTAAAGACCATGACTCATATTAAAGCTTGAAGAGATCAAATAAGTATTATAGAAGTTCACAGACTGATGTAAACCTGAGAGTTCTTTGTGAAGTTTACCACTGAGATTTAAGAAAATCCTTTGTACCATAGAATTATTAGCTTCTGGTGATACAATTCTCAAGAACCCATTACTCCCAGTTTCTTGAATGGAACTGAAGCAGTGCCAAATCCCTCAAATTGCAATGTAATATACAATAAACCCCTGAGCTTACAGGTCTCACTGTAACTAATTTAGATCTTTTAAGAGTCATTTTTTGAACCAAGGCATTAGAAATAAAAATCTGAGCAAGTCAGTAGTTGCAGATCTGCCTTAGTAGAAGGAACAGTAGATAGAGAACTTTCCTCTTGGATCAGAGCAAGGGTCTCTCAAGACTAGTGTCCTGTCTCCTGCAAAGGGTCTATCCAACAGGTCAGGTATGAAAAGATCCTTTTGAGCACATCATGCCAGCTTTCAAGGAGACGGCTATTTAGATACTTCATGACCCAGCTGTATTCTAACAGTTGTATTCAGTATTCTCTGACAGACCTGTTTGCTCTCTGTGAGTTTATCTAATCTCTTTTAGAACCCATTTATCCCTTCACAACATCCTGTAGTAATGCAACCTACAATTAAATTAAATACGAAGGGAAATAATTTATTTTCTGTTTGTATACTCCAGACGTGCTATCTTCTAATGCTGCATACCCCTCCTACGTCTTTAATGTGAGAAATAATAATTGTGCTCTAGTTCTTCATGCTTTGCTGCCACAGAGCAGTTTCTACTTGCAGAAAAGATACTTCATTTTACTGAGTCACACGTGTGACTTCCTCCCTCCCTCCCTCCCTCCCTCCCTCCCTCCCTCCCTCCCTCCCTCCCTCCCTCCCCCTCTCCCTCCCTCCCTCCCTCCCTCCCCCTCTCCCTCCCTCCCCCTCTCCCTCCCTCCCTCCTCCCTCCCTCCCTCCCTCCTTCCAATCTTAGCCTTCTTGTTCTTAGCCTTTTATATTGTCCTTTTTTTTTCCAAAACTATGCCAACTTTTTGCCATTCATAACTTCTTCAGAAATAAAAAAAAAAATTTCCACTTGCTAGTGGATGCAAATAGGTATTTCATCTGGTACTTCCTGTATTATTCCTTCACCCAAGACATCAAGGGTGATATTTGTCAAAAGTTATTGAATACAAGTGGTAGGACACATTACAACTTGATTTCATAGGTTGGGCTTCATGTTACCTGCAAGAACTTACTTCACCTGATTGGCATTCTAATAGCGTATGCAACAGAGTGTGAGGAAATCTGTTAGCTGGATTAAGGGATATAGTTCTGATTAATCTTTGGTTTTCTTTCAAGGAGGACAGCTACTGAAGATTTTACCAAGCCAAGCCTGTTTTAGGCTACCTCTGTCCAGGAGCTTGCTGTTACAATTCTTCGTGCTACTGTGCTTCACCACACTGCTCCCAGCTTCTTAAGTCTGTTACCTGTGCCTATCTGTGTTCCAACTCCTGCACACAGCAATGCTGTCAAGTTAGGTCTCAGTACTTCCACTGTTTTATTTGACTGTGTTATGCATTCCAGACCTGAAGAGAAGGCTGCGTGGGGACCTCATAGCAGCCTTCCAGTATCTGAAGGGGGCCCAAAAGGATGCTGGGGATGGACTGTCTCTTCATTAGGGACTGTAGTGACAGGACAAGGGGTAACGGGTTAAAACTTAAACAGGGGCAGTTTAGATTGGCTATAAGGAAGAAATTACTTACTGTAAGGGTGGTTTGTCACTGGAATGGGTTGCCCAGGGAAGCTGTGAATGTGCCATCCCTGGCGGTGTTCAAGGCCAGGCTGGACAGAGCCTTAGGTAACATGGTTTAGTGTGAGGTGTCCCTGCCATTGCAGGGGGTTTGGACCTAGATGATCTTAAGGTCTTTTCCAAGCCAAACTGTTCTATGATTCTATGGTTTGGTACAGAGTTGTTTTGATTTGGTACACAGTTGTTTTGTCACCAAACGGGTTAGTTGGACCTTGTTCCCTGAATTTGTTGCTGGCTGGATTCAAAGTCTGAAGAGTGAAAGCTTTCTTCTCTTTGAGCCACAATAAGCCTTCAATGCAATCTTTACTTTCCATTTTCTTTCAGGTTAAAAATAGAGGTATTATGAGGAAAAACATGTAAATGCAAAGTGAGAGTAAATGGATGTAAATGGATGTAAATGTTTACGCATTGTTCAGCATCACTGACTTGAAGCCCTTGAACACTTAGTGTATGTCACATTTAACTCTTGCTTCTTGAAAATGAATGTTAGGAAAAGTCTTGAGTCTGTGCACATCATCATAGTGCAAGTGTCATTGTCCCAGAGTAATGAAACTTGAAGATAACTCATTTGTGTTGGCAAAAGCCAAAGTATTTATTGCCATATTTGAACTCTGTTGATGAACTGTGTTGGAGTTTAGCATTGTTTGTGGAGCATGAATGTATAAGTAGTTTCTCCTTTGGAATGTTGACATCAGCAGATGTTTCTGAGCACGTTAGATTAGCATATCAGTTTTTTTCAGCACATCACCAGTTGTAAAATTTACTTGTTTAATGAAAAAATTATCTTTTCTAAAAAAATTACTCTTTTAGAAATGAGGAATCCAATCAGTGCCTTATTTGACATTAATGCAAGGAGTCTGCTTTACTTTTTTTGTGGGATTGCAATTGTCCTGGGTTCAGCAGTAGCAGTCATTTTTCCCCTTCTTGGTAGCTGGTGCAGTGCAGTGTTTTGATTTTCGGCCTGGGAACAGAGCTGATAACAAGCGATGTTTTGGTTTGGCCAAGGACTTTGTGAGCCTCATGCTCTGCCAGGGAGGAGGGGAAGCCAGGAGGAAGCAGAGACAGGACACCTGACCCAAACTGACCAAAGAGGTATTCCATACCACAGCACGTCATGCCCACGATGTAACTGGGAGTGAGCCGGAAGGGCTGGGAGACTGCAGGGTTGGAGGAGGTATCGGTCAGTGCTTGGTCAGGCTGGGGGGGGCGAGTTATCGGTCGGCTGGTGGTGAGATGATGTATTCTCTTCCCTTGTTATTTCCTTTATCATTATTATCATTGGTGGTAGCAGTAGTGATTTGTGTTATACCTTAGTTACTAAACTGTTCTTATCTCAACCCGTGGGAGTTGCATTCTTTTCGATTCTCCTCTCCGTCCCTCCGAGAGCAGGGGGAGGGCAAGAAAAGGGGGGGAAGTGAGTGAACGAATTACCTGACTGGGTTTAAACCACGACAGCAATACATAATAAGAGGAGAATAAAATGCTGTTGTTAAATGTCCTTAGCACCTATGGTTTTTTTTTTGAGTGGCACTCTTTGGAAGATACCTTTTCTCCACTGATGTGTGTGTGCCTGTTCACAAAACAGTCATGCGGCTAAGTGTAGGTATATACTATTGCCCTGACTCTCTATCGTGTTAAAAGGCCTGATGTGCTGGCTTTGTGAGTGTTAGCATATGCCAGTGTTAAAGGCCATCCCCTGTGAAGGATCAGACTACCTAGGCAATTGGCAGTTGCTCTAATCACCCATAGAATAAATCAGAATAAGGCAGAGTAAAATAATGTATTTGTAGAATCCTCACTCAATTGCTATATTTGTAAAAGCTATGGAAATAAACTTGACTACTCAAATTAGGTCCAGAGGATTCCTTCATCCTGTGTTAGCATGTAGCCAAATTGCCTTACAGCTACATAGCTAAGGATCTAGCACTGTCTCTTGAGTTGTCCCATGTTGGTCTCAGAATACCACATGTATTTAGCAACTCATCCCATCCATTGGCACCCCAAACTCTCCTTGAGGGTTATTCAGATTCACATGTCTCAAAAGGGTTTTGTAAACTTTGCTCACTAAAGGAGTGGTTATGACATTCCTCCCTTAAAACCAGCAATGTTCCCTAGTACTTTGGAAACATTAAAATCTTTCTGGTATGGCTGGAACTGAAAAGTCACCAACCTGTTGTAGTGTAACATGTCCCTTCCTGTCACATGGGACAAAGTTTAAAGCCCAGGTAAATGTGTTCTCAGAGTGTGCCAGGATACATTTTCTGTTGAACATAAGATTTGATCACACAGGGTTGTGCAGCTGGTTGTTCACGTTTGAGATTAACCTTCATATTTGCCCATTGGTTTGGGTTGACAACAGGGTAAGGGATGACTGCCCAGTTCTCTTTGAATAATTCAGTTTCAACAAGATCGCCATAAGCTATTTCAGCAGTGCTTACATCAGTATTAATTGAGATTATTTATTCATGGGGCTAGAATAAACAGCATCATCTGTACAAAAATCCCTGTAGCTCCTTTCATATTGATGGCTGAGGATGACATCCTACTGGATGGAAAAGAGCAGAAATACTTGATGCCTTTTTTTGCTTCAGTCTTCCCAGGCAGTCTGCTTCTTTTACTATGGGTACTAGCATCCTTTCTGAAGCACAGCGGCCTGCAGCAATGGAGGTGTAATGTGTTAGAAGAAAG
The DNA here is from genome assembly GCF_034315485.1 of Pezoporus occidentalis. Lineage (NCBI taxonomy): Eukaryota > Metazoa > Chordata > Aves > Psittaciformes > Psittacidae > Pezoporus > Pezoporus occidentalis. Next base: position 962,151 of record NW_026916203.1, on the reverse strand, counting down.
GCTTTAGAGCACAGTGCGCTTAAGTCACTTCATAACAATGGAACTGCATGGGACTTCTACACAAATCTAGTTTAATAGCATTGCCTGTCAGCGATAAAAAAAAAACGTAATCCAGGAGGTCCCTGACAACTTGATTGAGGCTGTTCTCCCCTTTTTTTAAAAAAGGTGGAGTGGAGGATCTAGGGAAGTACTGGTTGGTCAAACTTATCTCAGTCTCCAAAACAGTCGTGGACCATGTGCTGCGTGTACTTTTGGAATACATCTCCAGCACACAAAGGGCAAGGTGATGAAGAGCAATCACCTGAGAATCATGAGGTCAAATCATGCTTGACCAAGGTGGTTGTCTTCTAGGAGGTTGTCCTGGGTTCCGCAGTAGCAGTCATGTTTTTCCTTTGTGTTAACTGGTGCAGTGCTGTGTTTTGACTTTCAGCTCGGGAACAGAGCTGATAACAAGGATATTTTGGTTTGGCCAAGGACTCTGTGAGGCTCATGCTCTGCCAGGGAGGAGGGGAGGCTGTGAGGAAGCAGAGACGGGGCGTCTGACCCGGGCTAGCCGGGGAGGTATTCCATACCACAGCACGTCATGCCCGGGGTGAGGGGTAACTGGGAGTGACCCGGAAGGACAGGGGCTTCCGGGTGGAACTCGTTTTCTTGGCCGGTGGTATTGTATTCTTTTCCCTTGTTATTTTCCCTTATCATTGTTTTAGCTGATAGTAGCGGTGGTGATTTGTTGCTGGACTGTTTTTGTCTCAACTCGTAGGAGTTGCACTCTCTCGATCCTCCTCCCCGTTCCTCCGGGAGCGGGGAAGGAGAGAGCCCCGGTGCGGGGAGGCGGGGGGGGGAGAGACGGACACGGACCTCGATTGTTGTCAAGTGTGGGGCTTGGGCTAATGTTGCAGAATGACTTTAAGAGCAGAACCATAGAGTTCTGGAGGACTGTGCAAGCAAGGCAGGGGGTGGCCCTCACAGGTGGCCAGAGACCGGACCTGGGAGGAGAATGTGGAGGAATGTGGGGGCTAACCAATACTGTTATGCCACGAAGGAGTGGCTGAATACCACTCCTATATATGTGTGAACTGCGTCACAAATAAATTAGAAGTTGCTTATCACCCATATTGGGTTGGCCTGTCTGCTTCTCCTCGCCGCTTACAAATGGCGCCCGAACAGGGACGCGGATTACAGGGCCCTGGTCGCTGGGGACCCGGGATATAGGGCCCCGACTAGCGGGGACCCAGGATATAGGGCCCCGACTAGCGGGGACCCGGGATACAGGGCCCCGGCCGACGGGGACCCGGATAAAGGGCCCCGGCCGACGGGGACCCGGGATATAGGGCCCCGACTAGCGGGGACCCAGGATATAGGGCCCCGACTAGCGGGGACCCGGGATACAGGGCCCTGGTCGCTGGGGACCCGGATTATAGGGCTCCGACTAGCGGGGACCCAGGATATAGGGCCCCGACTAGCGGGGACCCGGGATATAGGGCCCCGGTCGACGGGGACCCGGATAAAGGGACCCGGCCGACGGGGACCCGGGATACAGGGACCCGGTTATCGGGGACCCAGGATACAGGGACCCGGTTTATCGGGGACCCAGGAGGGACCCGGTTTATCGGGGACCCAGGATACAGGGACCCGGTTTAACGGGGACCCAGGATACAGGGACCCGGTTTAACGGGGACCCAGGATACAGGGACCCGGTTTAACGGGGACCCGGGATACAGGGACCCGGTTTAACGGGGACCCGGGATACAGGGCCCCGGTCGACGGGGACCCGGAACGGCAAGAGAGCGGCGCCGGCGGCAGCGGCCGGGCAGCGCGGGCAATGCTGCTGCGGTGGCGTGACGGACCCGGGTGCTGCGATTAGTCGAAAAAGTCCGCCGCTGGGGTATACCAGACACTGCTGCGTCGGGAGGCCGATCCGGAGACCGAGATTACAGGACGACCCAGAAGAAGACGATCCGGAAAAGGCTGGCCATGAAAATGGACCGAGAGGTAGCCCTGGACTTATTACAGTGCTTTTTATAAAAGCGGGGAACTGAGCCTTGAACTTTTACAGTGCTTTTTATAAAAGCGGGGAACTGAGCCCTGAACTTTTTACAGTGCTTTTTATAAAAGCGGGGAATTGAGCCTGAGACTCTAAAGCAGCTAGCAGGTCTACTGCCTGTAAGGAAGGCTAAGAGATGTTTTTTGCAGATCCTAATACAATATTTGAGAAGAGTGAGTGGCAAAAGTTTGGTGATGAACTATTTGACTCAGTGCTTAATGATTATAAAAAGGCAAAGAAACTCGGTAAACCAAGGAGGGAAGTAATGAACTGTATAAAAAGATACAAGGCAGAAAAGAAAACTGCCGCGGTAGCAACGGAGAAACTAGGAACAGACGTCCCCGGTCGGTTGAAACCGGGGGAAGATTACAACTCGTCCCCCCCCCCCCCCCCCCCCCCCTCGCGGGAGCACAGGGTTTCCCACCCCGCACCCCCCCCCCCCCGCACCCCCCCCCCTTCCTTTTCTCCCCCTTCATCAGAAGGTGCCGCGGAGGAGGTGTAACCCCCTGCTCCCCCACCACCCCAGTTCCGAAAGTAAGGACTTTGAAAAGGACAGAGAAAGTATATTAGAAGGTATACGCATGATAAATGTCGAGAAATCCGAAAGAAAAAGGGCGGTGCCTCGGCGCCGGATCCATTGCGGCGCCACTGTGAAGCACGCAGTAAAAAATAGGGATCATGCGCTAGCGGGAGATTTAAAGGAGCCGCGAGCCTCTCCAACCCACTACGCCCTAGAGTGAAAAAACTTTTAACTCAGTCACGGAGGAGCCAGGTCTGCAGATGGCTACATACCGAACGAGATACATCTGATAAGAGAGACACAGCTGCGAGCAACGGAGACCCCGAGTTCGGCGCAGGATCAGCCCCCGAATCCCCTGAATCCGAGCCAGATTTATATCCTCTGCTTCCAGACCCTGACTTCGTCTCCCGGGTCGGTCTGCTCAGACTTATTGGCCCTGGAGACGCTCAGTTGTAACAATGGGTAACCAAAGATGTGATCATTACTGGGGAATTTTCTGCAATGGGCATTCCTGCATATCCTGTGTTTACTACACAGCAGGGGGCTAAAGAGTGGGAAGCTCTTGATCTCAAAATAGTTAAGGAGGCCTGGCAAACAGTGACCACGTATGTGTTAAAATCCTCTTATACTCAAGCTGTATATGTTATGATTTTTTCTTGCAATTGACAGGGGGAGCCCATACAGTTTCTCTGTGATACTCATGTACTAGAAGTTGGTAAATATAAGTATGTCCAGGTTTCTGTCAACCCTTGGAGACCTCTGTAGATACTGCTGGCCACTTCTTCCAGCACAGGCTGGCCACCTGTGTTGGAATGAGTGTGCATTTTGGTCAGTTTAAAAGCCCAAGCCTCATACAATGTGGGGGAGGCAGAGCCTCTGCGGGGACGCCCACTAAGGTTGAGCCTGCCACCTCGCACTGCAATGATGCTTCTCGGAGCTGGTTTGCTGTTAGTCTCCACAGGGTCCTTGTGCTTTGTTCTGTACGTGGGACTGTAGTGGGAGTAATGATGGCTTTTGCAGGGACTCAAAAAAAAAAAAAAAAAAAAGGGGGGGAGAGAGAGAGTAATGATGTTACATTTAACTTTAACCTGTCTAACCTGTCTACTTCTGAAGAACTGATAACCTGGGGGAGGGGTATATTTGTGCCCTCCTGCCTACAGGTCCATGGCGACTGTGCAAAGTTTGTGAAGCCCTGCCATGAGCTGGACAGACGAATGGATAAACCTGATGCCTCAGCTACAGGAGCTGACTGTGATTACCCCAAGCAGAATGAGATAGAGGAAGAGAAAGAACAAATAACTGCAAAACATCACTTGGGGACAACTGAAAAGTAACATCCTGAATATGTGTGCTTGTAAAGTAGCTATATTAGAGGTTGTGATTTTGTGTATAAAACCACCTGTATTTACTAGCTAGTTGCTAATAAGAAACTGCACCTTGTATTGTATAGATTTGTCACTTGTAAAAGAGATGTTAAGAGTATGGAAATTTGCAGTAGCTGCTAGAAAATGCTAAGGCAAAAGCTAGAAAAAAAAAAAAAAAAAAAAAAAAATTTAATACAATGGTAGTGTTATAAAGCAGGTGATGGAACAAATTAAGAGGGGGGGAGAATTCCACTGGTAAGAAATTTCTTTGGCTAGTCCTTCACTGCCATCAGCATCTTAACATGCTGCTGCACCCTGTAATAGTTACTCTGCTAATGTAAATGTGTGTGTGCCTTGCTGTAGTAGCAACTTGTTACTGGATAAAACAAAAGGGGGAAGATGTGGAGACAGTGTTCTCACAGGAGAATGCATAATTGGTATATAAACTTTGAACAGTCCTGAAAGATACAGCAAGGCCATGAGAGGCCCGAAGAAGCATAAGCAAGCAAGATAAGAGGCTGGAATTCACCAAGTTAATGAGAACTGTGGACTGTTGGCAAGCTTTCAAGGTTGAGTTCTCACACCTGTGTTTAACCAATTATGTTAGTCACTAAGGGTCTTCAAAACATGTATCCAATCATAATATGCCAAATCACTGTAAGTGCTTCAGCCGGGGCCTTGGCTCAACTAAGCAGACTGGGTTGCTGAGTTGCTAAGCAGACAATTCTACATCGAAGGCAATTTCTGATTTGTTTTAATGTTGACTCTGTGAGACATGCAGCACCTTTTGTTGTTGGAACAGGGACATGGATGTGAAGAGTTTGATGGAATGTGTTGTATGAGTCTCTCTGATTATGCTAATTTGATGCACAGCTGAGAACCCTGGCTCAGCTTACCCAGCAATAGTAAATGACCAATATCCTAAGAATAACTAGATGGTTGTCTTCACGGGGCATTACAGGTTGAGTCAAACACTGTTGTTTGAAGCATTGCACTTATGTATCATTGTTAGGTTAATCATCGTAGCTATTAAGACTTGTTTATAGTTGTGTGATAAAACAGGTGAACAGAATAACCCATAATGCCTTGCTTGCACAAAGAAAAAGGGGGGAATTGTTGCAGAATGACTTTAAGAGCAGAACCATAGAGTTCTGGAGGACTGTGCAAGCAAGGCAGGGGGTGGCCCTCACAGGTGGCCAGAGACCGGACCTGGGAGGAGAATGTGGAGGAATGTGGGGGCTAACCAATACTGTTATGCCACGAAGGAGTGGCTGAATACCACTCCTATATATGTGTGAACTGCGTCACAAATAAATTAGAAGTTGCTTATCACCCATATTGGGTTGGCCTGTCTGCTTCTCCTCGCCGCTTACAGGCTAAGGTTTTTATCCCATTGTACTTTATGGTAATGACTTGTAATACAATAGAATCATTGACCATGAAACTGATCTGGCTTATGTTCCCAGTGTGGTCACCACCTTTATACTTTGGGAGGTATATGATGGAGGTGCTTAGCAATTACACATCTTTTTTCTCCTTCTCAGGTGCTCAACCTGGGAAGGAGACATCCTTTTACCCTCCTAGTCGTCCCCCCAGACCATTTACATTTGAGAGTTTTGAATTTTTTGAATGGCCTTTTAATGCTGTTGAGACTTGTTTGCTGATGGTGATGGGAATCACCATGCTAACACGCATACAGAGTGTGTTTTACCCACTACTGATTTCAAGAGTTAAGCAGATTCAGGTTTGGGTCTTGTCTGGGGTCAAACGACGATGTAGGAGGACCGAGAGATTTTCCCAGAGGCTGGTTAGGTGGGCAAAGAAAGAGCCATGAATTTAATAATGAAAATTCAGTGCAAGTATAGCACTATGTAATTACTTAATAGTCTGTTATTAAACATCGCAAATTGCTACTGTTAAAGTCAACAGGCATGCTGTCAAGTTGTGGAGACAGTGTTCTCACAGGAGAATGCATAATTGGTACGTAAATTCTGAATAATCCTGAAAGATACAGCAAGGCCGTGAGAGGCCAGAGGAAGCCTAAACAAGCAAGGTAAGAAGAAGCTGGAATTCACCGAGTCAATGAGAATTGTGGACTGTTGGCAAGTTTTCCAGGTCAAGTTCCCACACCTGTGCTTAACCAATTATATGCTAGTTACAAAGGGTCTTCAAGACATGTATCCAATCATAATATGCCAAATCACTGTAAGTGCGTGTAAGAAATAGTATTTAAGGGGTTAAGGCTTTGTAATAAACGGCTTTTTGTCTGATCATATTGATCTCTGACTGAGTCCATATATTTTCTGCGGCAGTCAGTTAAGATTTTGCAAATTTTAGTGCTTGTTCATTCTGCTTGCCGTGTACCTTTTGTATTGCTGGGGAGGGACTCCTCGTTAGGGACTGTAGTGATAGGACAAGGGGTAATGGGTTCAAACTTAAACAGGGGAAATTTAAGTTAGATATAAGGAAGAAGTTCTTTACTGTAAGGGTAGTGAGGCACTGGAATGGGCTGCCCAAAGAAGTTGTGAATGCTCCATCCCTGGCAGTGTTCAAGGCCAGGCTGGACAGAGCCTTGCATGGCATGGTTTAGTGTGAGGTGTCCCTGTCCATGGCAGGGGGGTTGGAACTAAATGATCTTAAGGTCCTTTCCAACCCTAACTATTCCATGATTCTATAACTGGCTCACGGGTGATACTGGGTCTGTAGCACAGAGGTGTGAATTACTTTTGCAGTAAGCCAGTATCATTTACATTATAGAAATCAATTTAATCACAATATAATTATGCCCAATGCATTATTATTTTGTTAAATATCCCATATCAAAAATCTCAATAAATTAGATGCAGAAATGTTGACTACTACTGGCATCTGAGAGATTTGCAATGCGATGCAGAAGAATTAGACTGCCAAATGAGTTGAAAATATTTCAGGTGGATATCTGATAAAGAATATTTTAAAAATGGTGAGTGCCACAACATATTTGACAGTTATAAAAGTTCTTGCCTTTTATCCCAGAAGGTTTCATTCTCATGTATCATGAGAATTATATATTATGTCCCCTGCTGCAGCCATAGATCATTCTTCTTTTTATAATAGTTTCTACAGCCTGACTATTTTATAACCACTTGGTAACACTATTTTTGCTTGAGCAAAGACTCTTTTCCTAGGGTACATGTAGTCTGGGGATGGTGAGAGGTGCAAGAAATGCTGTTAAGAGTGACTGTAAAAGCGTGTAGCCAGTTGAGAAAGAGACACAAAGTGCAGTTGTCTAAGGGAAAAGGTAGTGTCTAGAAATGCGTTCCTGGAGCAAGACTGCTGCTTAAGATTGGAGCCAGTAGAAATCTCAAAATTGTAAAAGAAACAGACTGGGATGTAGAGCTGAGGACTTGCTGCAATTAAGTCTTACTCCTTAGCAAGGACAATGCCTGAGGTGTTACAAAGGATCATGCAGTCACAAGTGAGAAGGATCGTCAGTCCCCAGCAAGAGGATGAACCCCACTACAGTGGTACTTGGCCCAGAAGAGGATATCCTCTCTAGTGTTGCTGTTCCCTTTGCAATACCTCTCACAATAATTAAGGAAAACATCAGAGCAGATATCTCAATACCAGAGCAGGAGTTATGACTGAAAAAAATGCTTGGAAGAGAGGAACACAGCCACTTTTTACACAAAAGGAACAGGAGACAGTGAAGTAACACAGTTGTGTACAGTGATCCTGCAGGTAAGCAAGGATCTGAGAGCTGATAGTAGGTAGAAACCAGCATCCACATGTTTCTCCTTTTCCCTGCCTAGCAGTGGAAGCATTGCGGACATGCTGTAGGAGCCCGCTTTTCCTTTACAGCAAGATCTTGCCTTTATGCTTGACACAGTTCCTGTGGGAAGTTCTGCTTAGACAAGGCAACTGAGTCCAGAAGTGACCCCAGCAGGCTAATGTTAAACATTGTTGTATGCATGATAATGTGCAAGTTGCAAGCTGTCTCCTGGCCTGCCTTAGGGAGTGATTTTCTTATAAACACAGGATCCAAAGCTGGAATTCAGCCTCTCAGAGAGCAGTAGCTTGTTTTCTATGTAAGTTGGGATTCATGTCTCTGTATTATGATTGCTAGCATCAAGATCTTAAAGGGCAGCAGAAACAAACGATGTAGTGGGTAAATACAAAGATATCTTCAAAGCATTTCCTTGATAAAATTATTTAGAAAATGTACTTATCTTTCCTTAACAGAAGCCTATTAGTGAGATTGACTGAATGTTTCTAAGGTTTCTGAAGATGCTGATTATAGCATACACATATGAAACAGACTATCTTGACACAACCGAGGAGGTGCTGTACTGGCCCATGCCATTTCCTTTCATGCTGAAAGGAGAGGCTTTGAAAAATTTACTAGCTTATTTCAAGCAGAACTACAGCACAGCTCAGATACTCATTCCTCATCTTGACATGTTGGAGTAGGAAATCCTGGAGACCCAGATCATTACAGGTATTACCAATAACCTTAATTTTGAACCATTATCACCCCAACTCAACTCTCTGGACTGAGAAACAGAGATGGAGCTCTGGGATTAGCAGAAGATGGCCCTAGAGGTTGATATGCAATTGAAGCATGGACTATGACTTCTTTGATGTGCCTGGTCAGCCTGAACAGACACATAATGGAGTGACTGTGGCATCAGATGAAATGGTTCAGATAAGATGAATCTAACCTCATTTGAATTAATCTGGCAAGAGCTATTGGCTGGTGGCTAAGAGTGGAGTGTTAATGTTAAGCTGAATGCTGCTGCTGGAGAAGGAACCAAACTCAAAACGTGGTGGTTAGAATATTCTTACCATTTTAGTGTGCTTCATCAGCAAGAGGCTGGTTACAACAGCACTCTGAGGTACAGCTTTATATGCTAGCATATGTTTGTTGTTCTTGTGATTTAAAAACTGTTTTAAATACTGGTTACAGTCCTAAAAATGATGCTGTGCTCTGGGTAGCTACTAACATGTGTTAGCTCTCTGCTTTTAATAACTGACAGCCATAAGTGAACTGTCAATTAAAATGACAGATTCCTGTTGATTAGAGACATCTACAGTGAATCTCTAGCCACTGACAAGAAACAGGTTTATATGCTACCAGACAGTATTTTGTAATAAAGGGGAAAAAAAAAAAATTATCATAAGCCATAAATGAAATTTCTGTTGTCTTTAAGAGCATGTTATTTTGCAAAGAGATTGGAGTCAAAGCTTTAAATAAGTGAGACTTTTGCAAAGCTCATGAAAACAAGATTGGTAGTCTTTGAATCTTAATCCATCAGGATTGAGAACTACATTCAGAAAGGTTAAGTAACTGGTTTATGCAGACTGGAGAATATTAAATTAAATAATTAATTGCCTGTAAATAGAAAAGTATGTTCTGGTCTCTGCTATTCTGTTGAAATGAGTCTTACATGGCCATAGGCTTTTTGCCTCTCACAAATATTAATCTCACTGAGTACCAGAAATATTTACAGAGAGTGACACACAAATGACAATAGATTTTAAATCTAATAAAATATAAAATTCTGTGCTTAAGAGAATTGTATAATTTTCTTCCTTTTCATTTAGCTTTTACTTTTTTTCCCAAAAGATGATCTGAAGATCTTCTTAACTATAGCTATCATCCTCCCCAAGCCAGAAAAGGAAAGGTTTACTAGAATAAATTGATGACCTTTCCAGTTACTTCTGCCAATCGTGTCTCAATTTTTGTGCAATTATTTTTGCAGTATTCACCCCACTGCTTCCATATATCATCTACATTTTAAGAGCTGAATAAAACATTGCGGACACGTATGGTTAATACAGCATTTTCACAAATATGTTCCATATTTCTAAACAAGAATCTCTCTTCACATTGCTTAGTTATGCTTTTCTCCTTTAATTAAAAATGAGGGTATCTATCTTACTAAAATGACAGGATCGTTTCTCAGATTGTACTAAGATAAAGGAAAAATCTGGTTTATTCAATTAATATCTCTAATTTCCACTCTAGGATTCTAACTGTAAGAATTACCCTTTATTACAGTCTGCTTGTATTCCCATTGGAAACTAACTTGAAAGGCAAGTGCTTCTTTTCTCATTGTTATTTTGTTAGTAACCACATTCTGAAGAGCTGATTTTCAGTCTGAGCATCTCCCACCCATTTTATAATGTGGATGGTAATTTCTACTTGCTCAGTGGGTTATTCTTTCATTCAGTGACTTAAAGTGCTTGATTTGGATAAATTTAGCTTGACAGCAAGGCATGAATATAGGTGTTATCAGAAATGTGTGACTTTTAGGGAAATGGACCTTATAACATAGTACTAGGTAGAAATAACTGTATGTTGTCATGTAGGAGTGCTCACTAGAGTAGAGGTTGGGCTCCCAGTTGTGGCTTCTGGGCCTAAATATTTTGCTTGCCATCCGTTGCTTTTTTCATCATGCCATCTTAATAGATCTATCCTCTATCAAGTCAGCAAAAAGATCAAAAATAGTACAGAAGAATTCTAACTCTTGGCTCTTTGTTCTACCAGTATTAGTCCTATCCTGAGAAAGCTGGAGGAAGAGGAGTGATGAAAATCAAGATTTCTGCATACATGGTAAACTGGACAATGAGAGCAAATCCCATCTTTTAGTTTCCATGTTGTGATCTATGGTTTTGAGATGCTTTCGTGAAAAGTGCTCCTCAAGTGTTTTACCTAAGAGTTACTAATAACTCATCCTACCTTCCTCTCTGGCAAAAGCCTTCAGTGTTCACCTGTATTGATTCTGATCAACGCTTTTAATTACAGGGGAAACAGAATCATAGAATCATGGTTTGGGTTTGAAGGAACCTTAAAGATCATCTATCTCCAATACCTTGCCATGGGCAGCGACACCTTCCACTAGAGCAGGTTGCTCAGAACCCCATCCAACCTTGCCTTCACCAGTTCTAGGTATGGGGCAGCCACAACTGCCTTGACAACCTCTTCCAGTACCTCACCCCCCTCATAGTGAAGAATTTTTTAATGATACCTAATCTATATCTCCCCTCTTTCAGCTTAAAGCCATCCCCCCTTGTCTTGTCCTTACAGGCTCTTATAAAATGTCCCTCTCCAGATTTCTTTAAGCACCTGTTACGTATAGAAAGGCAGCTCAAAGGTCTTCTAGGAGCCTCAGATATAGATGTCTTAGATTTAAGTATCTTAGAAATACAGTGATATATCACTGTTATGCAAAATATGTTACCCACCCAGTCAAAGGCTTACAGCCTTACTGTACCTCAGCTCAAGCCGATTTACTTCTAGCAAGAATTAAAGAATACTAAATGGTCAAGTCTGGCTCCTAATAAGTTCATATAATAGTGTTCATATTTGTAGATGGCTAGGTAGCAGCCTCTGGGTTTGATTCTACCCAGAAAGAAAATGAATGAGGAATTGCTCTGTGAATTCGAATTCCTGAAGTCATGTGAATCATTATGTTGTCATGTGAGTCATTGTGTTGTCATGTGAGTGTTGACAAATCTAGTCATAAGGTTGTTAAAAGCTGTCCCCTCATTTTCTCCTCTAGTAGTGAAGACTACTATCTGGATAGCCAAAATGATAGTAAAGAATGAGTCTCTGTCCCTCAGCAATTTCACTCATTTTACGTATAATGAAAGGAAGTTTACATTTAAAGAATGGGGACAAAGAGCTAACAATAAGTGCAGCTGTGCATTAGCGCCCACACATCATATCCTGAAATTCATATAGTGGAGGGTTGTAAATGTACATGGAGGAGCAACAAAAATGCAAGAAGATATGTTTTTACCGTATGCCCAAATTTTTAGTGTGCTTGCTTTTCAGGTTATTCATTATTCATATATCTAGTAGTGTGATGCATTACTAAAATGGCCGGACATTTTCCCTAAGTTTCAGGTTTTAGTATAACTATATACAGCACGTAACTTCAATCATACATGTACCACATGGCCTCAGAAACCCCACATCAGACTTACTTGCATCTCTTAGGCCATAGTGGAGCAGCATATGGAGTTCCAAACTCAGTGGGCTTCAGGATATGTACATAACTAACTAATTAGATGTGCAAATACTCACTGAGTCAAACCCATCAGTCTTCAGAAGTGCCCACACAGCAGGAGATTTTCTTGGCCAAAAGTTTTCTGAGTTGTGATGAACTGGAAAGTCATTTAGGAAAATAAACCATAGGAAAAATCACTTTGGTAGGATCATCTTTTTATCCAACCTGCTGTCTAAGTTTTGCTTTATGCTGAGATGAAAAATATGAGAACTTTATGATAATAACGGGTCTGTTAGATCTGACTGAAGTGGCCAAGGAAAAATGAAACACAAAAAGCATATCTGATACTTCTTCTGAAATACTTTCTTAACCTTTACCAATTTGAAATTAATAGACACTGTGAGGCAGAGGTTGTTTCTAACTGTTCTGGTATATTGAACAGTAGATTTGTGTTTCATGAATCTTGCCTGGCCTTTTTTGAATCCATCTACATTTTTGGCACGAAGTCCCACAGCTTACCTGCTCACAGCTACTTCCTCTTGCTTGCTTTGATTCTGGCTGCTTGCTAAGTTTATCTTATTCCCCTTAGTTCTTTCACTGAAAAAGACAGAAATCAACTAATCCTTATCCATCCTGGCTTCCCTATCCCTCTCTTGATATTCTAGGCCTTTAGTTTGGGTAAAATTGAAAAGGAAGTAGTTGCACAGATGACCTTGTAATGGTCATTCTACATAAGCAATGTGGATAGGTTTGTATAAATGCTGAGCAGTTAGGCATTCTTATTCAGAAAATCAAAAATAATTTTTATATGACTTCATGTTTTGAATGCTTTGATAAATAACCATGAAGGCTGATTATTTCTTGAATTGTAGGCAGCTTAGGATAGCTGTAAACATCAGAGAGTAAGTTATTGGCTGCATCATCCTCTTAGTTAGCTGGCAGATTATCAATCTCAAAAGAAAATACAGGCAAACATTTCGGAATCCCTATCCTGATCTTTTAAGTGTATCAAAAAAAAACATTCACAAAGCAGCAAATGACAGACAAGCTGAAGGTAAAAAAAATTGTTGTTTTCAGATACTTCATAAACTAACAAATACTTCCTCTGGAAAAAAACAAAAATGCTCACTCAGAATGGATCCTAACCTTAACTCTTAACACTAACACTAACCATATCCCTAACCCAGCATTTTGTTAGTAATATGCCTTATCTTGTCAGACTCCAAAATCTCTATTTTATTTAATTGCAGAGAAGAACATTTCAAAATAACATTGTTCTTCCTTGGAAGTTTTATAGTAAACAATGCTTTGGATGAGATCCAGTCCAAGAGGACAGGTATTCAATTTGTGTAGACCCTGTAAAAGATGGAGGCTGTGCTTTTGCAGGTTCTTGGCAGCGTATGAGGCCATGGGTAGTAATGGTGGATAGCCCCATTTGGGAAGTCATGATCAAAGGGTGAGGTGTCCCTGCCTGTGGCAGGGGGGTGGAACTAAGTGATCTTAAGGTCCTTTCCAATACTAAATGTTCTACGATTCTGATTCTCTCATTCACTGTAGATGAGTTAGCTGGCAGCTGGTGAAGCATGTTTGACACTGGACTGTTAACACAGAGCACCTGTGTTGCAAGATATGACCTGGTGTTTAACACTTAAACAGGTAGAAAAATCACTGAGGCTATAGTTTACTGTATTTTCTCTTTTGCATACATGTTTAAATGTTTTTATTATTTAATGGGATCACTTACAATATTTGAGAACCCAGTGACTTCCCTGGGACTCTGTATGCTTAAAAAGCTTATTAAATCTTAATGTTCAAGTGCTGTAAAGAGAATGCTGGGTATTAATAAATTATATGTGACATTTATTATGATAGATTCTGTGTTGTCCCAGAGCTGTATTTGTTCCCATTAATGGCATTTGTTCTCAGTAGCATTTCAGACTGCTCTCATCTGATCTTTTTATCTGTATAGCAGTTTGAATTGCCTGAAGTCTTTCCAATTCCCATGATCAGTTCCACTTGTGTAGTTTTAAATACACTAGGCAGAGACCACAAGAAGGAGCAAAGTTGAAAGAAGTTAGAAACTTGCAGTTAAGGCTGGGGTTGTGGAAAATCAGAATTTTCTTGTGTTGCATGCAAAATTGGAACAGAAAGTTGAAAGCTCTGTTCTCAGATCTGTCACCATTTCTCAGTGCCTATAAATAAATCACTAGTGTATTCCTGAGTTCCTTCATCAATGAAGCAATGTTCAATGTGTTACTATTACCAGGAATTCAAGGGAACTTTTTAAAAATGAGCAAAACAAAGTGGCCGACTGAAAGGCAACACATCCTGCTCAACATGCCAGTATTAATTTGGCACCTAAAGGTTGTGACCTCTCTGTGCTGAAGTATCATATTGTGATCATACATGTCTTGTTAGGACAGCTTCATTTAGCTCTCACAAAATCTTCCCAGCAGTTGGCCTCCAATAACTGTCAGAATGATTGAGTAATTTGGATGGCTTCCAAGGCTTCTTCTTTTCCCAGTAACCTACATTGTTTCAGATTGAGTGTGCAGTGGAGAAAAATATTTGCCAGTGTCCTGGGTTCAGCAGCAGCAGTCATTTTTCTCCTTCTTAGTAGCTGATGCAGTGCTGTGGTTTTGACTTTCAGCCTGGGAACAGTGCTGATAACACCAATGGTTTTAGTTGTTGCTCAGTAATGTTTACTCTGACCAAGGACTTTCTGAGTCTCATGCTCTGCCAGGGAGGAGGGGAAGCTGAGAGGAAGCAGAGACAGGACATCTGACCCAAACTAGCCAAAGAGATATTCCATACCACAGCATGTCATGCCCAGGATATAAACTGGGGACAGTTACCCAGAAGGGTTAGATCACTACTCAGGTCGAGCCTGGTATCAGCTGGTGGGTGGTGAGCGGTTGTATTCTCTTCCCTTGTTATTTCCCTTATCATTATTATTATTGGTGGCAGCAGTAGTGGTTTTGTGTTATACCTGAGTTACTGGACTGTTCTTATCTCAATCTGTGGGAGTTACATTCTTTTGATTCTCCTTTCCATCCCTCCGGGAGGTGGGGGAAGGAAGGGGAGGGGAGTGAGCAAGCGGCTGCATGGTTGTGGGTTGCCAGCTGTGCTTAAACCACAGCAGTTCTTTTTTAGTGCCCAACGTGGGACACGAAGGGTTGAGATAACGTCTGACCAGAGTATGTCTAATTGTATTTGTGATAAGTATTCCTTGCTCTGGATTAAGAGTCACTCATCACAATGTTGATTTATTGGTTCTCAAAGTTGTTGCTCTTGATCTCACAGTTTCAGCATGTCGCACCTTACTTACAGCTGGTATCTGCTGTGTTAGTGTTCATCAGCTGGGGGCCTTGGGTTAAGGTTTGTTTCATTGTACTTTATGGTAATGACTTGTAATACAATAAACTCATTGATCATGAAACTGATCTGGCTTGTGTTCCCAGTGTGGTCACCACCTCTATATTTTGGGAGGTATATAATAGGAGCTTATAGCTATTACACATCTATTTTCCCCTCCTCGGGTGGCCAGCCTAGGAGGGAGACATTCCCACACACCCTAGTGACAAGTACAGCATATACTCAAACTCTGAATACAACAGATAACGCAGCTACTCCAACTGCAAGCACAGCAGCTACACCAAATCCAGCAACAAGTACAGCAGCTACTCAAACTCTGAATACAACAGATAACACAGCTACTCCAACTCCAAGCACAGCAGCTACACCAACCTCAGTGACAGGTACTGCAGCTACTCAAACTCCGACCGCAGCAGACAGCGCAGCTACTCCAGCTCCAAGCACAGCAGCTACACCAGCCCCAGTGACAAGTACAGTAGCACGGTTTGAGAGTTCTGAAGGTTTTGAATGGCCTTTGAGTACCCTTGGAACCTGCCTGCTGACTGTGATGGGGATCAGCATGTTGGCACACACACAGAGTGTGTTCTACCCACAACCATTTCGTCTGATCTTGGAAGTTAAGCAGAGTTGGGTTTGGATCTTGTCTAGGATTAGACAATGATATAGGAAGACCAAGAGATTCTCCCCGAGGCTGGAGAGTCATGAGTGGCAGGGTGTGTGGGACAGTATGGGCAAGTATCTAGTCCACTGGGCCCCTCTAGTGCTTTGGAAGCATTGAAGATGGAAGGCAGCTGTATGGAGCCCCAGCAACAAGTTACAGAAACTGCTGAAGGGGCGGGTGAATTATTTTGAGCCTTGTGAGCCCATGACACCTGAGGCCATCAAGGTAGAGATGTAACATAGAGATGGACTCATGACCAAGGGGTGGACTTAGAAATGAACATTATTGCCCAGGTTATTCACGAGTATGAAACATGCTGCAATTAAGCAAGCCAAGCGGTTAAAGCCTCTTTGGTATGGAGGACAATGGCTGAAGTACAAATGTGGGGAGGCCTGGCGGATTGACTACGTCACACTCTCTCCTGCTCTGAAAGACTGTTACAAGAGATGGAGCCAGACATCATGGACCGGAAGAACTCAGCAGCGTTATAGGGATTGGTCCATGCACTAAGGCATGATCTCTCTCTCTGTGTGGAGATATATAAATATATATATATATATATATATATGTATATATATATGAGATAAGAGTGGTGGTATATTGAAAAACGTGAGATCTGAGCATGATGTGAATGGTACAGAATAAGGGGTGGATACTGTCCTGGGTTCAGCAGTAGCAGTCATTTTTCTCCTTCTTAGAAGCTGGTGCAGTGCTGTGGTGTTGACTTTCAGCCTGGGAACAGCGCTGATAACACCGATGTTTTTATTTGTTGCTCAGTAATGTTTACTCTGACCAAGGACTTTATGAGTCTCATGCTCTGCCAGGGAGGAGGGGAAGCTGAGAGGAAGCAGAGACAGGACACCTGACCCAAACTAGCCAAAGAGATATTCCATACCACAGTATGTCATGCCCAGTATATAAACTGGGGGCAGTTACCAGGAGGGTTAGATCACTGCTCAGGTCAAGCTGGGTATCAGTTGGCAGGTGGTGAGCGGTTGTATTCTCTTCCCTTGTTATTTCCCTTATCATTATTATTATTGGTAGCAGTAGCATTTTGTGTTATACCTTAGTTACTGGACTGTTCTTACCTCAACCCGTGGGAGTTACATTCTTTCGATTCTCCTTCCCATCCCTCTGGGAGCGGGGGGAGGAAGGGGAGTGGAGTGAGCAAGTGGCTGCATGGTTGTGGGTTGCCGGCTGTGCTTAAACCACAACAGCCAGGAATTTCTGTTACAGAAACTGGTAGAAACACCACTGGACCTGACCTGAACCAGACAAGCAAATGTTTTGCCACGATTTTACTTTGGCAGCTCTTGATCATAAGTGTCAAATTTGGGCATATTAAGATTCCTGTACAATTTTAATGTTTGGCCTTTTCCATTATGGACAATGAAATAATATTCTTATAGCAGGTGGTTAAAAGACTGCCATCCCATGCGTGTGGGCAGATCATGAAAGTATACCAAAATTTTACACAGATATAGCAAGATAATATTGGTGGCTACCCCTGTCAGGTGAATGGGGCTGTTACTATCCTCGTGGTGAGTGAGAAGTGTGAGGAATGCGGTCATAGGCTCTGAAGAGACTCAGAGGCACAAACAAGGAATTTTTACATTTGTTGACTTTAATTAGAGGAGTTATATAAACAAATCAACAGTCTGGGAGGGAGATAATTTCTATCAGCACCATTCTGAGCAGGACTACATTGTATTTGTTGAAGCTCAGGAACAAAACTTGAATTAATTGAGATTTGAATATTTTGGTTTACATGGATAAACAGGGGAAAACATATTAAAAAATATTAACTGTGATTAATCTGCAAGACCTAGACACAGTCTGGTTTGTGGCTGGAGAGATTAGGGTCATAGATGAGACCCAGACAGCAGACAGATGTGGTAGCTATCTAGCAGCAATTGGTAGGTAGTAGATGTGGTATTGCTGAAAGAAGGTATCTACAAGTAGAACTGGACTGAAACTACTTTGATCAGTAGAAATCTGGGGTTAAAAATCACATGTACTTCCTAAGGCGTGTGCTAAAATGACTCTGTAAGCTCCTCTCCTTGACACACTGGGTAGCAGGTAGCAATCCTGCTTCTCCATCTGTCCTGAATGTCCTAGGCCTAGGATAGCCTGCTGTCATGCTACCCACTTCTCCTTTGCATCTGGAACTTCTGCTGATTAGCACAAGTTCTTATTATGTATTTGCCCAGAGCACTGAATCACTGTGCAGTCTCCACTACCCAGCCCAGCAGACCCTCAGGGACAAAAGCCACTCACTTCAGTAGAGATGTGGTCCATCTGCTCAGGACCAATTTCTTAGTCTTAAAAAAGTTCAGACATTCTTCCACTGTTGTAAGCATCATCATGCTTTAAAACTGATATTTTTATTATACTTTATAGCTATGTGAAAAAATGGATTATCTTGCAAAAGCTAATGAGTTCACCATTGTTGAGATACTGTCTGAGAAAAAAGGAAAATGTGATGTAGGCTATATAGAGGAGCTGGACAAGAGATCATCTGCGATGATGAACACAGAAAGGCTATTTGCTCATGAAGCTGGTTTTATAAAATGACTTATTTATAATAATAGCAGGAGAAAGTCTGTAGTGCTTGAACAAGAAAACATAGTCTCTTTATCAGCCCACTTCATGCTTGGATACCTAATCAAAGACCCACCAGTGAACTGGTAATTGCCATTCATTTTAGTAGGAGGTAGCAGAGGAAGGTAAGGTGCATTCATCTCCCCAGTGAAGGCTCTTGAGATTTAAAAAATAACTGTTGATTTTTTTTTTATTCTTGCATTCAAGATGTTAACTTTTCCATTTTTTTTCTCCCATAGATGTCACTCAGAATCATAAAAAAACCACTTTTTTTTTTCTCTTGGGTATTTTTTTGTTTGTTTGTTTGGTTGGTTTTGGCGTTTTTTGTTGGTTTATTTTTTCTTTATTTTTGAAATTGGACATTGAATTTGGATACAGTACAGTGGCAGCTTCTGGGGCTGTAGGGAAAAGTTGAAATATCACAGAAGTCAATTGTGCTGGTAATGACAACTTTGTGTTCCTAGTCAGTTTTTGATAATGCTCTGTATGCTGTCTGCAATGAGTTAGCTCACATAAAATCTGTCCTGGATGTTTTTTTAAACTGGGGGAGAGCACCACCTGTTCAAAGTCTTTGGATCTTCAAATGAAGAGAACCTCACCAGCAGCAAGACAGTAAAGATTTGCAGCCACGTTGATTCATACTATTTTCTGCCTATATCTGTTTTAGACCAGTAGACATCTTCAGCAACTCTGCTATCTCATGGTCTTAAATAATTTTTGGTAATTTCACATGGCACATTGTTTGACTCTTGTTTGAAATGAAATTATGTACTAGCTAATGCTGTTACAAAAGGAGCATGTGCTGTATTGGTAATGGCAATGATGTGAGCACCAAGTGTGAGCATAACAGTTTTTCAGGGAGTTAAGCAGGACTTAGATGCAAAAATGTAAATTCATTGAAGATTGCCAGATTTCAAAGATAAAACATATGTGATAAATGGATCAGGAAACTCTGATGGAGAACAGGGAAAAAAGAAAAGAGCATGTTGATAGCGTCTCACTGATGGTACTCTCCTTACATTGCCAGGAGGCAACAGATATTTTTGACCTGCCATTTAATGACCTGCCAGAATGAGATATTGCTTGAAGATAATTTTGTAACTGACATGTATCTGTTATTTGCTGCCTTCTTTCATCTGCTAGTTTGTATTATGGTTATAAAACTCTTGGATATATTTTAATCAGTTTAAGAGCAAAGAGCAAGTTGGGGAGACTGGTATGGGAAGCATACTCTAACTCACTGGAATTTGAAAGCCTGAGAAGTTTAGATTTGGTCTGTTGCAGTGTCTGTTTTGTTTTCCAAATGAGGTCCCCAGGAAACATTTCTCTCCCACTCCATGGAGCACCACATGGAGCAGTTTCAGTGCCTACATCCATCCACTGAAGGTGCCTACAGAATATATTTTATCACTGCTGTGTTGGACTGCAGAGAAAAAGAATCATCTGGTATTGATGTACTGAATATAACAGACTAAATTTGGCATTGCTGAGCAGGACTCCTTATTTTCAGTAATAAATATAAATGGCTCAGCTCCAGAAGCAGCTTTTTATTTGTCAGGTGGTTATTCTTTTAATGGAAAAATTGAACCTGGCTGTACTTCAAGTATGTGAACTATTGCTGATCATTCATAAATGTATTTTAATGAACTAGACTACTATGAAGTAATGAAATCTTGTCATGGAGAACATCTATCTAGCAAATGTGCAATAAGTTGCAAAACCAGTCCCTGGAATCTTTCTTCACTGAAATTTACATGAACTCCTGCTGCTGCTGTCCTGTTTAAAGGTTCATAGGGCTTCAACTTTAAAATCAGCATTTTAAAGAATTCTGTATGTAAACATGACTGAGCAGAAAACTGTAATATGTACAGATGACTCAGGCAGAATGACTTTTTGTTCATTTGGCTTCTGTTTTTTAAATATAGAATTATAGAATCATAGAATAGTTAGGGTTGGAAAGGACCTTAAGATCATCAAGTTCCAACCCCCCTGCCATGGGCAGGGACACCTCGCACTAAATCGTGGTCACCCAGGACTCTGTCCAACCTGGCCTTGTACACTGCCAGGGAT
This sequence comes from Pezoporus occidentalis, assembly GCF_034315485.1. Classification (NCBI taxonomy): domain Eukaryota; kingdom Metazoa; phylum Chordata; class Aves; order Psittaciformes; family Psittacidae; genus Pezoporus; species Pezoporus occidentalis. The sequence goes on along the minus strand of NW_026916203.1, from coordinate 941,522 downwards.
GAAGCATTCACAACTTCCTTGGGCAACCCATTACAGTGCCTCACCACCCTCACAGTAAAGAACTTCTTCCTTATATCCAATCTAAACTTCCCCTGTTTAAGTCTGAACAGGTCTGCTGCAAAAGAACCCATCCTTTTCCAAATCATTTTTACAACTGCTGGTACTGGAAGGGAACTAGTGACTGGCCAGGTATTCCTTTCACTTATGTCTGCTAATATGCTTCAACTTCATTGGCATTGCATAAGTACAAACAAAATCAACATCAGTTTCTGATGCATTATTATATCATACCCTTAACAGGACCAAAAATATAGCATCGGAAATCTCTATCTAAGAGGCAGAAGGCAAGAAGCATTGGAAAACCTGTAGCAAGAATAGCCTGGAGACAGCTTAATATTTTAGGTTGGTTGTTTCCATGTACTGGTTCATGACTTTAATATTTAATTCCTACACAGGAGCTCTATGGAAGAAGGGAGAATTTGTAAGTACAAAAGCTTTCTGTACACCTACAGTAATTACATGCATATCAGCATTCAAATTCTGTGTTTTTACGTACACATATCCTGTCATTACTCTTGTAAATGCTGAAGGATCATTTATATCCTCTGGGTGACCTCAGCTTTACCATAAAGACTGGTCCAATGCAGCTTTATTTTTTTTTAAATTTGAACATTAGTGACTATCTAAGCAAAGATTTGACAGATTCATTTGAACAACATACTGACGTGTGATTGTAGCATTTTTGATTTACCGAAGAGTTCTTCACTGAATTTGATATTCAGTATTTCACTGCTTCCATTTCAGTTCAGGTTAAAGAGAAATAAGAAATATTACTTGAGGAAATCAGAATGCCCTTAATCATGTGTCTAAAATTTTTAATGACAACAAAAGGAAATTATAAGTCCTTGTAAAGTGGTTTGTACAGTTAAATGTTACCAAACCTTCTAGATACATTACATAAATCAAGGGTCTAAACTATGATAAGGGTATATACATCAGCAAACTACTGAGTAAGAAATAAACAAGAAAAACTGTTCACATCAGCAATGAAACTGTTCCGCTTTTTGCTTTTGATTATTATATTTGGCCTCCATGGCAAGGTTTTGGTAGTGAGGGGGCTGCTGGTGTGGCTTCTGTGAGAAGATGCTGAAAGCTTCCCCTGTATCTATGTATATATATATCTATGGTAGAGCCCGTGTTAGCTGGCAACAAAACTGGCCTGCCACTGGCCAAGGCTGAGCCCAACAGTGATGGTGTTGTTACGTCTGGGATAACTTATTTGAGACAGGAGAAAAAAACTTCTTCACAACAACAGCTGGAGAGAGGAGTGTGAATATATAGGATCAACAGCCCTGCAGATCCCCCAGATCAGTGCAGTAGGAGGGGAGGAGATGCTCTAGACATTGGAGCAGAGATTCCCTTTAAGCCATGGTACAGCCCATGGTGAGGCAGTTGTGCCCCTGCACAGTCTAGTGCTTGATCAAAATATGTAGCTAAATAGTTAACATTTACATTATAATCAAATGATGTTGTGATATCCATTTGTTTGTTTTTCCACAGAGTATGGTCTTTTCTGGAAACCTTTCTGCTAGCACAAAGTGAGGGTGCTATCATGAAATATTGGGCAGGACACTCAAAGAGACTGGATTTCAATTGAACAAGGCCATATGTGGATGTTTAATCTGAAAGATGCACAATAAAATAATATCAACAAACTACAGTCATTTTCTTGCTCATAAAAGCTGCAGTTTTCCAGAATTTACAGAACTAGAAGCAATTCAATCAGAAATCGTAAGTGACAGTAGTTATTTTTCCTCTTCTGTACCATGTCCTGGGAAGAAGCAGTTTGTGTCTTGCACTTGTTTCCTGTGGCACTCAAGTCACCAGTCACAACTATGGCTACGGCTAGGGTCCTCTCTGACTTCAGCCATTCAAATATGAGCCAAATGAGTGAAACAGAAAATATCTATTCCATACTGGACAGCAACAGTGGGAATTGATGGTTTAAATTGTTTTTCACAACACAATGGGGTTTTAATTGTTTTGCTTGGGGTGAGGGGAGGTTGTAAAATAATACAACTGGAAAGGCAAGAATTACTAGGTAGCCTAGGTAGTAAACTAGCTACCTTATGGAATAGCAGTAGGGATGAACCTTGAGTTTCAGCTCTGTGACTGTAGCAACGGCTATTAACTTCTCCATTAATGGAATAGTTACTGAATTCACTACTGCTACAAGAGGTGCTGAGGTGCTGGTAGTGAAGAGCTGGCTTTACATCTTACAGCATGTCCTGGGTTCAGCAGTAGCAGTCATTTTTCTCCTTCTTAGAAGCTGATGCAGTGCTGTGGTTTTGACTTTCAGCCTGGGAACAGTGCTGATAACACCGATGTTTTTATTTGTTGCTCAGTAATGTTTACTCTGACCAAGGACTTTATGAGTCTCATGCTCTGCCAGGGAGGAGGGGAAGCTGAGAGGAAGCAGAGACAGGACACCTGACCCAAACTAGCCAAAGAGGTATTCCATACCACAGCATGTCATGCCCAGTATATAAACTGGGGGCAGTTACCCAGAAGGGTTAGATCAGTGCTCAGGTCAAGCTGGGTATCGGTCGGTGGGTGGTGAGTGATTGTATTCCCTTCCCTTGTTATTTCCCTTATCATTATTATTATTATTATTGGTAACAGCAGTGGTTTGTGTTATACCTTGGTTACTGGACTGTTCTTATCTCAATCTGTGGGAGTTACATTCTTTCGATTCTCCTTCCCATCCCTCCGGGAGAGGAGCAAGGAAGGAGGGGAGTGAGCGAGCTGCTGAGTGGTTCTGGGTTGCCGGCTCGGCTTAAACCAAAACACAGTAGTAAAAAATATTGCACTGCTGAATTTGGATATAGTTATGCAGAAAAAGAAAAAGCAAGTATCTTAGACTGCTTCTCTCTGCTGGACAACATAGCACAGAGGGATCTGATGAATATTTAGCTGGCTTTTGTTCACAAATCAGCAAAAGGAGCTGCACAACCACTTATTAAAATGAGGTGAGTGGCAGCTGTTTCCCTTCATATGATTCCTTAATGTTTGCTTTGATGCTGGACAAAATATAAATTGCAGGAAATAGAAAAAAAAAAAAAGTTTTTTCTGAAGTATGGTCTCCTAGTTCTTCAATTCATTGCATATGCACCCAAGCTGCTAATGCTCTCATTCCTAAACCTCCTTCTAACCTTCCTCCAAGATGACGTACTACTGAACTGAGGTTGGCCTCCAGCCTACTGCTGTGAAAGCGTTTGCTTCATACAAATACCTGTTTCTCAGAAACTGCTAACATTTCCTTGCTCTCACAGTTTTTATATAATTTCCAGTATGCAGATGTCTGTTATCCAAACACCAAAAAAATGGTAAAATTGTCTTTTCCTTCTTGAAAGGGAAAACAACATTATTAAACACTCTCCGCTTTTTTTCCTTTTTTTTTTGTTTTATTTTGGCTGTGACTCTGTTTTAATAATATTTTCCATTTTTTCAACTTTCTCTATGGCTGTCATCGTTTTAACACTGGCAGAAAGTTTATATTCTTATACGTACATTTTAGAGTTCACTTCATCGGTTGGTGTGAGTTTAAACTGCATAAGAGCAAGGGAGGGGGAAGGGGGAAAGAAAATGTTTTGCATTAGAAACAAGGCAGCATTTTATCCCAGAGAAATTTCTTGAGCAGCTCACAATGGTTAGAAAAGCCAAGGCCCAGTTAGAATTAAACTTGACTAGGGATGTTAAGGATAACAGGAAGGGATTCTACTGGTACATAACAAATAGAAAACAGACTAGGGAGAACGTAGGCCCCCTCAGGAAGCTCTCGGGAGAACTGGCTACGCAGGATTTGGAGAAGGCTGAGGTTCTGAATGACTTCTTCCTCGGTCTTCACTGGCAAAGGCTCTGACCAAACCACCCAAGACTTAGAAGGTAGAGGCAGGGACTGTGAGAATGAAGACCTTGGGCCCACTGCAGGAGAGGATCTGGTTCGAGACCATCTTAAAAATCTGAATGTGCACAAGCCCATGGGTCCTGATGAAATCCATCCACAGGTCCTGAAGGAGCTGGCAAATGAAGTTGCTAAGCCGCTGGCCATCATATTTGGGAAATCATGGCAGTCAGGTGGAGTTCCTGACGACTGGAAAAAGGGAAATATAACCCCCATTTTCAAGAAGGGGAAAATGGATGACCTGGGGAATTACAGACCAGTCAGTCTCACCTCTGTGCCTGGCAAAATCTTGGAGCAGATTCTCCTGGAAAGCATGCTAAGGCACATGAAAAACAAAAAGGTGTTTAGTGACAGCCAGCATGGCTTCACTAAGGGGAAATCCTGCCTGACCGATTTGGTGGCCTCCTATGATGGGGCTACGGAACTGAGGGATAGAGGTAGAGCAGTTGATGTCATCTACCTGGACTTGTGCAAAGCATTTGACACTGTCTCACACGACATCCTTGTCTCTAAACTGGAGAGACATCAATTTGATGGATGGACCACTCGGTGGATAAAGAACTGGCTGCATGGCCACACGCAAAGAGCTGTGGTCAATGGCTCAATGTCCAGCTGGAGACCAGTAACGAGTGGTGGCCCTCAGGGGTCAGTGTTGGGACCGGTCTTGTTCAACATCTTTGTTGGCGACATGGACAGTGGGATTGAGTGCGCCCTCAGCAAGTTTGCAGATGACACCAAGCTGTGCGGTTCGGTTGATATGCTGGAGGGAAGGAATGCCATCCAGAGGGACCTTGACATGCTTGTGAGGTGGGCTGATGCCAACCTTATGAAGTTTAACCATGCCAAGTGCAAGGTCCTACACCTGGGTTGGGGCAATCCCAGGCACAGCTACAGGTTGGGCAGAGAAGAGATTCAGAGCAGCCCTGTGGAGAAGGACTTTGGGGTGCTGGTTGATGAGAAAATGAACATGAGCTGGCTTCAGTGTGCACTCACAGCCCAGAAAACCAACCGTACCCTGGGCTGTGTCAAGAACAGTGTGACCAGCAGGTCGAAGGAGGTGATCCTGCCCCTCTACTCTGCTCTTGTGAGACGTCACCTGCAATATTGTGTGCAGTTCTGGTGTCCTCAACATCAGAAGGACATGGAACTGTTGGAACAAGTCCAGAGAAAGGCCAAGAGGATGATCAGGGGACTGGAGCACCTCCTCTATGAAGACAGGCTGAGAAAGGTCAGGCTATTCAGCCTGGAGAAGAGAAGGCTGCATGGAGACCTCATAGCAGCCTTCCAGTATCTGAAGGGGGCCTATAGGGATGCCTAGGAGGGACTCTTCACTAGGGACTGTAGTGACAGGACAAGGGGTAACAGGTTAAAACTTAAACAGGGGAAGTTTAGCTTGGATATAAGGAGGAAATTCTTTCCTGTGAGGGTGGTGAGGCACTAGAATGGGCTGCCCAGGGAGGTTCTGAATGCTCCATCCCTGGCAGTGTTCAAGACCAGGTTGGATGAAGCCTTGGGTGATATGGTTTAGTGTGAGGTGTCCCTGCCCATGGCAGGGGGGTTGGAACTAGATAATTTTAAGGTCCTTTCCAACCCTAACCATTCTACGATTCTATGTAATAATGGCAGATGACCTCCAGTTGAATTTTGTGTGAGCAGGGATAAGAGAGGTAAGTGTGCTTCACTCAAGAAGGGCTATGTGTACCTTCTATGGGTCCTACTAAGTGACTTTTGATGTGTGAAGCCTCGCCTCAAGGGTTCAGTTTATTTGGATTTAATGACTCACGTAGGCTTGTGGATCAGCTTTATGAACCAAAGGGTGCTGTTTGATCCTGCAAAATGAAAGGGGATGCTTCAAGTATCCTTCTATATTCTAGAAATCCAAGGACTGAATGACCTAAAGAGAGACAGAATGATATGTGCTGTGTCTATGCTGCAAAGATAACTGTTCTATGTGTCCTCCTGCAATAACTATAAAATTGCCCTGTTACCGGAGGCCTACAAAATGTGTTTCATGGATGGCTGCATCACATTGTTTTCTAACAGTTCATCTTCAGGCAATCATTGTTCTTTATGTTTTTTTCCAGGTATTGGGAAAAACGTTCCTTACTTCAAAACGTATGAGTAGGGTTGAAGCAAAAGGGTGTGTTGCTACTGTCATTCTTTTTCCCTACTGACACTCTACAAAGGATCTCCCTGTTCTTCTTCTTTGTTTTCTTGCATAAACACATCTCCTCACTTCTGATGCCCTCTCCTTACACTGTGTTCATTCTTACCTGATTTACTGAATCTTTTCACATACCCAGCTGATGGAAGAATCTGGTTTAAATTTATGGGTGGCAGGAGAGGGGCAAGAGACTGCACATCTGTTGCATGTCTTTTTTGTTCATAAAAACTGCTCCCTCAGTAAAAGAAGCATGCCTCCTTGACCTGCCTTTTCCCTCTGAGTTTGTAACCTGAGTTTGGTGGCAGGAAAATTATGATATTTGTAGCTACGTAATGAAATTTCACACATAGTATGTCACAAACACATACATGAAGTTTTATCTGTGGTTTAGTTTCATGTCCAATAATGACAGTGCAAATCTTAATGTTCTTAACATAGATCTGCGTGGAACACAGTGCTTTTGAAGCATTGCCTTTGGTTTCCTGGAGACTGAGAGGCATTAGTGTGCTGGTTACACGCAGTGCGCAACCTGAAGACTTTCTTTAATTCCATACGGACATATTCAGATATTGTTATTCTAATTTTTTAAGCAAGCGGAGCTCCTGCAGAATAACGTGCAGTCAATTTTCAAGTACTAGGTTGTACAATCCAGCTCACTTCGGCACAGTTTTAAGGAAAGTCAGATGCTTTCACATAAGCAGCCCAGTACAAAAAATAAAGATAAAAAATCCCCTGGTGCTATGGCAGTCATTAAGGAGTACATAAAGGTTCATGGTAAACATTTCCAGATTATCTGAGATGTGAATCTGATTACAGGTGTTACAGGAATCTGTGGGTAGAAAACATAATCTTACTACACTACAACAGAAACATGTGGCCTTTGGGTTACAGAACATGTTAGGTATTTGACTAAAGAAAAATATGATAGTGAATACCAGTCTTCAAAGTGCGCTGATTGGCCATTTGTGTGTGTGTGTATGATCATACACAGACATACATACACGCACAAACATCATACACACACTGATGTTTCCATCATCAGTGACCATTTCCTACCTCAGGAGATGCTGTCAGAAAATGTCATAAGGAAAAATTGTCACCTAGCAAGCAAAGCTTTATGAAGAAAAGTTCTACGCTGACCAGCAGAGACAGAGTGAGACAGGGAGTTGGGAAGAAGCACAAGCAACAGTGAGCCAGCTGCTTGTCTGCTGCTCTGGCACTGATCTCAGCCCCCTCATGATAGGTGATTTGGGCACAAGGTTCATCTTGAAGGAATTTTGGAGTTTCTATCAAACTGGCTTGCATAGAACTTGGGATACTTTTTCCTGACTTTCAAATAGGGATTTGGAAATAATACAAATATCAAATTAAGATGGGGATCTACATTTTAATTTTATAACAGCAAAAAGTAAACTTGAGAGGAAGGGGCATTAACTCTCATCTCATTTATCTTTTTTATCCTTTCCTACCATGAAAAGAGACCTGATTTAGCAGATATTTCTTCTATTATCTTCTTAAGAAGAGAGAAGCATTTCTCTTTTAAAGTCTTTGAGAAATTAAGGAGATTCAGTGTTAATATTACTTGCCCCCTCCTAAGTAAGGAAGCTGGGGAATAGTAAAAGACAGACTTGTTTATGGGGGGAAACAAACCATCTTGGAAAACACTAATACACCTGAACTGACACAACACTGAACAGGATACCAGGCTTTATTTGAGTGAGGAATGCAATGTTTAAAAACAGGCTAGTGGATCGTAGTTGAAAATTGGAGGACTTCTGTCATTTCTGCTGCACAGGGTCGCACGTGGTCCATTTTACCTCATGCCTGCGCTTACATGACAGTACAAGTGGGTGTAATAGCATGGAGAGGATGTGAATAGGATTGATCTGGCATACTATGCATGCGAGGCACACACAACTGCTGTTTTATTCCAGCACTATGCCAACAGAAACTGCCCATATAAAGGCACTTCTGGCTAAGATTTTTACAGCCAGGGTTACAAAATACTGTATCACAACTGCATACATTTCATAACCTGCAGATTTCATAACCTGTTTAAGAGTGGCACGGCAGCACAGCGATTTTGTTTCTTTATGGCTTCTTTAAGTTCTGTGGTGGGAAGGGAAGCTGTATTTTTTTCGTTTGCAGTCACGTTTGTGCACCTGTCAGTCTCTTTGCCAGCGCCAATTGTTTTGTTCAGTCACTGCCTCCACACCCTCCTCCCCAGCTTTCATTTCACAGCGAACGCTGACAGAGAAATCCTGAGCTCCCGCGTCTCACCCTGACAGCTCATCCCGGATTTGGAACTGCCATAATGGTGCAGCATAATGGGGTGCACCCGCCTCGCCGGGGGCGGTGCATCCTTCTCGGCCGCGGCCGAACAGCAGCACACCGGGATTCCATTCCTCCCCTCGCGAAGCTGTGTCCCCCTGGAGCTCCGTCTTGCCGTCCGTGGGGCCGCTCCAGGCAGGATGCTGCTTTCAGTCCGCCCTGGGGCTCGCTCCCTGAAACCGGGGAGTGCCCGCGGGCCCGCACCGCCTGGAAAGCATCGCCACCGGTGCGACCCCCGAGCTAGGCGGCTCCTTGCGCAGCCGCCGCCGTGCTCGCCCCCCGCCCCGCCCCAGGCCCGCCCCTCCGGAGGTGTCCCCACCGCCCCTCACGGCTGGGGACGCTGCTGCTGCAGCCAGGTCCGGCCCGGCGTGGAGGAGAAGAGGGGAAGGAAGGAAGGGGAAAAAAAAAGGACAGAGAAAGAGAGAGGGGGGGGAAGGAAGGAAGGAAGGAAGGAAGAAAGGAAGGAAGGAAGAAGGGAGGGAGGGAAGAGGCGAGGAGAGGGAGAGGGAAAGGGAGAAGGAGAGGCCCATCGTCGCCAGCCGCCTTGTTCTTCTGTTTTCTGCAGCGGAGGAGGGGGCAGCCCCCGACAGGCGTCCCGGCATGCTGAAAGTCACCATGCCTTCTTCCTCCTCCTCCTCCTCCTCATCATCCTCTTCCTCCTCCTCCTCCTCCTCCTCCTCCTCCTCCTCCTCCTCCGGCTCCTCAGCCACCGGCCGCCCCGGGTCCGCCGCTCCCGACTACTGGATCGATGGCTCCAACAAGGACACCCTGGCCCACTACTTCGAGCTCGAATCCGAGCTGGGACGGTGAGTCGCGACAGGGACAGGGACGGGGCTAACACTGGGGCTCCACTCCTCTGCGGCAGGGCTCGCTGTGGCGAGAGCGGCAAAACTTTGTTTTGTGTGAACGGCGGCGGGAGAGCTTGTGGCTTTCACTACGTGTAGCCTTTCGAAGGAAAATTACACCTCTTGGGAGCCACGCTGTGCAAATCCTCAAGAGAAACGAGTGATGTTCAGGAGAAGGTGTCAATCCCTTCCGGCAGATGCTGATCCGCATGAACGTTGGTCAGGTTACCTGTGTATTTGCATACCTAATACTGTATCAGCTGAATGGTAGGCATCACTTTGAGAGCACTAAAATGCCAGCTTATTCATAGTCTCACTTCATTTGAGACCTCTTACTGTTATCACCATTGTCAGCACCCTTAGACCTTGTGCTGCTGGAACTCCCGGCTGAGACAGGAGTCTGTGAACAGGCCTCTGTTAGCGGAGTCTTCTCAGTGGAGTGCAGCACAGACGAGCGGGTGGTGCATGTTCATTCATGAATTCTGCCCTACATGCTTCTGCCTGGCAACTTAAAGGTCCCAAGAGTTCAGCTTTTTTAAAACCAAAGCCCAGTGTAAAATGCTGTTGCCTATACCTAATGTGCAATTTTTACTTTCCAGTTACAGTTGTTGGTTCATGTTGAATCTGTGGGTAGAAAATAAACTGTAAAAAAGAAGAAAAAAAAAGTGGAAAGCAACTTTTTAAAGGGTTAAAGGGTTTATAATAACTAAAATCTGTAAGTCAACAGGTAACAAATAGCAATTATTAGTTTTGCCAGTGACAGGGGGATCCAGACGTCTAATGACAGTGAAATCCTGGATGACTGTGGGAAATGTTCAGGTGATAACATGGTTGCCTTGGTACTGTATTTTTGCATGCAATGGAAGTTGCGGCTTACCCGCCATACCTGTGCTTGTTGTGCTGTAACTGATAGGTGCAGGAAGATCGGTAGAAATACAATGTATCATTCTTGGCTTTCTGGCTAGGTCTCGAGCATCTGCAGGTACGTCTTTGCCACTGTTGCTACTCATGCTAGCCGAAATTAAATAGGCATAAGTTATGTACACTTGGCACATTTATACTTGACTTCACTGCACACCTATGCAAAAACATAAAAATGTAAAGCAGTAAATATTGTTGTGTCAGTTTTGTGTCCAGAATTGACAAAAAAAACAAACAAAACCCAAAACCAAACCATGCATACTGCTAATTAGCAGCAGTTGATACCAACTCTGTCATCTGAGTTAGTACTGTTACGTGTGGTCTGTCTAAAATCCTTTCAGCATGCATGATAGGGACTGTGGACTTTATGTAAGAATAGTCTGTATCAGTGATACATCATGCGTTTACTGAGTACCTTGGAAAGGGGTTTTAAAAGACCTCTCTTTCTAAGGAAGCAAGGGTTAATGAAAGCTGAGGTGCAGTGGATTTTTCTGCCTTGCAAGGTGAGACAGTAGATGCTGAAACCCTAACAAAAGGATTGAATAAGGAAGATAACCACACCCAGCTAGTGTAGAGATGTTGGCTACTAAATCTGCTTTGCTGTCAAACAGAAATAGGAAATAAGATTTAAAGCAAAAACAGAAGTTAATAACTATCTTAGTCAAAGACTATAAGGTAGGGAATGGAGAGAGAATTCTTGGAGGAATACATGCTCCAAGGGAAAATTACACTAATGGGTATAGCAGTGAGATCTCAGTCCTTAGGTCCCAAGGCTAGATTTGAGATCCTTTAGGAGACAGCATCCAGAGTGTTGATGCTTATCTCAGCCCTCCTCTGACAGCCTAGGTGTATCTTACAAATCTGTAAGGGACATCCAACAGTCCCTCTTGGTTCCTAAGTGTAATATAAAACTATTGTTTTCTCTTGGTAATCTTGTCTCCAACCTTTTAATAATAGAGATGATTTTGAGTACATCTACAAAAACATATTTATTGCTTACTTTAGTGGTGGTGAAAGTATATTGGCTGAGGCTGAAAAATATGAATATGTAATCTGTTCAGATACAATAAAAATAATACACTACAAGAACCAACGTGAGACTCTGTGCTAAAATATCTTTAACAAATACAGAGATTGGAAGAGGTCATCTGTCAAATGCGAAGACCTGCATTTAGACAGCTATTGCCAAGTATGGGAATTCCCCTTAGGAAGGAGTGTCTTTTCTGCAAAGTATGTGTGGAAAATCGCTGATCCATGGTGGTCAGTAATTCTTCCTTTTACAACAACTAAGGAGGCATGGGAGAAGAGAAGGAAGGTACTGCTACCAAGAAAAACAGTAAATGCCTAAAAGCTTGGGTAAGAGTAAACAGCTGACTTTCAATAGTGGAGTTCTACAAGGATCAGTTCAGGTGTCTGTGTTGCTTAACATGGTCAGAAATATAGGGGGTTGAATAATTATATTTTCTGGCCTAAGTTATTAAGGGTTTTAAAAACAGTGTTCCCTATAAAGAATTGCAGAAAAACCTTATTGGACCGTTAGGGCATTTAAATGGTGGATGAAATCCAGTTTAGATAAAACAGGGGTGGAGGAGAAACCACGTGGTTGTTTATATCCTATAGTGAGGTTAAGACAGAGATCTACCGAGATGCCGACATGGAGACAAGAGATCTATGAACACCTAGCTGAGGTGCTTGTTTGCGGTTTTCTTTGGTGAAACCTCCACAAGGCATCCGACAAAGCTAGCAAGTCAAAAAAGAGCCACAGGTAAGGCCGTTTCAGCACACTGTGTAGTTACATGGTGGAACTCCCCCCTAGTGGATATATATGCGCTAAAGGTTTCCGTGTGTTTAACAGGCAACTAGGCAAGTTTACCTTCAGGAAATCCGGTAAGACTGATTAAGCATGAAGATACTAACTACTGAACTGTAAATTCATCTGTTGAACATTGTGAGAATATTCTTTGACAGTACTGACGTAGGTTTGCTCTATTCCTATAGTTTTCTTGAGACATCTGTGTTTAGCCACTATTAAGAGACACTGTTCTGGGCTAGACATGCTTTTATTCTGACCCAGGACACCTATTTTTCTGTCCAGCTGAAATCCTAGCTAGTTCACCTTCCTTTTAGCTCATTTCTGACAATGCAGGAGGGGAGGTAAGGGGAGAAGGGAGCGTGTGTGTGTGTACCACGTAACTGGAATTCAAAATGCTGTAAATCTTAAATTTTGGCCTTTGTTTTGCAAAGAGTATCTATTCATTCTCTGAGAGTTGCAACACTGGTGAATTATTGACATTGGAATTTCATTGTAAGTGTATTTCATCTAAAAGATTATTTTGCACTTCCCCTTGGAAAAAAGATTTTAATAATTTTAAGTTCTAAACTTGTATGTTACTTAAAGGCTAAAACCTTTTGTTAGCTTTATATAGCCCTTGGTGCATTTTTTGGTACAGAGTTTCTGAATTCAGGATTAGTCTAAAAATGGTATTCAAGTGAAGAAGAAATTCAGTAACAATTTTTGATACTCAGCAATATGATGAAAAAGGTATTTATTAGAATTTTAGTTATGGAATTTTAGTTATCATTCACTCTCTTGCACCAAACTACATAACTATTTGAATTTAAACTAATGTTGTTATTGTAGGTATATTTTAGATCTGTTAAATGGTCAAGAGCAGCTGGAAGTATGCCTTAGGATTTTTAGGTTAAATAAAATAATCATAACAAAAAACACCCCAAGAAAATTTACAGGCATTTTTCTTTGTGTAAGAATGATAAAACAGGATCTTCCAAAGTTACCTTTTTGTTTGTGGGCAGTCTTTCAATTGTGTGATCCTTGCAGAGGACCTGAAACTGAAAGGCACTGAGTACTTGCAACTTACATATAGGTAGTTTCTATTCTTGAGTTTTTAGCACAGAGTTTAAATTCAGTGTGCTGTTCGAACTGAAGATTTCTTAAAACCATAGAATAGTTTGGGTTGGAAGAGACCCCCAAACGCCATCCAGTCCAAACCCCCTGCAATGAGCACGGCCCTGTTCAGCTAGATCAGGTTGCCCAGAACCACATCTGGTCTGGCCTTGGGTGTCTCCAGGGATGGTGCATCCACCACCTCTCTGGGCAACCTGTGCCAGTGTTTCACCATTCTCACTGCAAAAAATCCTCCTCCCCACATCCAGCCTGAATCTCCCCTCTTCTGCTCCAAAACCATTTCCTTTTGTTCCATTGCAACAGACCCTGCTAAAAAGTCTCTCCCCATCTTTCTCACAGGTTCCTTTTAAGTACTGAAAGGCCGCAATAAAGTCTCTCCAGAGTCCTCCCCTCTTCACGCAGAACTTGTGAGTTCTGTCAGAGTAGCATCTACTTTTTTAATGGCAGTAGTAAATGAAATCAGGTAACTCCTTTGTATCAGCATCATTTCATAGAAATGGATTGGTTTTGTGCTTGATGCTTTGAAGTTGAAACATGTTTTGCTTTGAAAGTGTGCCAATTATTTTCCCTTCCATTCCTTAAAAAAAAAAAAAAAATATAGAGCCTTTTCTCTGTTCTCCCACATAATTTGTTTTGCAGACTGCCATGTTTGTTTTGAAATCAGTTGCTCAGTTTGCTTTGGGGTACTTTTGAAGTAGGTCAGTTCCTCCTTCAGTACCTTTTTTTCCTTTCTTGCTTGTGACTTTTGGTAATGGAACTGAGGATTTCCCAAAGAGACACAGGCATGCAGTTGGTGGCACATGGTGTTAGATGTCTGGATGTGAGCATGCAGTGCTTGGCTGAACCAGGATGAGGATTATCTTTGAGCAGAAACTGCCTGTGTAGGTTTGACTGTCCTCCAGGTCATGTTGTTGCATGATACAACTTGCTTATTGCACTCACACCTTCAGGTAAACAGGAAGCATTTTCATGCAGGCAGTTCCTGATGATGGAGAAAGTTGAAGATGTGGATCTGAGGCCTCATTTGCAGCTGCTGTGGTAGGTATACTGGACCTCACTTCACAGTAGGAAGACAGGAGGTACAGAGAGCATGATGCACTTTTGATAGTGGCTAAGGTGGCAGGTGGATGTGGAAAGCAGTCGTCTTCATGCATTGCGTCAGCTCGCATAAACCTAGTTGACGATTTTACCTTCCTTTTCCTCTTGAAGGGGTTCTGTCCACCTCATCTTTTCTTTTGAAAAATGGCCTAAGCGTTTGACCATAGGCTCTTGTACAGTGATCGCGTGCTTTGCTCCTACTGAAGCAGTGCTGTTGTGGACAAGACAATCAAATGCTAAACTGGGCAGAAAGAGGATGTCAGATTTTTGTTAAGCGAGACACTGTTCTAAAAAGGGGGAAGTCAGCCCCTATCAAAATGCGCGACTACGGAGAGTCAAAAGTAAAAAATTATATGAATCAATGAATGCTTTCTGTGGAAGCTCTATAGCTTCTTAAACGAGTGTTTCAGATTAAATTCCTCATTTAGGTATCATGAACCAGGCTGAATAGCCTGGGTTTTGACAACTAAAATTCTTTATTCAGTGCAGGGAGAGAATTTTCTTCAGCTTTTTTGGTTGATGCAGAATTAAAAAAATGGATGTTGAAAAAGCAAAAAAGATACAGGTCACTTGAGGCTCTAGCTATGGAGAAAAATAATCTCTTAGAGTAGACATTCTGAACCTTGCCAAGAAAGATTGTCATTGAGTCTGTTGTCCAAATATCTATCTTAGGTGCTAAGTTGCTTGTCTAAACATTATCTCTCTGCATGTTTCTTATTTAGAAAATAAGAAAGCTTTTTTGGGTATTTGTTGGCACGCTTGACACTGCTTATTAGAAAATGAGTTTTTTAGGTTTTACAGACAGTTGTTCAAACCTGTTTACAGCTGGGATTTGTGGCAAAAGCATTGCTCTGCTGCAGTCAGGAATTTTGCATTGAGTTGCAGACTTTACTAGGGCTCAGAAAACAGATAATAAAATACACAATTTTTTACAATGGCTTAGTTTTATATCTGATTCTTGTTAATATTGTGACTAAGGAATTGTTTCCATCATGGCATGATGGAAAGTAGGTTTATTGATTCAGTCAGCTATGGACCAACTGTTTGCCTGTTAACACTTGTGAACAGTCATGTCAGAGAAGCTACCTATTGTAGCTACCTTCTGTCAGGAATATATTTATGCTTGTTTCATAATGCTGTGTCTGTAAATAAACAGATTGCTTACATTTTAGTACAATTAGTAATGTTGGTGTGGTCTCACGTCAACAGAAGGACTATGGGAGTGTGTCCAGAGGAGGCTGACCAAGATGGTGATGGGTCTTGAGGGCAAGACTTAGGAGGAGTGGCTGAGGCCACCTGTTTTTTTCAACCTGGAGAGGAGAAGGCTGAGGGTGACCTCATGGCAGTCTACAGCTTCCTCATGGAGGACAGTGGAGGAAAAAGTGCTGATCTCCTGTCTGGTGGCCAGTGCATGACATGAGGAAATGGAATGAAGCTGAGTCAGGGGAAGTTCGGTTGGACATCAGGGAAAAGTTCTTCACTGAGAAGGTGGTCAACCACTGGAATGGGCTCTCTGGGGAAGTGCTCATGGCGCCAAGCCTGCCAGAGTTCAAGGAGTGTCTGGACTTACTCACATGTTTAATGTAAAGTAGTCCTGCAAGGAGCAGTGAATAAGACTCAATGATCCTTATGGGATCATCGAGATATTCTATGATTCTGTGATCTAAGTAATAACTGTATTATATAAAAAACAGTTTAAAAAAAGGTTTTCTTCTTCTAAATATGAACTTAAATAAGCTACTGATTAAACCATATATTTTTGTGTCTCAAATTACAGAAGTGCTAAGATTTTATTTGTAACATTGTATTACACCAGTCCTATTTTTAAAAAGTAATTTGTGGGTGCATCTACACTGAAGTTTTAATTTGTATCAGGAGTGACTTTTATGAAACAAATGTCATAATTATCCCCTCTCACTATGCTTTGCTTTGCATCAAGGGGTGTTCTTGGAGCGCACAGAACAGCCTGAATGTAGTGAACCAGAAGATGAACTTCAGGAGCACTTAATCCACTCTAACCTTTTATGAGCAGCCAGTTCACAGGACCAGATGATGGCTTATCTGATGTGAAACCTGCTTAAAAGTTTGTGTTGGTACCAGCATGTTGCCACCATTTGTAACACTGGTGTGCGCATGCTGCGCTGCACTTCTTGCTATTATTATTCTTGCACTTGATTATATGCGCTGGTGGTACTGCATTTGAATCTAATGTAGTTAATCTGCAAGTTGATTAGTCGGGTGCTTGTGATTTCATGCATTGGACACAACGCACAGGTCAGCCTGCTCAGGTTTTAATTAACTTAGAAGCTAAATGAAATATATATTGTATAAGTAAAAATTCAGCACTTAAAGTGGGCAGTGGAAAATTAGTCATTGCCGAGTATTGCATTATATCTGTATTCTTATTAGGTTGTGTACTCAATGCATTGCTCTGTCAATAAATAGAGCTGTTACCTTTTTTCTGTAATAGAAATGCTGAGGAAGTTTTGAGTAGCTGGAATGAATAGGTGATCATCGTGTGTAATTTTCTCAGCTTTCTTGTACTTAAAGAGGAGCTATTAATAATAAAAATTATATTAGAGAGTTTTTACTTCTTTATTTTCAAGTTAGTGAAATGAGTTAATGACTGGTTGTAAAAGCTGTCATTTGTACCCATTTTTTTTTTAAATGGGGCAGACAGGGAAATACTAAATACTACAAAAGACATTGGACAAACCAAGAGCAGCACCACTGTATCTAAATGGAAATGCAAAAAGCTTTTAATTACCCTTTCACAGCATGAGTGTCATTGTACTGTAAAAAGAATATCTCTCGTGAAATTGGTGGTTATCCGGTTAGTAAAGATCTGCTTATTGTGGGGAGAGGAAGCATGGTAAGAATGCATAAATGAACAAGTCAACAGCAAATACACAAGTCTAGATGTTTGAATTCTGCTTCATTGTGAAAGCACAAGGGAGTCTGTGTTCTTTCTTTTTATGCAATCTTAACTCCAACTGATGGTTCGTATGTATTGTACACACATAGATAAAAATAGTCAGAAGTAGGGGTCAAACATAATGAAATTGTTCTTTTAGCTTGTTAGAGAGGCAGTACATCTGAAATTGAATAAGTATTTTTGTTGCAGGCGATAACAGGAGAGGAATTACTTGGCTTGAACCACCAAATTACATGGTCAGAAATATGCTAATTCTTACACAAGTGAAGTAATCACCCAAACAACTTTTAAGTTGTACCTTTTAAGTTGCCTTCCTTTCATGTGTGCAGTTACCCATGCTAGAACTCAAGAACCATAAAATGTAAAGTAAAAGATACAGAAGACGGGAACCATGTTGAGGAAAGAAAAACCCCCCAAAGCATGCTGCCTTTTCACAGTTAACTGTCTATTTATCATGGCTTTTTTGGGGGTATAAAGCAGTGGTAAAAGCAAGACCAGGTTTTATAATGCACAGCCTCAAAAAACAAAGTTAAAATTTAAGCCAATCAACAAACGTATAGTATGTGCTCCAATGCATACCTCGCTGTGAGTATCTGTATGCCACAGATAAGATGCCTGCGCTGCAACTTTACCTCAGAACTGATGTCGTCTCTACAGTCCTTTTCCCCAAACTCTTCTCAGTAGAAAAATGTGATGAATCTTTCTTCTGGCTCCTCTCAAGGCATTGTGGGAAAGAAAAATAATAAAAAAGCACTTGGTTGGGTTTAAGGAGGAGGTATCATTCAAAAACATGGTGTATGTCTGCTTCCACTCCCTCCCCCACCCTCTAGCAATAATTTTTCCCTCCTACCAGTATTCCTAGTTTCTTCTTAATTCAGATTATCATAAATATACCAGTATTGCTACTTGTTTTCAGTCTTTTCATCTTCACAGCATATGTGTGTCTGCCACGTTCACTGCCTTTGGGAACTGATGCTGCAACTTAAAATACTGAATTGACTGTGGTTATATTCATAAAGATTACCCCAATTGTTCCACAGACTTTGGCAGAACTGAGTAACACATAAACGGAAATGTTCTACAAATGTCTTAATTTTATGTCCTGTAGTGAGGCAGCATGGCCTCATGTGACTTAGGGGGTGTGTCAGTCAATCAGATCAGTCACCACAAATTGTGAATTGCTCGTTGACATTTGTTCATTTGTTAGAAACCTCAAATGCTAATATTAGTAAATAACAAATTCATGTAAAGAAGTTGAGATTAGGTCAGAAATGAAATGCAGGAATTCCAATTTAATTTAGTTATTTTTATGAACAGTTTTGCACTCATGAATGAATGGAAATAAAAAAGTGTGTCAGTTCTCAATGAATATCCATGGAATAAGAAGTCTGGTATTATCTTGAAGTACTTCTGAAATATTATTCATACTGATTTTTCTTTAAATAATCCTTGTTAACAGAGGCACCTGCCAGTACCAAAGAATGTGCTGTGGTCTTATTTGTGTCTAGCTGTAAAAAAATTTAATACTATCTTGAAAGGAGTGGACATTCTTACCCCTTCTGTGAAAGGCTGAGCATGAATTGTGCGACTTTCAGTTGATAGAGACCTTCTAGCTGCTTTTATCGTGTGGAGAAAAGTTGTTTGAATTTCATTCAAACTTAACAAAATACCTCTTTCAGATTCTCTGTATATACAAGATAGTGTTTGCTATTTCTGATTTACTGGGTGTCTAACATTTTGGACCAATGAGAGTGTGTTAAAATCCTGTTTTCGGCCAGAAATTATTTCAATGCTTTTGGCACACATTTATTTATTTATTTATTTATTTATTTATTTTTAATATGGTGGTATTACATATTTTTATATTTTTGCAGAGAAAATGGATGTCTTGGTAAGGCTTATAAAGACTCAAAGTCTGCCATGGATGAGTACTGACTTTTTTCTTCCTTTCTTTTTACCCTATTGACATATTTTCTAGATTAATGAACTGCAATTCTGATTGTTCAGATGTTTGTTTTCCTGTTGGAGTACGTGGTTATCAATTTTCTATATTGTACAATAATGATTTTCTAAAACTGAATACAAAACATGTTGAGTACTCTGGCATCATTATTGTGATCTTAAGTTCAGAGACCTGCAAGATACTTGTGCATGAATGTTTTTACCTGCTAACTTTGTGGAATTTCATTAATAATTGATGAAAGCTAAGTAAGATTAGTAATCAGTTGCCAGACTGGGACAATGTGTAATCAAAAATCTGCAATGAAAAGAGATACCCTAAAATTTACTGGCATGTTTTCTGGTCTGACTATTATGAAAACGCCTCTGTAATAACTCCATAATAAATATGTAGGTAAATTTTTTTTTCATTTAAATTCAAATAACTTCTTTATGCATAATTCGTATCACAGGTGTTCAAAGCCAAGTGGAACAGGAATAAAATTGAGTGAAAAAGCAGGTTTATTCATTACTATAAAAACTTGCTCAGATTTGATTTGATTTGCAGTAGCATAAAAAGAATATGTTTCTATTTTCCGAGAATCATTCATTTCAAATAACAAAACAACCTTGGTAATCTCCTCTGCTTATCCTCCTCCTTGACATAACAGCATCTTTTTGACCCTTTGAATCTTCAGCTTGTCTAGTTAAAAGACAATAGCCCACGTTACTGTAAAGTAGCTTCAGCAGCTTCAGATCTAGCCTAGTCCATTTTTATTGTTCTTGTCACATTTACATATTAACCCCAAATATTTTAACCTCTTCACATTCTTTTTCTGCATGACTATAGAAAAGATGAAATGTTGTTTGTGATGGAAACACTCATATGTATTTCCCTTGCAGATAACTGTCTAAATTAGAGCTGGCAATTTATTCTTCAAATAAGTAGCCCAACATACCTTACTTTTTGTCTTCTGCCAGTCCCTATTTTGTGAACTGGCTATGTTTGCTATTTTTGAATGAATACAATAAATAATTACTAGGCAGTTTGTTTAAATAATTTGCCATTGTACTTCTTATTAACTGTATCGAATAATTAGTAGGACCATTTGATTGTGGTTTTCCCTAGTCAAAACCAACACAGCGTAATGATTAGAAGGATGTTAGTTATAGAATCATAGAATTATAAAATAGTTAGCGTTGGAAGGACTTTAAGATCATCCAATTCCAACCCCTTGCTATAGGCAGAAACACCTCACACTAAACCATGTCGCCCAAGGCTCTGTCCAACCTGACCTTGAACACCACCAGGGATGGAGCATTCACAGCTTCCTTGGGCAACCCATTCCAGTGCCTCACCACCCTTACAGTAAAGAACTTCCTCTTTATATCCAATCTAAACTTCCCCTGTTTAAGTTTTAACCTGTTACCCCTTGTCCTGTCACTACAGTCCCTGATGAAGAGTCCCTCCCCAGCATCCTTGTAGGCCCCCTTCAGATACTGGAAGGCTGCCATGGGGTCTCCACGCAGCCTTCTCTCCTCCAGGCTGAGCATCCCCAACTTTCTCAGCCTATCTTCATACAGGAAGTGCTCCAGTCCCCTGATCATCCTCATGGCCCTGCTCTAGACTTGTTCCAACAGTTCAATGTCCTTTTTATGTTGAGGACACCAGAACTGCACACAATACTGCAGGTGAGGTCTCACAAGAGCAGAGTAAAGGAGCAGGATCACCTCCTTCGACCTGCTGGTCATGCTCCTTTTGATGCAGCCCAGGATACAGTTGGCTTTCTGTGCTGTGAGCTCGCGCTGAAGCCGGCTCATGTTCATTTTCTCGTCAGCCAACACCCCCAAGTCCTTCTCTGCAGGGCTCCTCTGAATCTCTTCTCTGCCCAATCTGTAGCTGTGCCTCGGATTGCCCCAGCCCAGGTGTAGGACCTTGCACTTGGCATGGTTAAACTTCATGAGGCTGGCATCAGCCCACCTCACAAGCATGTCAAGGTCCCTCTGGATGGCATTCCTTCCCTCCAGCATACCAACCAAACCACACAGCTTGGTGTCATCGGCAAACTTGCTGAGGGCGCACTCAATCTCACTGTCCATGCTGCTCACGAAGATGTTGAACAAGACCGGTCCCAACACTGATCCCTGAGGACCACCACTTGTTACTGTTTTCCAACTCGGCATTGAGTCATTGTCCACAGCTCTTTGCATGCAGCCATCCAGCCAGTTCTTTACTCACCGAGTGGTCCATCTATCAATCTGATGTCTCTCCAGTTTAGAGACAAGGATGCCATGTGGGACAGTGTCAAACGCTTTGCACAAGTCCAGGTAGATGACACCAACTGCTCTGCCCCTTTCCATCAGTTCCGTAGCCCCAACGTAAAAGGCCATCAAATTGGTCAGGCAGGATTTCCCCTTAGTGAAGCCATGCTGGCTGCCACCAACCACCTTGTTATTTTTCATGGTCCTTAGCATACCCACAATGGCATGTGGCCACTGGAAGACCATATATCATGGTTGAGAGTCATGCTTGTTACAGTTTGTTTTACCCATGTATTCATGTCTTGGTGAACTGGCAGATTTAAGAAACTCTAGAATTTCCATCCCATGATAAATTTTAGTAATTTTGATTTTGGTTTTGGTATGAGTTAGGGTGAAGAATTGAAATCTTGGCATGAAGTGGATAAGGGCCATTTTCACAGCATGGAATTTTTCAACAATTTTGAATTAAAATTTACAAACACTTTCACATTTTACATTTTGTGTTTATTAAAGATATCATTGACTCAAAGTATCCGGATTGAAGGACAAAATTATATTTATCTCTTATACTGTGGTGCCTTATGAGAGTTTTGTTGCAGATCCCTCTTTTAACTGTTTCTGCCGTCTTTTGTTCCTGCTTAGACTGTGTTTTACAAATTACACCAAAAATGCTTAAGATTTCATAGGATTTATTTCCCTACTGGAACATATGGAGGTTGCAGAAGCAGTATTTATTTGCTAAATCCAGTTATAAAACTCTCAGACTTTTCTAATAAAAAAACGGTGGACATTATTGATTGGGACAGGAACACATTTGCCTTTCTTCCAGCTGCTATATTGATAGTTTGTAGCTGTCTTCTTGTTCATTGCCCAAACTGTCTGTCTTCCATTTTCCTGCTCTGTTTGCAATTGATGAAACTTACATTTATTAGCAAATTTCTTGTTTGTTTGTAATGCCTGACCTTGCAGTTAATACAGCTGAATTTTATCTCTTTTCTCTTACTCCTGCTCCCCAGGTAGTAAGTGGAGTTTTTCCTTCCTGATATTATTTCCCTCTTCCATATTGCCAATACCTTCCCACCTGAATCAACGTATTCCTAAGTTTATGCCAAATTCAATAATTAATGAGATGCGTAACAGGCCAAAGGAGTATTGCTCAAGTATGCATGTTGGAAAAACATAGAAACACTGAAGTAAAGAGCAGTGTGTTTCTGACAACCTTTGGTTGAAGGTGAGATTGCACAGGCAAATTTGCTTGAGAGGAGAAGAAAATCCTAGAAGCAAGTGGTTTGTAAAACTGTTCCCCTTTATACCATTATCTCACTGAAACTGAAAAATAAGCATTATTGCAGCATTGCCCATACCAAGGTTGAATCTGTTTGTTTATGTTCTTTTGATGACTCTTTGCTTCTTCAGATGAGGATGCTATGGCTATTCTCAGCTTCCTTTCTCCCAGCCCCAGTGCTTTCTTTAGAAAGTGCCCTCAATCATCTTTATGCAAAGAGAAATATTTTATACTGTATTTAATGGGAGCAAACTTTAGAAGCTGAAAAATTGGGTAAACAGGGTGAAATTAGAATGCTATTCAGAAAGCTGATAGAAATCCTAATGTTTCAGGGAAAGTGAGGGATTAGATTTCATTATGCAGATAGGTTTCTGCCACCATGCCATATTCCTTCTCCCATCTTTTGAATATGGATTGAGGATAAATTTGATGATTCCTGAATGCAGAAGGACTCAGCCCCAGTAACAGTCATACAAAAATGAAAAATAAAAATGAAAAATAGTATGTTTTTAGATGGCACTTGAAAATTATGTGGGTCTGTGACTTATAGGACCTGATTTGTCCTCGGATTTTATCCATCCAGGATAGTTACAGTTGTGAAAAGTGACTGCAACAGTGGCATAAAATGCTTGCCTTCATATGTATTACAAAAAGTCCTGTTTAAACTTATTTGTAATTTTTTTATCTGAAAATATAATGTGGAGGAATTGGTATTCTTTAGTCCAAGCGATGGTGCTGGGGAAAGGTGATAATAGTTCTCCAACAGAGAACCACCCCTGTGATGTAGACTTATTCCCTGAAATTTAAGGATGACTCCTGCATGAAAGGAGGAGAGAAGTAGCTTGATCAAGATTATGACAAAAATTGTAATTTAGGAGAAAATATTTAACCATCAGTAGTTCTGTAGTGGCCTCTTCTATATGAGTAGCAGAGACAAGAAATGTGTCAAAAATTGGTATGTGATCATTTTGTGAAAAAGACCATATGACATGCCTGCCCGTCTTACCAGGAGCTGTCTTGATAACTCAGGAGAGTTTTTTCCTGCTTGTCTTCAGAATAACTGTATTGATTTTCAGTGTCCACTCATCAATAGCAGTAATTCGAATATTGATCTGTTGACATCACCAAGGGATTAGCTAAGTTCTCCTAATTCTTATCTCAAATTGAAGTAAAAATCTCTTTAGGGGCCAATGTTTTGTTCGTTTGCATCCTTAATGCTTGGCTAGTGGAAAATAGGTCTAAACTGGAGCTCTTGCTCTCAGAGATGAGCATGTAGTGGGCTGAATATGTGCGTTATCCTTTTAAAATTTGCTTTTTGGTAAGAATCAACTCTAATGAAAGCATGAATGTGTTTTCCATTCTGTTTGTGGAGACAGGAGCCCTCTTGTTTGAAAAGAGTAAGTGTATGTTTTCAGAACTTTCAGCCATTTCAAAATCAAATAAAATTAAAAATTGCATCTGAAAATCCTGTTTTCCC
This sequence comes from Pezoporus occidentalis, assembly GCF_034315485.1. Taxonomy (NCBI): domain Eukaryota; kingdom Metazoa; phylum Chordata; class Aves; order Psittaciformes; family Psittacidae; genus Pezoporus; species Pezoporus occidentalis. The sequence goes on along the minus strand of NW_026916203.1, from coordinate 917,376 downwards.
TATACTGACTAAGTATGCATGTATTTTTTGCAATATAAATTTGAAATGAACTGGTCATCCTAAATTATTTGAGCCTTTGTAGTTTGAGAATGGCTGTGCTGAGTCAGAACAAAGATCTGTTTACGCCAATACCCTGTCTCCAGCTACAGTGAGAAGCATGTACCTAGAAAGCAGTGTTAAGAACAGGGCAGTCAATCAAATGTCCTTTATTCAAATGCTTGCCAAATTCTTCAAAGAAGTTCTGTCATTTTGAGATGTGGCTTCCCATTCTAGAAGCTACATTGATTATTCTGCATGTTATCATGCATATCCACATATCCACATATCCTATCTTAGAGCTTTAAATGACTTCAGCAATACAGAGCAAACATACAGTCCTCCAGATGTATCTTATAATATTTGTTTCTTTCCAGACTAAAAAGGCTTGGTGGTGTACAAGAGGTTAGATATCACCTTAATTTAAGCTATTTCTTTCATGAATTCAAGTTAACCCATTAAGTGAGTCTCAACAAGTGCCCATAATGTGTTCCTGGTCATTTTACCTGTTCCATAATCTCTTCTGTGCCCTCTCTGTCTTCAGTTTGGGATGTCTGGGGACCTCCCAAATAGTTTAAGAATAGTTTTAGCACTGGAAAAACTGTAGTTAGTTCAACATCAGATTTATCACAGGCTGTTTGTTCAGTAGACACAAATTCTTTACAGAATTATGATATTTATAATTACAGTGCAGTTGCTATTCACTATTATAGCCATCCTGTGCTGCAGAATGCTGTAGAGATGCTTTCAACACAGAATATTTTTCATTTGGTAAAAAACAAGTAAGAAGGTGCTCTCTTGCCCCTTGAGGCAAATGCCTGTAAATAGTAGATCTGAGGTAAGAGTGAAGCAGAAGCAAGTGGCTGCTGTTCCTCTGCAAGATTTCATCCTATGCCTTCCTTTTACTTTACTACACTTCAGACAATGTGAAGGTCTTCACTTATTTTTACTAGTTTTCATGTCTGTCCACATGGAGTTAGCTACTGTACGTCCAGCCAAGGAAAAATCAGTATGATTAAAGACAAGCAAAAATTTTGTGAAATTATTCCACATCCCCATGCTGTGACAAATCATTTAATTTGTCTTTTTGATGAACTATGCAAGGGACAGACCAGTTTCAGAAATTGAGGGATAGAAGTTCAACTCCTAGCTAATGAGCAGATTGAGAAAATTTATTTACTGTTATAGGCATAGTTTTTGGTATGGAAGTGGTGAATGAAGATGACAAATCTTGAATCAGATTTGCTTTTTTCTAGTGGTGCTGGAAATTCTTCAGGTAACAATTTATATAGCTTGTAAAAGAAGTGCGTATGTCTGAATGGCTGGAAGAAATATTGTCATTACCGGACAGTGAAATTCATGCCTAAATGACATACATTCAGCCTGATTAAGCTCTATTAGGAGTGTTTCAGTATCTACTAATGAATAATTTGAATGCAGGCTCCTTGGATTGTTAGTCCTTTCTGTCAGCTTTCTTTGTGTTAGTGTTCACCTATGACCTTACATTACAGTATCAGTTTTATTGTAGAAAAACTCAGTGTTGTTTAACTGTTTGGAAGTAAAACAGGTGACAGTATTTACTGAAACTAACTGTGTTTAGTGTTGTCCCTAAAAAAAATAAGAGTTGCTATTGTGAACTCTCTGTAATTCATGTAGGTGCTTTAAATGCACACGTGTGTGCATGCACACATGCAGGCACACCTCAGATGGATGAGAAGGTAACTTGCAAGTTTTTCTCATATTATGACTTTGAGGGAATGGGAATCACCTGAGAGTGTTCCCTGCTGAAAATGAAATTAATTATAGGTACTTAGAAGACTAATGTAAAACTTAATTTTTAATTTAGAAATACTTGTTCCAGCTTGTTTCAGTGATAGACAGCATAGCATTCTGAAGCTAGGTAAGAAGACTTTCCAAAGAGTGGTGGAAGATGTAGGGTGTTACAGTTTTGAGTCTCAGGGTGAAAAGAGCATTTTAAGTTTCGCCTGGATGGAATCATAGAGTCATTTAGGTTGGAAAAGACCTTTAAGATCGCAGACCAACTGTAAACCTAGCACTGACAAGTCCACCATGTCACTAAGGACCATAGCTAAACGTCTTTTAAATACCTGCAGGGATGGTGACTCAACCACTTCCCTGAGCAGCCTGTTCCAGTGCTTGACAACCCTTTTGGTGAAGAAATTTTTCCTAATATCCAATGTAAACCTCCCCTGGTACAAACTGAGGTTAACTCCACATCTCTTCTTAGAATGTTAAACTTCTGCCAACAGCTGCAGTCCATATTTGCTAGTAAATGCCTAGTAGTAGCTACAGGTCACTTGATAAATTCTCTCATTTTTCTCCTCTTCTTAAATGGTGCATCTTCTCAGGCCATCCTTCTCAGAACATGACAGAAAAAAGATCCTTTCTTCCTCAGCTGCCATACTGCACCTCTGTGGACAGCGGAGATGGAAAAGCCGCTTTGAGAATATTCTTCCTCACTTTTAAATTTTTCAAAGAAAATGCAGAAGTCCATTATCGTTGATTTTGCATTTTCCACAACCTCGAATTTTGTTAGAACTTTCTTCTACTAGGAAGCAATACTCTTTCATCCGATCCCTCTGTCATTTAGAAATGAACATATTCATTCACTCCAAAAGAAGAGTTATTAATGGAAGATGAACTCACCTCAAAAATTTGAAGAGGAGACTGGAAAATGAAATGAGAGTTTTGGAACTCTGAAATTCTTCATTTATTGTATAGCATCAGACTCCATGGAGGGCTCTACCTTGAACTAGTAGTCATGTCAGGATTTGCCCTGCCATATAATTGAGATGAGATAGTAGTATGCCAGCCTGGCAATGATTTCAATTCAAACTGAGGTGTGAAATACAGGCATTAAGTGTACCTTTCTTTCATATGATTCTCATGTGGAAGACTCTTTACTGAAGCTGTTTATTCTTGAAAGACCAACATGATGTGTGAAAATCAATTAATTAGTCATCTAGACTTTTGTCTCTGGGTTTCATAAGACTGAACTCTAACAGCACTGAGATGATTAACGCTGTTCCTTGATTTTTATCCTCTCTTGTCACAAGTATGAGCTGAATCTACCACTGGAACTGTTATTTCCTGACAATTTTTAAGTCTGAAAAGCTACGGATGAGGAAGTACTCTTTCATCTCCAGACAGTGCTCTTCAAGTCAGTCTGTCATTACAATCATTATGAAACAAAGCTGATATGTTTTGCATTTAAAATACATTTAACATAAAAAGTTAATTATTTTAAATGACAAAAGGTAACCTTTTGTTATAAAACACCTTTTTGGTTTGCATTTAATAAATTTTGCCCATAATAGCATGTGCAAAGTTTGGTACATAGAAAAAATCTAACAATCAAACCCAACATAAAATGTACTTTCACATAACATAAACTTATCTATAATTTCCTAAATTCAGTCTTCTGCATGTTCTTTTCCTTTTTTGCCATCAGTCAGTGAATTGAAATGTTGGCCTAAAAGCTGTCTTTAATTCATTCAAATGATTGCTTCGTAGGCATAGTTCTTATTAAATGCAGATTCTCAAGCAGAATCGGAGTTATCGGAAAACAAACTTTGCTTGTCTGCCTGATGCTACACAGTAAATTCGTTGCTCACTGCTTCACCAAGAACTTTATTGCACCATCTGCACATTTCAATGATGATAATTCTTTCCATGTGTTGGTTTTATCATTCTTTTCCTCCTACTAAGCAGAGTTCTTGTAAGGGAGTGGAGGTTGTTTCTCCTATGCAGTGCCATGTAAATTATTTAATGGGGAACCCAAATAATGATGATTCTGAAAACTATTTGGACACTTGGCTTGTGCCCTTGGCGTTTGGACGTGTAAAGACAGTTATAAGAGAAGATGTACAACAAGGCTACCAGTCATATTTTTAGGGAAGACAAAAAATATAAACTACTGATAAGCTCCCATTGTTTGCCTTTGGCAAAGGGAAGACACAGAGATACCAGTCTCTTGGAGCCTCTGAACAGCTACATGCATATTTACCATCCATGGAAATTCTTCCTGTTAATTTGCTACTGAAAAAGCTACCTTCTCAAGCTAAATTAAAGGTGTTATCCATGTGCTAGTACATTCTGTAGACACACCTTAGAGATATAAAGTTGCATGTATGAGGTCACGCAAGAATTTCCCTCTTTTTCCCCAATATTAAATACTGGCTGTTGAGTTTGTTTGTGGCAACAGTGGTGGTTTTGAAGTACACAAATACATGATGTCATTTGTATGGCACTATGTGATGTTAGATTTTCAGCTTATCTTTAGAACTGACCATTCATTGAAGGTTTTGAATGTAACATAGGACAAAGATGGGTAGTGAAGACCCTGAAAGAAACTATGATTGGCTTTAAACTCTGAGAATGGGATCAAAGTTAGGAGATCCAAAATTTTATCTGTCTAATAGTCTAGAACCTTGAGAAGGTGCGTAGCTTCTTAAGCTGTGTAGACTCCTTCTGTTACCACTCGAAAGAAACAAATAGTAATTGATCCTGCCTGTGTTGCACACCTGTTTTACAAATAAGTGGGTCACCTTCTGAAAGTGCCTCTGTAGAGTATGGTTTGACAGCAGGAATTTAACCAAATACTTTTGCACAGCTAAAATTAAGAGATTCACATTTAAAGAAATTTTGCAGCAGCTTTGCAAGAGCTGTGCTATAAACTGTTTCCTGAAGGATGAGTTCTGTCTTGCTAATGGTAGGTATGTGAACACCGTTTTATGCTTCCAAGAATATCTATAAAGCAAGTCAGGCCAATTCACGTAGCTTGACACTGTTAATAGAGTAATATTATATATAAAGGATAAAAGACCTAAATTAGCTGTTAGAGTTGAAAATCAATTATTGAATAATAGAGCATTCTGAGTGTTCTGGATGGAGGTTGCGTAGACTATCTGGCCACCAGACAGATGGAATTCTGTTTATGGAATGGTCTTGTGTCATTTAAATCTGACTGGAAGAATCTTTTGCTGGACTTCTTTTTAATGAGCTGTTTTGTTCTCTAATTATTTTTAATTAAATGTAAGTTTGTTTTTTTTTTTTTGTTTGTTTTTTTGTTTTTTTAATAGATAAGAATATCTGAGGTAACAGAAGAAGTGGGAGAGCTGCTTCGGTAAAGCAGTTCAGCGTGGGTGAAGCTAACCATTGCAGGTGATTACACTTCTGACAGAGTTTTTTAGGAACAGCTTTTGAAACCCAGATTAGGAAAATAAAAACTACTGATGCTTTATATAGGTTGATTTTACAATAGAGTTTTCTAATGGCAGATCTGTAGTTAAACATATCCATATAGTCTTGGAAGGCATAAACATATAGTCTTGGAAGGCAGATGCAGGGACTGTGGGAATGAAGACCTTGGGCCCACTGTAGGAGAGGATCTGGTTCGAGACCATCTTAAAAATCTGAACATGCACAACTCCATGGGTCCTGATGAAATCCATCCACAGGTCCTGAAGGAGCCGGGGAATGAAGTTGTGAAGCCAATGGCCATCATATTTGAGAAATCATGGCAGTCAGGTGAAGTTCCCAACGACTGGAAAAAGGGAAATATAACCCCCATTTTCAAGAAGGGGAAAATGGATGACCTGGGGAATTACAGACCAGTCAGTCTCACCTCTGTGCCTGGCAAAATCTTGGAGCAGATTCTCCTGGATGGCATGCTAAGGCACATGAAAATCAACAAGGTGTTTAGTGACAGCCAGCATGGCTTCAGTAAGGGGAAATCCTGCCTGACCGATTTGGTGGCCTTCTATGATGGGGCTGCAGAACTAATGGACAGGGGTAGAGCAGTTGATGTCAACTACCTGGACTTGTGCTAATCATTTGACACTGTCCCACACGACATCCTTGTCTCTAAACTGGAGAGACATCAATTTGATGGATGGACCACTCGGTGGATAAAGATCTGGCTGCATGGCCACAAACAAAGAGTTGTGGTCAATGGCTCAATGTCCGGCTGGAGACCAGTAACGAGTGGTGGCCCTCCCGGATCTGTGTTGGGACCAGTCTTGTTCAACATCTTTGTCGCTGACATGGACAGTGGGATTGAGTGTGCCCTCAGCAAGTTTGCCGATGACACCAAGCTGTGTGGTTTGGTTGATATGCTGGAGGGAAGGAATGCCATCCAGAGGGACCTTGACACACTTGTGAGGTGGGCTGATGCCAACCTTATGAAGTTTAACCATGCCAAGTGCAAAGTCCTACACCTGGGTTGGAGCAATCCCAGGCACAGCTACAGGTTGGGCAGAGAAGAGATACAGAGCAGCTCTGTGAAGAAAGACTTGGGGGTGTTGGTTGATGAGAAGATGAACATGAGCAGGCAGTGTGCGCTTGCAGCCCAGAAAGCCAACCGTATCCTGGACTGCATCAAAAGGAGGTGATCCTGCCCCTTTACTCTGCTCTTGTGAGACCTCACCTGCAGTATTGTGTGCAGTTCTCATGTCCTCAACATCAGAAGGACATGGAACTGTTGGAACAAGTCCAGAGAAGGGCCACGTGGATGATCAGGGAACTGGAGCCTCTCCCGTATGAAGTTAGGCTGAGAAAGTTGGGGCTGTTCAGCCTGGAGAAGAGAAGGCTGCGTGGAGACCTCATGGCAGCCTTCCAGTATCTGAAGGGGGCCTATAGGGAAGCCTAGGAGGGACTCTTCATCAGGGACTGTAGTGATAGGACAAGGGGTAACGAGTTAAAACTTAAACAGGGGAAGTTTAGCTTGGATATAAGGAGGAAATTCTTTCCTGTGAGGGTGGTGAGGCACAAGAATGGGCTGCCCAGGGAAGTTGTGAATGCTCCATCCCTGGCAGTGTTCAAGACCAGGTTGGACAAGGCCTTGGGTGATATGGTTTAGTGTGAGGTGTCCCTGCCTCTGGCAGGGGGGGTTGGAACTAGATGATTTTAAGGTCCTTTCCAACCCTAGCTATTCTATGATTCTATGAAACAGCACTCTGAAACATAACTGAAGCTTGGGAATTTGTCTAACTTCAGATTTACAAAAGTATCTCTTTCACAGATTGAAACTTAAGAATGTATGTGGAGTATGTCACAGCTTTGTTTATTCCAAATAAGCTAATGTGATAAAGAGCAAATAGTTTTTCATGTTCAGTTCTACAGACAAAACCGTATTATCTTGAAAGTATCTTTCCAGATATCACTAACAGTAATTTCATTCCATCATTTCAAATATACTGGGGAAGGAACTTTCAGAAAATAACACTGTCAGGAATGTAGGCACGTGTGGAATGTACACTCACACAAACACGCACACCTCTACCTCTTTAGTTATTTTTCTGTTAACTGCCAAAAAAAGGCGGGATTTTCAGAGTCTCGTCAGAAAATATTTTTAATCCCTTTTGCAGAATGTATTCATTTTAGTTGTTATCAGGTACTAGAATCTACAGGCTATCTCATTGTACATACAGAACCTTGCAGAGATGACTCCTTATAATTGCTCTGTGCAATCTCTGAAGGTGCGAAAGTACACAACAACCATTGGCAGGGAGCAGGAGAAGTCATTGTCTTAATTTGCAGTAAGGCTTATTTAGATGAGCTATTGTAAAAGTGCAGGATAGATTTCAAGAGGTAGTCCAGTTGGCGCGTCTCTGTTGAGTGGTCTACACCTGTGGGCCTCTCAGTTGGTCATCATCTCCTTTTCTTCCTCTCCACATCCCTCCCACACACCTCTCAGCTCCTTGGTTGTCTGCTTGGTCAATTCCCTAATACTTGAGTTCCTCCCCAAGCTTACTGCCCTTTTCTATCTCTTCCCTTCAGCAAGAGGCTCAGGAGCCCTGGGCAATTGAGGAATCAGGGTTCGAAGCAGATGTTTCTGCCGCTTTTCAGTCCTACTTTCTCTGACCTTGCAGCAGTGCTACCAGTATGCATAACCCAAAGAAAGCTGATTGGTTTTTCTTCTGCTTTGAATGTCACACAGAATGGTGGTGTGCTTTGTCTCTTGGGGATTATTGGGCTTAATGTCTGTTTCAGTGAGCTGAAATGAATAATGAGAATATACCATGAGAAATGGTATATATGCCACTACACATCTCAACAGGCTTAGGGCTTTTTTATTATTCTAGAAAGCACTTGTAGGTCCCAGTAATGTTAGTCTTTTATTTAGGCTACAGTGGCTGCATAGGGGCATGGATAAGTCTCTTGCAATCTCCTTTGAGTAACTAAAATTCCGTTAATACCAAGGATTAAAGGATCCTCTGCTTTGTCTAGCAAGCTTCACAAAGCATGTTTTAATGAGGTATCAGTGGAGAGTTTCTGTGGTCTTGTAGTATTTTGCATAGGTTGAGAGAGAAAGATGCTATTATTGCCCCTATCAGCATCATTCTGTGTGTCTAGTGACTGCAGATACATAGACAAGGGAAAAAAATTCTTAACAAAGAAGGCAGAAAAGGAGAGCTGTGTTACCTTCAGTTTTGAAAGGAATAGACACGATTCTGGAGGAACACTGAAATACATGTACAGGTGATCTGAAAGTGGTGCCACAGCAGTGCAAGTGCTATGATATCTAAAGAGTTTACTTACGCATTCTGAAGTTGCTAATGCAGTGGTTGCTAGTACTGAAAAAAAAAATATCATTAACATCTAAATGTTAAGAAAAAAGATTTTCCAACTTACATCACTGTTTTTGCAATAACTATGTTTGTTTTGTTTTTTGGTTTTTGTTCCTTTTTTTTTTTTTTACAGAAAATGCTACAGGAAAGAGTTATAGAGGTCACGTTCTCTTGTCCAATGTAGATTTATTGTTTGGCCTGTTTCAGGCATTCAGGTTCCAGCAGAAATTAATCCAGCGTAAGTTTCTGCTCTTACTTCTAAGAGCTGCTTCTCTGTCCTGTAGATAATGGTAGGTGACTGCAACGTCTGTGCAAATCCTGAAATAACCTTTCTTCTGCAAGGCACCACTGAATCCTTTAATTCTACCAACTCTACCTTCAGAAATCACTGGCTATAGGTGATATAAAATAAACCCTAAGTGGTTCATAAGAATAGGCTTAGTTTTTACTTGTATTGTGGAGATATGAATAACTGTCTGTATAAATCTTTTTTCAAATACAGACTAAACTTACTGTTCAGTTTCAGTTGCAATTTCATAAGTTAGTGTGGTGTATTGTGAAATCACCCAACCTATGTGTTTGTCATTTTAATCAAGAAATTAACTTTTATAGTTAGGAATGCAAGTAAATAAATAAGTGCAGTTATGTCAAGCTGTGAAAGTTTCTTTCTCCTCTTCCCCATTACATGGCCTGTAGTGGCTGTTGCTGTCATGCAGCTGTCAAGCATGCATGGAATAAATTCAGTGTAAAGCTAGCATCTGTTGTGGAGCCTCCTGCTGGTCCTTAGGCAAGTCCTATTAGTCCAAGACCGGTGTCACCTGAGTGAGTGAAAGATATGATCCTAGAATCATGGAATAGTTTGGGTTGGAAGTGACCTTAAAGTTCATCTAGTTCCAACTGTCTGCCGTGGAGAGACATACCTTCCACTAGACCAGGTTGCTCGAAGCCTCACCCAGCCTAGCCTTGAGCACTCCCAGGGATGGGGCATTCACAACCTTGGGCAACATGTTCCAGTGCCTCACCACTCCCACAGTAAAGAACTTCTTCCTTGCATCCAATCTATATCTACCTTCCCTCAGTTTAACCCTGTTAACACTTACGCTATCACTGCTTGCTCAGTACATATAGTGAAAAACATTTAGGAATGTTGATAACACATTAGAATTTTCACATGGTCATATGAGAGTATAGCATTTAGATGAGATGCACATTTTAAACTTATCACTAAAATAGATAGTAATATGAAGGAGCTCTGCATTGAATTATAAATAAAACTTGAGAGTAGTCACCAGTGGCTGTCTGGTTTTGTCAACATGAAGAGTAGACAGTTGCACAGTCAAGATTACCTTAGGAGATTTAATCATGAGCACATATTCTTAAATATATAAATATGTCTATTAAGCAAGTGTTTGAAATAAAACTGTCACTTGAAGCTACAAAACTCTCTGCAATTACAACAGTTCACCCAATGAGGATCTGATTTTAACTGTAAGAAGGTTATATATATACACCTATACTTTTAATATTAAAGCACAGAAAAGAGCAAACACTTGAGGAGGTACAGACAGCAGACAGGTGAAATATCAAATGTCTGTTCTCAGGATAAGTTTCTTGTTTGGACTTTTACACTGAACATACTTTTAGTAAAATTTTAAGTGTCCTCACCTTGCTTTTTCTTCATAATACCTCAAAATGCTGACTGAGGTCCTATTAATATGTGGAGCAGAGTAACACCCAGATGGCAAAGAATTAATTAGGAATATGTTTAGAGCATAAGGCCATTCATGTTCATGCTGTCAAAGATGTCTAAATTTACTTTCAGAGAAATTTTGAACTTAAAACCTGAAAAGGATGGATCAAAGGAAAGATACAAGACGTTTTGAGGCTCTGCGTGTTTCAGTGACATCACAAAAGCCTTGTAGCTGGTGCATCTTTTTCTGATTAGTTGTCTGACTCTCATAGAACTCTTCCTAAATTAAGCTTTGGAGGAGACTCAAAAATCTTTTCCTTCAAAATGGATCTTTTTTTAATGCCTTCCTTGAAACCCCATTTTGTTTATTAGTTTATGTAAGTATGTCTGCTCTAAATTTGCAACAAAAGGAAAAGTTTTCGGATTGATCGTATTTGTGAAGATTACTGGTTTGCTGTGAATCAATACAATTTACTTGTGGGAATTATGAAGATTTGGGGGACTTAAATGACAATATAAGCTTATTTTTAAGAGTGAAAGGCTTTGCCAGTAGGAGAGTAGTATAAAAATAGAAACCTGTAAGAGAGAACAAAAAGATGTGGTTCTGTTCTGAACAGTAATATTATGAATATCATTGTAGAGTTTGCACAGACAAATAAAAATAATTTTTGTAGACTTCCAGATTAAAACTTCTGATTTTTAGAAAAGATTTTTTTCCTCTCTTCCTTGTAATAGTGCTTGACCACTAGTAATGATTCTTCAGCCTGAACGAATGTGTCAACTTGTGACGGCACTTGAGAATTGAAGTAAGTGGTATTACCCTTATGATTAAAATTAAGCATGGGTTTAAAAGCTATAATAGATCAGGGTCACATAACACAGTGCAACCAAGGATGTGGGTGAGATGGTTTAACGTGAGGTGTCCCTGCCCATGGCAGGGGGATTCAAACTAAATTATCTTAAGGTCCTTTCCAACCCTAACTATTCTATGATTCTATGACTCTATGTTCAGTTAAAAGAGTATGAGCTCACTTGCTCTTCTGTTCACTTTTGCATTGCAGACAAAACATCTAAAAATCTGCCATACTATCTCTTGAGTCCTTAAAACAAGCTCAATTTCCAAGTCATCACATGGATAGATTGAGTAATATGATTCTTTGCAGGATAACTGGCCACAGTTGTTCTCTATCAGGTTTAGTTTGTAAGGTGTAAGGTGCTGCAATGATTACTAAAATGTAGTGAATTAAGTCTGTTTCATAACGGCATAACACGGCATAGGTACTTGCATTTTCCTGAGGGCAGATGCAGCTCACACGACTTGTGCACAGCACTCGCACATTAAAGTGCCACTGGAGAAGTTCTAATGCAGTCACCTGATCAGACAGCAAATTTGGTACACTCCAGGCCTTTGCTGTGGGAAAAAGAACTTTCATGTAACCTAAGGCACACTTTATTTCAGAAGTGAGTTATTTTTAATTTCTAAACAGCTTGCATGGATATCTTTGATATACATGTAATCTGGAGATTTTCACTACAACTTGTGATTTTGCTGACTGGAAATTTAACTGTTTGCTTCTATGCATTATGGGTTTTTTTCTAGGAAGAAAGATAATTGCAATGATTTATGAACTCAAATCCTAGATCTTTAAATAGGCAGGAAAATTAAAATGTCAAGAGTAACTGCAGATGTGTCTTCTGTCAGCAACTGACAGAACGGCAGTTATTTTAGAAAGCTGCATGGAGGAGGGGTGGAGGCTGTGTAAGAGTAAGGATCCAGAAAATGTGAGATCCAAAACACAGCAGCATTTGTGTATCTGTCATTCAGAAACTTTTAAACTCTACCAAACTTGGATATGGGATCAAAAGCAACTGGTAAGGTTGCCTACATTTTTTCTTTTAATAAAAGGAGAGTCAGTAAAGATGTGTTGGTAAGTCTTTCCTAACTGAAGTTATGCAAAATCAGTTTTCGTGTTTTTAGAAGTAAGACTGCTTTCCATAAAGAGCAATGTCTGCAAATTGTATTTGAACCAAAGGGTGAGATTAGTCTTAGTTATTTCTGCAGCATTGTGCATTTATGTAATAAGGTATATACATTTATGTAGCAGATCTAGAACAGGTGTGTTCTGGACTTTGCAGATACTTTTCCCGACAGCATTGTTTTGAGCATAATGAAATTTGAACATAAACTGGAGAAACAGAGATAGTGAATAATTACAGCCGTGTAAAACGTAGGTCAGCTGTTGCTTGTCTGCAGCATCATTTATTAATCCAGTTATTATCATTATTAGAATAGACCAGAATTGTTATTAAAATACACATTCATCAGACAATCTTCACAAACCTCACTTGCATCAGTAAGAATTCCCTGTCCAAAGTCAAAATGACATCATCACACCACTGACAAAGGTGGACGTTTTACAGGCACTCCATCCTCAGCCTTTCACCACAATTACAACAAAAGCTGTAAAAATTATCACCAGTTTCTTGTTGCCAGCCAACTCTGGAAATTTTTTTCCTTGCTATGTAGTGAAGTGCATCAGGGCACCTATATGTTATTACCAGCGTCTGATCTACTAGGGAAGAGAAGTGTGGGCAGGGATGAATGATTCCCGCGTCAGGTCACGGGGGTAACCGCGACGTCAGGCAGCCCTCCCCGGGGATCCTCCTGCGGAGAGGTGGCGCTGACCAAGGTGCTGACCGCTGGGAGTGGCGTCAGCCGCTTGACGGCCCGCGGGACCAACGGCAGCTGGGCCTGGAGGACGAGGGACGCTTCTGCTGGGCCAGAGCAGTCACAGCTGTCGCTAGAGAAAAGCAAACTGGGGGGCAGCTGGAGACTGTAAATAGCGGAAGAAAAGGAGAAAGCGCACAAAGAATTACAGCTAGTCAGCTTCTGAGACAGTCTAGCCTTGTGCTTGCTTTCAAGAGGGAGAACACTTTTGATACAGCGTGCTCAAGTTAAATAGCAAAATAGCATACCTGAGCACTTTTTTCCACGTCACCCTAGGAACATTTGAAGTCTTATATGCTGACCTGCTCTGTTTGTAAATCACAGTCAGTTTTCTTTTCCCCTTTGTGAGACTGGTGAGTGGCGAATATGTATGATAACCCGTTTTTCCCTTCAACAGAACAGAAATCCTTTCTACCAGTAGTATGACTTAAATAATCCGTTCTTAAAATGCGCAGAAGTGGTTGTATGATTTTCTCTGGCTTGGATACACTGAAATAAAGTTTAAATTTGCAAAGTTTTGTTTATTCTGAAGTTTGGCTCTAAATTTATAAAAACAAAAGTTTGGCTCAAAGGTTAAAGGTTGAAGCTTTCTTTTGTTGTGATGAGCCAGGGGAGTTTGGATAAGCTTTCAGAGAAGCATCAATATTTGCAAAGCTATGAGATTCACTTAGAGGGAACCTCAGAGGAGTAGGTGGGGAGGTGATCACTGAGCTAGGAAAGTGGGTTTTTTTTGGTTTTGTTTTGTTTTGTTTTGTTGTTGTTTTGTTTTGTTTTGTTTTTTTGCTTTTTGGAAAAAGATAATGCCCCCAAAAGGCAGAGAGAATTTCTGTGTTGTTTTATTTCTCTGCTTATAGCAGTAGTGAAGCTGGAGAGAGAAGATAGCTGGGAAAAACATAATCATTGTAGAACCTACGCTACTGTTGGTATAAGGGAGAAAGTATGAAAAAATCAGAGTCTGAATAGGAAGAAACATTTGGAAGTGCAGACAGGAAAATGATATTTTGAGGGAAATGCTATTTTCTGTGGAACAAAGATGAGGTTTTTGGAATGTATGAACACATACAAATATTGGGAAATTATGCATCTTAGTAATTAACAACTTTATCTGTTTTCATATATCCTGCTACACCAAAATATTAGAACAGTTGAGTGTTGTTTTTAGATTTCACTGTTTGGGTGGCTGGTGGGAGGTTTTGAGGGAGGAAGTTAACAAAAGCTAACTTCTGAAGCTTCAGACCCTTTCCCTTTTGGATTCAATAGCTGCATTGTTAGCAGGAAAGTAAAATAGTAATCTTGGTTGGGAATACTTGTCATATAGAATGTTTAGGTTTTATTTAGGAGTACTGTCTTGTTCAAGGCAGTCCTGGAGAAAAAGAAAAAAAAACCCTGAATCAAGATCATCGCTTTGTGCAAGAACAGTTGCACCCTGTTCTATAAATAAATAATAATCCATTGATTTAAATGGGGTCACATATCACCTAAAACATGCAACAAAAGGTGATGAAAGGGGTCCACTGTTTCATGAAGAGGATTAGAATAGCTAAAACTGTCTATTCCCACTTGGTCCACCACAGGATCATCCAAATCTACTCTCCATTTTTATACAGCGCTTCAGTAAGAATGGTCTTTTATCTTTTACCTTTTTCTAGTTTATTTTTTAATAATCTCTTCTACCAATGCAAACGCAGTTATTATTTCAGTGCTGACAAATCAAAGATCTCACTCCTTACTCTGTGCATCACCTCCTGCCTTGATAGCTGACATTTTCTTATTATGCCAGACTGTTGGTCTTTTTTCCATTTTTTATCCATTACTCCTTTCACACCACATTCCCCCCGTCCCTTAGGCCTATATTCTACATAACTTTTTAACTTTTTTCTACCCACTCATTCAAGCTGTCACTTTTATCTTAGTTACTTTAACACTGGTTTTTGAACTTGACAATGCAGTTTTGCATTTCTTATTTCTACATAGAATGCTATTGTAATGGTTATAGAAAAAGAAAAAAAAAGTGATCCTGTCACTTTTTCTTTTTGTCTGTTTTTGCTGGTTTATTTTTACTTTTCAGAACCTTTGTTGCTCAATTTTATCTAGCAGCATGTCAGCTTATGCTTCTGATTGCCATGTGATGCCAAAATTCTCTGCCTGATTGCTTGGCATCTAATCAGTTGCCCTGGGGTTTTCTATTTATAATTACATTATTAAAAAAAAAGTATTAAATCTAGCATCACTTTCAGTTCTTTCTTGTGTGGTCAAATTGCAAATTGCTATTGCTCTGAGACTGGCCTCCAGTCACTTTATTGTTCCTCCTCATGAGCTTTTCCTTGTTTCATAGTCTTATTCACCTTCTCATATATCTTAGTGTTTTGTGCTGAGTAGGTAATTGGTTCTTCTGGGATGTCAGTTCAAAAGGCACAGGCACTCAAAGCTGGTAAAGAATAGAAATGGTAGAAAAAGTGTTTCCTATTGTACATTCCTCTGATTTTGAGTGATCTGATGTAGGTGGTATGCAGGCAACTTCATGTTGATTATTTCATGCTGATCCTATCTGCGGTGAGGTTGAGCAGCTTTACTGTTTATCACATCATTGCAGCATACGAAGTAAACAAAGCTTTGCATGTTTTTGCATGTTTTTACATATACAATGCTGAACATGGTAGATGGTATGCCAAGGTTCAACAAGAGCATTATGCTCTCACACCACTACACAGGAACATCCTCTTTTTAAGCAGTATATCCAAGTAGTACTGTTGAAGTCAGTGCATATTAATGCCAAGGTATGTGCTGAGATTGCAGCAGTCACTCATGCTAATGTATGGATCTCCACAACCAAGGCTTGTAGTACAACTCTGCCTAGATTCTGATTGAAATCACTAGGTCTTCATTACAGTTTTTGCTACACATTGTCTGGGTGAATTCACCCCCTGTGGAGCAGGGACTGTCAGACTGTGTATATTTGCTATGCATTCAAAAGCTTTTAACCATGACAGTGTGAGGCGCTATGTATGTAATAATACAGCACTCATTGCTTTTAGGGTTAGAATGTATGAAAACAAATTACCTGAGAAGACTTCAATTTGAGAAGACCCTCATGACAGTAAGTAATGATAAAGAGAGGACAAAATCAGTCACCCCTAGAATTCATTGCAAAATTAAAGCTTTTTGAATCTTTGGGAAAAGGAATCTCTAAGAGGGGATGCCAGCTGAGAAGGCATGGTCCAGATTGGTTTCTCAGCTGTAGAATTCTTCCTTCTAACTTCACACACCATCTTGCATCTTAAATCCAGGGTCACTTTGAGTAGGCTTGAGGTTAAAGACAACTTTTTCACATATTTTTCTTAACTGTTAAGCAAAATATAGCAAGGCATTCTTAGACAAAATGTAGCAATGTGAGATGGCTTTGGAGCTCTTAGTCCACTGGAGTTCCTTACATCCATTTTCACTCAGAGC
Source organism: Pezoporus occidentalis (assembly GCF_034315485.1). Taxonomy (NCBI): domain Eukaryota; kingdom Metazoa; phylum Chordata; class Aves; order Psittaciformes; family Psittacidae; genus Pezoporus; species Pezoporus occidentalis. The sequence goes on along the minus strand of NW_026916203.1, from coordinate 900,881 downwards.
AAACATTCTCAGAGCACTCATTGAAATAAAATCTGCTCTCTTTCTCTAATGCTTATCTGATTAAAAACTTTGCTGATGTCCAAATATGCAGTTTCATCTGGCAGCAGAATAGTCAGTTACTGTTTCCAGATCAAATATACTGGGCACTGCAAGATTAAAAGCACCTTGTATTCAGAAATATATTTTTGCACATCAAACTTAAGTTCCGTTTTGCCTTTTCCTAGCAGTAAAAATAGGAATATCATGCTAGAAGTGTGAAATCCTTCAAGTACCCATAGTACAAACAGTAAATGCTTCTTGCTTTTGCATATGCAAGATGATGCAGAGAGGAAAACTCAAAGTGTTAACAGAGAAATTTAATCTTCAAAATTGTTTATGTCACTTTAAACCAATTATTTACAGCTCTTATATGGCAGAATTTCTATTATCTAAATATCTTTGTATTAGGATCTAAGAAAAAACTTTTATTGGCAAGCTAGGGCAGCTGTTGAGAGAGAAGTGTGTGATTAATACTAAGCAGAGGAAGTATGTTCATGCCCCTATGGGACTTAATGTATGACTGAAATAGAGGTGAGTTCCATTCTTTTTCAAGAATATTTTGCATTTTGGAGATCTTGTATTCGCTTCTCCCTGAATGTTTGTTTTATTCTGGGACATTGACAACTTGCAGTGTCGGTTGCTCTACTCTTGATTATTAACATCTACCTATGCATTCAAATAATTTTCATTCTTTCAATTTTGGGGTATATGTTGTTCTTTCTAATCTCTCTGCAGAGGCTTATCAACTGCTAGGTTGACACAACTATTCCTGATGCCAGCATGTATGTATTTGCATAACCCTGAAGAAAAATACAAGGAGTGTTACGGGTTTGCAGTACAATCCAAAGTATGTCTGATTCGTTTATTTCTTCATTGTTTTAATTGTGTCTGTTTATCACTACCTTTGTGTTTGCACATCTAGCACATATGAATCAGAAATAAAACAACAAAATATCAGCTTCCTTCTCAGACAACATTTCTGGATAAATATATTCTTGAGGGCAAGTTAAGTCATATCCTGTTGGCATCAGACCCTTGCCATTCTCATTTTTGTGACTATCTGTTGACATTAGGTCAGTAAAAGTTGCATTTTATGAAAAAGGAAGTTGAGTTTTGATTTTTATTTTTTTCTATGATGATTTTGCGCACTGGCTTTTGTCAATTTTTCCAAGCAGGCTACCATGGCAGTTCGGATTCTTGCAAAATAGCGCTGTTCACAGGTTTTGAAACTGCAGAAGGGATAATTAAATCCATGGCTCCCTGTATAGTCTGGTTTTCTGTTGCATAAAACTATCAAGTTTTTCTATGGATTCATCTCTTCTTGTCTAAATTCTGCATTGCAATTATGTGATCTGATGCAGTGTAGATTGACACTTGGTAGACTTACATTTGTACATTTGTACAATGAATTCATACAGTCTTAATCCTGGCCAGGACCATGGTTTCTGTGCCTTGGGTGATTGTTAAGCATAATCTGTCTAATTGCCAATATACATATTAACTTGCTGTTAAACATTTGTTTCATGTCATTTGTGTTAAAAGATGTCAGCAAAAAATATATTGTCAGATATACTTGTGATTAAAAAGTATAACTAGGTCTTTGAGAAGCAAAAATAGGAAGATGTTTTGAACCTTTAAAAGGCTATGAGTGACATGAATCTGTGTAATATTGATGTGCAAATCACACAAAAGCATTTAGGATCTCAAAAAATCAGTTATATATTAATATATATATCATACATATTTTCTCTATTATCGTTAGTCACTGATAGGCATACAATCAAATATTGTCAATCTTCTTTATAAAACAAATTTAGAGTATTTTAAAGCTTTACTAGGTCTTTGGAGGGTACTTGGCTCACAGAACTGGCAGTGTGATATCAGTCCTGTTCGCTTTAACTGAACCCAATATTTCAGATGTGTCTCACCAGTACTGAAAACGGAGGATTTAACACCTTACTTAACCTGCTAGCAGTGCTTTTCCTAATGCAGCCCAGGTTGCCTGGCCCCATGACAGCAACCCTTATCTTCAAAGACTTAGGCTTTGCATAAGTCTGGAAATATTCTTATTATTGATTTAGTAATTTTTTGTTTGTTGTGGTTTTTTGATTGGTTGGTTTTGGTTTTGTTGTTTTTTTTTGTCTGTTTTTTTTTTTAATTATGTTTATTTCTCACTCTTATTTGAAGCCATTCCTCTGCATTTAATCTACTGAACACCTGACTGAATCAGAATCCTCTACCTAGTTCTGTGTTATAGGGATGTGACATACATCTTAACAGTGACTTCAATGCTGTTCTCAGGCACTAGCATTTTTTTGCCCCCCAAATACCCAGGTATTTTCCTTTTGGCTACACAAGTTGGAGGACCTGAACAGAATTCTGTAGGGTTTTCATAGTTTCCAATTGAAGTATTGCATCTGAAATGTAGCCAGAGAGGTTAGATGATGATACGTGCCCATGGGACTCAGCATATCTGAACAGATTTGTATTTTATATAAACATGAATTTAAAATTTATATGTGAGCATGTCTGTATTTTATGTTGTTTGCAAGCTCTATTTAGCATTCAAGATGATTGTATAGAGCTCAGGTATGTGTGAAATATATGGTACAATTCCTTTTAGCAATAAGAAAGATTCACTGTGGTTTTAAGGTCAGAAGGCATCAATGTACTATTGAATCAATCTAACCACCTTTGTAGGATTGGTCGTGGATTTTCACTAAGGCTTTCATATGTTTGGTGCAACAGCATGTGATGGAACGATCGTGTGTCTCCTAGAAAGGTGGAAATAAAATATTCTGCAATGGAAATACAATAGAGTAGAGGAGAGGAGTTTCTTTGAACTGAAAGATCTTAAATCAAGACAGGTTTTAATCAAATTAGGTTCATCTATTGATGGGAATATCTTATGGTGCCTTTCATGGGTGTAATTATTTACATGGCGTTTATATTGACACGTATAGCACAAATTCAAGAACAGTAATTTAGAAAACAGTGTTTAAGAAGGACAACAGTCTCTGCCCAGGGAAACTCCCTGTCCACTGCAAAGGCAGAACACACAGGCACATACATCAAGCAGACAAGTGTGGGTGTTTACAGGCCATGGGCTCTAAATACCACAGGTCATTTGGGATCTCTTTAATGCATTTTGTGTGTGTATTCAGTTTCAGAAGTTCTGTGTTTCTATTGGTCAGTGGTAGTCCTGCTCATGTTTTCCTGTTGTGTTGCTTTTCTTTTGGTGTTTTATGACTTGATCACCATAGACCAGGAAATTTGAAAATAATGTGTTTTGCTGCTTCTGTGAGATGGAAGGCAGCATGCACAACAAAGACAAAAGGCAGTAAGGTGGTAGGCATTGGGAAGTATTTTGTAAAACAAATACATGTTAGGAGAAAGGAAGAACAGAAACAGTAGTATCAAACTAATTTTATCATAGAGCCATTGCCTGTGCTCAGTTGTCAGATTCTGAGTTTTGTTTTTTCCTTAGTCATAGTAGTATATTGACTTCTCTGAGCTCCTCTGGACTTAGCAGTTCAGAAGGAGAAGATGGAGAAGGGAGGAAAGGTCACAGACTTCAAGACACATACGGTGTCCTTTGACCAATGATTTAATGTTTAAATTCATCTGCAAAAGACCTCTGACATATTATTCAGCAGCTTCAATTCTAAGTTGAAAGTCTCTTGCAAGCCGTTTTTATATTACATATTATTTCTTAATGAGGAAATAAGGAACTCTTATTTCTAGAACTACTAATGTTAGTAAGTCTGTGCTTACAGTTAGCAGTTTTGGTTGACTTTTCCATGTTCTCTCCTGAAAAGCATTTGTGTAATTGGAAATTTAAGATTCTCTTTTATCCAGCTCTTCCCATAACACCAAGATAGACGTTTGGGTTTCCACAGCTGAAATATAGCACCCAGTCCTTTCTAACTTTGAATACAAGACTAATTTCCAAACATGAAGCTCAGTCTTTTGTGCATCAGCTGTGAACTGGAACATCTATATCATAAAAGAAGTACTAAAACATTTGTTCTGAAAAAACTTCCTGTGTCTTAGTCCAACACTCTACAATTTTTTGCAGTCTCATCTTATAACCCTTTTCATCTGTCAGTCATATTCCACTTTAAAATGGATTCAGCTTTTTGTGACATTGTTTCTGCTAGAAGCTCAGTCAAAACCTGATTCCTTTTGTGGTTAAATCTGCCTAATTTGTGACATAAATGTAATTGGAGTCACAATATATGCCTTGGATTTTGAACTTCCCTTTCTTACTCACATGTACAAATTGAGAATCTTTGACGATGGGGTGAATTGAACTTGCCGATGTGTGAGGTGCCCCACAAAACTGCTCCATCACTCTCTCTCCTCCACAGGATATGGGGAAAAAATAATCCCATGAAAAGCTTGTAGGTTGAGATAAGGACAGGGAGATAACTTACCAGTTACTGTTAACAGGCAAAACAGACTTGACTGGGAGTTAATAACCAAGCAGGATGGTAAGAAATAAGAACCCTCTAAAAAATAGCACCCCACCCCCATCTTATAAGGTTCAGTTCAAAGGCTTGTGGTCAGTTCATCACACATTGTCTCTGCTGCTGCTTCCTCCTCACTTTCTTCACCTGCTCCAGTGTGGGGCTCCTCCCACAAGAGACAGTCCTCCACTAATGGTTTCAACATGAGTTCTTCCCACAGGCTACAGTTCTTCATGAAGTGCTCCAGCATGGGTCCCTTCCATGTGGTGCAGTCTTTCAGGAACAGGCTGGTCCAGCGTGGGTCCCTGTAGGGTCACAAGTCTTGCAGCAAACCTGCTCCAGTTTGAGCTCCTCTATCCACTGAGCCACAGGTCCTGCTAGCTGGGGTCAAAGCCTCCTTTTAGGCATCTCCCTGCTCCAGCCTGGGGTCTTCCCTGGGCTGCAGGTGAATATCTGCTGTCTATGGACCTCCATGGGCTGCAGGAGGCAGTTTGCCTTACCCTGGACTGCACCACGGGCTGCAGGAGAACCTCTGTTTTGGTGCATGGAGCACCACCACTCCCTCCCTCTTCACTTGACCTTGAGGTTTGATTTCTCCTAGTTTTGAAGAACCAGTCGTGCTGATCAGAGTAGTTTCTAGGCAGGTGTTTCTTCCTGAGAGACAAAGTTAAAAAAAAATTAAAAATGGCTTCAGCAAAAGAAAAACAAATAAGTATGTCTCAGTTGCTTCTGTTTGGTTGATGGAAAAACAAGTGCATGCAGAAATGCTTAGAATTTCAAAAATATAAAAATGTATTGTTTATGCCATCAATAAAATATGTTGAAACTTTATTTGAAACAATAAATGCCTTTTGATGACATACATACACACAATTAACAGTCTGTGTAATAATTTGAGCCAAATTTTCAGTTTCTAAAAGCAAATAGTCACTATGGATATATTGAAAAAAAATTGTGCAAAAAAAACTATTACTGAAATGAGTGAACCAAACATAACTGAAAGTATGCTTCTATATCCAGTGAACGAGAATTAATGCAAGGCGTAGACCTTAGGTAATAGTAGAGATCAATTTCCTCTTTGTTAGGTAACACTACTTAAAGCAAAGAGCCTGATAATAAAGGGCAGCTTTCTACCAGTACCAAGAAATTTAATTTTGGTTGTTATTGACCTAGAAAAAAGCTTCCAGAATGGCAGAGTGTATCAAAACAAAAGAAATGTTTCACCTTTGCCTGAAAACACAGCAGAACTTGGGCTTCTCCTGAGTTGCTGCATTTTAAATCTTATCCCAGAAATCATCCCAAGAAATGCAAGCAATCTAAATAAGTATTAAGCCCACTTTTAATGAATTTTTTATGTTTGATACAGAGTTCATGATTCATATAAGTCACTGAATTAGAAGATTAAGTCTCCTTTTATTATTTTGGCTGCCTGATGGCATCTGAAAGAAATTATCATGATTAATTAAATACAGTTCAATAAAAGATAAGAGAACCTCAAATATATTTTGAAAAAAAAGTTATGTATTATACTGGGATGTAAATGCTGCATAGGAAGGACAGTAATTTTTGTTACCACCTCAGCATGATTAAATATAGGTATTTATTTTGGTATCTCAGTATCTTTGTGACTGAAGAACAATCAGAAACACATGCTTGAATTTAATGTAGAAATACAGAGTCAAATGCTGGATTCTCAGTTTTCTTTAAATCTACACAGTGCAGAGAAAAATGAAAAATGTATGTCACGTCTCCTAAATCATGAACTGGTTGCTCACCATTTTCCAGTTGTTCTGCAAATTCATGTTTTAAGTAAAGATGTGATTTGAGGCTGGGGAGAGCATCCATCCAAACCTTTGTGGTGTTCTGCCAACCCACGTAAGTCCATGTCCCTGATGGAATTTTCATGTAAAAACCCTGCCTGTCTGCCTGAGACATGCACAGAATTTGAAACATGGTAGATACAAGGTTGAAGGGTCTAATCAGTTACCTAGTTAGTGGTGAATAGTATTAATTAAAAAATGTTTTCTCATTGTCCGGTTCACTTCTGCTCTCAAATTATAAGAGAATGGTTGTTAGAGAAGCCCTCTTAAATTATGGCTACTGTAATTCAAGTTAAATACCTTTTGTTGTTGTAATGAGCAAAACATGAATAAGATGATTGGGTACAAATGATTACCATATACAGCACTATAGCCCTTTTAAAAGGGATCCTGACAGGACAGGGAAAACAGCTTACCTTTTTAGTTCTGATGATTTACTAGACAGAAACATACATTGTCAAGGTTGTCATGAGCAATTTAGTGAGCAGTGAAAACGTGCACTGTACCAAATCTTTTCTGTAGCCTTTTTCACACAATTTAGTAACAAAAACTTATTAAAAGAATACTTGTTCTTAAAAGAAAGTGGTTTGAAAAGGTAAAGGCTGTTAAAAATACATCTTTTACTTCACCTTGCATGTTGAGAGAAATGAGGATTTGACCTGTCTGTGAATTCAGTTAAAAAAAAATTAAGTGGCTGGTAAGGTTTGTTCAGGTAACAAAGACTTATCCACAAGCAGAGTATAAGAAAAAAATAATAGTCATGGTAGTATTTATTAGTTGGTTCTGGTTGATAGCTCATGAAATGTTGTGTGCACTGAAAGTATTTTGAAGAATTCTGATATTTTGCTTCTTATCTAGCTTGCTGAAAAGGGTATGTTGCTCAAATACATAACTCTGTCTTGGCAGCACTTTTGGGACAATTAGAGATAAGAAAGTAAATTAGATTGTTTGTCAGAAAAAAATACAGATCATCCCCTTTTCCCAGAAAATGGTTGCATGGAATTTATAATAACAAAAATACATGTATGTAGTATAATAAAAACATAAGACATTAATTACATTGTATATATTTTCAAATTCTAATTTTCAATCAATTGTAAATTGTCATGCATGTTTGAGGAAGGGGTAGAGCAATTTTAAAGGCTTCTGTGCAACAGGTTGTGATCTCTGTTAGTATCTTAACAGACTAATTTTATACATGCAGATCTGTTCTTCTGAAAATAGATGAGGTTTATCTAGATCTATTTCATGGTATTTAACAAACAAGCATTTTTTGTCCTGCTTTTGAAATTGGATATTTTTTCTCTTTACCAGCTTATTAGTATATTAATATAATGTGTTAACAATGAACAGAAACTGTCAGGAAAGTATCAAATTGGCTTGCTGATAAGTCTTGATTTCCCCAGTAAATTTCAGCAGTTAGTGTTCCCAATTAGCTGTGATCACAGATATCTTATAAGATAAACTAGCAGTAAGCAGTTACTGCAAACTAATATGGAAGATTAATGTGGTTTTGTACTATTGTTATAGCTATATCTATGTTTACGGATTTGTGATTTTTTCTTTTTTTTTTTTTGGTATGAGTGCTGGATATTCCATGTATTCCCCAGGGTCATCTGTTAATGAAATAACTAGAGAAAGTGGGTACATAATGCTCTTAAGCAATGTTAGTATATCTTTGGTTTTTGAAAAAAGAAAGGTAGGGAAAAATAATATGAATAGAGATAATTTTGCTGTAAACATTATACTTGTCATCAGTTGCTGCATTAATAAAGCAACTAGAAAGAGAATATACTGGAGTTCTGTCACTTTGTGGTTGTCTGTTCAGGCACTACACTTGTGGTGTACGACTGAATAAGTGTTTCAAAGCTAGTATTTCAAAATCACTTCCAATTTACCAATTAATGTTTATTTGAAGTATTTCTCACATGTCTTTTCTGCATTTTCTTATTTTTCTTTCCTTTCTTTCAAAAAGTATATTATATGTCAGTCACTACCCTTTGATGCTCTTGCTGTAGCCTTGCTGTATCCTTGTGTAATGAGCTGCTTGAACTAGCAGTCTTAAAAACAAAAGTACATTTATATGGCAATATAGATGGCAGTCTACTGTAAAAATTAATTCAGTTGTTTGCTTTTTCTTTACAGTAACAAGATTGAGAATAACATAGGTTTATTCTAGTCATTGTCTGCAGAACCCCTGACAGGTGCATCTGGGATCTGTTTAGGACTATTAGATCCTCTTGTCTTCTCATCATCCCATGAGTGACTGATGGCTACTGCAAGATTCATTCTTTCACTACCTTATCAGGAAAGCTGTAGTTGATCAATAATGACAAAATTAATAGCAAATGCAGTTCCTTTTTTATTTAAATATTAAGTAAACTTGAAACTAAACAATGTGGTTGACATAGAAAACTGACATTTACAGAATGGCATTAGGTAGGTGAAGACATGGCAAGAAGGCAAAATATTATGTCGGTTGTTATTAGAAGATCAAGTTAAAATGGTGTATTTTTTAATTACAACTATATACAGGAGCACAAGGGGATTTCTTAGCTTGTACAAGAGAGGAAGATGGGCTTGAGGAGGAAGATTATAGGCAACCTGTTAAAGGTGGATTGATACTGATACTATTTGAATTCTTTAAAAGTTGGGGTTTTTTTTTCAGCTTGCTGAATGTGTTTACTATTACATGAAGAGCAGGAAGATGTTCTTTAAGGGTGGTAATTTTTCAGGTTTGTCCTGGCATACCAAATTAAAATAAATTTGTTTACTTTAAGTTAAACACAATAGCATCTGTCAGACTGCGGACTGCTCGGTTGCACAACAGAGGTGTGTACAACTGGCACAGTCCTGTTTAGACTATATCTTAGTGAAGGTGTAATGAGTTATGCTCACATGGAAGCGCCAGGTTTGATACTTTAGCTTGATGCACGTGCCACAGATGACTTATTTTGTGTGGATTTTTATCCTCAGTTGCTGAATGTGTAACATTTGAAATGGCATTGGGTGTGACAAGTCTATACCACTGTTTTTTCAGACCACTTTTGATGATGCATTGAGCTTTAAAATTTGACATCACTGTTAATTCTGTTTTGCAAGTTTTGTATCTATCTTCTCAAAGATAGTCACGATTAAGCTAAGATGGGAAAAAAGACAGAAAAAAAAAAAAGAACTTAAGCTAATACAAATTCTTCATTTTATTCTTCCCCATACTATTTTTCACATTCTGAACTTGAAAAGCAATACCGTTGTTCTCCTCAAGCTTTGCTTTCATTTTTCTCTCCAGCTTTTGTTCTCTGCTGCCCTTCTTTGCCGTTGCATGTTGTTACCATAAGCCTATCAAGATGTTTCATCTTTGATGCTCTTTCTGTTCTGAAGTCCTTTTTCTCTCTTTCTTTCACAGAATCATAGAATAGTTAGGGTTGGAAAGGACGTTAAGATCATCTAGTCCCAACCCCCCTGCCATGGGCAGGGACACCTCACACTAAAGCATATCACCTAAGGCCTCGTCCTTTCGTACTATCCAGCTCTTCATTTGGCATCTCTCCAGGCCCACTCTGCATGTTCTACCACCCGCTCCTCTCACCACCTTGTCTTCATTTGCCTGTTTTTCCTTCTTTAGCATGCTTCCCTTCCCAGCTTCTCTCATCGTCTCACCATCTCTATCTCATCTCCACATTTATAGATAAATATAGGTATATGTATACATGTCCTTCTCAGTTTCCCCATCTGGGATGATTTATTTTTTTTTTTTAGAGCTCTGTCCTCCCTGTGTTGTTATATCTTCTGTTGGAATGGTGGTGTGCTATGGGAAGCTTCCTGGTGTGTGTCCCACTGCGCAAGGTGTTTTCCCAGCATGGTTTCTTTGTGCATGTTGTGAGGAGGCAGAGTATAGAGGTCCATTCTTTTTTTTCTTTTTTGCTATTGTCTCTATCAAGAAAGTATCAGACACTGTTCCCTGATACAGGCATGGAAAACCTCTTGTTCAAGGGAGTATGGCATCATGGTGACGTTTCTACTGCTGTTGAGAGTCTTGAGAAGATACTGCTGTGATCTTCCTTCACCAAGTCATTGATGTAATACTTAGAAAGGGTGGAAGCAATTTCTTCTGACCACTGGGAATTACTATGATAGTTGCCTATATAAAACTTCCTTCGTGATCAGAGTTTAAATAAAACACCATCAGGTCATGTTTCACCTGAGCTGTTCCAAATGTCCTAGGCTGGAATGAATCAGGTTACAGAACTGCCCATTTCTCTTTGTTAACTGCAAAGGGGATTTAGATGGTTAAAGGGAAATAAATAAAACATTTGATCTGATGAGTTTTGCTCCCTGTTTTTGTACAGGCTCAGATAGAAAGAAGAAGGCTGAGAAAGTTGGGGCTGTTCAGCCTGGACAAGAGAAGGCTGCGTGGAGACCTCATAGCAGCCTTCCAGTATCTGAAGGGGGCCTATAGGGAAGCCTAGGAGGGACTCTTCATTAGGGACTGTAATGATAGGACAAGGGGTAATGGGTTAAAACTTGAACAGGGGAAGTTTAGATTGGATATAAGGAGGAAATTTTTTCCTGTGAGGGTGGTGAGGCACTGGAATAGGTTGCCCAGGGAGGCTGTGAATGCTCCATCCCTGGCAGTGTTCAAGACCAGGTTGGACGAGGCCTTGGGTGATATGGTTTAGTGTGAGGTGTCCCTGCCCATGGCAGGGGGGTTGGAAGTAGATGATTTTAAGGTCCTTTCCAACCCTAACTGTTCTATGATTCTCAGAAAATTATATTGAGACAGACATATAATTTGAAGTCTCAGAAAAGGTGCTCAGCACTTCTTTTAGCCTCACAGACTGTTACACAAGCGGGGAGGTAAAGCCAAGGTAGAGTAAGACTCTGCTAATGAGGCATCTGATGAGTCTGCGAATAAGGAATAATTTCTCAAAAGCTCTGTGTTTTAACAAGAGCTGATGTATATATTGTGGGGAGTTTACTACTCAATGTCTCAGCTCCTGGTCTTTGTAATACCACATCTTTCTAAATTACCTTGAACTGACTGTTTACCTTTCACTTTTCTTTTTCCTCTCTGAAGAGAACTAATTCCCTGGTTGCACTTTAGGATCCTCCTCCAGGTTAGGCTGAGAAGAAAATTCATCTGAAAAGAGCCCAGCTCACTTTGAGCTAGTCTTTTGAAGCTGCTGAAGGTTTAAACTGGTTTGTCAGAATACATTGTGCTGATGGCTGACATCTTATGTGCTTGGCCAAATTCTTTCTGATTGTATAACCACTTCAATCCCTTTAACTCAACAAGGAGGCAAAGAGTTGGTTTCTTCTAAAACTAAAATGTGCTGGAAAAGTAAAGGCTTTAAAAAGTACAACAGCTAATTTTGGAAATGTTGCCGCATGTTAAACTTTTTCTAGTGCTCAGTGAGATGGCCTTTACAGGGAAACATTAGGCATTTTCAGCATACACTTAGGTCATGTTAGCTGATGAAGAAAGAAATGAAATAGTCTATGTTTTTGTGCATTATCAGTATATTTAATATTACTCTTTCTGCAAAGCTTTGTGGTTTAGAGTGTCATAGCTAAAATAATATTATCCTCTTAAAATTACTATAAGGATATTATTTTCACTTTATTATATGAACATTACTTGAAATCGATAAAATAACTATGGAGTCCTTTTTTTACATGGGTTGTTTTGGTTTTTTTTTTTGACTCACACATTAATTTCTGAAAAAGAACCAGAACAACAATTTTCGTTATAGTTCTGCGTAACACTGCAGAAGTATTTGAGTAAATGGAAATAATTTCAAATTACTGCTGTGTACTGCCCATTTCTAGTACCGTGAAGTACAAATATAACTTTGTGTGTTCATTTGTAATAGCCCTTACAGAATTATGTTTTTGAGGATGAAATAGCAAAACACAACAATAAACTTTTAAACCAAAATTTCAGAAGCAATTGAAAGCAAAAAAAAAAAAAGGGGGCAAAAATAAAAATTTACTCCAGCCAAAACAAAAGACTGTGAGCCTGCTCTAGGCAATCATGTTGTAAATAGCTATATTTTGTGCAGTTCCTGTAGCTGAAGTGGTTGAGCTTACAAATAGTCTATGTAATGGTGAACTTTCAGTGAGATCAAGAAGGTTCCCTTTGGGGATCATTAGTACGGTGGTAGCTGCAAGATGCAGCCCCTCACCATGGCCAGTGGCAGCTGCAGCACTGCTCATAAAGCAGGGCAGACCTTCATTTCCAGTCCTTCCATTGGCAGGAGGCTGCCCACCATGGTCCTACACCTTTCCCGTCCCTGTGGCTGGCCATTGGCATGATCTCCTCTCCTGTTCTCTGTGCTAGCAGTTGGCAGAGCATGCTTCTCACATGAGCTCACCCTCCTCTTCAGATGCCCTCTACTGACTGATGTTTGAGACTGATGGGTGCATCTTCCCATCAGCTGTGTAGTGGAATTACAATACAGGACTTTCCTATTAGTAATCTCCTCCCTTCTTTTACCTCAGTAGAGGCAAGAAGCTTCCATTTATTGCAGCCAATGTGTTTCATTATTGGACAAACTACATTATTATAAACTAAGCACCCAAACTAATTATGTCTTTGCAAATTAAATTCACTCTGATGGACAAACTAGGAAGCTCTCACTTTCTACCACTGCGGCTGTTAGGAGAAGATTTGAAAAGTGGGGGAAGGACTTCACATCTTTAAATTCCAGCCAGGGAGATTATTAGGGCAAGCTGAGAGAAAACAAGCTAACTCTTGATTTTATTAATGATAGCAGCACTAGACCATTCTGATAACTGTAGAAAATGTGCTGAATGCTGTATTTCTCCCTTAGGAATAAAATATGATGCTCTTACAAAATTGCATAGGCCCTTGGTGATAGGAGGGGAATGAAGATGGAAAGAAGGTAGTTAGTTGTATGCCATACTAAATGTGAAGTCTTGCTGATCTTATTTTTTCTTAATATTTGCAAAAATATGTTGAGTATGTTATCAATAGCTGTTATTTTCATCAGGAAGCTATGGTGTTCAGACAGAGGAAATCAGTGTTTTCCAGCTACAGTTTGCTTTAAAAAAAGCACATTAGAATTACAAAATCTTCTCTGTCCTCTCTCACAAGATCTGTGCTATTTGACAGAAATCAATAAGTGAATATAAAAGTTCCAGGGAAGCAGTGGGAACTGCTTCTGCTGCCTGCATTACTGTAGTATGACTGCAGTGAATGTATATATTCCAGTAACATATATTAAGGACAGTGTATTAATCTACGATAACTTCTGTAATTATCGTTACCAGTAACTGCATATAAAATATGTCATATGTTTGGTGAAGTCAGAGTCTGAAGTACAAGCCTGGATTTCTTTAAGGTCGTGAATAGCATTAAGAGTATTATCAAAGGCTGATTACTCTGATCATTTACCTTCATGATGGTGCCTTTGAACAAGCATCAAACACATTTATTTTCAGGTTTGAATAGTTGGGATTTCATCTGTTTAGATTCTCATTTTTCCTAAAGCTATTTCTGTTACCTTGTAAATAGTAATGAGCATGGCATGCATTTTTACCTCTTGCCATCTGTGGCTCATCAAGATATTTGGTAGCTTGATACTGGCTAAGTATTCTGTGAATGACTCCTAAGTTTTCTTTAAAGATGTCTTCCTGCTTGCCCGTTTTTTTTTTACTGGCTAGGTTGAGTCAACTCTGAACAGGTAATCTCAAGAGACAGTGTGGGCTTGGTGTGCTTTTCCCACAGAACAGCATCATGCCCAAGTGTGGGTGGGAGTTTAAGCCTCAGAGATCTTTTCGTGAACGTGTCTGTGCCATGCCCGCTGGTAGTGTGATTAGCTGTCTGGTCCTGAGGGTAGCCTAGGCTTAGGCTTAGGGTGTTTATCCTTTGAATTTCAAATACTGGGCAAATACAAGTGGAAGGTGGTGATACGATGTGGCTGATAAATCTGTTTTACCTGCAGCTGATTATAAACTGCATTCAGAACAAACACTTTTATGCATAACGTGTATTCTTTTACAATACATAATAGTGGGAAATAAAGAAATTACCAGAGTTTGAGGAATTTTCCTTAAGGTGTTGTGAGACTGTAAGATGTATCTGCTATGAAAATGGACATTCTCCAGCAGAAATTCATATATGCTTACTAGAAGACAGTAGGCCGTGGTAAATGTCAATGTCTAGAATTCAAGCAGATTTCTAGAAATCATGATGATGGGAAAACACTATCACTAAAAAGGAAAAATTTTCTTTAGATTACCTTTTGGGGGGAATAATTCAGCATTTACAACTGCAAATGAAATAAGTAAAAAAAAAATGCGCTTTGACTGGGTACTTCAGCAAATTTCTGCACCTATAAGTAGCACTCTCTTCACCTTCTTGTGGTCCACACTAGCATTTTTGTTCCCATTGTAGTCTGGTGATGCAACATAACATGCATTGTTTTCTGTTAAATGTAGGATGAGAGAGTGTCTGGCTAAAGATAATGCACCTAGATTTTAAAGCACTGCTTCCAGTCCTTGTGTGTTGGTGAGATTCTTTAATTCCACTGAAGAAGGGATTCAGCTTCTTGCAGTGTTTGGAGTTCATGACTGTGTTCTTTGATCCTGGCTGTACTGCTGTGGAGTGGAGAGGGCGCATTTGAATTCATGGTCAGGGAACCATTAAGTGGAAGCTCAGTGAGACAAAACTGGATTCCCAAGCAGGGGCAATATGGTCTCAGATCAGTCCAAGAAAGGGATGATATCTGACCTTGGTACAAGTAACAGAGTTCATCTCTCATGTTTCTGGCAAAAGGGCATTTCTAAACATACTTCAGTTTTCCCACTGATCAACACACTAGAAATATCCTAACTCCATCTGTCCTGTTTCTTTCTTTTATTTTGAGAGGAGAGGAAGGATTTGCAATAAACAACAAGAAAGTTTGGAATTGGGATATACTGAGGTGTATTTGCTGAGTGTAACTTCACAATATTTGCCCTGTGCACTTACTGTTTGCTAGCAATTCACTGATCAATACTAAGAACTGTTTTACAACCCAAATGAATCAGCCAGATAACTGCGTGTCTTCTGAGTCTGGGTGATCTTTGTAGGATTTCTTTCTCGTTTTCTCTCTATTGAGTTTCACCATATGGCCAGGCTATCTTGGCATTTCAGCAGCAGCAGTGTTTGATTTCTCTGCCTGTAGCCATACCCATCCTGCTGAAAGATTAGCAAATAGAATATGTCAGAAGTTAATAATTTTCACTGGAGGTACAACACATCTATATTTAAGCACTTTAGTTTTGCCTTTCAAAAAGGCCAATATGGCAGCTCTTAAGAAGTCTGTCTAACTTGACTTCTCTGAAGAACTCAAATGAAAGAATAATGCAGCACTTGGAAGTCAGTTTCTCAGCTAATCACATCCCTGACACAAACCTCCACAAAAATAGTCTTTTAATAAGAAAGAGAGTTACTGCCTCAGGGCAATAATACAGGAAATTTACTTCATGTTTTATTATTTTAGCTTGATCCTGCCAAACAGCCCCCACAGTAAGCTTAAGTCTTACTGGAGCTATTTGTGAGGTCTATCATGAGGTTTTTTTTTACTGTTTGATAAAAGCAAAAGGTGCCTGAACTACATGTTCAATTGCCTTTTCATTTCCTGCTTCTGTTATTTATTTTTCTTAATACTTTAATAGTCCTGTATTAGAAGAGTGATGCTAAAGGAAGGTGTCCTTTGCTTTTTACTTTTGGAGCAATGAAAACATAAATGTAATACTCTAATTACTCATATTCACAGGTTTTACACTACAACACTTGTCCTAATTGTACTCCATTGCTGATAGCAAATTTGCTGTGTAGATAAATTTTGCATTTATGCTGCTACAGAATGGCACTAAGGACAAGAGACTTCAAAAGTGCTGTAAATGGCTAAATGCATCCAGAGATGTTGGAGTAAATGTGGGATAGCAGCATGTTGTCCAGGTACCAGGCTTTTTTCATAAGGGGACTGACACAATGGCTTTGAAGAGTCCTATTTAGAAATGGGAATACAGAGAAATGAAGATAATTTGAAATACGTGACCTGAAACTCTGAAGTGGCTTGCAGTAGCCCATAACAAGCTCCATGTAAAAACAAGAGTATATAACAGATAGAAAAATTTCTTAGTAACAGCTGCTTTTGAGTGAATTTGTTACTTATATATCTGAAAGATTATTAGATGTCGCTAAACTGGTGTTACTTAGTTTTTTTATACCCTGGAATTTTTATACTGTTCTTTAATATTAGACTGTTTGGAGTGCCTAAACTCCAAATGACATTTTTCCACATTATTCAGTTATTGTCTACATGTACAACTTCATGTCATCACCATGACCCATTTCTGACCCTATGTCAGATGTCCAAACCTGAAAGGCTGTTGTAGAACCCAGCCACTCTTCACTTTTTATATCCTACCTCAACTTTTTGCTGTCTCTGAGAGGTCATATAGAAGGTTTCTAAGCTTCCCAAGCAGCAGCAGAATGCATTTGAGGCTGAATGCATTTGAGGCTGTCAACTCTAAAGAATGCTAAAATTCTCCTGGGAAAATTATGTCCAAGAGTAGTGCATGTATTGAAAACTTCTGTTTTCCTGTAACTACTAGAAAAATGTCTTGATGGTCCTTCTGATGGTTCTGTTTGCTGTTTGTATTTGCATAGCGCCTTTACATAGAGAAAAAAAGAGATCTAGGGGGGGTGTGTTACTGGTTTCAGTGTGGTGTGGTGTTATTCAAGCTAGCTCTGAATCAATTATCTTTTTCCAATATGGATTTTCCAGGGAATAAAAGAGGGGTGAAGTGGGTTTAAACCCTCTTGAGCACCAGAGCATACATGTGATGCACATTCCAGTATCCTGTGATAGAAGCATGGCCACATGGCTCTGTGTGTAGTCCCTATGTGATGTTCATTGCTTTCTCTATAGCTAAACGTTTCTAAGTACCTGAATTAGCCTGTAGGCATAACCCTAGTTTCCATCACTCTGAATCACAGTTTTGATATACCAAGGAAAGGATAGACACTTAGCCTTAGACACCTAAGTCTGTAACATTTTTACTCTGAGGCATTTTATTTTGCATTCTGCCTAATTTACTAACTGGCCCTAAACATATCTGGGAGAGTTGCTGAGATTAATGGCATGCACTTTTCCCAAGATATAGAGATGCTTAGAGAAGAACAATACAAATCATGGGTAGTATGATACAGAACTGCTGATAGCTCCAGCAGGTAAATGGAAGAAGAGGAAGACTGCAGGAGCAGAGGGACAGGGAATGGGACAGAACCTCCAGTGCGTTTGAGACTGTGATCTGCATTGTGCGCAAAACTTTTTGGATCCTTGAGCATTTATAGAAAATGGAATATAAAGTGCTTGCTGTTAGAGATGAGGGCTGCTTTTAGCCATGATCAGTAATATTTTGTCATTAATAACCCCTTGTCTTTACTGTTATAATAGGACATAGTCTTCCACATTTTGCCTGCCACAGTTTTTCAAGTTTCTGTCAGTGTATTCAGAGTTTAAAAAGCATTAGTATTGTTTCATTAAAGATGTCAGTTTCCTGACTATATTCCCAAATTTGCCATTGCCAACAGGTTTATTATTAATTCAGTGGAGGAAAAAAATTCTGTTTTCAAAGGTTACAGATGGAGGCATAAGGGAAGAATCTCTGAATGAAAACTTGGATGAACTTAGAATCATAGAATATTAGTATGGTTTTAGTTAGAAAGGACCTTAAGATCATCTAGTTCCAACGCCCCTGCCATGGGCAGGGACACCTCACACTAAACCATGTCACCCAAGGCTCTGTCCAAATTGGCCTTGAACACCACCAGGGATGGAGCATTCACAGCTTCCCTGGGCAACCCATTCCTGTGCCTCACCACCCTAACAGTAAAGAATTTCTTCCTTATATCCAATCTAAACTTTCCCTGTTTAAGTCTGAACCCATTACCCCTTGTCCTATCACTACAGTTCTCAGCTTCATTGTGAACCTCAAAAAATTAGACATTGTTTTTCCCGAGAATGTATCAAATAATTTAAAATTATTTTATACTTTGCCTTCCTCTTTGAAACTAAAGCTTTAGAGAGCCCAATGTTATTAAAGTTCTTTATATAATTGACATAGACTAAAACTTCGTAATAACACCTTTTGCAAGATAAAAACATTATTAACTAGATATGAATATGAAAATGCATATGAATATGAAAATTATATATTTACAATATTTTCATATGCAGTCTATGCATATGAAAATACTGTAAATACATAATTTAGCAATATAGATGGATGGTTTGTTGATAACAAGAAGTACTGTGTGTACTCAGTTAAGTCTTCAGAAGGTATTTATTTTTCAATTTTTGATGGGTTTTGGTAAATGAGACTCACAGAGTCCCAGCCCAGAAATAGCATTTCAATTTGTGTAAAACTTACCATATTTGCAGATTTTGTCTTCAGTAATTGGCAGTATCTGAGCTCTCATCAAGGGTATTTTCTCTTTGAACATCAAGAAAACAAAACATGGGAAAGGATAGCAGGAGTATGTGATACCTTTTACAGCTTGATTCTTCCTCAGAGGAAAATGCCGTGCATATGAATGCCATGCTGATTGTCTCTCGCAGTTGTGTGCAGTGTAGCTGGTCAGCCCGCTCAAAGAACCTGCTTCATGAAGGTCCGTGGAGGTCTCTATCAAAGCCTTTTTGTGCCTCACAGCTTTTTGCACAGGTCCAGTAGTGTCAGGCTATGGCTAATGTGGATGCTGAACCCTGTGCCTGCAGATGACATTTGCTGTGCAGGGCAGGCACCAGCTCATTGCTTACATTGACAGCTAGTTGTGTAACTGTAACCCAAATGGCACTTACAAGCACATAAACCAGTGCATAGACATAACTGACCACACTTTTTATTGCAAGTGTCTCTTTGAAAGTACATGGGGAAAACTTTTTTAGTGTGTTTAAAAAATAAATCACGAACCTGTAAATCATGTATAGACTATGTTGAAAATACTGCTTAGCCATGATCCTATTTTACATTCTAATAAAGTTTGGAAACGCCATACTTCGGGTATGTCAGTGAAGTATACTGTGCTTGAATTTCAGTATGAAGGGGAAAACATGGAAGAATTATTTTCTTTTTAAATCTGTAATGCACCATTGTGCTGAATTCTTTATGTACAGGGGTACAGACTGACATAGATTAGATAAGAATCATTATCCTGGGTTACAGAGCAGCTCCAACAGCTAAAAAGCTTCAGTACTTTAAAATTGGAAATTGCAGTAATTGGAAACTGCAATCTTTAACATAGACTATTAAATGCTGGCTTAGTCAGCGGCTGGTACAGGGATCTTCAAGAAAAGATAAAAGAACTTTTTTTTATATTTTAAAAGTACTTTTCTTCTAAAAGAAGTATCTTTATCTTGGACTAGAAGATCTGGAATAATCTCCTGGAAAAAAAAGTAATTCCATCACTAAAGAGCTCTCTCATGTCTAGCAATGAGTAGTGGTGTCCCTTTCTTGAAAATGTGATTTACTGTACATGCACTTGCTTCCATAGTTACTAGGATGGTCTGTGATCACAGACACTGTGATATTATGAATATCCTATTGAAGTTCCTGTAAGTATAAATATCACACAGAAAGACTAGAAATGGATTTTGACAAAAGGCAGAAGCAGCAACACAGAAGAGAGTATACAGTAGTAGCTCTGGGAAGGGAGAAAGCTGAAAAATGCATCGTTGGTCGAATTTACCAAGGAAGGGATGTGAGAAATGTGCTCAGTCTTACCTCTTACGATTAGAAATGGCTGACCCACCAAGTGTAAAGAAGAAAATATACAGAATAGCTAAAAAAAAAAAAAAAGCCGAAGAACTTCTAAATCTACCACACATTAAAATGTTTATTGTCTTGTGGAAGAGATCCTGAGTTGGCACTGTGCATAAATTTCTTGGGAAAAGCAACTTATTTCAGAGAAGCCATTGCATAGAAGTTGATGATTCAGCAGAACAAAACCCTCCAAGGAGAAGGGTTACCAAAGCTTACCAAAGGGTTACCAAGGGTTACCAAAGCTTACCAAAATGACAGCTATTCAGGATAAGTACAGGCTCAAGAGCTTGAAGAATCCCAGAAATTACTTGTCCTAAATTAGCTGGGAAAGATTTGTTTTTCAAATATTGGTTTAGATATGTAGACATGAGTAGCCATGAAATTTTCCCTGTCTGATTTGAAAAGGTTGCCCTTTGCTATACAGAGTAAGCTGCTAGTAGTCAAACTTCCACAACCTCCCTTCTGCTTCTCTTCCCTCAACCAGGAAAAGCAAGAGGCATTAAGGGATGTGTGAAGATTTTGTACTGCCACATGTTGTCATGTGGGACAAAGGCTGGTTTGCCTCTGCACCCAGAGATTCTCATGAAGAGATGCTGATCAATGATCAATGATGTTGACAGATGATGATGGACGGACTGTTTAAAACACTTCCTGATGAAGGAATGTGTCACTGGAGAAAAACAGACTGGCAGTTCAGCAGTGGCCCAGGAAGGAAGGTCTTGCAATCCAGTTTCAAAGTTTTTTAAAGTTTTTACTGTTCTTTCTCCTCACATGCATTCTTCATTAAGATTAAATAAACAGTGTTTATTCTTCATTTGTATCTTTTAAGAGGGAATGGGAGAAGCTGCTGCTTATGAGATAATGGTTTAACCAGTGCTTCAAATAAGGTGTGTGCATTTCCAAGAGAGGTATGTTCAAAGCTGAAAAGTTAAGGAGCTAAACTATGTTCAGAGCTAAGTCTTTAAAGGTCAGACTTGATGACCTTCAAGGTCTTTTCCAACCTAGCTGATTCTATGATTCACCGAACTGTTCCAGTTGTTAGGCTTTGTGTGCTACTAAGAGAGCGATAATGGCTCCGGAACATGTCACATAGACGAAAAGCACATAGGCAACAAAGTCTATGGCCGTATAAGAATACAATTGAATATGCCAGAAGAATATGGCAGTCCAAGGATTTGGGTCTGCAGCTCTCCCAGGTAGCCTAAGCACCTAGTTTTGAAAATTTGCCCCAGTGTTTCCAAAGTTCAGTACCAAAGACAAAAATCTGCGTCCTGTTGGAATCAGTAGGAGTTCACAGAGTCCACTTTCCTACCCACTTGTCTTTGCCCTCCTTATTTCATTGAGCTGCCTAAATTTGAGTAGGTAAGTACTCTTCGGTCCCTGAAAAACAAGAGCAGTCTGAAAGGAAACTCCATGCTAAATAAGATATCAAAAATCAGTTTCTGATCTATTGGACTACAAGAGCTTCATGTTCAAAACTTATCCTCACACTATTACAAATTCATTTTCAGCCAACTTTCCGCTGCAAGTTTTTTCAGGCTCGGTAGGAAAGAAATTGTTTTTTCTACTGAGAGGTCTCCTGCTGTTTTAGAAATACAGTTGCTCTTATGTGCAATCTAACCCAGTTTCAGTAAAGGGCTAATGTTAAAAAAGAAGGAGCTAACATATTTTCTATGCATTTTTCTTCCACACTGCTGTATGAAGTGCTCTGATCCTCACCTCATATCTTCATTTCAGCAGATTTACCTGAAGCTTTTCTCAGAAACCAACTTTCTGAAAGTTCAGTTACACCAATGAGAGCAGTGTACACACAATAAAGCAGTCATCTCTGAAATTCAGTTGAGTTCAAATTTTGCTACCATGTTTTCAAATTAAGGTCTGAGGTAATAATTCTTGCTCTTCTAGTGAGTCTGGCTCAGCAGTATGTTTCCAGTCAACAAAATGCTTTATGATATGCAGTGTTGGTGGTCTGTTGCTGGTCATCGATAGTTATCTACTACCTAAAATGGAGACTTAAGTAGTATTTGAGATGAATGAAATAATCCATTGTTAACATGTGTATTACTGAATGCAGCTCATTTAAACCCTAGCTGAATGTCTGCTGTTTCAAAAGCCAATAATGCCAGATGTAATGAAGAGTTTAGCATCCTTGTGAGCCAGAGGTCTTGATCTTAAATTTCCTGTAATACCTGAGAGAGAAGCCCCACTGGAAGCTACTGAGAAATATGCTGTTTACTCCCAGCAGGAATTATCAGCTACTGGTTCAGCCACTGCAGCAGGGGTGGTTTGGACTGCTGCATTTTAGTGTTTCACCAGCCAACCTAGCCCACATCTGAAGGATTACAGTTCTACAAGTTGCTACCTGTGGAAGCTACACGTTCAAGAATATTGGCAAGCACTAGTCCGATGATCGCTTATTTAAAAAGACTGTATGTCATTTGTTGAGAATGTGTTTATGTAAGCCTCCTTCTGTTTATATGCTGAATGCAGTGAAAGCTGAGTATAGAAAATATCTTGTCAGTCTGGTGCATTGCATTTACAAGCCAGCCTGAACTGAAATTGATGGCTAAAAAGTCCTTTCACCTCAAATATTAGAAAATCAACACAGAAAATAAAAGTCATAGACTCAAAATATGAAAAGGTTTGGATGTTTTCCTTGTCAAAATCAAACCAGACAAAACTGAAATTCAATGAAATTAGCTTTTCTTTCCAGAACTGTGTACGTTTTTTCCATCAGCCTTGTCTTCTTCAAATGTTAGTTTTATTACATCCTACAGAAGGTGCATGTTCAATGGTTTCCCTCCACTCCCCCATCATCTTTATTTTGTGAAATTTTCTGTTCTTCTTACAAGTTGTGAAATAATGAGGGGGAAGGGAGGGCTGCAGTTGTGCACAATATGAAAGTCCTGTATGTGTAGATATTCATGTTTTGAAGAAGCTTTTAGATCAGATTTGAATAATTTAGCAATTGCTTGTGAGTTCACTGTAGAAAGAAAATTTATTTTGATACACTTTCACATGAAATGCAAGTTGTAAGGATTTCTGAATTTACATGTATGTGCTTTTTTATATGAAAGGAAGAATAGTAATGCCATGGAATATGCATTTTTTTTTAAATGTGATTTCAATTTCTTCATATGCGGGTAGTTCTGACAATTATTTTTTGTTCTGTCCAGTCTTTAACTTCAAACAGGGTATTTAGCTTTGAAGTCTAGGAACAGTAATTTCATTCCTACAAATTCATTTTGACCTTCTAGTGTATGTATATGAAAGAGTGATTAAATGTATTTTAAGTTTATACTTCTGTAAACTTTAGAAAAGAAATTGGTAGTCTTTATGGAAACTAATATTGGATTTTAATCTGTTATTGAAGTTTTGGCAGCACAGATTTCCATGGCTTTATAATAGGTACAATTTTCTTGGGGCCATTAATTCTTTCACCTGATCTGTTTGGACAAACAAGATTGTGTAATCTTTCTGTGACTGCATGAAACACAAACTATTTTTTTTTCAAAAATCAATTCAGAATTTAAGGAATTTAATCCAAATTTCATCCAAATGAAATTTGCAGGAGATTACACTGAGGACTGAATTTGTACTGAGTGAATTGAAAATGCAGTATAGATCCTGGGATGAGGGAGCATGGCATAGAGACACTGACCTACTTTTGAAAGGTCAGAAGATAGCTTTCAGTGGGGCTTCTGCCTCAGATACTACAAAAAATAACAGGAAATTTACAGATCAAGACCTCTGACTCATAAGGATTCTAAACTCTTCATTACACCTGGCATTATTGCCTTTTGAAACATTCACACCATACCTACCTGTGACCACATAAACACCTGGCTGTGCTTCCTCTTGGTTCCCATTTTTTTTTCAAAAGCAGAAGCTTTTTGTGGGTGTGGGGGAGCAAGAGCTTTTTTCCGCCTGGCTCAGACTCTGCGTCTTTTCTCCTTGCTCTGCTGGTCTCTACTGTGGGTCCAGCCTGATCCTGTAAATTCCATTTTCTCTTTTATATGCAAATTCTGCTGATCACTTCCACCTCCTTAGCACCCCTCTTAGGTGTCCCTGCCTTGCTACCATTTGTCCTGACACCACTGTTTTTGACTGCATGTACTTGAAGTGTGACCATGCCTTTCATCTTGGCTTGCTGTCTGGACTCCTTAGCACAGGCAGAGCACTATGATGTTGCTGCCCAGTCTCTAAGACAGAGTCCTTCTAAAATAACTGTGAATTCAGTAACGCCTGAGGATAACGATAAGAAAAATAATCGAGAATACTCAACAAAGAGTATATTGGCTGGGAAGGGAGCAGGGAGAGGGAAAAAAGGGAAGGATGGGACAACACAGGACAAAAAAGTTTTACATGTTTATTTTCAATATTTTTAAAAATTTTTTTAATTTGTGTGGAAAGCAACAAAATGCAGAGATAAGTCATTGAATTTTAGTCTAATTTCATGATTCAGCAGTACTTTTAATACTTTAAATTTTTCATGCAATCGTTGGAATAATATCTGAGTGAGTTTACCATGTCACTGAAGTATGCTGGGGGTGCCTGGGAGGGACTCTACATTTGGGACTGTAGTGACAGGTCAAGGGGTAAGAGGTTAAAACTTAAACAGGGGAAGTTTAGATTGGATATAAGGAGGAAATTCTTTCCTGTTAGGGTGGTGAGGCACTGGAATGTGTTTCCCAGGGAGGTTGTGAATGCTCCATCCCTGGCAGTGCTCAAGGCCAGGTTGGACGAAGCCTTGCATGAGATGATTTAGTGTGAGGTGTCCCTGCCCATGGCAGGGGGGTTGGAAGTAGATGATCTTCAGGTCCTTTCCAACCCTAACTATTCTATGATTCTATTCTATGATTCTAAGTATTTGTACTGTGGGAAAAGTAGTCCTATACTAATACTGAGTTGCATGTCTAGGAGCTCTGATATCTTCCATGCAAATGACATAGAATCATAGCATCATAGAGTAGTTAGGGTTGGAAAGGACCTTAATATCATCTGGTTCCAACCCCCATGCCATGGGCAGGGACACCTCACACTAAATCATGTCACCCAAGGCTCTGTCCAGCCTGGCCTTGAACACCTCCAGGGATGGAGTATTTGACACTTTTTTAGGGAACCCATTCCAGTGCCTCACCACCCTCAAAGTAAAGAATTTCTTCCTTATATCTAACCTGAACTTCCCCTGTTCAAGTTTAAACCAATTAACCCCTTGTCCTATCACTACAGTCCCTAATGAAGAGTCCTTCCCCAGCGTCCTTAGGTCCCCTTCAGATACTGGAATGCTGCTATGAGGTCTCCACGCAGCCTTCTCTCCTCCAGGCTGAACAGCCCCAACTTTCTCAGCCCGTCTTCATACGAGAGGTTCTCCAGTCCCCTGATCATCTTCATGGCCCTGCTCTGGACTTGTTCCAGCAGTTCCATGTCCTTTTTATGTTAAGGACACCAGAGCTGTACCCAATACTCCAGGTAATGTCTCATGAGAGCAGAGGGGCTCCTTTTGATGCAGCCCAGGATACGGTTGGCTTTCTGGGTTGTGAGCTCACACTGAAGCCAGCTCATGTTCATTTTCTCATCGACCAGCACTCCCAAGTCCTTCTCCACAGGTCTGCTCTGAATCTCTTCTCTGCCCAACCTGTAGCTGTGCCTGGGATTGCCCTGACCCAGGTGTAGAACCTTGCACTTGACATGGTTAAACTTCGTAAGGTTGGCATCAGCCCACCTCACAAGTGTGTCAAGGTCCCTCTGGATGGCATTCCTTCCCTCCAGCATATCAACCGAACCACACAGCTTGGTGTTATTGGCAAACTCGCTGAGGGTGCACTGAATCCCACTGTCCATGTCAGTGATGAAGATATTGAACAAGACTGGTCCCAGCACTGATCCCTGAGGGACACCGCTCATTACTGGTCTCCAGCCGGACACTGAGCCATTGACCACAGCTATTTGCGTGCAGCCAACCAGCCAGTTCTTTATGCACCAAGTGGTCCATCCATCAAACTGATGTCTCTCCAATTTAGAGACAAGGATGTTGTGTGGGACAGTGTCAAATGCTTTGCACAAGTCCAGGTAGGTGACTTCAATAGCTCTGCCCCTTTCCATCAGTTCTGTAGCCCCATCATAGAAGGCCACCAAATTGGTCAGGCAGGATTTCCCCTTAGTGAAGCCATGCTGGCTGTCACCAAACACCTTGCCTTAGTATGCATTCCAGGAGAATCTGCTTCAAGACTTTGCTAGGCCCAGAGGTGAGACTGACTGGCCTGTAGTTCCCTGAGTCATCCATTTCCCCTTCTTGAAAATGGGGGTTGTATTTCCCCTTTTCCCATCATCAGGAATTTCACCTGACTGATATGATTTTTCAAATATGATGGACAAGAAAACCTCAACATCATGAGATTTCTCACGAGTTGTCATTGTCCTAGTTCTAAGCAGCATCACATGGAAGTGTTTTTATTGACCGTTATAACCAAGTAGTTAAGATGTATGCATTGTTTGTATTTATTTTGCAAGTTCAAAACTGGATATAGAAACTTATTTGTGTAATAAAGCATATAGCAAACATAGTGAAATGTTTTGGGTTTTTTTCTTTTGTTCTTTAGCATGGTCACAGTTATACATGGGGTTTTAAAAGCAAATTTTCAACAGAATCATTAAGCACCCATCTAGAGAGAAACACATGTCAATAAAAGAGAATGACAATGTTTCCAGCAATGTTGGTATTCTAATTTTTACTGCTTTCTAACTTGGCCAACTATATATTCCTGGATTATGACTTTTTTTGTATTGTTCCAGCCAACTTCAAGTAGTATACGTTTTGAGTTCAGACAGCCTGTTCAAGGCAGAGATGCAAAAACATAACAGCTGAAAGATCCTTTAAGCCTAGTTTTCTTTAGAAGTAAGTGCACATTTAAACACACACAAATATATATAATAGTATATTTCATCTAAATATATGTTTATATGCAAATATAACAGATATATGTATGTGTGTACGTACGTATTCACCAACTACAAAGAAGGAAGATCTGGCAGGACCAAATCTAAATATGTCAACACAATATAGTGAATAATCTTGTGGTTGGACTTATTTGCATTATGGGAGACTTAATTTCTTGTTTCTAGTCTAAATTATGAATCAGTTCCCCATCAATCACATACTGCAATGTACTTCTGCAAGTCATTATTAGCTGCTTGGGCTTAGGGTCCTCTCAGTTTCTTCTGTTGAAACTGTTGATGCTGAAAGATTAAATATTGCCTAGTGTTAATATCTGCTCTTTGTCAAATAAGTGCCCTAACCACTGAGAATAAGCACTCTTTTCTATAGCACCATTAATATTTATCATTCAGATGAAGTGGAACACCACCTGTGGAGAATGAGATGTTGAGAATCCTGCAGTCTGTCTATCTGGATATAAATTTCGTGCCTGTAGGAAGTGGCATGTTGCCACAGGAACTTTTGATTTCTGCATAGTTGTGTTTTCTGATCAAATGTATCAATGTAATGTTTAGATGATACAAGTTCCAGACCAGGTTTTGAAAACCTGGTTAGTGGCAGTCAAGGTCTAATGACGAAAAGCTTAAGATGAGTGCAAGAGTTTAAAATTAGCAACTCTCGGACTTTTCAGTGTCACGTGAGATTTTTGCAGCTGAAGCTTCCCTCTGCTTTTTGGTCATGAAAGCCTGAATCGCTTCAGCTGGTGACTTTCCAAGGCATACAAGCTCAGGAAAGCTGTTTCCACATTTACATGAAGACCCATAAGCAGTTCTCCCCTCTTCCCTCCTCCCCTTCCCCCCCCCCCCCCCCCCCCCAGTTGTTTGTTTTTTAATGGGGAGAGGCAAAGAGATCCTGTTATTACCAGAGAGACAAGGAGTCAGATCTGTACTAGTAATGGTCGTCTGGCAAGATTTGCACCAGGTGCATGATGTAAGCAGGTTACCATCTTGTTCCTGAGTCCTGGTGCTGGTTTCTGGCATGGAAAGGAAGGCAGTGTTAGCTGTTAGCTTGGTGATGTCTTTCCTCATTGGTGGGAACATATCTGTCAGAGCTAGGCATAGGCACATAAACCAAAAGAGAACTCTTTGAATGCATTCCCAAGTCTTGTGATATCTTGTAATCATTTCTTTTTTTCACCAAATTAGGACTCCAGTGACATGCTACCAAAAATCTTTACAATAGGGAATAATTTCAAAACTAGCCTCTCTGTGTATTTTGAATGGTGACTAATGAGCCTGATGGCAAACTGCTCATCTGGGCATGCCTTCATAAACTCCTGTCTCTCCATGCTGTCATATACTCTCTTCTGGCTTTGGATAGTCAAATGAGCTGCTAAAGGTGGAGCCATGCTACCCCTGCTGGTGTAGCTGTCCATGTCATCACTAAGCCAGTTCTGTTTGATCATCAGGGTTGTTCTGGTGACTAAGATTTTATTCACATGGAAGACTTTGCAGAGCCACATTACAAACTGGTAAACCAAACACTGACAAGAGCATTATTGAAAGACACTGGCAGCCCTCCATCACTGCAGCAGTAGCAAACACCTGGAGACGTGCTTAGGAATTTATAATCTAGTTATCTGAATCATCATCTGCACAGCTTATGTAATTGTGCCCTCAGCCAAATAAAATAATTTCTAAGAGTTTTACTGCATACTTAGAGCATATGCAGACTAATGGGTTTAAGGTTTATCCTGCATTCTGAATAAATGAAGCAGAATACAAGAATGATTAGCAGTTTATGCAGTGACCTCACCATTACAGTGCTGTAGTGAAATACTGGAGACATAAACCTTAACATAGCAGGTCCTTAGAATTTTATTTGTTAACATTTTTGGTTGTACTGGTGATGTGAGTTATACTGATGAAGATGTGAAGGTTTTTTTTCAAATGCAGTATATTTTCTTTTTTTCTTTGTGCTAAACAGAGCCTTTTGAGACTTGGCCAAGGAGAGGAGATCTAATTAAATTCATGTAATGATACATGAGATACAAATCATTTTAGCATTTCAGTTGAAGTGAAGATTAGTGTGTTTGATGCAGACAAGCCCTCAGATGAGTGAGGTATGTAACCCTTGCTGTAGGCGAGCTTTCATGATGAAGGGTCTTTCTGAAATAAATGTTCTCAATCAATTAACAGTTCTTGCGCTTACTCATGTCCTCATAAAAATATAGACATGCCTGCTCAGAACACTATCTGGCACTTGTGCCTGTGCTGAGGAGGCAGAAGTGCAGAGCATGCATGGTGGTTTTGTGCAGCAGTGCACCTAGAATTATAAACCTTGTGTCACAGCTTTATTTGTGCAGTCAAACATGGCTATGCCATTCTACTGTTTAAACAAAGGCCAGTTGTGTAATCCTGCATCTTGTGGCCATGTTCTGTAGACATACTGAGATGAGTTTTTTCCTGGTTCAGAGAGATCTGCTTTGGTGTGTGGTATATATAAAATCCTTTCACAGCAGTGAGCAGTTCTGCAATGTATGTTATTTGGGAAGTCGTATATGGTGATGGCAATCCCCTCTAGTTTAAAAATCTACATTCAGAAGTTCTGAGTCATAGAGTGGGTGACAAATCTCCTGAGGACAGGAGGCTTCCCAAAATGCCTTAAATCTAGTGCTGACATATAGCACTTCAGTGCATCCTTTTTGATGGTGGTTGACACTGGGTTGCTCAGTGTCATCTTAAAGTAAATTTGGTTTAATATAGAGGCAACTGAATTGTTTATAAGCATTATGGTTTTGTCAGGAGCTTTTTGTCTCATTAGCCAATTCATAGAGTACAGGTCCCTTCCTTGACAGAAGAAGTAGAGCACAGCAAACAGCCTCAGCAGCAAAGCCTATCTTAACCAACTTCCCACTCAAGAGAAGTGCTTTCTAATAAGCAGAGGCATCATTTTATGCTATGAGTGCTCAAATTCAGCACATTCAAGTGAGTACACCTTGAAGACAACTAGAAGATATAGGCCTGGGTTGGTTTTGCTATGAACAAGCTCCACCAGTTTCCACTGAAATAACCAAAACTGCTGCTCGCTCCATCTGGTGTGAGTGGCAGTTTGAGCAACTTGGATGTTTGGGCAATGGGTCAGGGAGCAGCACAGTAATTGTCTCTTCTTTTCTGCCTCACTTTGCATTACTGCCACCAACATTTAGTAAAAGATACAAATGCAATTAATTATTACACATGGGTTGCCTTAGTAAAGATGTGTTGGCACAGGTTTGGTGCCAGATTACATTCCTTGGTACCCTGAGGAAACCTCCAGGGTATATGAGGAGCCAGAAAAAGGTGTGACTAAGAGGTATCTTGAGCTCTTGCAAGTTCTGTTGGCTGAATAACCACTGAAGTAAACTTGTTCAACAGAGAGCAGTTTTTACACTGGCTTTTTGGTTGCATCTCTGGGGAAAAATGAGCTATTTTTGTCCAGGCTGGGAGGAGTAGAAAATGTAGTTTCAGCTAGGCAACTCTGTTTATTCACGTATTCAAAGAGGCATATGTACAACTATTCTTCCCATTTTTTTTTTTTTTGAATGTAGTGGGGCTACATCCATTGTCTACAGATGCAGGCAGAAAGGGACCCAGAAACCTTACGCCGTCAAAATGTTGAAGAAGACAGTAAGTTGTTTTGTTTCGTTTTGTTTTGCTTTGCTTTGCCTTGCTTTGCTTTGCTTTGGGATATGTTTGGGATTTTCTCTGGGTTTTTTCAGTGCTGTTTCTTTGGGGGGGAAGAGGAAATGGGCTAGATATAGGACCCTGCAAAGCTTATATTTTCTGTCACAGAGCTTTTTCTGAACCTCATCACTGAAAAAGCTTTTAGAGGTAAGAGTGCTCTGTTTGGAATGCCTGATCCCAACAAATCTTGCTTATACCTTCATCTGGTATTGTCTGTATAAACTTAGATTTGGGCAAAACTTTTGAGACAAAAATGTTTTCACTATAGAAAAGCAGCAGGCTCTGAATCATTTAAATGTTCTGTGATTTAATTTTGCTTTAATACATTGTTTTGCTCAAAACAATATCATTACATGATTTATTTTTCTTAGAAACTGATTAACACACTACTTCAAACCCAAGTAAAATCAAATAATTCATGGAGATTCCCCCCCCACCACCACAAATTTGCAAGAGACGCAGTTGAAACATTAGTTATTTTTAGAGCTCCATATATGTCACACTTCTACCACAGCTATTTCTGTGAGTGTTACAAAATAGGCGGTGAAAAGCATGAAGAGAGACTAGAGAGGAAAGGCTACTAATGGACTGAGAGACTCTAAGCAGAGAGTGAGCGTGGGTGGTAGGGTAGAGCAGTTCATGTTCCTAAGAGGGGAAGAAAAATCTGAGAGGAGGCAAGCAAGCTGTGAGGCACAGGCATGATTTTTATTCATGGGTGGTTTTGTTTCAGTTTCTCCCACTGTTAAATAGCCCATTACTTCATAAAATTCGGGAATGTTCACATGTAGCAACATAATGATGGGTGGGTAGGTGTAAACATATCTAAATGCTGAATTAACTGGTGGTCTCTGGGTAAGACATAATGAGTGAGTTCCACATGAGTAAAATGTTGGCATTAATTTGTCGTCTTTGAAAGTAAGCCAAGGTTTAAATTAGCAAGGAAATTCAGTTGTGTATGCTGCTTTTGAATACGCATCTGGTGCATTGAAGAGCAGATCATCCGAGGAGCTTGCATTGCTGCGGCCCTACACTCTGTCCTTCCTATGGAAATGCAGAGAGCTTAATTTAAGCTTTTATCAGTACTTTATGCCAACAATTCCTATTATGTTTTAGGAGCGTTCTTTCTGATAATGCTTATTCTGAAATGCACTAGGAAAACTATATTGCTTAAGAATATTTCTTTGTGTCCCCCCCCCCCCTTTTTTTTGTTGTTGTTGGTTTTTTCCCTGTGTGGAGATTCTCATGTTCACAATGGCCACATTAATACCAGATCTATATGTGTCTGACACTATTCAATTTAGACTTTTGGTGGACTTACTGTAGCATAGAATTTTTAAAAGTGTAGGAAGAATGTCAAGCAGGAAGGGTAAAAGAACATAGTTATGTAAGTTATCTGCACAGCGGCAAGAGCTTAGCTTACTGCAGCCTTGATTGTATGAGCAGCATGGTTAAGCAGTTCTCGCAACTGAGTTGTTTGCTCCCAGTACAACTTACAGGCTTTCTGATATTTTGTTATGGGAACAATTGATTCTTTTACACAGTTGAGCTTATTTGTAAAACTGAGTGCATGGGAGGCAATACTGTAAGAATGTGCTGTTTCTTATGTCTATGTGCCATGAGCTACTGTGGGTCTGTTCCAGTTTGAAGACAGTATTATCACAGAGACAGAATTAACTGTGTGTTGCAGTACTTCCACAGCAGGAGTCCTGACCTTTGCTCAGAGTATCTCAATGTAAAAATAACCAAGTGTAGGACAAATCGTACACCAAAATGTTGATCAGTTTGTTTCCTGTCAGCATTTTTTTTCAAACAGTTAGAAAAAACAGATGGCAGTTCAATAGTGGAGGAAAAGTGGTGGGAGAAAACGAAGAAGGCCCTGTGACTGCCTTTGATGCAGAGTCCCATTTCTTCGATTGCCTTTCTTAAATACACATAAGGGAGCTCTGAAGAGCACACGAAATCAGAAAACAACGAAAGTGACAGAAAAGCAAATACGCTGTTTGTTTTTTTTTGTGTCCAAACTGACTGACTTTAAACAGTGCACTGAACCAAACTAGCTTGCTGAAGAGTGTCAGTTAAAACAGGGGCAGGGGCAGGGAAAGGGTGGTCCCCTTCTAGAAGCGGTAACACATGGTGTGTGACTAGGAGTCTGGTAGCTGACCAGCAGCTCTAGATTTGTGAGTGCTGGTAGCTACAGTAATTTGAAGTAAAGCATTGGAAATTATTACTTTTTTTCCCATTGGAACAGCTCAAGTAAGAAACAATCCTTTTGGACTAAAGTAGTGTGATAGGAACAGACTGCAAGAAACATAAAATTTCTCATTCTTTTCATTTAAATAATAAGTTAAATTTTTCATTTTGCCTAATGCATTCTAATACATTAAATAAGCAAATAAAATTTTGGGCAAAACAAATCAGCCAATTCTGAGAATACGCACTTGTGGAGGATGTGAGTCCTTAGAGATTTTGTAATCAATAATTCTTTATTATCTAGCTTAAACAAATAGAATTATTAGATTATTTGCTCAGTTCTGTTTGTTGTAGGGTTGGGTTTTTGTTTTTCATTTTATTTCTTCGGTTGGTTGGATTTTTGGCTTTGTTTTTTTTTTCTGATTGCTAGTTAAACCAACAAAGAGAAAGAGGAGAAAACATGTTTATACAAAACTTTTTTGGTCAATAATATTTTGGGGATTTTTTTCTTTCAATTCAGAGTT
Organism: Pezoporus occidentalis; assembly: GCF_034315485.1. NCBI lineage: Eukaryota > Metazoa > Chordata > Aves > Psittaciformes > Psittacidae > Pezoporus > Pezoporus occidentalis. Next base: position 867,338 of record NW_026916203.1, on the reverse strand, counting down.
TTAATAGTTCTTGAACTTTAATTAGGATTTTCTAAGCTTCCAAAAGGATGAAAAAAAATGCTGGTTTGCTTATTCAAAACTACTGAAACAGAATGCTTTGGTTCCCTGTTTTGCTTTGGTTTTGTCAAATTTGGAATAAATTTATGAGTAATTTTGAATCCTTTAAATTACACAATGGTGACTAAAATTTAATTGAAAGAACACTTCTGGTTCTTACTCCTGAAGATTCTGACTATCAAAGTTAGGAAACTAACAAGCAGATTAGAACCTTAACTTCCAGAGCAGCTAAGAGACAACTGTTGCAAAGGTTAAGGTGATCCAAAGAAAAATTGATGTGTTAGTGGGAAAAAACCTCTCAGATAATGTAAAAGAAATTACATTTTGAATTGTTCTTAACAAAGAAAAAAAAGAAATATGCTTATAAAACAACAGATGTGGGGCAGGTAGATAAGCATGCTAAATTACTCCCTTTAATTTGCTCATCCAACTTTTATGCTCAGTTTGTGAGCATAATTGAAAGGTCAGATTGTATTACATACTCATTATTTGACTTTGCTATTTTTAGCAGATCTCTTAAATTCCAAATGTGTAATAAATAAACAGGTTTGAATCATGTAATTTTTTTGTGGGGAAATCATTTCACGAAGCAAGAAACAAAAGCAGATCATATAGTACTTCAGGAAAGCTAATCAAATGAGCAAATTACACTTGAAATTGCAAATATGAGGCTGGTTTTCCTTTCACTACACAACTCATGACTCAGTGCTAAAGAAAAATGTGGTATTTTTAGGATGCATTTCATAAATATAATTGTTAGTACGGTTGAGACTTAAAAATTGTGTGTGATTCAGAACAGTTAATTTTGGAACAGTTGCTATTGCAAACAACATGTAACATGTGGATCATATTGGAAGAACACAGGATTCGTGAAAGAAGCAAGCATATTTATGTGCTATTCATTAGATTAAACCCCTCATCTGCAGGCCTTTGTCTCCTTTTGGTGTGCTAGGCAGCATATGAAGCAGGGCCAGTCTGGACATTGTCTTACAGTCTGGGCAGATAAATGTCTTCCAAGAAATCTTGTCTTCCACCTCTGCCTTTAAATTTCCTCCTGAGTCTGAGCAAGTTGCTTTAAAATAGGGAGGAGAACAGATGGCCTCTGTTCCACGATTTCTAAATTAAGATTTCAAGTGCCTTGCCCAGGTAACAACTGTAACTGAAGTAATGTGGGAGATGCCATTGCAATTAAGTAACATGCTCTGCTGAAAGGAGGAGGATTCTGAGCTGGGTTGTCCGGAGCCTGGGTTCTGGTGTTTTCCAAATTCAGCCTGTGCCACTGGCTGAGGTATTTCTTTTGGCTTCAACTTTCTCATCCATGAAAATGAGATAATACTTATTTGATTTGCTTCTCAGCAATGCTTTGAAGGATAGCCTGGTTAATATTCCTAGGTTTTAATTGATAGGTACTGTCCCCTAAGAGTGATTGAGTATTACGAAGTAATAGGCCCTCTGTGCCTCAGACAGTGAGGCATACAGCTACAGTGACTGTTTTGGAGAATTCACATTTTGATTTTGAGTTGTTTGTTTTGTGTTTTTTTTTCTTGTGTGGGCATCTTCCCTCACAGGGGGTGTGGTGCTTAACCACTATTTTGTCAGTACTTCAATTAAAATCAGTATCTATGAAGCAACATCCTTCTTGCAGAATAGTTGATGTTTTAAATCAGACAAATGTTCAGGCACATGAACTCTTTTTTAGATCAGAAGCAAAGCAATAGTTTTCAGACAGCACATATGCTGAGAATAGTTGTGCTGGGATTAACCTAAATGTACTGCTCGGACAATCTGAGAACAGGATAGTTTACATCTGTGGAGCAGAGAGGAGTGTGAGCAAATGTAGAGGTAACAGGTTTCCCTCCTGGAAGTGGGGTATCTAGATACCTACAGTTAGGGTCTGAAGGAGAATATAATGGCCTATAAAGGTATAAATAAAAGATCTCAACTGCATCATGTTTGCATATACATACACATGCATACATACACACACATATCTAATATATACACATACATACAAATATATATATACACTATAACATATCCATACATATATGTTATAAACTATATATATTCCCAACTATACAAGGACTACAGTTGACTGGGTTTTCCATTTTGAGTTGTAGTGAGTTGGTAATAAGTGGTAATCAAGAGGCTCATGCAAGAGTTAGGTCTATTTTCTTGGAGAAGTGCTCCTTTTGACTAAGCCTTCCCAATTGACTGAGAAGGCAAGTGACACAGGGTGTGGGTGAGGTGGGGACTGTACATCACAGATTGGGGTAGCTGGAATTAGAAAATTGGTCTTTAATTGACTTTTGGACAAAAGGATGTATTTTTGTAGCTATAAAATAAAAACTTGTATTTTCTGCCATGTGGCCTTACAGGATTTACAATTTCAGTGCCTCCTGCCTCCATATGACTTGTTTCTATATAGATTTTATGAAATCCTATATCTATATCTATATCTGTATCTGCATCTATCTCCTCTGGTGCAGTAATTGTTAGCACTGTTACTGGACTGACATCTGGGAGTGATGAAGTTTAACAGGCATATCTGGTACACAAAGAAAGCAAGAGCCTGACATAGTGCTTTGATTTGTCTGAAGTACTGTGACATTATTCTGTTTGCTATAGGTTACAAGTCTTGGAATATATTTACATATATATTTAAGGTCTTTCTTTTTTTTTTCACAAAGCTGGTATTAATACATTATATTGAAGCGTATTGTTTTGATTTTTTTTTTTTTTAAATCCAGAAAAAGAGTGGTGTCATATGTAAATCTACATGAAAACAGTCATATGCACATCAGTGCTAACCATTAAAAAGGTGTATTTTTGTCAACTAGCTCACACATTCTCTTCTGTTATTCATACAAACACATATATACACACCATATATACTGTTGCTTGGTAATTATTCAGGAATGGTAACCTCTTAATTACCACTCCATTTGCAGTACTATCTATTATGTAGATTATTCCTCCTTGTTTGCTCAACTTTTTGTCATCCACGTCATCTCATTCATGTGTAGTACAGACTGATATGTTTCTTCTCAAAGATAAAAACAATATTTTGAGCAAAATTATTTTCAGTAAAGAAATAAGGCAGTAAGTCTGCTTATATCCAGAAGGGGAATCCATAGAACGGTTTGGGTTGGAAAAGACCTTCAGACCATCTAGTTCCAACGCCCCTGCCATGGGTAGGGACAACTTCCATTAGACCAGATTGCTCAAAGCCCCATACAACCTGGCCTTGAATACTGCCAGGGATTCGGCATTCACAACTCTGTCAAATCCTCTCTCTCTAATGAAGAATGTTCATTTTATGGAAATACCCTACAGAAGAGGAGAGAACTGAAAGATTCTGGTTTTTTTTCTGTAGTAAGATACCAGTAGTTTTTTGCTTTAGAAGCTATGAAATCAGACACCAGCTACTGAAAGTGGAAATTTTTGTTAAAAATAGATTTGTAATATGCTGGTTTAGTCCTTGGAAAGCAAAAAGTGGGTTTTGTCTGTATTGGCATGACATCCTTCAGAAATGGAAAAAAATCCCATTCTGCAATTAAAAAAACCCTGTCCTACACACATGAAGTTATTTAACATGTCATCTGCATTAAAATACATTGTATTGTATCACATTGTAATGCATGTGATATGTAGAACTCACTTACCATAGAACAGTGTTTTTTACTGTTGCCATTTAGATTGAATTGCTGTGCTCCTCCTAAATCATACCTTGAGTTAAGATTTTAAGGACAGAGACTGTGTATTATATCACTTTTTTTCCTTAGTCCATTTATTTTATAGATAATTCTAATTTCTGGTGTTCACAATTTGAGAACTACAAGGATCAGCTAATAAAAAGAGGAAATTATAAAGCACAACTCATTGTTATAGAGTTCAAGGAAGCTCAAACTACTGTATACATAACATTGTTGAACAAACTTTTGAGAAACTAAGCAATATCCATTAAATGGTTAATTTATTAAAAAAAAACAAACAAACCAAACAACCAAACAAAAAGATTATACAAATTTAGCTTTGAATAATGTTACAGGAACTTTTGTGAAACAGTCTGAGCTGCGCACTTTCTTTCACTAACCCATCCAAGCACATTTTGTTCCCTGCCTGAGTACCATGATTTGTCTTCTGTATGGCTTTAAGCAAGATCTGAGGTGCTTTGTGTGTCTAAAGTGCGTGGAAACATAGAGGGGCAAGACAGGGAATAGAAATTATATGTGTTGCTTTGTAAGAAATTATTTAATGCTTAAAGCAGAGATGCAACCCTGCAAATGGGCTGAGCAGAGATGCAAAGGTAAATCTTAGGCTATCCTGAGATTATAGCCCACCTCTTTAGAAACCCTTTGTCATTTACAGCTGTTAAAGAAATCTGGAGATTTGCTTTTGATGGAGCTGTACTGCAGGAAGGCAGGGCTTCTGCAGAGATGGGTGGTCTTTGAGGCTTGTGCTGGGGATCTCTGAAAGTCTTGTCACTCTGCATTTCAGGAAGTTGTTTTCAAGAAACATATGCTGTGATTCTATCATCACAGTTCTAACAGTTATTCAAGCAAAGAATTAAGGGAAAATTGGTTTGATGAAAAAAGTTGAAGAGAAGATGGCAAAAGAATATAAACCGCAGTATTTTCTCCAATACTTGCAGTTCAGCTGTTGGAATAAAACAGGAAAACAGGAACAGCTCATGACTTAAAACATAGCATCCTGAGTTTTTCCGCTGGCCTGAAGCTGAGTTCCCTGTAGCCCCTCAGAAACTGAGGTCTATGAGAGAGGCAATTTTACCAAGAATTCACTTGAGAAGCTGGTTACACTGCCTTGTTTCAACATAAAATATACCCTCTTTCACTGAGGTGGCCTCCTTTTGTCTTATATCCTCTAAGAGGAAGGCTGACCATGTGTAGGGAGGAATGGAAAAGCAAAAGTAGAAATCAACACAGCAGCTGTGTAACCGGCACAACCTGTGGGTTTCAGTTGCAAAAGGTTTTTTGCATGTCCATGAGATATGTCACCTGGTCAGAGCAACACTTAAGACTGGAGCTAAGGATCAGTACAAATTTCTAAGCTGAATATTGTGATGGCTGCAGGACTAGAGTGCATGGGTGAGGATCATCCCAAATATTTGCCAAACTAAACTTGTTCTTTGCTCAAATCACTTAAAAAGAAAGGACTTCCTTAAAGAAAAAGAAAAAAAACCAAAACAAATCAAAACAAACAAAAAAGACCCCAACCAAAACCACTGAATAAATAAAATATATCTTACAAATTGCTTTCAGGGGGTTGGAACTAGACAAGCTTTAATGTGCCTTCCAACCTAAACCAGTCTGTGATCCTATGAATAGCATGGTTTTTCTACAAATGTAAAAAACCCCTCCCCATTTTCTTGTAATTCCTCCCCCTTCATTTTAAGCAGCCTTCAAATACTAGTTTGTTTTGACCAAGCTGTTCCATTATACTTCACATATATTTGAAATTGCAGCTGAGCATGTTTACAGTAGATATAGTTGAAACCAGCTGGAAACATTTCCATAAGTAATAAGAAAGAACATGATTAAGATAGTTTGTTTTATATTTCAGTCCTATAGTATTTAAGTCACTTTAATGTACAGTTAAATAGTAATTTAATAATATTGTTTATGAATATTAATAATTTATATTAATATAAAATTAGTATTATATTTAATAACATTAAATTGAATAGTAATTTAATAATAATGCACAAGTGAAGCAAAACAAGGAATTAATTCACTCCTTCCCACAGGCAGGCAGCCATCTCCAGAATAGCAGGGCTCCATCATATGAAACGGTCACTTGTTACAAACACCATCTCTCCAAACATCCCCCCTTTCCTTCTTCTTCCTCTAGCTTTTACTGTTGAGCACCATGTTACATGGTATGGAATATCCCTATGGTCATTTGGGGTCAGTTCTCCCAACTGTGTCCTCTTCCAGCTCCTTGTTGCACCCCAGCCTGGGGCAGCATGAGAAGCAGAGGAGGACTTGGCTCTCTGCAGGCACTGCTCAGCCATAAACTAAAACATCACCATTTTCATCACAAATCCAAAATATAACCTTGTACAAGTTCCTGTGTAGAAAATAAACTAGAAAACAAACTTTATCCTTGCCAAACTGGTACATTGATCACAAGGAATAATTTGATATTTGTGGTAGAGACTACACTATTAATGGTAGTCCTGGTACATCAAACCTTTATTGGGTGATGGTGAAGGTTTACATGGATCTGTAGGTGTGAATTGATTCAGAGAAGGATGGGTACATGAGCTTACTATTTATATGCAATTTCTTAAATTGCAGCAAGCATTGCACTTGGATAATAATAGTAATCAACATAGCGTATTCCAGATCTTTATAATGCAGCTGAGGACTCCTAAGAAGTTCAAGGACCTTCAATACGAAATGCTGTAGGTAGGAAGTGTCCTATCACCTTATATCTGTCAATTTCTAAGGGACTGTTACATTCCAATTTATTTATTAGGATGGTTTGTATGAATGTGAAGTCTTTTACAGCATGCCAGATGTCTAAAACTGGTTACATCACTTAGAATAAAAGCTGATTAATACATTTTTTGCTGGGAAGAGAGGAAATTTGGGGATTTGTAACTATACAGGTGAAAAGCAAAAATGAGCAAGAAAATGGCAAGTACAGTTTTATAAATAATCCTAAAAATGCAACTATTCTGACTTTTTTTTTTAAAAAGTGCCTTACCATTTGATTTACACATTGTTCTTGTGTCTTAGAAGTGTCCTCCACCCAGCTTTGGGAACAGTAGAAATGTCCGTAACACACTATAAATAGTGAATAGCTGAAATGAGCAGCTCATGAACACCTAATAGCCTGAAATTTGTTTATATAAACCATTCAACAATTATCAAACATATTTGCAGAAACCTGTGTATAAATGAGTCAGGAACAGAAATAGCAACCAGATTAGTCAGATAATTAAACCACAACATATAATAAGGCCTGTTCTAATGACTTGTTTTAAACTCAAGACATAAAACGTAGCATGGCAAATGACCAGCATTGTGCAAGCTGTACCTCTGTAACATCCTTCACCCTTCAGTGATGCCACCAAGTTAATGTAGGTGAGGAACAGAACCTATTCACAAAGGCTTGTGTGTCTTTGAGGAACATTATCTACATCTGATCAGCTTTACCATTGAAATCATATATTAAAAGATGAAGGTACCTGTTAAACATGTATGTCAGCATGTGATTTACTGTGCTGAAGTCTATAAAATCCCACAAATCATCTCTACATATCAAATGGTTTGGCTGTAAATGTACTGTGCTTTTTGAGAAACAGATGTATGGCTTCTTTGATAGAACAATTCACATTTAACATGTTAACAGTAATATCATATGCAATAGTGCATTTCTCTTTCATTGTTTAAAAGCATATGCTTGCACGTGCCCAGCTAATCGGTATTTGCAGCCAGCAGATTTGCATGTACAAACAAAATATTTAGGCACGTAACAGAGCGAATGCAAGCACATTGATGTAATTTGGCAGTAGTTCAATGCAAGTGTGTTCAGTCTAAAGAATATGCATGAATTGATGGATTATAGACACAAATTGGAAGTGTGGACATGCGCACACACAATAATAGCTTTAGTAGTAGTCTATTTTCTTTACATTAATAATACAAGTTTACTTACAGAGGCTCAAAATAAAAAATCTCAGTAACCTATTCTTGTGGTTTAACCCCAGCCAGCAAGCAGCTCAGCTCCACGCAGCCACTTGTTCACTGTCCTCAGTGGAATGGGAGAGAGAATTAGAAAAAGTAATAAAGGCAGATCAATAGGTAAAGCATAAGCAACACATAGAAGCGAATCAAACCAAAGAATTCATACACCAATTCCCACGGTCAGACAGGTGTTCAGCCATCTCCAGGAGAACAGGGCTCCATCACATCTAACCGTTATTTGGGAAGACAAACACCATCACTCTGACCATATCCTCCTGAAACACAAAATCAGGATCTACAACTCAAAGAGAGTTATAAAGCAGGTATGTTTATTACGGCGCTGGGTGCAAGGGGGATCGCTCCTCCTGACTTGCACACTGAGGGGTTAAGCAAGCAGATATTTATTACATACAAACATAAGTATTTGTTAGGTTCCTGAGAGATTGGCGGGGATGTTACAAATAGTTTAGGTACTCATTATCATAAGTCTCCTCCCTTTCGGTGCTTGCTATCTGCCCTCCGATGGTCGTGAGCAGGGGTCTTCCTCATGTGGGCAGGGGTCTTCAAGATGAAGTAAGCAGTCTTCGTCATGGTGCACTTTTCACCTTTGGCACAGTTGGATGCCCCAGTAATCACAAAACTAGCTGAAACCAGCCATATCTGTAGGTTTCTGATAGCTGGCGAAGATTTAGAACAGTGTGAACATCGTAAATTTATTGCGAGAAAAACAGGATGGGCAGACAAGGAGTATCCTAAGCCAGCTGATATTCGGGAGTCACTGTTTCCAAACTAACTGATAATTAGAAGGATGGTAAGAAATAATTCACTCATTAGAAGGATGGTCACTCTTGTTAGTAAGACTACTAAATTCTGTTATCACACCACAGACTTACAACCCAAACATTGTCCCCTAAGTTAATTTAAAAGTATTTTGACCCTATGTTTTCCAGTCACTTGCTTTCCTCATATCACCCCCATCCTCTTTCACCTCCAAATTAGAGCTGTTGATGTGTGTCAGTAAGGGGATATTAAGTAAGGAGCTGTGCAGAGCTGGAGTGAACAGCCTCCCTCTCTTATGACAACTAGAAATATACTGTTCTTACATATTTCCCTGGGAAGTTAGAAATTTCCAGCTAGAAGCCTCTATGGTGACCATAGAAATAAATTTTTCACTTTTTCCTCCCGACTTTAAACCAGGTAGACAAGAAAATTGTCCGCACAGAAATAGGAGTTCTTCTTCGCCTGTCACATCCTAACATTGTAAGTTTAGCCTTGTTCTTTCACTGCATGTTTGGGTTGTTTTAGGTTGTTGGGTTTTGTTTTTGTTTTTGTTTTTTTGGTGGGGTAGTTTTTAAAGCTATTTCTGTTCTCAAGATGTTACTGGCTAGCCTATACAGACTTGGATACAGCCTTACAGTCCTGGTGTTAAATTTTGGGTTCTCCTGAGCACTGTAGCAGCTTGGTTTAGAAGACTGTTGAATTATACTTACACTTTAAAATAAAATGTTGATTTTTTAACAGCATTGACTGAGATATTATGCAAAAGAAGTTCTCTAGATTAAAGGCAAAGCTGGTGTTGTCAGTCCTTGGAGGGTGGGGAAGGTCTTACCTACAGTTATTCTGAAAGACTGGCATACAGGTGTTGACAAGCACTAACAAACTTATCATCTTAAATTCTTGGGTTACACAGAGGTTGCTGAGGTATGAGAAGTATGAAAATAACAAAAAAAAAAAAAATAGGAGGGGAATGCAAAGGAGATAAAGGTAGCAAAAAATAAAAGGTCAGTGAGAGAGGACATGCACAGTAACTCACTCAACTGCAAAGTAAATGACACACCAGCACCAGTTGGTCCCATCCTCTGCTTTATTGACTGTGGTCCTCTTCCTGCTATTGGCCACAGACAGAAAACAAATAAGCAAAATAAATCCTTTTTGTTATCTTTTACCAGATAAAACTGAAGGAGATCTTTGAGACCCCAACAGAAATCAGTCTTGTTTTGGAACTGGTCACAGGTGGAGAGCTGTTTGATCGGTAAGTTACCTGTACTTGGTACTTTCCCTAAGAATGCTGCAGTCCAGATGTCTTCTCTGCACATAATTCCTGTGTTAGTAATTACTGGAATTATTTCATCAGCATATGGTTTATTCACATAAATAAATGTTGGCTTAAAAATGTGATTATCAGGATTTTTTTTTTCTTGAAAGCATACATGAGTTGAAAATGGAGGAAATTGTCAGTAGATTTTGAAAAGCACAAACTATTGAAGGAAGGTGCTCAGCAGGTACATCGCATCAGATACGAGGCAGGAAAAACTTGCCAAATCACATTGACATGTCATTATAAAATATGATAGGTGAAAATTAACCTGCCCGGAAGATACTGTTATGTCAGATAAAAATTTGGTAAATAAAGTAATAAGAAAGAAGTTCTCTTTTGTATTTATTGTACTTTAGGACCTCTGGTTATGAAGGTTCTGCAAGACAGGTATTGAGTTCTGAAGGTATTGCTTCTAAGGCTGCACCTGCTTGTCGTGTAGGTGCATATACATAAAATAATTGTATAATAGTGTTGGGGCGATATTTTAATGATAGGGATTTTGGTTTTTAGAGCAAGAGAAGGTATAAAAAACTTTTTATACTGATTTTAGTAAATCAATGAATTCACTGGTGTTGGTCATTTCCAGCTCATGTAAGGACAAGTTATTTGGTCTTCTTTCTTCTGTAATTAAAGTTTAGTATTTTAGAGGACTGTTACATAAATGCACATCAAAGATTACATCTGAAAGCATCTTTGATTTGAGGAAACAAAAACATACCTTTTTTTGTACCATGGTCACAGCTACAACTTTGATACGAACTATTTTTGAACAGGTAATAATAAATGCAGCTCCTCCTGTATCATCTTAGTTGGCAAAGCAAGCAGGAAAAACGTACTATAAGACAAACAAGGGCCAAGTTCCAGGTTGGACTTGATGATCTTCAAGATCTTTTCCTAGTTCAGTCTATGATTCTATGAGCTAGGCAGGACACTGCACAAGGTGTTCAACCTATCACATAGCCATTTATATATCCACATGGCTTCAGACTGGGTAGTTTTCAGGAAGGCTGGATACTCTATAGGAGTCTTTCACAAGACGAGTTTGCAAAAAAGAAGACATAAAGATGCCAGTGAAATTATTGGCTCCTGAGCAGCAACTATGTGTGTGGCAGAACTGAAGATAAAAGAAGCCATGGGATCCAGGATGGGAAATTGCATTTTTTGATGGAAGTAGGATTTAGTGTTGCAACATTTACAACATTTTGTAATCTGTATTCAGCAGTGATTAAGGGATTTGAGCTTTTGAACTTATCTTTCCCCAAAATCTTGTGATTAATCCAGTAGTTTGGCTAGGACAAGCTGTTTGGCATTGCCTGAAGTCATGTAGTCACACACTAGAATTGCGGTGCCCCCCTCTGTGATGTTACAAATGAGCACTAATACTATGGAGATCTTGTGAATTCAGCATCCTCGTTTCTCCATATGCAACAGAACTGGAAACTGAAAATATACAGTCTTCTCTGACCGATTTCCTTAAAAAACCCACCCACCAACAATAAAACAAAGAACGCAAAAAGCTTAACAACAATAACAGCAAATTGTTAGAAATATGCAGCCAGGATGTTTTACACTGGCCACTTCAATTAAGCATTAGCTGTCCTTCACCTCTCTTTCGTCTGGGCTGAAGGATTAACACTTGCATTGTGCTATACAGTGGCTGCTCTCAGAATTTTAGTGAGAGTAAATTTAGCTTTGTGCCTTAGGGCAGACTTCCCTTCTCAATTAATCTTTTCAATCCATGCATCTTTTTATGAAGAGATGAAGGAAATGTCCTGACTTACAGAGAGGCCTTGTGCACTTTTTCTTCTGTGCTTGCATGACTCCCATCCCAGGAAAAAGCAAAATGACCCTGAAAGATCTTCCACTGGGCAGTGGGGTTGTGTCAGATTTGGAGAAATAACTGTGACGCTGTCTTGAGATCCACCTTAGGGCTGTCACTGGGAGGAGATAGTGTACAGAGAGTGTGTGGGCCAGGGACTACCCCAAGGGTTTGGAGGACATTATGTGCTTAATGCACAGCTACATGACTTTGTAAATAAGTGCCCAATACACGGACAGGAAAACAACTTTTGTACTCTGGAGGAGTTACTCTTACACCTGTTTCACTGCTCTAGTTTTTTCCACTCCAGATGTCCATTCTTCTTTTGAATAGTATTTATCCTGTGGATTAGTAAACTCTTTCATATACACATTCCCCTTATCATGAATTATTGGATAAATAACCAAGATCTGATTAGCATTCTGGAATCCTATTGCCATTGTTGATGTGCTAATGATTTCATGCCACATAACATAAAAGTTCTAGATAATAGAATTACTCACTTCCTTCAACATATTTAATATTTCTGTCAAATCATCCACATTATTGCTAAAATGATCTTTCATTATGACAATTTTTGAGTTGCGTTTCCCAAAAGGAGGTAAATTCAAACAAAAGTATCAGCACAACTGAGTTAATAGAGCTGAAATCAGGTTGGTTTTGGTTGTATTTTTAAAATGAAATCTGTTTCCCAGACTTCATAAATCACACTTTAGGCCATACCCTGACAAGATTCCAAACAAACCAAATGCAACTGTACAGTAAATTGGAGAAGTTTGTGTAAATTAGAATACTCATTGCCAGTTTGCATGATAGTTATTGCCAATCCAGTAAGTGAGTAAGAAAGGTCTTTTGAAGTAAGACAGATCAATGGACAAATTGACCAAAACAAAAACTGCAGTAGGTCAAAAATTAACTGATACTCTAGTTCTTTCCAGACGCCATGCCTCCAGCTCAGTGCTGGCTGTATAACTTTGACATTTGCTTGGCCCTCCTCTTTCATTCCTGCATGTTTAAAACAGAAGTGCGTGGTTGAAGTGCATTTAAACGAGCAGCATTTTGACAGAGCCCCGAGGGACAGCCCGCTGGTATAACTGTGAGTGTCCCAGAAGCGGTCTGTCCAGCATGGCTGCGTTTCTTATGCTGCCACAATAGTGATGGGAGGCAGGCTGCCATCACGCTGATTCTCACCAGGGTAGGAACCAGCTAAATAACAAAAACCCCAAATTAGCACAGCCTGTCAAATATGCAGAGGAGTGATTACTGTAGCATTTGGATAGTCTTTAAAGGACCATGTTTCCACTACACTTGTGGATAGCAAATTTCAGGCCTGGGAGCAAAGTAGCAGATAAAGGTCAAGTTTTCATCCCTGTCTTAAATCTTCTCACCTCATCTTCTCATGAAGAGCATTGCATGTATGTTCAGTGCATAGTCACGTCTTTTGCAAGAGAAGTTTGAGTGATGGAAAGACATACTGAAATTTGGTTTTATTAGGGATGACATCATACTGTGCATACAGAATAAAGTAATAAACTTTATGTGGATAATTTTAAAAGGCAGATTTATAATCAGAAAGCTTCTCTCCACTTCAGCTCTTCTCCACTGAACATGAGAAAACTAAAGGCAGATGATGGAAGTAACACGCTACATGCTTTCAGATTGATGAGGCTGAATTTGAGCTCAAACAAATGGACTCAAGCATTTTAATATGAATTGAAGATCGCAGTGGAAAAGAGTTTAAAAGTTTAAATGCAGTGGCCATAAGGGGCTGTAGAATGAACTGAAACCACAAGTAGTGTAGCTTTCCTGAAAAAAAAAATAAAAAAAATAAAAAAAAAACAAGAAACCAAACCCCAAACCAACAACAAAACAAAAGAAACCAAACCCAGAATAATTTCATTTATGTAGACATATTGTTTGTCAAACTAATTGCTTTTGTAACCCATTTTAATTAATAATGAGTAAATCTTAGACTCTTCAAAGATTTGATTAAGTAAGTAGCTAATGGTCTCACTTTCGATGTTAACCATTGTGATCATGTTAACCATTGGATTTCTTCAATTTTCTTTATCGTTCTTTCCTTTAAGAATAATGATGGTTCTTCTTAAGCTTGGTTCAGTATATTCTTCTCTTGTCTCTTCCTTTTGCCCTCTGTGCCTTTGTTATTCTTTACTTAAATATGATTTTTTGTACTTTTAACTTTGACTTTCTTTTCTATTGCATAGTGTATTTAACAAGATTCTTGATCACTTCAGCACAGCAAAGCCTGGTATCTGTCTTTTATCGGCTAACTTTTTTTTAACTTCGTCTTTTCCTTTCAGCTTTTATTCATATTAGCACCTTTCAGCTGAATCACCTCTATTTTAACTTCATTTTAGACAGAATACCTGCAGAATAGTTTTTGTTAGAAGCTCCCGTTTTTCAGGTTCAAATAATAATGTCAAACCACAAGTTCTCCTTGTCTGTATTTTGGCATCTTGATCACAAAGTCTTCTGTTTCTTCCTTCATGTTCTTATTAACTGCACCAAACATTGCCTAGAAATATTGCTTATGCCTGGCAGTATTTTAACTCACTTCCATTTCAGATTTCATCTAATTTCCTCTGAGAAATATATATTCAAGTTGATACCATCTTCTTTTATGGGGTGTACAATGACAAAAATATTATTTACTTGCTCTAAAGAACTTTCCTTTCAGAGAGATGATGGACCGATTACATTTTATGGACAAAATTTACAAAGTCTTCCCAGGCTTCTTGTTTCTGATTATGGAAATTAGAATTACTGAGGGACATCAAAAAGAGGCAAGGAATCAATCAGTCACTAAAGTGGGGGAGGAGGACAGGAGGTTTGTCTTTTATAAACTAGTGGTAGAACAGTGTCTTTTATTTATTCCTGAGCTCTGGTCTCATACAGTGGAAGTCTATCTTCTGAACAAGGGTCAGAGCACTCCTTTGGGCTTTGGACTCTGTTTCATATGACCAAGTTAAAGTACCCTCAAGTGGGACTAGCAAAAATAAAAATAAAAATAAAAATAAAAATAAAAATAAAAGGAGGTCTGACTTGACTACACCAACTGAGCCTTACTCTCTGAAATGAGAACACACAAATTAGCTCTGGTAAAAAAGCTCCTTGATGTCATAATAGCTCACTTAGTGTCTCTTGATTTCAGCTGCAGTGATGCTAAAATCCAGTAATTTAAGAGTAAAGAAATGTGTGTTAATGCTCTCTTGTGGCCTTTCAAATGTAATTTGATATTTCCTTCCTGGAGAGAGTTGTAATAGTGCTTTATACTTTTGTAGTCAACACCTTATTTTCTGTCACTTGATAGAATTACTCTAAGTAAGCCAGTATCTACCGACTACAATATTGTATCCAAGATGAGAGGTACAAATGACCTTTTGTAAATGTTTGTTCATAGGATACTACTATAGTGAGGTTGATAAATGCACTTAGAATTGGGTGAAACACCAGCCACCAAAGGGAATGCACTTGCAGTTTCATAAATGACTAAACAATTCAAGCAGTGATGATGGTGCACTTATATACTGCCTGACTTCCTACCACTGTCTAAATGTGAACTGATGTGACATTAAAGCCTGCCTGGTTCTTAACACCACTGTGGAAAGCTTTTCTCTTAAAACATTTTAATTTAAAATGTCCTCTGGCCTTGAGATAACTTTGCAGGAGTTGTTAGCATGGGTATGTCCTAGCCGGGACCAGCCTGTATGCTACTAGCCCACTCAGAAAACTGGTGAAGCCTTTTGGAAGTAGGACACATCAGCCTGTGAAACCTCGTAGTTTGTTAGGTATTTTAAAGACCAAGACTTCTTGTTATTAGTTCATCTCTGGCATATATATTCTTGGGTTTCTGCCTTAGCCTCACCACTGTAATGTAGATATACATGGCTTGGACACCAGACGAAGTGGGAGAGATATATCTGTTAAAATCAACAGGAAGATAATACAGCAGTAGCTGATTTCTACTTTATTAACAAATTTAGCTTTCATATTTATTTGAAATGCAGAGAGGTTTTTTACAGCTCCCCGCAGGTGACAAGTTGAGGGGAGTGTGTATATATATATATATATACATATATATATATACAGCCTATATAGTTGTAGCCTACATAGTGTATACAAGAATCTGACTAACCCAGAACCTACTGATGTGTGTTCTATGCCTTGATTCAACACCTTTCCTGAAATTATAAAAGCATTTGGGATGTGAGTGCTTTGTACATTTTGTTTCTTACTGCTTTTTTCTATTTGCATTACGACAAGAGTATGAAGAGAAGATAAAATATTTTAGAAAGTACAGTTATCCTAAATATCCAGAGTACCAAAAAGCTTGTCCTAAATGATAATTAAGCAAATCCTTTACAGATAATGTACTTCTCAGTTCAATGTTGAAACTTAGCTGCTGCAGTAAAGAATATATCATGCACCCACTCACTTTGAGAGGTGCCAAGGCCGCCAAAAGAGAACTGAAACAGGTGAGACTGAAATAATCCTGAACTGACTAACAATAATATGAATGCTCTTGCAGATTGTGACGTGGAGAGACATAAACATAATGTATGTTATACAAACAGTGCCCAGTTTCAGAATTCAGTGGCCATCTGTTGCACTCTGCTTGGGAATTAAGTAATGAATCAGAATAAGCTCTGGAGCAATGTGTTTAAAACCTCACAGCAGCTACAGCTGTGCAGATTTGGCATGAAGGGCTGGAGCAGGCAGGTTGTTCACCTGACCTCAGGCAGTGTCCTTCAACTGTCCTCGGGCTTCCAGGGTTTGGGTTTTTTTTTCTTGAGCAGTAAGATTCATTTAATCTTATGTAAGCTATTCCAGTGACTTTCTAGCCTGGTAATTAGATTTGGCTTCAGTATGACTAAGAATTTTCTTTCTTCAAATTTGGCCAAATTTTTTTTGCCTGGTTCCCAGCAGGTAGAGAGAAAGTGAATACTTTGTACTTTGTGGCAAACTCCCATGCAGTGGCGGACTGTGGAAAACTACATATTCACAGTCCCTACAATCTTTAGTCCCTGGTCATGTTTTCTATGTCTCAATTGCTGTCAGTTGAATACCTTCCGCATTTTTTTCTGATAACACGGTGCCCATAGCTAGACAAAGAAATCCAAAGATTTCTTGTTAAAGACAAAGAAATAGTTCAAGATTTTATGAGAAACTTTTTTAGTTCTGCGCTTTGAAATGCTGAATAGGAAATAGAAAGAAAGTTTCAGAAGAGAAAACAACCGCTAGTGTGGGATATAAGAAATATTTCACTAAATTCTCCTGCATGCCAAATCTATGAAAAACAGCCTCTTACTTAATAATGATGGAAGGAAAATATCTTTCCTAAATGACCACAATGCTGCATTTCATTTCTGAATTAGGTACTGAAGAAAAATGTCTAGTTTGTTTGACTTGGAGTCAGTTCCAACACATTTCTGTATTTCCCATTATCTTTTGTCAGATCAGGGGCAGACAGTTTGAGTCATTAGTGACAGTAACAGCTGGTCTGTGCTAAAATAGGAAAATGGATGTAAAATAAGGAAGAATCAGCAAACTGAATCAGAGCTGCTTTTTTCTTTTATTACTTTTCAATGCTGTAGTATGGAAAATACATAAATATTTAGATAGAAACCTTAATTTTTAACTAAACAAATTCATCAAAGCAACCAGGAATTGGAATTGCTTCCATACAGGTATGAGCCAGTAGATCTGTGAATCATTCACTGAGAATGTGTAATTCCTGCAATGATGTCATTTTCTTTTCCTGTTTCTTCTCATTTTTAGTCTCACTTTACCTTGTAGAAATCTTTCATTTTAAAGACATATTAGAATTTACATAAGAATTAAGTGGATATGTACAGAAAAATATCACTACAAAAGAATTCAGGAAAATTGACATTTGGTTTAAAGAACCAAATACTTTTAAAAATTCTTAGCACATTCTGGCATTGGAACAGATCTTGTATTTATAAAGGCCAGTGTCTTGCTTGAGACTGTACATGATGTAACAGGATGCAGTCCACAGGTAAAATGTGGAACAAGAGTTCTGAATAAAAGCCAGCTAGAGGAAGAATGAAAATGAACCTAGAAACACTGATGTGTTTTTTTTAATATATGTTACTGAAAAACAAATACAGATATAGCATGAAGAAAGATAAGTAATGCTGTGAATTGATAGAGTGATTAAAAATATTACTGGTTTGGATGGCTAAATAGATTTAGTAGACCTTTTGAAGGCTACATGAATGTTTCTAGATTCATTTAATACTGAAAGTCAACCAATTCCACAGTATGCAGAAATAGTATTTATAGTGGCAAAGAGCTAAATACTGCAAATTTTAGAGTACCTGTTCAGATTGATTAGCATAAAACTAAGTGTGCATACTAATCTGAGGCAATGGAAGCAAGAAAAAGACTTTATCTGCTCAGAATTCACATGAGGCTTGAGGATGGGTAAAGTGGTCTGTGTGGGAGGGAAGCAGGGAAGTAAGGTAAGGAGTGCTAGTCCATTTACAGTTTAGGGTAGGAAAAAGTAAGTTTGCTAAAGTGGGTAAGAGTTCAAATTTTCTTGATCACAAGGAGTCATGAGAACAGCTTGTGTTTAAAATTGCCAGAATAGTCATTGCACTGGATTCCCATATCCAAGAAAAAGAAAAGAGAAAGAGGCTTTGGTTTCAGGGTCAGGGAGCTGGTAAAGTACACATTTCTTGTGCCATTTTGTTCTGCTTCCATTGCTTCTTCCACCCCTGGTGTTCTCCATATACAAGTTTCAGGAGTGGTTACAGTGCAAGGCTTGGAGAGGCTCTGAGGATTGTGCTGCCCAGGAAAGGACATATAACACCTTCTCAGTCTTATCTGAGAAGTCACACTGCCAGGGAAACAGCCAATGCTGACCAAGATTTTAAGATATTGTCAGTCTTGCATGAAGAGGTGTGTGCATCAGTCACTATCCCAGCCTAGCATCCTCTGGCACTGAATGGGTCCTCTGCTTGTTAAACAGGTTGCTGGGTGTCTCTGGTTCCTTTTTTATCATTGCAGCTGTGCAAGCACTGTTTCTCTTGCTGGATAGAAAAGATCTGACCCTCTGCTTTGTTACTCATTGAAAAATCAAAACCAAAGCCTCCTTTCCTTCTGTGATGAAATGTTCACATATTTGTTTTTGTAGGAGATTGATGGTTTCCAGTTGTTGCCTAACATGCTTGCCATTAATCCTCAGATACATGTATTCCAGTCAACTGTAAAATTGTATATTAGTATAATTGTATATTAGTATGATTGTAATAGTGCTCTGAAAATTGATTCTAAAATGACATGTTAGGAGTCCTCATCACTTTACTCATTGATTTTCAGATTAAATGTGTTTAGTTTAGCAGGACTGTGCTCTTCCTTTATTTTTTCCCGTCAGTAATACAGTTTCTGTAGAGCAAGTGTGGCCACTATGTCCCTCCCTCCCTTGACTATGATATTACACTGCTTTCATTGTCTTCATGAAAAAGTGGTGAATTAAAGCATAGTACCAAGTCTTAACAAGAATGTCCCAGAAGAAGTAAAATCCAGTGCATGATTTTCTTAAACTACCCTGCAGGCTACACAAGTATGGCGAATGCTAGTAATAATTCATGCATCTGTTGAGGCAGCCTATAATGCAGATATACATAATGGAAACATAAGCAACATAGCAGGCATTGCACTTCCGCGGTTGCGAGAGGTTACACTAAAAACAGTCTGCAAAACTAAAGGATTTATATTGCCAGAAAATTTGCAGTACTCAGAGGGAAGAGAAATGCTAGAAAGGCTGGGTGGAAGTTGGCAAGCTTTACTGCAAATTATTAAATACTTGAATGCATACATGAGTTTGACAATCACGTGGAAGCAACCAAATTTCAACTACCTACTGTGTATAAGAAAGCATGGATCACCACAAGAAATATACCATTTCCACAGGTTTTCTGGGCAGTGTGATTCTAAAGGTGGCTTTGCTCAGCACTGTGTTTTTTTTTATAGCTCCGTTACCTGACAGCAGAAGGCTTTTCCGCCTCTGAGTCTGAGTGGCAGCACAGAGGGTTATCATTGCTATGGTGAAACAACTGTGGGCTCTGGGTCAGGGGTGCAGTTGGGTGGGTTCTGCTGAGTGACTGGCTTGGCAGGCAGACAGGGGTGCTTCTTGGCACCACCTCCATCTCCAACAGTGTCACAGAATCACAGAATGGTTTGGATTGGAAGAGACCTTAAAGATCATCTAGTCCCAACCCCCTGCAATGGGCCTCTTTGAGTGGACTAGGTTGCTCAAAGCCCCATCTAACTGGCCTTGAACACTGCCAGGTATGGGGCATCCACAGCTTCTCTGGGCAATCTATTCCAATGTTTCACCACCCTCATAGTGAAGATTCTTTTCCTAATATCTAATTTAAATCTACCCTCTGTAAGTTTAAACCTGCTCCCCCTTGTCCCGGTAGTGGGAAGGAGTGAGGAGCAGCCTTTGGGAAATACTTTTCTGCTTCTCTTTATAAAAAGAGGTGGATTTGTCTCAAATATGTTCACATGTGCTTGGAAAGACAAGATTAAATCAGTACATTCTCAGATGTTTGATTTGCCATGTACAAGTGTAAAAAGCTGAATCAACATATTTCAATAAAAGTGCACACAAAAGCATGAAAAAGTGATTTTACACAAATGGGATTAGAATATGAATCTTTTATTTCATCAGCATTGCATTTTTGCTTGCTTTAGGATGTCATCTTTGATTTGAAGTGCTGTCTTGAGCTTCCTGAATACCTGTGACACCAAATTCAGTGTTTTTTCAAGCTTTGACTTTAAGCATTTTGGTATCCTTTCTTCTGGATTCCCTGCTGTTTGCCTCACAGTTTTCCTGTCCTGCACTCTTTTGGTCTGCCTGGCTCATTCATTTGCATATCAAAGACAGTATTTAATTAGTTCCTTACAATGCTGTTCCTGTCCTGTTCTCTCAAGGAAAGTTTAATCTTCTTTCTGTGCTTTTCTTAGAGATAATTCTGTAAAGTAGGTGCAAATAGGTGGGTTTGCTTCAGTAATAACAAAGACATTTTTGCATGTTTCCTTCCCATTATGGAAGAAAAGGAGAATGAGTCATTGTTAAACTGTAGGCTGAAATTCAAAAAATCATTGTAAAGAAACTTCACTGGTCTCAGGTAGGAGTGTTGTTTTAATAAAGCAAACTAGCACACATACTTTTTGTCTTACATAAATTATCACAGGGAGGGTGCAAAAAATAGATACATAAATGATCCCCCAGTATTATTACAGAACCGAAAAGAAAGGGTAATGTTGTTTCAGTACTGTTCCTGACTGCCTAATAGCCAGGTTCTAGTTTTAAAACAGAGTGCCCTTTGTAATAAATTTTCATCTTTAGCAAGAATTATGTCTTTTTTTTTTTTTATTTATTGCTGCTACAGAAGATTAGGTTTTCTACTTGCTTGATTATTATTAATTAAGAATGTAATTTCTATTCTCAATAAGTCTGGATTCTACACTGCTGAACAACTAGAAGGTTAGCTCTATGTTACATAAGCTGTAATTGGCTTGCCAGTGCATGTTATTCACTTGTAACATCAGTGGATGAGTCACGTTCTTGCACAATAATTATACAATAGGTTTTTATTCCTGTCCTGACATACAGGCCCACACTTCATTACATTTATTTACTGTAAAGTATAAATTCACAACGGCTTTATCTTGGTGGTAGCAGTAGTGATTTATGTTATACCTTAGTTACTAAACTGTTCTTATCTCAACCCGTGGGAGTTGCATTCTTTTCGATTCTCCTCTCCGTCCCTCCGGGAGTAGGGGGAGGGAAAGAAGGGGGGGAGTGAGTGAACGAGTTACCTGACTGGGTTTAAACCACAACAACACCCAAGCAAGAGGGTCACTGGGACTCACATCTTGCCATGCAGTCTACCAGAAGAAGATAATTCAGACTGAAATAGCTAAGGAGGACTCTTACTTTCAAGTATAATGTACCATTGTACTGTGTAATTATGATTTTTTTGTAACCTCTTTCCTAAACTTCAGGCTAAAAGCTTAATATAATGTCTCAACGAATAAAGTTCACTTTTTTTTTTTTTACCGTTGTGGTTTAAGTTCAAGTAAAGCTCTCCCTGATAGTTTAAACAGATGACCAAAGCAGGGGAAGAGCTGGAGATACAAAAATGCAAAGGAGGTAAAGCAGTGCATATGGAATGGTAGCTGAAGCGCTGCCAGAAAGAAATGAAACTTCCAGAAAGAATACTAAATGCAGCCAAAAAATCATTGTGAAACGGAAGAACTCTCGCTTGAGACGGATTGCTTGCTGTTACTGGTGGCACATGAATAGATTTAGTTACCTGCAAATACAATGAGTGTTAAGTAATTGCAGCTGGTTAGGTATATCCCTGTATAGACTATATTTCACAGTGCCCTGCTTGTTACATCTGTTTCTGGTGGATTATTATCTTTTCTTTGATTCTTACTGCTCTTAATTTTCTAATGAGTATGTAGTAAAGCTTTTCATATGTACATTAGTCAACACTTTTTCCTGACAGTTTTTCTTAAGCTGTAAGGAGTTGCATTGAAGATACCTCAGTATAAGCCTGTTATTTCAAAGAGAAGTACTGAAAAGATACCTGTATATCCAGTATCTGAAGGGGGCTTTTGCAGTATCTGAAGGGGGCCTACAAGGATGCTGGGAAGGGACTCTTCACTAAGGACTGTAGTGATAGGACAAGTGGCAATGGGTTTAAACTTGAACAGGGGAAATTCAGGTTAGATATAAGGAAGAAGTTCTTTACTGTGAGGGTGATGAGGGCACTGGAGTGGGTTGCCCAAAAAAATGGTAAATGCTCCATCCCTGGCAGTGTCCAAGGCCAGGTTGGATGGAGCCTTGGGTGACATGGTTTAGTGCAAGGTGTCCCTGCCCATGGGATGGGGGTGGAACCAGACATTCTTAAGTTCCTTTCCAGCCGTAGCTATTCTATGATTCTGTGATTCTATGATACTGCAAAACAGGAGTAGTATACCCTGCTTTCCACAAGCAGAATCTGTTTCTAGACCCTGAAGGTTTTCCAGTGACTTTTGACTTCAAACGTTATAGGCCTCTTGCTCTCCTGCTTCATGGGGATTTTAGGTCATTGTTTTCTCAACAATTGCTTGTGTGCTTACAGAAAGCAAGTAAATATTATAAAATGTCTCATAGTCACTGCAAGTTGTTTCTAGACAACAGCTGTCTGCTTTCTTAGTCTTTGAAAAATTAATATGGTAAAAATTCAAAACTTCAGGTCAAAGAACTGACCTTTAGGTAACTCTCTGAAGGAGAATTATTGCAGCTCACAAATACTGGGTGTAGTCAAATAAGGTAGTAAAAAGACGGATGGGTCACTTAAATGGTGTATTAGTACTAATTATAGGTTCTTCTTTTATTAACTTCTTACATGTCATTGTCCGAATCTGTATCTTCTGCTGGGTCTGTTTAACTGAACTCTGCATTTATATAATGTTTCATTCTGTAATGGCAGTTCTAGGAGATCATGCAATGCAAATCCTGAGTCAGGCCCCAGACCTTGTTCTTCTAAAAGAGTTGCAGTAGCACAGCTGGGCTTTGAGGCTATCCCAGAAGTCTGCATTTTCCCTTGCTGCCATTTCTATGCAGCACAGCGTACATGTTCAAATACACCACTTCAGAACATTACCTTAACACAGAAATGTGTTTTCTTTCTTAATGTTTTTATCATGGTAAGGTACCAGAAGATGACACTGAATGTGAAAGTTGATGTTTTGTTTGTTTTTACAAGATTGAACAGATGTAAAAATGAAGAGGGAAAGAAAACCAGATTTGCAGGATCTTCAGAAGTCATAAATACTGCTGAACTCTCCATAAGCCACACTTGGTCAGCACATTTACAAAATCAAGTTATTATGTGTCATCTATGCAAACTAAAGATAGCATTTACCTTAAGAAGAAATTTAAAAAATTAGGTTTAGTTTGAATGAAACCATGTTTCTTTGACTACAGATCCTCAAATCTCGACTAATGGAGGAGAAAAAGAAACTCATTCAGCCCATTATACCTGAGGGATAGTTTGAAACTAGTAAATTTTTTACATCATCTGTTTCTCTTGAATAATTCAGATCTGCATGTGCCTAGCACAGTTCTTTTGTCAAATAAGTAAATAAATAAATAAATAAGGGGGCGGGAGTTTAATATAAAATTGAAGTAGCAGTTCCTAAAGGATACCTAGTTTCATCTGAGAGTAATTCAGATTCTCTGAAAACTCCAAAATATTTCAACTGAATGTGCATATAAGCTTGAGCTTCTTACCTAGCTGGTATTTTGTCTCCGATTATTCATTTAACTGGAAATCAAAGGTAACCTGAATTGCAAAAGAGTTGTTTTCCATTCTTTAGGGGGCACTCCAGGGTCGTGGTCATGTTTAAATTTGATTGTTTTCTAGTTCATTTTTTAAAAGTTTTTGCCAGTATGGTTTATTTACCAAAATGAATAATTCTGAATGCGATTTTGCATGTCACTTTTTTGTTGTAGGATTGTGGAAAAGGGTTACTACAGTGAACGAGATGCTGCTGATGCTGTTAAACAAATCCTGGAGGCAGTTGCTGTGAGTATTGTTTAGCACCATATGCTCAGCGCCTAGTTTCCTAGTTTTTCATTGACAGTGGCTCAATACACACTCATGTGGGAAAGTAGCAGAGTTCACTGGAAACAGTCCACACAAGTTTCCTCCTATAATTAACTTTGTATCGATTTTTTTTTCTTTTCTTTTTTTTTTTAGGAAGGGGCACAGTGACTCTGGATAGGAATTAGCAATGTGTTTAACGCTCTAAGTCATCTGTTAAAGTGGAGTGCCTGCTCTGCCCAAACTAAAAAAGCTGTGGAGTTTAGCACTGATTGTTTTAGCTGCAAAAGTAATTTGAAATTGCTGTCAGTTGTGTAGTCTCTAGCTCATTTTTTGTGGAGTATGTCACAGTAAGTCATTTGGAACAAGAGTGTGCTAGCTTTCCTTTCAACTGAAGTGGAGCATAGATGGCCAAACTGTGGTGGGTTTTTGTGTAAAGAGTTACAAGCTGGTGTAAAGAGTTACAAGAAGTTGAGTCAAGCTCCTGCAGAATACTGACATGAAAATAGTCTGCTACATTTGCAGCTGTTCCTTGAAGGTGACCCATCACAGTTTTTGCTGCTGCAGGAGCGTTTATACAAACAAGGCTCATTGGAGGAAGGGTGGACTACTGCGAAAGTGGATAGAGTATGCTGCATGTCTAATCAAAGATCAATTTTCACTGCTTTTTAAATTGCAGATGCATACACAGAATGACAGTAGATACTGAGAGATCGAAGTTCAGTGCCAGTAGCTTGCGTAACTCCCAATATACCTTCTTCCTCTATATTTCATGTGGTTTTCACACCATTGGACTTTGTACAATTCTATCACTTAGAGAAAGGTACAAAAATTTTTGAGACAAGAAAATAAAGTCTTTTAGTAGCTACATAGAGTATTTCTGTCTATTACGTGTACTTCTCAGTCGCTTGTAGCTCTTCCATCTGATTTCCTACCAGATGTTCCCCAAACGCCTAATCAGATGCTGGGAAGGTACTTAAGAAATTTGCCAAATGTCTAGTCTGTATGCTGGCACTGATCAAGTCCAGCATAGAAGAGAGGAGACATGTTGGGTAAGAAAGAACAGTCTGGTTGGGACAATCGGAGCATTTCAAACAAAATAGTAACATAGAGACAATTTTACTTTGTCATACTAAGACATTAGTAAGACCTAAGGAGGGATTGATGCTAAAGATTTTGCCTTCTGCTGTGCCTGGCATCTGTCTTCAGAGTCAGCAGAACATATTTCTGTTTCTATCCGGTAGCACTGTATGGTTGTCTGCAGCAGATATTTTGGGTGAAGCAGACAGGTAGCAGAAAGATGACAAAGATCTTGGAGCAGACATACATGCTTAGAGGTGTACAAACAGTGCAGACGTGACTGACTTTGGGTCTATTTCCAGACTATCATACTTTTCAAACAAAAATCAATTTTTGATCATGTGGAAAAAAAAGATTGGTCAGCCTGAAGAGCTCTTCCAAAGCGTGAGAGTGGTAAGGCAGGATCTGTACAGATAACCCACAGAGATGCAGTGTCAGAAGACCTGTACTGAGGAAAGGACTGTTGACCTCTGACCTCTGTGGAAGATATCTAAAGGTGGGAAAAAGAAAATGCGGTTACAACAGTAATGCAGTTATTCAGAAGGAGCAGACCGACTCAGGCGTATTTACCTGGTATGGTAATGGAATACCCCATTGTGAAAAAAATCCTATAAATCATGGTTTGGTATCATTTGCAAGCCTGTTCACACTAAATACAATGTGAGAACTGGTGTTCCTAGGAGTAACCAGACCTACAGCAAGACCATCGTGTTCACTTCCTGACTTTCTGAATGATCTGGTGCTTACTGAGTTGCTCTCATCCAAAGTAATCTAAATTATGTAGTCAAGTTTAGTGTGCAGCATGACACATTTGTATAAACTTCTTAGAACTGGGTCAGATTACTATTTTATGAGCAATTTTTTCTTTGAATCAAAGTGCCCCAGTTAAGATGGTTCTACATTATTTATAATTCTTTTCCATAAAATTATCATGAAGTTTTGCTGAAAGATGTTTCAGAAGGTGTTTCAGTTCTTTATTTTAAAATCCAGGAACCAGAAGAAGATCTCCATCTTATGTGAGCTGTAACAGCTTTGCTCAAATAAATGAACAGTGATATATGAAAGCTAAAAAGCTGATATTCAAGGCCAGGTTGGACAGAACGGGTGACACGCAAAGGCAAGGCACTCTTGCCCATGGCAGGGGGGTTGGAATTAGAGGATCTTAAGGTCCTTTCCAACCCAAACCATTCTATGATTCTGTGATTTATATGAGCATGCAATAATTTGGATTTTTATAGATCCTGGTATCAAATCCCTAGCTAAGATGGACTGTACAAACTTTTGGTGTCATAGCTGATACTGAACATCTAAGCAAAAGCTGGAATGGCTGTGGAGGTGCCAGCTCCCATTTTGGGATCCTTGCAGCCCAGCTAAAATACTGTGATAGATTGGGGCTGTAAATTTGGCAGAATGGTGTTTGTGAACATAACAGGAGTTACTGTTAGAAACTGGAAAATAACTTCTGCAGCAGAGTAATCTTTCCAGAATAAAAGAAAATATATCTATTGATGATTCTTAAAACCAAATAATTGTACAATCCCCTCAATAAACCATGCCAATGAATACCCTCCTGGCATCAGATAGGTGTTCTGACTACTGCAAGTTTTATAAATTTCTCTTAGCAAATGAAGCATTCAGCCTCTGTTTGCTGAACTCTCTTGAACTAGTCTACCTACTTATTTTATAAACCCGTTGTTAAGGGCTATTAATGTAGTAATGGATCTGTCCTCACAGTGGATCACTGACATATGAAGGCTTGTCTTCATTTAGCAAAGGGTTTTTTCAAAATGCTTCTAAAGGATTTATTCAAAAGTGTAAAGTGGGACTTTAGAAGCACCAAAGCATTTTGCTCAACTCAGTCTGAAATTGTTTAACCAAAAGGACTATTAAAAAAAGTTCTGTAAAAGTTCTTAAAGAAAAAAACAAAACAAAAATACAAAACAGCAGCAAAAAACAAACAAAACGAAAAAAAAAACAAACGCAAACCAACAACAAAAATCCCCCCCCCAAAAAAACAACCAACCAACCAAAAAAACAAAAAAAAAGCACACAGAATAAAACCCCTCCTATAAAGCTTCTATCTTGGTCTATCTGTTTTTTGTAATGTCTGAGTACTGTAAGATTAGCTGTTACAAGGCTTACCAAGAATTAAGCAAGTGGCCAGAGTAACACACAGGAAATTAATATTAATCTTCCAGGTCACAAACCAGCATAAATATATCAGACGTTTGTCCTCCCAAGAACAAAGAAAATAACAAATCCAGTATTGTTCTGAAGACTACTGCATCCATTTTGCCCTTCTCCATCATTTTTCTTTCTGCTCATTGCATCTGTGTTCCCAGTGCATGGATGTATTTGCCCTTTCTGGGAACAAATTACCTTTTTTAATCTCTTCCACACCTTTGCCTTTTCCATTGTTCTTCCATTGTTCTTCAAGCTGGGAGATAGCTTCATTCATAAAATAAAAGACTTATACAAATCTAGGCAAGCCAATGTTAATTTCTTCAGCTCTTTTGCTGTGCTGTTCAGAACAGGTATGGAGATTCTGTTGCTACCCAACATCTCATAACAGGGTGAATTTCATTCCTGAGAGAGGATGCATTTGCCACCTCTCTTAGCACATCATTATCCTTCCTCTCCTCCTCAAAGGATCAGTTGTATACAGTATCAGTTTCTTGCATGCTTATTTTTGCAGCAGTTTTCCTATTTTGTTTAATCAATGGATTTCCACACCCGGATGTCCCAAGGCCATTCTTCACTGCCTGACTTTCAGAATGAGTTATTGATGACATGAAATTCAAATAAACCTTGAAATACTGGTCACAAAAATACACACTTTTTCTGTAAAAGACATCTTCTTTTTAGGTGCTCAAACTTAAAAAAATTACACCAAATTTTTAAATTTTTTTAATGTGCATCTTCAAAATCCTATATTTGTCACTAAAAATAAACTGTGTTCCTTCTTGCCTGCTCTGCATTAGTGTCAAAATGATAGGTTTCTGCTTGAGAGTTAAATTACTCTTTTTATTATATTTAAATTTGAAATTATTTTTAACAGTTTCGTTTTTGTAATTACAGTAGTTACTAGATATAATCTGGACAGAGTTTTGAACTCACTTGGCAGTCTCTAAGTTAATTTCCCATCATATTTTATAATACGTTGTTTTCTTATGACTGGCCATCATCTTGTCCTGATAGGAACGTTTTCCTTAAGGCATATGTGGGACCCCCTCTGTTTTCATTTCCATTTTCTATTTCAATTTTCTACCACCCCAAGCTTCATTGTATGCCTGCATTTCTATTCAGTTTCCTGTCAGCTTAAATTCACAGACAGCATGCTGAACTTTCAGCTATGATGACAAAGACTGAGGGCACTTAGTTAGTTGCAGGTTTGAGAGAGAAAATCTAGATTAAAGGTTTCTATTCATTTCAGTGAACTTTGATCTGTCTGATAATGAGCAGTAAGATTGTGGGTAAGGACCTCCTGCAAATGTGCATCTTGCAAGTATATTTGACAGACCTTGAAGCGTTGGACTGCCTAACAATTAGAGCTTAGAGCAAATGAGGTAATTGGACTGGCTGAGATAGAAGAGAATTGGTTAAAATATCTGGGGGTTTTGGCATTCAAAGAAAAGTGGACATTAGATAAAGAGTAAGAAAAAGGTTTCATTTTTTTCTATATAATTGTCTGTGTTTTGGCTGGAATAGGGTTAGTTTTCTTCCCACGAGCTGGTGTAGTGCTTTGTTTTGGATTTTGTCTGAGAGCAATGCTGATAACACACCAATGGTTTAGTTGTTGCTTAGTAGTACTTGCTCTGATAAATGGCATTTCAGTCTCTCATGCTCTGCCAGTGAGGAGGGACACAAGAAGACGAGAGGAAGCAGAGACAGGACACATGACCCAAAATAACCAAAGGGGTTTTCCATACCACAGCGCATCATGCCCAGTACATAAACTGGGTGGAATTACCTGGAAGGGCCAGATTGCTGCTCGGGTCAGGCTGGGTATCAGTCAGTGGATGGTGGTCAATTGCATTATGCATCGCTGCTGTTTGTTTTTCTCTCTTTTTTTGTTCTCTCTCTCTTTTGCTTTTTTAATTACCCTTTTCATTGTTATTATTAGAATTAGCATTATATTATACCTTATTTTAACTGTTAAACTCTTCTTAACCCACGGGTTTTACCTTTTTTCCAATCCTCCCCATCCCCCTGTGGGGATGTGAGAAAGCAGCTGCGTGGTACTTAGTAGCCAGCTGGGCTTAAACCACAACTATCACCGAATAAGTGCCTGCTGGGGATAGATGCAATGGATGGATTTTAGTTTCAGCCACCAGCTACAAGGTGAACTTAACTGAGTCTTAAATGTGACAGAATTCTGAAATGTTGAACAAATGTGTCATATTATCAATAAATTCTTAGCCAGGCCTAAAAAGGCACACTCTTAAGAAGAGTAAGTGTATTGAGACAAATAAGGAAGAAACCCCGGGGGGGGGGGGGGTTGTCAGGAGGCTGGAAGGGAGTGGGGGGAGAAGGGGAAATTAAAATTTGGTCATTTTTTCAGAATGTTTGCTCAAAAGTGGTATTCCACTAACTTGCAGGTGTAGGCCATGTTCATTGAGTATGCAGTCGTAAGTAAAAGGACAGCGCTTGATACTGTAAGACAAGAAGCAATTTGCTGTTCTGGCTGCAATTCTGTGCTAAGTATTATGATGTCATATTGTGTTCTCTGACATGATCTGCTTCTGCCACTCTCCTTCTAACCTGTCAACAGGAAAAAAATGAACAGAGGTGGATGGTTTTCAGACTTAACACTTGTACTCTGGCAGACTCTGATTTTGGAAAACTTGCATAACAACATTTTGACAAAGAGGCAGATAAACACTGAGTTCAAAAGAGGGACAGCAGCTATTTGCAGTTAAAAGCACCATTTGCAATGTAATCGAGGACACGTATGATAAGGACACTTGTATTTGTTCTCTTTTTAACAAGTAAATAGGTTGTCAATAGGTAAGGTAAATTCTGTGTTGCTATTATGGCAATTCATGCAGGGAAAAATACAACATAGAAAACCTAGACTCTGAATCAGTTTTCTTCGAGCTATTTCTTAAGCTATCTCCTGTTACTGAAGTTTGTCCAGGAGCTAAGGATTGCTCACAGAAACTGAATTTGAACCTTCAGGGAGATGTGATGTCCATACCCATGTCCGTGAGCTGGGAGTTGTCCAGAGCAGTTGGTGTCAGTGGCCCAAGATGTTGAAGAACTATCCTGTTCATTCTGATTTCTGTAGTGACACATATCTTGGGGTATTCGGTTCCTTGTTTTAATAGATGAAACATAAAGTCTTACTATGCCTTTTCCTTGTAAGATTATCATTTCTAATATAGAATTATAGAATCATGGAATCATAGAAGCATTCAAGGCCAGGTTTAACAGGGTTTTGGGCAACCTGGTCTAGTGGAAGGTGTCCCTTCCCATGGCAAGAGGGTTGAACCAGATGAGCTTTAATGTCCCTTCCAACCCAGACCAGTCTGTGATTCTGTGATTTCTTTGTTACACAAATTAATACAAGGAATGTCACACGAGATACACTGGTTGTACTAACTGATTTAACAAAGTTTAGATAATTGAAAGGTATTATGAATTCCCTGTGAAGTCTTGTCCTGAAGGAAGGTACGAGACCATCTAAACATGATCCTTTGCTTACTGCAAAGGGTTCTACAGTGCACTTGAAGTCACAAGTCAATAAGGAAAGTGCTGTTCAATAAAGGAAGTGCAAGTCGATGAGGGGATGAGAATGTATGTAATTATAATCTTATTACCACTTACACTTGCAAAATTTTATTTGAGTAAGCACATCACAGTATGAGAAGAAATGGACATTAGTCTCCATAATGACAAGTGTATATTGTCTGATGTGTCTTGCTTGTAGCCTACTGAAAGAACATTAACACCCCATTTAGAAGTAATTGTAGTAGAGTGCAGAATAAAGAGTAGCAATGTTTCTGAAAACAAATTCCATAAAAAAACGTGTCATATGCATAATAAATCCTATATATCAAGGGATGGTGTCAGACAGAAAGAAGGAATGAAATAGCAGAGATTGTTTGTCTGCCTGCATACGCTATCTTATAACACAGTCAGTGAAGTCATGTAGGACCAATGGTTTGAACTGATATCAAGGTGCGTTTTTCAGGACAGTTATATACATACTTCCCTTTAATCTGAACTGCGAGTATTGCCATGGACATGGCGTACAGCTGAATGACTTGTAGGGAGGAGTAGCAGTATCCATTCTAAGACATTATAGTTGGGTTTTTTTTTAATTTTAAAAAAAGCGCCATTTGATGTGTTCTAGGCACGAAGTCTTTATTTCTTCAAAATTTGTTTGAGTGGCTTCAAGTTTAATCCCCTTGGAGAGGGGTGATTTAGCATATCACATATAGAAATGATTCCATGGAAGCCGGGAAGTCATTTCTGCCTTTTCTTCCATTTCATGACAAGATTTTAACGGGCTTTTTAAGTACCCTGGGGAGACTTGTCGCACATTGCTGTAAAGAGCAAATAAGCAAATAGGTAAACTGTCAAGTTATGTAAGAAACCTACTGAAGTGCTGCCACTTCATGAGAGAGAAATGTATTTGTGCCCTAACCGTGCTATTTCTGAAACAATGTTATGTGCTAGTTTCATACATAGGATAATCTGTTTAGAGAGTGAGGGCATTTTGAATTAGCAGCTTCATAATATTGCTAGCTTACATTCACTTTTTGTGTTTGTTGTAAAGAGGCTTTGAACAATTTTTTTCTTGTTAATGGTGTATTTAAATTGTTGGAAGTACGGTTGGTTTTATTATCACGCCAGCATGATTTATCAGTAATTTGATTCAGAATTATTTTGCGAAAAACAGTTTTGGAGACCTGCTCTAAGATAAGTGCAAAGCTCTCTTTGCAACACACAAAGAAAAGAGATTTACTGTCAAAAGAATCTGGCAATGCTGCAATCAGCAGTAAGGAAATGAGGGTATTGAATTTGTTGTTTTCTCTAATAGAGGAAATGGAACAAGCACTAATGATCATGCTGTAGGTCTACTGTATTACAGTTTAATGTCCAGTGCAGTAGAAAGTCAGGGTCATATTTGCGAAGTTGTTATGACCTCAAATTGTGCTTTCATCTAAGTAAAGAGTCCTTCTTTTGATTTGAAAACAAGTTACTGCAGTATTAATTTAAAAAAAAATATTTGGAAATAACAGTGAAAGTGATTAATTAACTCTTTTTTTTATTTCACATCACTCCACAAACACAGTGCCAAATGCTGCTGTTTTCAAGCAGTGCCTGCAGTTCATTTTTATTCCAAGAGGCTGACATTTACCAGGGAAGTTGCTGTCTAAGAACTGATTAAGAATTCAAGAATTTGACCTCTTCCTAATTCATCTCAGGCAGAAGGGCAATTTTCCTGTACCTTCATTTATAAGATGCACTGTTGAAAATACTGTGTGAGGAGAGTGCTCCCCCAGCCCAAAGGCTGGGTCTATGTGCCTGATTAACTGATCTTTTGGCCATCATTTGGCAATGGCCTGGCCATCCCTTTTAGAAAAGAAGGCACAGAAAACAACCTCTGTAGCTCTGTGCTGACACTGAGCATGAGCCTGAGTCTTGGCTTTAGACAGCTACCCATTTCTCTCCTGTATGTTACCAAGCACACTTTTAGCAATTGATAAAGCACAAGTAAAGGAAAAAGCCTGGCTTTTCTCATGCTTTAGTCTTTATTATAATTTTTATTGCACATATTGTGCAAACTGTCATGCGGGAACATGACATCCAAATATCAGTCCCCATAGAACGTAAGTCATGTACAGTCTGAATTGACAATATATACATGTCACTTTAGGAGCCTGGCAGGGCTCTGAAGTGTTCTGAGCTAGAGAAGCTCCTAAAGCATCCTGAGTGCCCTACATACTGTGTAGAAACAGTAAAAACCTAGCAATTGCATGCAACAGAAAGGGTCAAGACCTCAATGAAATATGAGGAGGTCTTGCCCCAGAAATTGCCCTGGAGTAAATACCAAAATAGAAAACCACCCATCTGTGCATGAACAAATGGAGGAGAAATGCTAACTGGCACTGCAGGAGTGTCACCAGTAACTATTGCTTTTCATGCAGGCCACACAGCCACAGCTGCATGGATGGGTAGTACATTCTTTTCCTAAGGGCTAAAAGACATCTGGTTAAACGCTACATCAAATTCCCTAAAACTTTTCCAAGGTTTGAGTAAACATACAGAAGTTCAATGACTTTTAGAGAATTTGGTGTTGTGAGTAGGGTCTGAATGCACCTGTGCACAAGAAGCCTTCCCCTGTCCTTTGCGAGGACACCAGCCAGAGGACAGAAGCAGTCCTGGTCCCTGCAGTGTGCTAACAAGGCAGAAAATTGTTTCCCTAAGCCAATGGCATAAGTAGCAGCACCTTTGCCAAAGTCACTGCTTTATCCCCAGAAGGATTTGATGAAGTGTAAGGCAGCCCTTTTCTTCATCCCTCCCTATTCACAGGACTGTGTTTTTCTGTCTCCCAAGCCTGTTGTGCCTGCAGACCTAAGTGAGGACAGGACTGTTTCCCTGTGTCTGGATGCTCCTGCCTTGGTAATCATGGTAAGGATAAAAATACATTGATTGTTCAGAAGTAAATTGAAAATGAACCTGTGAAATTACAGATATTTGCAAAAAAATTACTCAGATTTTGTAGCCTTGTGCAATTTTTAATCTCCAGTTCCATAGTATTAGACTGATAAGATGCAGGTTCTCAGCAAAATGGCTATTTGCAAAATTACATTTTTTCATTAAGAATCTTACCATAATCTCTGTGCCTGTAGTTTGAGGAAATGCTAAGAGAATTTCTGCTGTCTTTGGGAGATATTCCTCACATGCCAGCGGGGTTGGCATGAGCTATTATTGGCTGACGCTGATCACTCTTCAGCAGGCTGTGTAATAATCTATCAGTCATTGTTTTAGATAAGTGGTTTTATTTCTATGGCCCTGAGAGCATGAGTGAAAAAAGATTCTTTATTTATTCCCTCGAGGTTCCTTACTGATGTCCTGAAATTTCAGCAGTTGTGGGTTTTTTGTATCTTGTAATGAGTCTGGTTTTCTGTTTTTTCATTTACTCTTTTGTGACAAGTATTTCCTAATACTTGTTTCCTACTTAAATATTTTTGTTAATATTTGTGTGACTGATTTTTACATGCTGTTCTCATCTCAGCTTGCTGGCGCATGCAAATTGCTTTCTGAACTCCTTTACCTGCGTTTTTAATGTTTTTCAATAGCTAGCAACAAAACCAGAGCGTGTCTTGGCTCTTGGCTTTAAATTACCCACACCCCTGTTTTTCAATTGTAGTTTTCATAGACTTCTGTGGCTGAAAATCCAAACTCTAACATAGGTGAATAAATGAATCTGATATTTTCAGGAATCAGTGCCACTTCACACTTATCATGCCAGCAGACTTGAGTTCATTATGGTGCATGTCACTTCGTAAGGTAGAAATAATGAGAGGATATGTGCAAGAATCAGAGTGTCTCCTTGATTGGATGACCAGGGGCTTTTCCAGGAGTACAGGCCCTCCAGATTTATTACGTGGTGCCTAAACATAGTACACAACCAGTAGTAGTTCAATTTCTGGATATTGAGAAATTAGATTGCTTGGTGAACAGTGCTGGATGTGGGGCTTTTGGTGGATTTTCTGACACAAATTCATGTACAATAGTAGTGATGGGCAACAGCTGGAGTGTAAACAAACAGCTTGTTTCATTATTGGAATGTGCCTTTCCAAATACTCTGCTCAGCTGAGTCCATCTGACAAGCAGCAACAGCAGAAAGTCAGTATGCTGTCAATTACAAAGTAAACATACACATTTTGTTGGTTAGGATTTAAAATTACTTTGCCTTACTGTGGTTAGCCATGTGTAAGGTATTATCATACTCTTTACTTACTATCATAATTTATGGTAATAAAATACGATAATTCTGGATTTTATTTTACTGTGCAATATTTAACAACAGTAGAGCTAGGTGCCATGAATTATCAGGGCTGCAAGCTAGTCCTCTTTCTTGCATCTGAACTTCACTGAGGTTCTTGTACCTTCCTATGTGACACATTAATGCATGTTTTTAAGTTGCTATAAATAACATTGAAAGGCACATAATAAAAACCTCTCAGTTTTAAAGCCTTAAAATTACATCACTCATTTAAAATCAAGATTTAATGTAAAACTCCATTATGATGTGATAAGATGTATTATGAAACATTGCTGCTAACAAAAAATCCAACATGGTTTTCTGTGCTGATACAAAACCCTAGAATAAGTTTGCACATATGACTGTGTGGAAGGATGAATAACTCAACAAACTCACAAACTAGAAACCTAACAGCTCCATGTCTCTCAGAAATGAGAGTTCTGTCTTCCTGCAAGCATGCTTCATTGAAGACATGAGCAGTGCTTCCACCATGCAGAGTGGGGTTCCTGTCCTTTCTCTGCCAGTACGGATGCTGGTGTAGATGTGCACAGCTGGGGCATGCCAGCATCTTTGTTCTCTGCAGGGATTGCTGAAGGAGTGATTCACCTTCATGTGGGATGCTTTCTGCATCCTCTTCTCTAAATGGTGCAGCTCAGTAATGCCAATGTACTCTACACTCAGTTTTGGGTCCTTGCAGAGAGTGGAATAGCAGGGAGGATGGGCTGCTATAGCTCATGTGGGTGTTATTGCATACTCCAGTAGTTAAAATTATCTCATCGTGATGGACCATCTTGGGTGCTGCAGCACAGAAGGCTGCTTTCAGAGCATCTGTAATGAATAACACGTGTATGTTATTCAAATGCAGCAAACCACAGCGGCATTAGAAAAAGGGCTGCAGTTGTGTCTAACAGAATGGTGTAACTCTTCATGCTGCTTGTAACCCCAGCTGGGACAGGACATGTTGGTCGTGAGAGATCGATTTACCTTCACTTCTTCCCTTGCTTGAAATGCGAGGATTAAGTGGCAAAATTGATGAGGGAGAAATGTAAAAGAGAGATTCATCTTCTCCAAGAGCGTTGAAATACATTTGAATGGCTGGGCAATGATTCAGTGTCCATCAAAGTCTTGGCAGTATTTATTTTGTAAATTATTGGTTCTGATTTTCACTTATCCGCTGGTAAATCAAATGGGTGAGCATAAACTGAGTTTTGTTTGTAAGAATAGTGTAGTTTTAGACAAAATACTCTTAGCAATAAGAGATCTGTGATCTCTTTTGATATTTTGAAGCACTTATCTGGCTTTCTGTGCAAGCATGATGCCCTGCAATCATTTTGTATGTGTGGTTGTGTAGAAGGGCAAACCAGTTGAAAAATATTAACAAATTCACAGATAAAATTAAAAGCTCTGTTTTCTAGTAAACTCTCTGATAGCATGAATAAAAATTCAGTAACATGCAGACAAAGCAAGCCAAAGACAAAATCTTATAAGTTTTGCTTTAAATACCCATGTGGTCACTGAAACTTGCAGCAAGGATCAGGTTCAGTATGTCACTTTTGATGTAAAATATTTCCAGCCCTATATGATTTTACACATATTGCTGTGTGAGACTGCTAATGTCCTGTCCTGGGTCATCACAAGTTTTATCAATGGAGGTGTTCAAGCTGCCCATTTCCTAAGCTAAATTTCAAAGTAGGGGTCTGAAAAGGATGACTTGTTTAGCCAGAATACAGACCTGCTTCCTTTTCTCCATCTCTGATAATGCTCTGGAGGAAGCAGCAGACTGAAGCAGGTTTGTATCTGAGCAGAACATTGAGTGTCTGTTTCAGGAATGCATGGAAGATATTTGTAATTGTATTCTAGTGACAGGAAGAAATGTTTAAATACCGTGGTGGAGGCTTTTCCCAAACTATCAGGTAAGTCAAGCACAGCACAAATAGTTGGCCTAACATTGCTACAACAGCATTTGTTGAGAAATAACTATTGAAATAGCCAGTAAAGCTATATGTCTCTTCTGGGGAGCTTTTCAAGTTAATGGCAGGTAACCCACTTATCTAAGTTAAGGACCAGATTCTGAGGCTGTTTTCTGGTGCCCCTGTCAAGCAGGACAGTGCTCTCAACATGCTCTGTGATTCACATCATGCATCAGGCTTTGGAGGTGACAGGCAGCAGTGTGGCTTTGACAGGCTGGACGCTGCTCCTGGTTTCACAGACACCACCACACAGATGTGCCAGGCACAACCCCTCGGCTGCACAGCTCCCAGTGTTTCAGCCTCCTGCCAGCTTCCTCATGAAACAAACGCCAGACCAAGCTGGGTTTAGGTAGGTCTAGATCTGCAACTCATATAACTTTATCTTCCACAGAAAGCCTTTAATCTGTGAAAGCAAAGATTCATTAAATGCTACCACCCCTCAGGTCTGATGTACTCAATGTGATGTAGTTAAACTGCTACACAGAATGTGCATGTGGCTTTTTAAAAATAAATTGTTAATTTCTGTGTTACCTTTTAGTTACTGTTCTTCCTGGACTTTTTTTCTGTTGTGTCCTTTTTATGGTTTCTTAGAACTGTTTTTTTTCCACATGAAATACAGACTGGTATGTCTAAATAGTGAAAAATCATAGGCTGGTTTATAGCTTTCTGTGAGTTTTCAATTAGATTTGTAAGTTTAAATGGTAGAGTTGATGTGTTTGATCTAGGCAAAGGAAATAAAATTCTTTGATATTGTAGGGCACAGCTGAGCAAAAGAAATGAAATAATTCACTGGGCTGTTGTTTTCAAACACTTCCTCAGAGACTTGGGGTTTATTTCAGAGCTGTGTCCAGTATGTTGCATGCTTGGCAAAGGTCTTTGTCCTTTCATGCAGCTTTGGAAATGTAAAAAGAAATTACACCAACCAAATAAGGTAGCACTTTATTCTTCCCTGTTGGCCCTCCCATTGGCAATCATAAGAGCAAAAGCCTCCTTCATAGCCCTTCCCCAAAGATCAGCTAAAATTATCCCTGACACAGACCCATCCAGAAGTCTGACCTGCAGCCAGAGATGATGAGAAGAGCCTGGCAGTCTTTCAAACATGAGACCTGTAAGACCCCAGAGTGCCCACATAAGCCTACTCATAAAACATTGTGTGAAAAGCCGTGTGTACACAGAAGTGTGCCCTTGCCCGCAGGGACTGCAGACATGTTTGTCACTGGCAGCCTTCACTGTGTTTCCTGCTCTCCTGCTGTAGCTTAGTGCTGCCCTGTTAATATTGCAGCACTCAGGAGGAGTGTGCAGTTTAGTATAGTTAGAGAAAGTAGTTTGTATTTTATCAATATTCTGAGATTGAATTACACACAGGAAAGAAGGTTATCTGCCAGGGCAGAGTGATACAATCCTTCACCAATGTACTTGGGAGTATCAGAAACCAAGTGGACCTTCTATGTCATTCCTCCTTTTAATCCTGAGCAAGGAACGGCTTTTGGACTGACAAGTTACACTGATAAGTGAATGAAAAAAGCTGCATGGGAAGCCAGAAATGCTCTCCTCTTCCTTAAAGTCTATGATTCACATCATGCATCAGACATGATAGTCCAGCATGCCAGCAGGGAACTGCAGAGAAGCATGCGTCTAAAATGTTTGGAGATTAAAGGCACAGGCCCTGAGCCCCACTCTGGATGCAGCGTTTTCTACTGAAACAAAATTGGATCTAGCTTTATGCTTGATGTCCTTCCTTTCCACTGCAGGTATAGGCCTTTGAAACTAGATTTGTGCTGGAAGTAACTGCTTGAGATTTGAGAATAATATAGCACCTTACATACTGTAATTTTCTTCAGCTGCTAACCATTTTTATATCTCCTTAATTTTATACCTAATTGCATAAAATTTATTTGAAATTAACAAAGAAGTATACAACAGTGATATAGTCAAGATGTATGCTTCTGAGAAACTGTTCAGTTACTCTTCTTTCTGTTATGTTTGGCAATGCAGGTAATTGTACTTAACATTTCATGATAATTAGATTCATGGGTTGCTGTTTCTGTAATGACACAGACATATGGGACCTTAGAGTCAGAATGACTGGCTGAGAAATTATGACTTACTAGTGTACAGTGACCAGAAGATACTGTGCATGAGATAGCTCTGAAATTCTCTGTTCTTTTCGTTGTGTCTGTCCCAGGAAAATAACACTCACATCATTTGCAACTTATGGGGAAGGTATTGTTTTTCAAAGAGAAAGATATTATTACTTTCTTTAGTGATTTGCATGGGGTTTGTCCAGTGTCAGTAGGTTCAATCTCTTGTTGCTTTCTAGCCCTATTAATGTTTGCTTTGAACTGAGAGCTGGTATCGCTGTTGCAGTGGACAGGAAAGAAGCTCCAATAGATCAAGTGTTACATGCACTGGAATACCCATTTCTACCCTTGTCTATTATTTGACCACAAGAAAAGGCTCTAGTTTTCCTGTCCACACTACTGAGGATCATTTAGGTGTCAGTTTCAAATCACAGAAGTTTTAAAGAGACTGTTTCTCTAAAGAGAGTGATAAATAGTAGACATCGTATCGAGGCAAGAGGAGTTTCTGGATCCCACTGTATTTCTATGCAGTAGTGTCATTGAGCATGCAGCCTTGGTCTGAGAAAGGTAAAGATATTTTCAGAGCACCCTAAAAGGATTTTCTAGCACTGGGACCTTTACTGGGGCAGCCATCTGGGATAATCACTCTGTGAGCAAAATTCATCTTACGTGTAATGTAGTCATGGTATTTAAAGGCAACTGTTGCAGTATATTTGTGAATGAATGTACTTCAACCACATGGAAAGGCACATTGATCTTGGTTTAACCACTGTTCTTTGTAATCTAGTGTAGACCTTTTGTTTGCATTTCCCTTGCATTTTGTGTTAATTTTATTCTTTCTAAACAGAGAAACATTGCTAACAGTACCCCAGTGTTATTTCTAATAGGCAGTGTGTTTAGTTTAGTTTAATGGGTAGATAAATTTAGCTGCAGATTTTGTTGATAATGCTAGTGGTCTTGTCCTTGTCCTTTTCAGTGGTCTTCAACACTGACTTTGAGTGTACAGAACTTACATTTTAATTAACTTACAAAATTGTTTAATGTGATTTAGCAATATAGCTCCATTTTGTATTTCAGGTAGGTCTGCTCAGACCAAAGTGTTCTGCACACTAAATAAATGCAGTGTAGTAAAATCCAGTATTATAAATAAATGTATTTTAAACTTTGTTTAAGTGGCATTTGATTAAGCTTTCTTACCCTACAAAGAGGAAAAGATTGTGTTGGAAAACAAGTGTGCTATGGTGAGGTATGACCTGGACAAACTGGAGTAAACTCAGCATCAAATCTGAGTAAAAAAGCAGAGGCCATGCTGGCTTACCAGAGCCCTTTCTGACACTGGAAATTACCCGTGTGGCAAAAAAATGAGGTGTCAACAAGCTGCTCCACAGCACCCAACTGCCACCTTCTGCATTTGTCTGGGGTGAATTTGCCCCCTCCAGAAAGAAGGTCCAAGTATTAGGAGCAGCAGCCGTACTTGCTTCCTTGCCTGGGGCAATGAGGGTTACTTGGATCCTCAGTTGTGCCCTGCTGGTTGATAAAAAAGGAAGAAATGTTCAGACCACAGCTGTGTGAGTTTCTGACTCCAAGTGAAGGTCAAAAGAGGGACTGTTTTAAAAGGGTGCGCAATACAGAGTAGCACACTAAGGGTGAATGTTAGTTTGAATTCTTCTGTATTTCTGCCTTCAATTACCATTGCAACAGCAATTTTTACGCACGATTTGCTTTGAGAAGGTTGTGTTCTTAAAGGAAAGAAAACAGTGCCTTCAGATATGGCTGTAAAAAATAAATGCAAATGGCCTGCAGCCATTTACAAGAAAACAATTCTTCTTGGCTGCTGAAATTAAAGCCTTTTTTTAGTATTTGGGTTTTTTTTACTATTTTGCTTTTGGCATTTCTCCTGAAAAGAAGTAGCTTGTCTTGAGGAAAGGACTGAGATGTTGTAGATTCGCATATTCTAATGTGCAGTGCACAGAAAAATATATTCATTCTTTAAGGTGTAATATGTATAGCCTCAAGTATCGTATACTGATAGGCTTTGGTTGAAACAAGTAGCTGTCTCAAAGACTGGAGCCCTTTAGACCATAGATTTCGAGGTCTCTTCTGAATTTTAGAATACTTGAAGTTTGGCAAGCATTTTCCTAAAACTACACCTTATCCTAGGGATTTTGTTAATCCATTGTGTCATACTTAGTGCACAATGGATGAACGTGCCTCTCGCTTAATCCCTCTTGATTTCATGGAGGTTTACACAAAGGGAAGGAAAATGCTCTGAACTGGGACCTGCAAACCTATATGCCCTCTCACCAGACACTGAAAGCAAATAAAGCCTCAGATGAAACCTTGGTAGAGCTCTTTTTCACCATTTTTTAAGAGAGGTGTGCCCACAGAGAACAGCTAAAATGCAACACTTTCCTGGCAGCCACAGTATCCCTCATTGCATGACCTCTCCGTTTGCTTTTGGAACTCTGCATAGACCAGCCATGTGGTAGGCAGCCAGCCAGTGTCCCCTTCCAAGATAGTCACAGCCTACCAAACAGGGTCTCAAAATACTGGTGGAGGATGTTATTTCTCAGCTGTAGTAGAGGCTGACTGGCAGCACTAGGTACAAATGCACAGCTCCGCATGGAAATGATGTCAGTGCAATGTGCATTCTTAATTTAACCTGTGTATAACAGGTTAAATGCATGTGCTTTCTTCTAAGAAAAATATGTCTGGTTTAATTCTGTGTACTGTGTGCTGGTATATATGTATATGTATACAGTCATCCATGTAA
Source organism: Pezoporus occidentalis (assembly GCF_034315485.1). Lineage (NCBI taxonomy): Eukaryota > Metazoa > Chordata > Aves > Psittaciformes > Psittacidae > Pezoporus > Pezoporus occidentalis. The sequence goes on along the minus strand of NW_026916203.1, from coordinate 825,089 downwards.
CATGGTAGTCTGTAACTTAATACTGGCTGATCTCAGTAGGCTCTCTAGTATTTTATTTGTGTGGAAAGTAATGAGCTTTTACTCACAGTTTAGATGCATACTGTTACAGTTCTGTGATAAAAGCTTTCAAAACCTGAGATGAGATAGTTTAAACACAGTGCAGTGAAGACAATTAAGTTTGTCAAAGAGGTAACTCCAGCAGTAAATGTAATTTTAATGGTAGAAAATGATGGCATTTCATCAGTATTATATTTTTTAGTTATTCTTGCTAAATCTTAACGTTTGACAGTGTGCCTGATAGTCTCTGTTTCCTTGTTTGGAAACAGCATTGTTATATCTGACACTGTTCTACCTTTGCTTAACCATATTTGTCTAAATACAGTTACTCTCATCTCTGCAAGCTAACTGAAGCTGAACGCTGATTGCACGTAACTATTAGCTGAAGCCTTAAAACTCTCTGTTAACTGATTTAACAGGGGAAAAAATACATGCCCATACCAAAACACAGGCATGCATTATATGAAAGTATAGGTTTTACCATGATTGAGTCCCCTATCCATGTGGATCATCAGTGCTGCACTGAAGGCAGTAGAGCAAACACAGCCATCAAGTTTGGTCTTCTTGTCTCCACAGCCTGCAAAAAAACATCCCTGACTTTGCAGGGGTTCTCCCCTTTGGAGCCTGGGAAAGATGCTCAAGTATGAAATTCAACCTTTTGTTTCCATCTTCTCCATAGTTATAATTTAGACAGTTTCTTTTGTGGTCTTGCCATCATAGATGTATCTTCTCACAGAGTGATGAGCCGTGGTCGTAAGATCAGCTTTTTGCTCCTCAGTTCCTACAGAAAACCTGTTTCCATCCCAGTGATCAGGAAATACCTGTGGGCTCTCATTTCTCCTTCCATCTCCTTCATTCTAGATGTTCACCTGCTGTCTTGAGAAACAACAGTTGTTTCCACTCCAAGCCTACAACTTTTGTTAAGCTAAATAAGCCCATGTGTTTCATTTCTGTTTCTAAGGACATGGGCTTCAAGGTTAATAGATTTCCTGTTGGAAGGGTTGAGACTGATTTCAACTATTCTGGGAGAACTCCAATCCCAAATACCATTGCAGACACTTATGTTCAAGGTGAAATAATTCAAAATGGAACAAAATTTCCCTAATCACTCAGTTAGACTTTATCTTTACACATATCCCCTTAGAAATTTAAAATATTGCATTCCACTTATTTTTTTTTCTTGACAAAATGAGAATTTTCATGTTCTCCAAAAATCCCTACTTGTCCTGCAGTCCAAAAAAGTCTCAATATATAAGTTTAGTGTTACAGCATATGGTAGCACAGCCATCAGCCTTTTGGCATATGGTATAACAAGAGCCTTGTGCTGCAGCACATCTCTTCATAGGAATACCTCCCCTGCTGCATCCAACTACTACATTTGTGTGTTGCAAAATAGGCATCACATTAGGAGTTCATCTTGTACATCTAGGATGTACTAGTAGTACATCTGGTAATGTATAAATACCCTTAAATACCTTTCCTCCTCTTGCATGGCCAGTTCATGACTGTGTCTGTGTGTGTGCTTGGCAGCATTATACAGATGTCCAGTAACAGAAATGATTACTACCTTTGAGAGAAGGTGATATTTTACAGACCTCAGTGGACCTGCCACTACTGAATGCTGTTTGTCTGTAGTGATCACACAAAACTGTACATCTTTGCTGTGCGAGGAAAATGGAAAAGCTGTTTGCGTTACAGGACGTGCTGTCAAGGTGCAGAAAGATGCATAAAGGTGGATGAGAGCTGGTGCTTAACACAGATCTTGATGAGAGTATTCAGGTAGCTGGAAACCAGTTGGAAAAATAAAATAAAATTAAAAAAGCAGCAATGGAGGCAAAGATGGACCATAGGCAATCTGTTTGCCGAATTATGAGGGCTAAACTGACGAGTGTTAATTTCCAAATTTAAAAACATAAGGAAAAGAATGTACATAAATTGGAGACCTTGTCACAGACAAGGTCATGCAGAATCTGAGCTTTGCTATCTTTTGTGTTTGCCAAAAGTCTAAGTGAAGCATATGTTTGTCAGTTTTCTCTGAGACTCACAGATTGAAAGATGTTACTTTCAGCAGTAACTTTCCTGTTTTTCTCTTCCTCTGAGCTTTGAGATCTCTCTGCTCCACATTCCCCCTTGAACTGGAGATATCAGCTGCTTAAATTCTTCCCATTTGACATGTTAACAGCTTGCATCCTGAGCTGTTCTTGCCTGACAAAAGACATTCCTCATCTGAATTTCTCCCAGTGCAGCACTGAGCAGACAGGAAAGTCATTTCCACTTACTTGTGTGAAGTGTTTTGTGTACTGCTCCCTTGGCTGAGCAGAGTTCATTTCTCAGTAGGATCCTTACTCTGGCAAGCACTGAATTGAGATCAATACTTAAATTAGGATGCAGTTGTCATTTCCACTTCATTGGTGGAACAAAGTCCTCATAGCTCACCATTTCTCTTTCAGCCTTTCTACTTCCAGCTAGAGTCAGGCCTTCTAGTCTCATTGCCGCACTGCTTGCAGCCTGGTCTGAACTGAGAAACAGAATATGTGTGGGGTGATGCATCAAATCCTATTTCTGCTAAGCAACACAACCCACAGAAGCCACTAGAAACTGCAATAAAGTATTATTCAAAAAGCTGTAGTATAAAAGGTGGAGAAAGAAAAATACCCAACACATTCTAAAAGAAGTCTTTAAAGTGGAAGAATGGAAAATTATGAAGAAGAAAACTACTGGAACCTAAACTATACCTTAAACGCAAATCTCTCTTTGTAGATGACAGAGCTACAGCAACATCTCAACATTCAGACTGCAGCACTCTGACTCTCTCTGCCTGTCTCTGGTGCCCTTACCCCTTCCCCAGTTGTTGTCCCTTTGCAGCCACCACCTATATGCCTAGGTAATGCCAAGGTTAGTGAGAGCAATGGGGTACAGAGCAGGACGCAGCCAGGTGGTGGTGGGCAGGGGACCAGAAACATTGCAGAGAGGAGAAGGGGGATATGCAGCTGGGCTTAAGCACATCACAGCCTCTAAATCCTCCCAAGAAGGAGTCTGAGAAACTGGCTGTCTATGTCACTGCAGTTTTGGCATGGAAGAGGGGTACCTGCACAGCACTGTCCCCTTGAGACTGAATGGAGATTTGGGTGTTTTTTTCTGGTAACAGCTTTGAGAGAGATGATCTGGTTGAGTTTGACAAATCACACAAACTCTCCTGAAGAAAGATGAAGGAGTTTCTCTCCGCAGGGTCACAAACTTATCAGACAACACTTATCCCCTTAGCTTTCTGCTGCAGTTGCTGCCCTTACAGGAGCTGTGTCATGTGATCTTCCTTATAACTGTACTGAGTATCACCTTAGAAGCAGTTTATGGTTTGACCTCCCCACACTTCTTGGAAGGTTAGCACAAATAGTTGTGGCTGTCACAGTGAGGAGCCTTTTCCTCATTTCTAGCCTAAAGATATTCATAGCTAGTTTCTGATTGTTGTTATTTTTTTTTCTTTTGCGTCAAGAAACCCTTATCTTAAACCCCTTCCTTCCACCAGTTCTGGTGTTCACCATTACATATTTGTAGAAAGTGGTCAAATACTTCTTTAGGTTTTACTTGCATTGCTGAACAAGGCAAGTTTAGCATCATTTTGTAGCACAGCAGCCTCTCCAGTCCTCCACTGACCCCTGATTCTCCAGAAGAGGTTCCCTCACATGACTTGGAAGAGTTTTACCTACCATTGGATTAAATTTCCTTCCATTTTGCATTTCTGCTACTCCATTTCCTTCAGTGTGACCATCACCTAAACCAGTAATTGATCTGAAGTTGTATCAAATACCTTACTGAAATCCAGACACATTCATGTCTGTAATTGTTGCATGAAGTTAAGGTGATCAAAACCTTTGAAGATGAGGATTTTCTGTGGGCATTGTTTTCTCCTTCATCAGTGGTGTTCACATTCACATCTGCTGTTGTGCCCAGCACAGTTGTGGTTTGATAATAAGAGGTTCATCTGAGGTAAGAGTGGCACACCATGTTCCAAAATATTTTTAATTTAACATTGATTTATCTTCCATTAGCACTTTTTTGCCTAGCAGATCTGTTCAACCATAATCTGCAAACGGTAAAGGGGGCTTGGACTTCTTTAGCTTATTTAAACCATAAAACAGAGTGAAAGGTTTTGAATTTCTAATTGTATGATTCCTCATCATATTTCACACCCATAATTCAAGTCACAGAAAGCCAGAAGCCTCTAATAGAGGCCAGAAGCCTCTAATAGAAACACCTATAAATGATGGCATTATAAAGAGTGAGCTGGTGAAAGCTTGGGTGTTAAGAAGGGACATAATTTTCAATCACTCTGCTTCTAGTGCTTCAGTCAGATTGTGTTCTCATTGTGATCAATAGAAATGTAGCTGGTTATCATCTGAATGAGGTCAAAATAGCTTGTTTCTGTCAATACCAGTTTAATTTTAGGTTCAGAGATGTGAGATAAAAAGTTTTTAATCCAAGTTGACATTCTTGTTTCTCATTGCATACTTTAATTTTATTAGCTAAGATTTTGAGTAAAAGAATTTTTATAAGCAAGATTTTAATACCGTTATCCCCTGAATTTGGAAGTTACTCTGTAGCAATAAATACATTTTATATCTCATACTGATTGACAGAGTAATCAATAAAGATCAAACTGTTGGCCAGATTCCTAATTATCCTGTGGCTGTATTTTAGTAGATTAAATAGATTTAACCCTGTCCCTCATCTTTAAATCTCTTCTACACTGTATAAATGCACAACCCTAAATTAAAATACAAAAATCAAAATATATTGCTACTCTATCTAATCTCCATCCCCTAGAATGCAGTGATAGCATGCATAATGATGGCCACTGAATTTAATTCCAGAGTTTTAAAACAGAAGTTGCCAACTCTTAAGAGTTACAGCATTGATTGTAGGCTGATCCAGGCTACAGAAATATCTTACTTACACTAAGAATACAATCTGTCCACAAAGTAAAGTCAAAATACTAAGATTTTATACTTAGTTCCATAGCTATGAGTTCTGGTAAAATATCTGTGTGCCTGAGGGTCTCTTCTCCTATAAATACAGGCTGAGAGAGTTGGGCTTGCTCAGTTTGGAGACGAGAAGACTCTGGGGACACCTTACAACAGTCTTCCAGTACATAAAAAGGGCCTACAGGAAATCTGGAGAGGGACTTTTTACAAGGGTGTGTAGTGACAGGACAAGGGAGAATGGACTAAAGCTGAAAGAGGGTAGATTTAGATTAGATACAAGGAAGAAATTATTTACTGTGAAGGTGGTGGGACACTGGAACAGGTTTCCCAGAGAAAAGTGTTGCTGCCCCATCCCTGGAAGTGTTCAAGGCCTGGCTGGATGAGGCCTTAAGCAACTTGGTCTAGTGGAGGTTTAGATTGGATATAAGGAAGAAGTTCTTTACTGTAACGGTTGTGAGGCACTGGAATGGGTTGCCCAAGGAAGGTGTGAATGCTCCATCCCTGGCGGTGTTCAAGGCCAGGTTGGACAGAGCCTTGGGTGGCATGGTTTAGTGTGAGGTGTCCCTGCCCATGGCAGGGGGGTTGGACCTTAAGGTCCTTTCCAACCCTAACTATTCTATGATTCCATGATTCTATGTTACCTAGCAGAACAGATTTGTTCCAGTTAAATATTTTTGCATTTTTTTTTTCCTGAACCCTGGGAAGAATACGGCACAATAACTGAGAAACAGAAATTATTTTTTTTGTAGGTTCTTTTGAAGATTTCCATTATAATTGCAAAATTTGGAATTAAATGGAAATAGATCCACATAGAAACTAGAAAAGATATGTGTGGAAACAGGATTCTGAACATTTTTCACTGACAAAAATAGAATTCTAGATGAAATCTCTCAGTCTTCCAATATAAGTAGATCTCATAAGGGAGAGTATTTCTAACCTTTCTGTACACTGGATATCAATAAATCCACAGGGAAATTACTTTGTTGGACAGAAATTAAACATCCCCACCCCATTTTCATCTGTTGCTGATCTTTCTGAAAACAGAGGAGCTGGTAACATATTCGGGTTTACAATTCAGCATTTCTCAGCTAGAACGTGGTATTTCAGAATTCCACTCATTAAAAAAAACCAAAATTTGGCTGCCTTGATAAGTTTGTCACATTCCCCAGCAGAATGTGAATTGTTTTTTTGCTTTTAAGAGCCTACACAAACCTTTCCAGAAAGCTTATATTAATATGCAATCAGAGATAGCTTTCAAAGGAAGCAGTTACCAACACAATAGAAATTTCCAGAGCCTACCATCCTGACCTCCTCCTCTTTCTAGTAGATAAGAATTTTTTAACTCCTTCCAGTTCTGTTTTTGCAGACATTACTCATTCTTATGTTTGTTGGTGGGGTTTTTTTTTAATATACGATTTATTCACAAATATAGCTGGTACCTTGTCCAGTGCAACAAAAATGTTTGCTCTTAATGTCATCACCTGCAGAAAAATTCTGGCATGGAAATCTGGATCTTTCTTACCTTCAAAATGGATCTTACAAATTCCAGCTCTTTCAGGGATCCTAAAAAATTGTCCATGAAGATATTTTGTTTTGGTTTGGTTTGGTTTGGGGATTTTTTGGTTGGGTGAATGGGTGGGTGAGGTATTTGTTTGCTTTTTTCAGATGAAGAGGGCACTGAGTGATTATGGGAGAGCTATAGCAGACTTTTTTTCTGGTTTTGACTATAAATTTCATGTTGCAAAAACATGAAAAGGTGGGATAGCTGGCAAATCTACCCAGCTATCTTGAGGGAGGAAGTTCCTGAGGTATGGTGTTGCTTCAGAAGCAATACATTGTTTTCCTTCCTCACTTCAGAATAAGAGAGTATATGTGGGACAGTACTGTGAGGCTGGGATCAGTCCAAGTTTGCACACCACTAAAATAGGCCTTTGGACTGTATGGGGTGAGGCCTCACCTTCAGCAGAAGAGAAAGTGGAAATAAATGGAAACACTGCTACACATGTAAACCTTGAGGTCTGTGCTGTTTATAACTATGTTTTATAAAAGTCTGTAACAAAAGCAAAAAAATAAACCTGTTTTGTTTTTTTTTTTCAATACGTGATCTATGCAGCCCTTTCTTGACTGTAAGATCAATATTAGGCTTAACAAGTGATGCTATCACAAGTAACCCAAGCTTCACTATTCAAGGAAAAGAGTGTAATTAACCCAAAACAACATCTGTGAGTTATTTATGCATAAATAAGAATTCAAATGCAGAAATATAAGTATTTATTTCATACAGTGATGTGTTAAAAATTACAGACTTTTTATATGCATGTTCAGGAAGACAATTTCACAAATGGGCACTACTTTAATTATGAGATCTCTGTGGGTGCTAGTAAATGAGCTGACGTCACTGTCTGTCAGCAATGCCGATTACCTTTCAACAGCCAGCACACATATCATTAAATTGTGCCAACCTTCAAAACAAAGTGACCAGTTTCAAACTGCCTGATGGAAATAATCTTTGTCTTGACTAACAAAGAGTTGTTTTGACAGTGCTAATTTACCCAAGACTGTTCTAAATATTTGAACAGTATATACAACTGAGTTTTGAGCAGTCCTTGGTGTGGGTTAATTTACAACTGTAACTGTACTGTACAAGCAGAAAAAAATCACCTTATGCTTCATAAGTAAGTGGTATAGATTCTAACCTACCCACTGAAGAGTTACATTATTTTATGAAATATCCCTCTTCAAAAGGGAGAGGAATTAATTAAAAGCCCTGAAATGTAGTGCTTTGATTAGAATATGGAAAAATAAATTATTGAAAGGAAACTAAAATATGTTGGTGTAGAATGAACAAATGTGTAATTTTGGCTAATTAGGGCATTATATTATGGCCCCATTATAGGTATAGTAGAGCTATGGTTAGCAAATCTTTGTGGCTAGCAAAACTTAACACTGCCATGAACATTTTTCCTCAGCTAAATGGCTCTCTGGTCCTGGAGCTCATTGGGGCCTGAGCTAGAAGCTTCAGATCTTTTCCCAATTGTGTTTTTCATTTGTATTTTTTTTTATTTCCTAATGGCAAAACCGAAGACATTACTGGCTCTCAAAAGCATTACTTGCTTTTCTGTAACCTACTTGGAATACAGAATCTAATTCTTTTTTAGACTTTCTAGAATAACTGTAATGTTGCTGAAGTTTGTATTCCATACAGAGTTGGCAGATAGAGAAAATAACTTCTGCAGAGTTATGCCATTGGCTTGAAGGAAGAACCCTGATTTTGCAAAATACCTTTCTGCTTCCTTTTAAATGTGCTAGAATGGCATTAATTTACAAAGACCCATAAAGTGGATTTATGAATCATTTGAGGGTTTTTTTTAGCTTTGTCTTAAAATAATTGTATCTCTAACACTTTTAAAATATTTTTCATATTTTAAATTTAAAAACTCTTGCTTCATATATTTTTTGTGTGTGTTTGTTTATAACATGAGTGGTCAATAAAAGCAAAAAATTCTGAAGACAGGGAGTGAGTAGAACAAAGTAGTAACAGCAATGTAATATGCTTGTAATGTTGTCTTCAGACCACTATACAGACAGCAAAACCTCAGGACACTTTGGAGGGCTACGAGAGCTGCTCTGTGTGAAGTCAGCCAAGCAGAGAGGTGCTGAGTTGTGCAAAACTAGAGTGATGTAGTGTGTACCAGTACCAAGGGCACGACTACTAGTTTTCAGCTTTTGTTTTCTGGAGAGGGCTGTTTGTGGGGTTTTTTTAGCTCTTTTGTTATTTTTTTGCAACTCCTTGTAGAGGGAAAAAGGTATACTTCACCTTAGCAGTTTCAACAGATCAGGTCACCCGTTAAGTGGCTTCTGCCCACTGCAGTTCTGTGGAGTTACTCTGCATCTAATATCATGGCTCTTTTGAACTTCATCACAAATGACTGAGTTTTCTCAAAAGAATGTATACCCTTCACTTTTTTGTTATGCAACCAGACAGGGAGCAGGCACACGGGGGGTGTGCCATAGGTACTGCGAGGGGCCTGGGCAATTGCAAGAAGAAAAACATCATCTTTGTCTTCTGCGCCCCAGTTATGCAGAAAAAGACAGCTTTAAGCAGAGTGGCTGTATGAGGAATATTGTTAATGTATGTTAATTCTTCACCGAATAAAAAATCTACAAGTGGGCTGCTCTTCTGTATGGATTTGAGAAGAAGCCACTATAACAGAGCTCTTTAATCTACTCTGATGCTGTAGCCTACTTATAGTTTAAGAGGAGAATTTCATGCCACTGTGAACAGTTAGCTCTCTGCACAAACCTGCTTGTTTGGGATTTGTGTGGGAAGGTGTGCTGGATTTGTGTTATCCTCTCCTACATATGTCAGATTGTACAGAACTGACTGTGCATGGTTCGCTGTGATCACACCTCATGTAGTGTTGCCATCCTCAAGGCTGCTTCACTCTTCTAAAAGCATGAACATTCAAAAGATAGAGCTGTTTCCAAATGTAGAATAAAATTACTGTGGAGATTGCAGTTGAAACATTATATGACCTATTTGCTTAATTTAGAACTTCCTTTTTGAGCTATCTCATAACTTTGAATATAGTAGACCAGCAAAGAAAATAAACACTTTGATTTACGCATCTATGCAGATGCATTTCTTCTTATTTTTTAATAGTACACAGATTTATTATCTGAATTTATAAATCAAATTAGTTGTGTTACTGCATACTTATATAAAGTACAAAGGCAAATATTGTTTGTTCTACTGAACAAATGAAAATGTTTGGAAGCCAATCTATTAAGCAGCAGACATAATAGCGTACTCCAGTTTCCCAGAGCAACCAATAGAAGCAAGACAAGTGCAAAGAATAGGCTTTCTGCAAGATCTTTGGAGAAGTTTTCATTACTTGGTGCCTTTCTATGACTCCATTTTGTTGTTGTCTATATAGAGACATCCAAAACTTGCTCAAATACATCCATAAAAGAAATCAATGTTGAGTTTGCTTTCTGTAAATATGCTATTTTGTTCATTCAATCCCAAAACCAGTGTGACTGCAGTAAGAGAAAGGGGGCAGAGGGGAGATTATGCTGTGTATATGAGTTGATTTCACACTTTTGTTACTGGTACCTTAGTGATTCCCATGAAGCTGGGTTCTGACACTATCACAGAGAGTGTCTTTTTTCAAAGCTCTTTAAGCAAGAATTCTCAGAAGCACTTCTGCAACACCTCTCAAAATAATCCTTGCATTTCCAAAATAATTTTAATTATCATCTTCTATTTTATAACAACAACAAAGAGCAAAAGGAACTCTCACACAGCAAGTAGAAAGAAGCTTAAATGAAAAAAAAAATCAAAAAACAAAACCCCACAAAATAAAAATAAATTAAAATATATATATATATACGTTCTGCTGTAGTCACAATTAAAGTCACAGAAGTTGTTCAGTTACGAGTTGCTGTTGCATACCACAGGAGTAAAGGCCAAGATGAAGGCAATGAAGGCAGCCTTTATTTTAAATGGTAAGCCTTTCAGAAAATTGCCTGTATATTATTGCCACCTAGCGTCATTCTAAGTCTGTCCTCAGCATTTATCAAAGAGTAGTAAGACTGTCAGATTCAGTTTTCCTAGAATACATTTCTCCCAGGTTATCTGAGATGCTTTACACTAATAATGCAGTACCCCACTATATCTTTGAAACACAGTCAGTTCACCTGCCTGCCCTACTTACATCTCATTGGCCTAAGTGATTGAAAAACAAGTGTGATCATAGGATGCACAAATATATTTTTGCACGTAAATTCACCAATTTAATGCAAACTGCTTAGGGTTTTCATTTTATTTTTACTTGTTCGTTCTCTTTTGCTAAATAGAATAGCCATATGTTCCTTAAAATCAGTACTGTATCTATTTTTAGCACCTGCCTTGATGTGGTTCAAAAGAACAGTAAAATCAGAGGAGAAAGGAGAAGGTACATGAGAAAGAATAATTTCTCTTCCCTGTGTCACTGGCCAGCTGCTCAGATGAAACTGCTCTTCACAGGGAAGACTTTTTCCACAAGGTCTTCTTCCACAGGCCTTTCTGTGAGATGCTGTGGAGGCCCCTCTACCATCCACATCTCATCAGGCCAGATGAAATGCTGTTATTCTACAAGCAAATTTTGAATTTTAGTATGTAGATGTTACAGGACTTAACTAGAACTAAATATATCCATGTAGTGTTGTCATGGAAATAGAGAATTTTGATGAAAATACAGATTTTCTGCATAATGAAATACCTTATTTCAGTAACATGAATTAGCAAAGCTGCAATCAGACAACTGTCATGCCTTTATTTTCTTTCAGAGGTTGGCACTATCTACTGAAAGTCAAAAAAAAGTAGAAAGAGGACATTTTAGCTGCTGTGAGAGCATCATGTCATGATCACGTATCATGTGCATGCTACGTTAAATTGTTGTAAAGTGCTATGTATCTATAAACCCTTATCTATCCATAGAATTCAAATGGTGTTCTAAGTCTTGTCCATATCTAATAGGTGGGGAAAATGATGTAATTCAACCATGCTTAGATTGTAAAGTGAGTCCATACACTGCTCTTGCTTTATACCTGAGACCTTATCTTCTAGTCTAACCACACCATTCAATCACTAAGAGACATAACATGTAAATAGTACAGCACAGGCTATCTATTTTGCAATGACAGTACACAATGCCCATACCTGTACTCCAGATAGAGACTTTGAACTTACGCTACAGAGGCACTGCCTGCAAAAGAACATGGTGCTTCTTAAAATCAGTATGTGAGAAATAAAGTGAAGAGCAGTCAAAATAGAGCATATATAAATTGAAATAAATGTTATACAAAATGAATTATGTCAGTTCAACTAGTTCTGCTTTTAAATCAAGATCGTTTAATTCAGAATGCTGTTCACATATCGGCCAAACAACGTGATTACCAAGTAGTTTTCAATAGCTCTACAGGGGGAACAGAGCTGTTGGGCCTGGTGAAAATTTGCCAGCAAGTCCCAGTGTATTTACCAAGAAAGGGGGCAATGCTGAAAATGGACACAGTCTTGGAAGGTCCCATTCAGCAGGAGATACACTCAGTGAATGATAGGTGTTTCAGCCTGGAGGACAGAAGGCCACTGCATGCACTGGAGAACTTTGTTAACAAGTTTGTTTGGAGGCAGGTACCTTTTATGGAAGTCCAGCCAGCAGTCTTTCCCCTTGGGAGGCTGCGGATCCCCAAGTCTAACTGGCACTTTTGTATGGTTGAAGAATGGGGTTTCTGCATCACTGAAAACACTGGGGGGGGGGGGGGGGGGGGGGGGGGGGGGGGGGGGGGGGGGGGGGGGGGGGGGGGGGGGGAGAGAAGTAAGGCGTCCATTTTGCCCATTTTTATGTTAGTTCACAAAAAAAGCTATTGATTTTATTGGCCAAACTCCACAAAATGTGACAGGAAGCTAGGTTTCAAAGGTAAGAGATGCTAACAGTAGGTCTGCTAAACCCACGACCTGCCAGCTTGAGCAGCCCCAGCCACATGCGTGGCTGGACCACATACCACAGTGCCCAAATACGAAGTCAAGAAAAAGAAATAGTGGTAGAGAGAGGACAGAGCAGCAGGGACAGAGATTAGAGATTGTAGCAACCATGATGGATCTCTGTGGCCACAGGGAACAGTCAGAGGTGCTGTGAGTGGCCTGAAATTCTGGGCTAGGATGCTGGGGAGACAAAGGCAGATGTGGTGGAGAAGGTAGGAGTAGCTGCAGGTGTTGTGAGGAGTGGACATGAGAGAGCTCAGACTGTTGTAGTAGCAGTCTTAGAAGGATGTGGGCTAGGTTGTTGAGGCAATTCATGTTTGCTGGGCACCCCATCCTGCAAGTTTTCTGCAAATGGTGAATTAGGTAGAGAAGGGAAATTTTCCTATGTGGGGTCTTATGACTTTGTAATAAAAAAAGAGTTTATGATGCAAGTTTAATAGAAATATGTCAAAAAGCCAGTCAGTCATGAGGCACAAGCATGGTTAGCGGATGTTGCTGGTTATGGTTCTTGCTATGTCTGAGAAGAAGCCCTGTGAGCTACTCTCACTTTATGCCTTAAAAGAGAGGAAAAGTTGGACAACCTCTCTCAAAATTCTTCCCAAATTTCCCTTCCTCAAAAATGCAATTCTGGAAAGAGAAGAAAATTCTGACGTTTACAGCCTCACAATGTAAAATGTTTTTAAGACTGTGGGCACATGTAAGAAAAGGACTTCCTAAAAACCTGCAGACTTAGCTGGAAAAATTCTCATCACAAATCTGGTCGAAAATTTTTCATACAAATGAATAGGAAATGTCTGCTTTCCACCAAGCAGTCATGAAATGTCTGAACCTTCTCACTCTGACAGAGTCAGCTAAATAGATTTGCAGCACATGAACACACATCAGTGTTCAGACATCTCTTTGTGTCCTCTCCAACCTGATTGCTTTTGGTGTACTCCCTGTGTTCCACTATTACCTCTGCATGAAGCATCTTTGCTACAGTTATGTCTCCACTAGCAGATAAAGATATATTTTTATCCAGGGTGAACATGACTGTGTGAAGCCATGCAGAAGCGATGATGTTAAATGATGTAGCAGCATGCAGTCCATCAGTTCTCTTACACTGTTGCCTTTTTTTACCTTGAATAACTGATTAGCTCTCTCACTGTCGAAAACACAGCTGGGACAAGCACTTGGATTTCACTCTGAAGTAGATGAGAGTCTTCGGCTGGTCTCTGCAAGCCATATCATGACAAATATTGCAGATTTAGGATTATAAACTGTCAACAAAAAGCATATATTGCATTCTAAGAAATACACACTTAAAAAGCACTCAGTACCACTAAAGTAATGACCAAGGAAACAACGTGTTCTTACTTAATGTTATCTAATCACTGGCAACTTATAGAAACTAATTTCCGATGAGATGTGCGGTCAAAATTCATCTCAGATGCTGTATCAATGCACACTTCGGCTGTGCTTTCTAGATGGTCAACCATTTGTCATGTGAAGCATAACAGTGCAGACACTATTTTTTTTTTAAGTGAAAACACAGCTGAAAGAGATGCTACTGAAATGTAGACTTCAAATAAGGTAATCTGGTTTTACCCTTGAGCATCTTTCAAGGCTTCAGAGGTTTCTGCTGAATATTTTGTCAACAAGAAATACAGAATTTGATTAACTAGTTTATCATTTTTTTTTTTGTCTATCAATATGTTACGTATTTTTTCTATGTCTGTCTATAGCAGTGTAAGAAGCAGCCATATATTCCAGAAATTCTTTCTTCTCAGTGCAAGGCAGGAACAGCATCTTAAAAGGAATTCAGAGGTGAATAAATTCACATGTACTGCGTGTGCTCTAGCAAGCAGGTGGATTTTTGAGACTCTGCAATTGGGTGGTTTTAAAACATTTGAGAAGTCTGCTCCAAGGACCTTAAGGATTTTATGATTAGCCCAGGACACATACTGCATCTCTTCTACTCAAAGGTGTTTGTTTAATAGTTGTATGTCCATTTTATAATCTCAGAATTTTGTAACATGCAGAAACTACCTTCCTCTGAGGCAGACTTTGTATCTGAGCATCTGTTAGATTATTTCCTAGAAGCTACCACTGTATTTAAAAAGTCAATAACACTTTCCAAGATGTTTTTCTTCTCAAATGGATGTGATGCTAATTTTGCCTTCCCAAATTTTAGTTTGCTATTCAGATTACAATATGCATCCAAAGTTCCTGTGCTGCACAGGTTTGAAGAAAAAAAGCTACTGAATATTAGTTTAGTGACTCTGTGCCACACACAATGCAAATTATATTAATGTGCTGCTCTAGATTATTAGGAAGATGTTAACTGTTAACTCACGCTCGACCATAATATCTTGTTCTCATTTAAATGTGTTAACTTGCTCTTTTTCTAGTACCTGCATGCAAATGGGATTGTGCATCGTGACTTGAAGCCAGAAAATCTACTCTATGCAACACCAGCACCAGATGCACCACTAAAAATCGGTGAGCAGCATTATATGTATGCTTCCCTAATTCCTTTGTACCAGTAATACGTGCTAACTGATGTTTCCAGTCTCACTACCACTTTATTCAAAGCAAATGCTTATACTCAAATGAATAGCATGTTACTTCTCCAGCAGCACTTTGTTTTTAAAACCAAGGTACTTGCTTAGAGAATTTATGGATAGAATTGTTCAGAACATGTCAGAGAATGAAGAGCTCAGGAGGAATGTAAGCGGCGAGGAGAAGCAGACAGGCCAACCCAATATGGGTGATAAGCAACTTCTGGTTTATTTGTGACGCAGTTCACACATATATAGGAGTGGTATTCAGCCACTCCTTCGTGGCATAACAGTATTGGTTAGCCCCCACAGCTTCCTCCACATTCTCCTCCCAGGTCCGGTCTCTGTCCACCTGTGAGGGCCACCCCCTGCCTTGCTTGCACAGTCCTCCAGAACTCTATGGTTCTGCTCTTAAAGTCATTCTGCAACAGAGGAACAAAAAGGATCATGAGATCATCATACATCTGTCTGAACTTCTGTGCCCTGTTTTTTTATTTTTAAACTAATATTTTAAAATGGAAAGATTCATTGGCATGAAAGTACAAATGTGCAGATAAATGGTAGAAAGCAAACTGAGCAATGCTGACTTCTGTTTTGAAGACAAATTTGAGGGATAAGAAGTGATCTTTGCAAAGAGCATAGGCAAGCTATCTGAGGCATGGTCAGCACCATGGGGGCAATGAGGAGGGCCAAGGTGAGATCAGGCTCTCCTGAATGGGGACATATTATACCAGTTCTGTTGGGCATGGTCACTGGTTGAAAAGGGCATGACCTCCAAAAATGCTAGGTATGCCAAGTTTTCGCTTTAGCAAAGAGAGGCTCTGTGCAATCCTCCTGAGCTGTATGTAACCAGTTTGGAAAGACCACCTTGTGCTCTCTTACCAGAGAACATGGGAGCACGCAAGGAGTGTTGCCATGTTCACCAGGCTGGTGTCCATCATGGGTTTCAGGAGTTACATTTCCACCAAATAGTCTCAGCAGTTTTGTATAAATTTCTAGGAAACTGTCACCTCAGGATGACGGTATCTTAATTTACATTTTATCCTAGTTTTTATCTTTCCTTGAAAACCTCTAACAGCTGTAACATGCTAGATTAATGCAGCACCCAGTGGCCTTGGTTTGACAGCCAGAGTGGTGTAGGGGTTCCTGAAGCATTTTCCTAAATGCTGTGATTCCTCATCTTCTGGTTAATACTATTGTTGTTTAAATTGACATCTGATTTACAGTAAGTATTTATAAAAGATATTTCTGTTTGGATAAATAATAATACATAAATTATAAGCATTTAGGGAGAAGTGAAGCCTAACTATGCATTTATAGAATAAAAGATGAACTTTTTTTTTTTATTCTGATCTTGAGTCAAAATATTCACTCTGTTATTCACTGTAACAAAACAAAAATACTTCTATTTTACAGTTGTTAAAGCAAGATTATCATCACCTGAATTAAAGTTTGAAGAAGTTCAGTTTATTCTCAGTGAAAACTACAGTATATAAAGACTTTGGTTTTCATGTCTTTAAAAGAAATGGATCATGCAAGTATGACATGTAAATCATGAGGGCTCTTCCTCTCTAAGCAGTAATTCAGGGTAGAAACACTGCAAAAAAGGATGATCATCACTTCTCCTGGCACAAGCTCTGTTTCTAGAAGCCTTTTATCAAAGTATTGTTGTGATTTTGTCTTGCAGGGACTGTATATTCTGGTCCAAGAAATTACTGACACATGATTTTTTAACCCCAAATTGTTCTGTTAATTTTATTGGATTACTCACAAAGGGAAGGTGAATATGTACCAAAAATGCATTTCTGGATCACTGCTTTTATGCCTTTAGGCATACCATTTTATTGGATTTCTTTCGAGGTCCCTTCCAATCTCTAGCATAGTGTGATACTGTGATTTGTGCAGTCTTCAGGATAAAATACAAGCTACATTTCTGTCAAGCAAGAGCCGGGAGTACTCATTTGCATGGACAAATCTTTCTTTCAGATCATAGTCTGGGTAGATTCTTTAAACTGATCCTCACCTCTGGAAATTACAGTATTGTTCATTCAATGCATAAAAGTTCATTTACTTGCATATAAAATATAAAAAGAAAAAAAAAGTAATTTTACAAGGAAGTAAGAACATTAATATTTCTGAATAATCTTAACAGCTGACTTTGGACTTTCCAAGATTGTGGAAGATCAGGTGACCATGAAGACAGTTTGTGGAACTCCAGGGTATTGTGGTATGTTGTTTTATTACTTATAATATGCTGCACTTAATGTGAGGATGTTACATTTTCTCTTTCCAAGGTGAAATGCTTCATCCTAGAGTCAAATATCCAAAAGCCCCTAAAAAGCAGAAATAAAAACCTAACGTTCAGAACTTGCACTGGGTTAAGTTTCTCTAAACTCATATTCTGCAGCACTGAAGCTTAATAATCGAAGTATATGTCATGGTGCAATTTCATTACTCGCAAGGAAGTAAGTTCAACCATTGTAAAAATGCTGAAATTACTAAAATAATACTGGAGAGGCATCAGCAGGAATTTGAACTATGAAAGGCATAGTGGAAACCATGAAAAATTTATACAGCTCATAGCAATTATGAATATTTGAATATTGCTTACAATTAATTTATCTTAAAGTTTTTTTTTAACATAGAAGAAATCAGATTATTACTTAAAGTAGGGTCATAAATTAATGTATTACACAAGGATGGTAATTTTAATTCCTTTAGTAATTTAGAAATTAGGAAATCATATTTGATGATGTTGGGTTTATATGGCCTTTGAGGGTACTTTCTACTTCTTTAAATCGTGTTTCATCTCATGGTTTTATATGCTTCTGTTTTACACGCTTCTGTTTTACACACAGTTCATGCTTCTCAGTCAGAAAGTGAATGCTACAATTGACATAGGTGTAATATCTGGCAAACAATGCCATAGCTGTGCTGTATGTCAGATACCATTATTCCACAGATGATATAACTAAAACCAACCCTAAAAAATCAAAAGTCTAAAACCAGAGCTCAAGCATATAACCCACCAAAGCTTAAAGAAAGGAAGCATACAACTGATCTTAAAAAAAAAAAAAAGAATTTAAAAAGGTGCTGCCAAGTCCTAGTGGCCATTCCCTCATGACGGGGAGAGCATTTTGCTCTGAGGCTGTGGCAGGTTCTCATCCTGCTGCCAGCAGGGTTGTGCCCAGCCTGCATCCCCTCTATACAGCAGACCTTCTTCAGCAGCAGCATTGCCAGGTCACAGGGGACAGCAAGGGGTGCTGCATCCCTGTGGCAAGCCTCTGGCCTGCATGCCAGGGCAGACCCCTGGTGCGGCTTGGCTTAGTTCTGTGTGGTGGATGCCAAGCTGAGCAGGCAGCTGCTGGCCAGAGCCTCTCGAAGTTGCCTGGTAGCTTTCAGCAGGGCATCGTGAACATGCTGTCTGGCCACAGGTACAGTATCCTTATGCACAACTTTGTGGTTAGAGCCGGCACAGATAGCTCCCCACATATGCAGAAGCTCACTTGGACTCCTGGAACCAGAAAATGAGCCAGAAATGGATCCTCCAGTGTCAGAACATGCAAAAGAAGGAGCCACTCTGTTAAAAGAGGATTGCGGCTGCTTCTGCAGTCTGCTCAACCTTCATTGCAAGATCCTTTCATGTTAGCAAGTCAGCTAATGGCCAGAGAGGCTAGTGATCTTGATTACACCAGGGCAAGCTTGCTGGGTTACCCTCTGAGAATACTAATCTTGAGCAACCAATGTGATCTTGTGGAGAAGCCTATTTCTGCCAGTCTCACTGAACTGCAGATCCTCAATGGGCTTCTGCAAGAGGCTGCAAGCTGCTAGCAGTGTGCGGGTGGTAGGCATATCTGGTTGTTTTGGACAGTGCTGAGCTAAGCCATGTGGAAACTGGACACTTGGCATTTGTTTTTATAACAGTAAAAGCAAAGCATTGGAGTAGACCGTAAGATTACTCTGCTGTTTCATATTACAGATGATAAGGCAATTAAGGTGACATGTCCATTACCTCATATGACATCGTCTGCCAAGCACATACATGCACCAAGTATGCTTTAGAAGTAGCACTGAATTCCAGTCAGTTTCATAAAACTGTACATCACATATTAGCCATTAATGTTCTGGTTGACAGTTATACTACAAATGCCATAAAACTGTAGATAGTATTTAGCCCTTTTTATGACTGTCTTTTCATACTGTAAAAACAGGTTAAGGTTTATTCCCACAGAAGAGCCCTCAGAGTAGCGATGACTTGCTGGGGAGGTTTGAGACCGAATGCCTGTGATGAGAAGACAGGAGCTTTGTGCCTGCAGACATGCACCTGCAATCCTTCTTTCATGACCCAAGTTAAAACTGACCATGCAGAATTCCTGCTGCCTGGAAAATATACAAGGATTACTTTCCAGAAGCGGAGGAAATCCAGGAAGAAAATTGTTAAAATGCCAAATTGAGTTATGAATAATTAATAGGCACAGACTGACAACTCCCACATCCTGCCCACCCAGCTATCAGCAACTTTTCTAGAAAAGGACGCAGCAATAAAAACACCTACAGGAGTCTGGGTCCTTTGCATCAAGACCTACCAATCTTCAGTCCCTGGGACATGCAATATAGTGCAGAGGACTGAAAGCAGGAAGATGGTCTCAAAGAACTTAACTTGCTGAGACACTGTGCTTTCAGTGAACTTAACAAGAAAGGCATAAGTGATTACTGACAGTAGCAGAAAATAAGCATAAAGATAAGCCAGTGCAGAGCAGTGATTTGTAAATTACAGCCAACATCTAAACTACTAACAATATATCAGTCAAATCCATTCACCAAAAGCAAACTTCTGGAAATACTGAAAAATCATATTTACAAAATGTATAGCTGTGTAATCACAGTCCAGATGGCAAGGCAGACCTAAAGGGACAAATCTTTGGTCTCTTTTATGACCATTTTGCAATATCACGGAGAAGAAAAGCCAAAAAGAAAAAGCTCTTATTCTGAGCAAGAAGACATCCCAAGAAACATTATGCTCTCTAGCGAGGAAGCATGTTGGCCATTAACAGAAAAACTCTTACTTACTTTAGAGCCCCTCACAAGGCATTAACAAATACGACAGGAAGAATAGTGGTTAACATCTCTTTTCTTAATCTGTCTCCATCTCTATGAGGTCATTAGCTGCTTTGCCTGTAAGCTGTCCTGTTTGCTACAGGCTGACCAGAGATAAAATCAGTTGGGACCTAGTGTCATTTCTCAAAACCAGCCCCTCTCTGTTCGTCAGTTTACCTATGAGAAGAATAGGAAGGCAGGGAAAAGCCTGTGGTTAGACTGGTAAGTTTTTGTCCAGGTTTTGTACCATGTAGCAACCGGGAATAATGGTCTTTGCCTTCAATATTAATGCTTTGTAAAAACATTTGATGAGGTGGTGGACTCAAGGGCTCTGCTGCCATCCTGTACATTGATGGATATTTATGCAGATACAGTGGTAGCTGAGAAGAAGGGCTACTGACATGGGGAAGTGTTTCTCAAAGTTGTCTTTGTAATTATTTTTTCCAAATTAGTTGGGTACTTTTGCCTGTGGCCAAAAAGTAAGACAGGGAAGGTTCTTACCCCCCTCCCCTCTCAGTATGAATCACTTCCATTTTGTCCTCTGGAGATGCGGCATTTCCATCCTGCCACCTCAGAAGCTTTGCCCAGGGAGGTTTGCCCAGTCAGAGGCAAACCTCAAGGGTGCACAGAGCTATTAGCCCTGGCGGTGAGAGGGCCAGGGGCACTCAAGGTAGGCACATCACAATTTGAGTGTGCAGCCATGCCCATTTTTAGTCACACACAACAGCAACAAATACTGATACTGAGGGATACAATGGTCTACTCAGCTTTCCTTGAGGAGTGTTTGTCAAGCTGCCTTGTCAGAGGTTAACTCATCTTTACCCTTGCAGGGCCAGAGTCCCCCAGGATGGCCTGGCCTTCCTGCCTGCTCCACACCGCAGCAGAAGCAATTGCCTGAGATGGTCATGTCTTGCCTTACAATCAAAACAGAATACCAAAAATAAAAAGCAATTTGAAACAAAAATCCACTTTTCATTTTAATCTGGCTGTGCTTGGACATGATTTCTGTTGCTTTATACTCAGTGAAAGAAGTTATTTGCCTAACTAAATGCTTAAAGGAGAGGGCCCTAACTTTTAAAAAACACTTAGGAATGTGCATGGAGGTTAAATTGTGATTGTTATTTCTGTATTCAACTTTCATTTTACTGAGATATGTTTTGTCATCGGCAGCACCAGAGATACTACGGGGATGTGCCTATGGCCCTGAAGTGGACATGTGGTCTCTGGGAATTATCACTTACATCCTGTAAGTGCAGACAGTGCTACAGAGTGATTCAGTTGTAAGCAGCTGCTGTGCTGTGAGCTGGAAACATAAGATCCTGAACTTTAATGGTGATATTCCTAATCTTACTTAAGGAAGTAAAATCCTAGCGAAGCATAGCAAAACACTAAGGTTATATATTTGATAAATACAACACTTCCTGAACAACAGCAAGATCTGTGCAGAATTGTGTTGTTAATGTGAATAGCATGAGTGTCAGAAAGCATCGTATGTGATTTTTTCTCATTAACTGTGAGATATATTACAATCCTAAGTAACTTCTCAGCTACAGATGGGACAAGGAGAAGTTAAGGTGCTTGCAGTAGTTCCACATTGCCTATGAATATCCCCAAATGCAGCTGCCCATTTGTATCAGCCACAGACACTGCTACAGCTTCGGCTGCAGCACCAGCGTTGCTGTCCATAGCATCTCAGCCAGGAAGCAGGAAGCAACCCTGGGCTCTGTCTGCAAATCAGTCCAGTGGGTTAAATGACTAACACTGAAGTGTTCCACTTCTGACAAGGTAACCAGAGACACTGTTGACAGAGGGCTGTTAGTGAAGCTGGCCAAACATATTTTAAACAGTTGAAGTTGCAGCTACAGAAAACTTTCAGGCAGTTGTTTTTAAAGGTAGCCACTTGCATTACAAATACTTTATTGTATCGATGGAATCTGTCGAAGGAGGAGTGCTGAAAATGAAAAAATGTATCTGATGTGTTGACCGTTCTCTTAATAGGAGTTAATAACTTAATTAATTCCCTTGGAAGCACCAATGCTAAGCTGGATTGTGTGGTTGTATGCAATACTTGCATGATGCCTTTTATGGGAAGAAAATGGGATTTTACACATACACCTTAAAAATGCAGAGGATTTTACATATTACAGCCATTTGCTTTCCATTTCTAGGACTCATTAGCTATGTCCAGCAAGGATAGTGTGAAATAACACAATTATTTTCTTTACGTTTTCTAAAGAAAGAATTGTATCTTCTAGGGTTTATACTAAAAGTACTTGTAAGGATGTATCAACACTGAAGATACTATAGTTTAGTATCAGAAAACAAGTTTTGTCCTGTAAATCAGGACATTTGGGTGCCTATAAATAATAGGCTACATTATTTCTATCTATCACTTTGTTATCTGCTACTTTTAAAATGTGAACCTTTATCTCAAAGCCTGGCTCAAGTCTTTAGTAGGTCACATCTCAGATATTGGCAGGTGATTATTTCTCATCAGTTCTTTGGTCCATGCGTAGCAGAAAGGTATGAAATTTGCCAGCAGGGTTGTCCCTGAGATTGAAGAGGTGCCTTTTGATGTCCCTTTACAAAGATACCTAGATTAAGCTATAGGCTTGCCTAGTTATTCAGTGGTTAAAGGATCACTGTTGTACTTGAAACTGAAAGCATTCCTTAAGCAGAACTTGTTTTCAACTGTAGACAAGCTCCAAGCAGGAATGTACAGCAAATTCCTGTTTGAATATAATAAGTGTCATTTGCTATATCCAGCCTTTCAAAACCTTCCAGCTGTTCAGGAGATGCCCCCAAGCTGTTAAACCTCTGCACTGTTGTAACCACAAGTGTGTGAGCTGCTGGGCGGGACACACCACCAGTACAGATACTCCTCTACTTCTTCCTCCCCTTTTTCTTCTCCTCTGTCCTCAAAATCAAATTTGACCTACACGAACAAGCCAGATCAAAAGGGTGCTAGTCAAATCCACTTAGCCATCTCTTTCACTTAGCTTTAACAATATTCCACATTTAAAACTGTTCTATTTCAAGCTTTGTAGATCAACATTTCTGATAGATAAGAAGCTGAGACCAGAAAGGTATATCTATCGTAACTAATTCATTAATCCTTCAGCCTGAAGGAAAGTGTTGTATGTCTCAGTCTTATAGTTTAGTAGAGGGATTGCACTTATGTACTGGTACAGAAATACATTGCCGTATGTGCCTCCAAAATTGAGTGCATGTAAGAGTTACTATGCTACAGAAGACATGCATAAAGGTCTATCTTCTCACCAATACAAAGTGAATTTACAATGTGATTAAGAAAAACTTAGACACATATTTTGGCAGAAAATTATTCCTGAGGCAAATTATATTAGAGCACAAGCCTGATGAAGAATGGCTGAGGGAACTGGAGTTGTTTAGCCTGGATTAAAAGAGGCTCAGTGAAAACCCTATCACTCTCTACAACTCTCTGAAAGGGGGATGGACAGAGGAGGTGGCTGATCTCTTCTACCAAGTAACAGGTAATAAGACAAGAGGAAGCTGTGCCAGGGGAGGTTTAGACTGGATATTAGGAAGAATTTCTTCACTGCAAGGGTGGTCAGGCACTAAAACAGGCTTCCGGGCCAGTGGTGGAGTCGCTGTCCCTGGAAGTGTTCAAAATACATGTAGATGCCCTCAGTGACATGGTTTGGTGGTAGACTTGGCAGTACTGGGTAACGGCTGGACTTGATGATCTTAAAAGTTTTTCCAACTGAGTTGATTCTGTGAAGACCTATTGACGATAGCTGTCATAATTCTAGAGAAGCTACATTTATATTTTTAACAGCAAAGAGGACCAGTCCTTTTGTATTCCTGCGGCAGGTTAGAAATTCTTGCAGCTACTACACATCTGAGATGCAGATAGTTGTCAACAGAGAGGCTGTGCCTGTAGTCAAAATCACATGGATTTCACTGCTATTCACTGCTATTCAGTGTCAAAGTTGAAAGGGCTCTCTAAAGGTCATCTAGTCCAACTCCCCACTCAAAACAAGTGTAACCTGTTGCTCAGGTCCATGTTCAGTGAAGTCTTGAACCCCTCCAAGGATGGTGAGTCTGCAGTGTCTTTGGTCAATCCCCTCCAGTGTTTGACCACCCTCAAATGTAGCATAAATATGTGCAGTTATCCCTACCTATTTACAGCCTTTGTCTAACTGCATATAATGATCTGTTAACTATTTTTTCTTAATTGTAGATCTCGCTCATAGAATCATAGAATCAACTAGACACAGCTTGAGGCCGTTAGTGTGATAGTTCTATCACACTAATTCAAGGTGATTTTTTATTAACTTACTTAAAAGGACACAAAACACTGTCTAGTCATTTCTAATTGTTTTTTGAAGCTTTTTGCATTAATTTTTCTTCATTTAATAGTTAAAAATTAATCAGCATAATACAATGAAATTTCATGATAAAATGAAATGAAAAGGAGCCACACTGTGTCTTACTCTGGCTTAATTTTTCTAATTTGAAATGGCACCTTCAGTTTTATTCAGCTAATTTGGCATGTAGCGAAAAATCTGTCTGCTGAAACAAAAATGTTAATAAAACAACCGTAGGTGATAGTAGTGAATTACAATGAAAATATTTTCAGGAGCAAATAGAAAATCACTTAGAAGGCTTCCAACACAGTCTCAACAAGCCTTAAAAATGATTTTACTGTAGGTCATCAGTTACCTGGTATCTAGAAGATAGCTTTATCTTAACCAGTTAGTGGCCCAGCAATGCACTCAACCAACTCAGCAAAGGTGCTCCATGGGAACAGCAGCTGAACTAAGCTCAGAAGTGGTGGTGAGAGAGGCCAGGAAACAGGATGGGGAGCAGCAGAGGGACTGTGACCAGCTCCCACCCACTTAAGCACACAGTGTTTGGAGATTGGATCGTTCTGTTTTAGTCTATCTCTGCCAGACTTGGAAATTAACAATGTGCTCAGAATGTGCTTATGGTGGAAGTTTTCTCCTCTTCAGCAGTGCAGAGTGATGCAGCTGTTCATGGCTACACACCACTCCCAAAACCACATTTTTTCCTTTTACATATGTCTCCTTTTTCAAGACAGGAATCACACAGATTGGGTTTCAAAATATAAAAGCAACTTAAAATGGAAGGTTAACGTTTTTTAGATTCTTTATGGTCTGCTGTTACTTTCCTGACAGTATTATTGCTAGTTGCACTTTCTGGAGGCAGAGTAGCAGATAGACTTCCTCTTCAGCTCAGAGTACTTATTAATTGAATAGGAAATTAATTTTTAAACATCTGATTATGTGTGCAGGCATGATTAAAGTGCAATGAAGAGATAAAAAAAAATATTATATAAATGGAAATAGCTTCTGTGAGTTCACTTTCCCCAGGGCCAGCAGTGTGGATCTTTTGGGGGGTCTGTATTATTCAATATATTCATAAATACAGCCATGGTGAGATTACAAAATTTCTTGGTAGTATATAGGTTACCGAAGTAAAGATGAGGGCTGATTATTAAAACCTGCTAAAGGTTTTTACATTTTGTGGATGATAGGATGACTGAATATACAGCGATGAACTTAATCAAAAACCAGTCCAGGAAATCTAAAAACTTCTAAATTCACAGGTAAATTATAGTTCCTCTGCTAATTCTTATCCTTCAGGGAAGAGCTACAGGGTTTCTGCTAATTGCTCTATAACATATCTGTGCTTACAAACAATCAAAAAATGCAGATCCAAGGTCAGGGTTTTTAGCAAAGAAAAGTAGAAAACATCATTACACTAATTTGCAACTCTGTGGTGTGCCCATGATGAATGGGTTTGCACTCACTTCAAAAAGTCATACACTAGAGAAGGCCCACAGAAGATGGCAGGGATGAGCAAAGGTTTCAGACTGATGAATGATAAAATAGTCTAAGGTACTTCAGCCTGAGACCAGCAGAGCAAAGAGCTGCTATAAAATCTAGAAGGTAAATAGATAGCAACTGTTGCATGGCTACTCTTATGAAAACTCCCTGTATTAAAAGTTCCAATTACAGACATGTGAAAATGGAAAATTTACAATTTGATCAGCCTTTCCCAGTGTTTATGAATGCTTATGACCATGTTTTACTATGCTCTGTAGAATTAGTTCCATGTCTGGTTTCCCAAAGTGGTCTACAGGACATGAAGTAGGGAAAGATAACACTAGAAACTGTTTCTAACAACCCAAGACAAAGTAATGTTTGAAATATTTCTTTCTTTTTCACCCTTGCAGACTTTGTGGATTTGAACCATTTTATGATGAAAGGGGAGATCAGTACATGTTTAAGAGAATCCTGAACTGTGAATATGACTTTGTGTCCCCCTGGTGGGATGATGTGTCTCTGAATGCCAAGGATTTAGTAAGTAAAGGAAAAATGAGACTGTGGATATGCATTTGTCTAGTATTACTTCCACTGACAAAAAGAGTCCATTTTTGAGTGGAGGCAGAGTGATTTGTTAAATAATTGTACTAACGGCTCCTTGCTTTTCTTCTTATTTCTGGTATATGATAGTGCTGTGATACACCCTCTCCTAGTCCACTGCTGAAATTTTGCACTCAGACCCATGGATGTTATGGTATTTATGTGATCTAATCCACAGATTGTAGGCAGCTGGCACAGTGTTCATCTATGTCTGCCTTTCAGGCTAGCTCTGAGGTGCTTCGTCAGTCCTCTTTGCAAGGCAACCACCTTCAGAGGAACAAAGATAGAAGTCCTGTATTTTGTGCAGTTCTCAAGTCTGAAATTTTGAGGAATATAAAAGGAATGAAGCCCCCCACACCCTACTTTTCCTCACAGCATTTTTCTGTCCATTTAAGCTTTCTCTCAGTAGATGAGGAAAGATTGATTACTTTTAAATATGATCCATTAGCAAAATGCAAGGCCTGGCGTGCTACCTGCACCTTATGCTTTTATTACTGGATAACATAAATTGGATCCAGGAGGCATTGATCTGTAGACAGGTATTCTTGGGTTTGATTTTTAGTCAAACTTAACTTGCACAATTCTGTTACTTCATTAGCACTGAAGAAACAAGTGCTCAGTTCCATATTGCTTATACAAACTGTGCCACAAAAGTTTTTAAAGTACTTCAGAATGCCTCAAATGGAAAAACTGTAGAAGTTCAAAGTATGTTTTAGTTGTTGTATTAGATGTGATTTTTTTCTTAGGTCAAAAAAATACTATTTACTGTTGTGTCATCAAAACCCAGATAAACAGCAGCTTGCAGCAAAGCTGCTCATTCATTTTATATAGAGAGCTTTGGTCCAAACTGGTGCCTACCATTTTGCTAAAGTTCAGAGTTCCAGGTTTGAACACTACAGCAACTTGACAAGGATGGTGTCCACAGCTCTCGAAACCTGTACTCTAGGCAGTTAGAGTGTTCGGCTGAAGTGATCTCCTTAACTTGACCTCTTCTGTGGATGCACAGCAGGTATTCATCATGATGCCGGTTCTCCTGCACCTACTTCAGGGCACCATATTTCTTTAATATCTCTGTGGGGAAATTTCAGAGTCCTCAAGTGAGTCCTCCCTTCACATGTGGGCACAATGCAGTGGTGCAGCCCTGTGGCATCACTCACACTCTGCTTCAACAGGACGTGGAATATGGACAGTTGCATAAATGTGGCTCTGCTGAGTACCGCCATGTACTTCTTTACTCCATTCTCACCCTTCTGTTTTTTAAAACACCACTTGCCCAGCAAAACCCATGAAATCCAGCTTGGCTGTATACACTCGTACCCAGCAGTTTGTACAGTTCCACTCCCAGAGGTACACGTGCAGTACGCTGTTCTTAAAAACATTCTTATTGCTCCTACTGTTGTGTTTGGAGAGGTGCAGCTTCCCTGGTCTTGATAACAGAAAGAATAGCATAAACAGCGTTAGTTTCAGAGTTGGCTAAGAGAGTAATAATTGTACAGTACTTTTTGTTCCATGATGTTTTACAGCAACTGAAAGAATCATTTCATTTGTTACGTACCTAGCAGTGACTGCATGGTACAAGTCTGCATGAGCTGCATTCACTAGAATTTAAATTTTCAAATCCACTTTAAACTTTGTCCAGATGTAAAAGTGGAGATACTGCTAAGAGAACTGCTTGTCTGGGGTTTTCTGAGAATCTTTTAGGGTTTATGTGACAATTCAGACAAACATGCCTGTGGCGGATACAGGCCACATTGGTACATACTTTTACAAATGTTGCTAACCAGTTGATTCTTTTTCTCTTCCCCCTTAATGGCTGTCTTAGATGTTATTTATGGACGACCAAGAATGCCAGAAACAAAATACATGAAAAGACCTGCATACAAATTGTTGTTGGCCACTTAGAAATACACTCTAAGATGCTTTCCAAAACCAAAGCCCCAAACTGTAAAGTTTGACAAAAGTAAATGAAGTTTAACAGTCTTCTGTATATCTTCCTTGTGATGCAGGTTAAAAAGTTGATTGTTTTAGACCCCAAGAAACGTCTTACCACTCTACAGGCTTTGCAGCACCCATGGGTCACAGGGAAGGCAGCAAACTTTGCACATATGGACAATGCACAAAAGAAACTTCAAGAATTCAATGCCCGGCGTAAACTTAAGGCAAGTCTCTGAATATGGTCTCTGATTTGGCCATAAAAGCTTGCAGTTAGATCAGTAGCCTTTCAGAAACCTTGCACACTTTTCAAGACAACATTCTATAGAGTTATGGAAGTTTTTTATTTGAATGATGAAGATTAAGAAGTTGAAGCTTATTTAGTTGATGTCTGCAGCCAAACATATAAAAATGTGTGAAGTTGATTGAAACCCAGGGAGGTTGTGAGTGCTTCAACCCTGGCAGTGTTCAAGGCCAGGTTGGAAGAGGCCTTGGGTGATATGATTTAGCATAAGGTGTCCCTGCCCACGGCAGGGGGGTTGGAACTAGATGATCTTAAGGTCTTTTCCAACCCTAACGATTCTATGATTCTATGAAAACTCATCTACACAGACAGAATTGCTGAGCATGCACATAGCTTTTGCAATTTCCTACCTTTTTTCCTTTCTTTCTTCCTTTCTTCTCTTCTTCCTCCCTTCCTTCTGTTCATCTCTCTGTCCTGTACTGCTTACACATCTTTAAAGTACTGACCAGAAAGAACACAATTCTGAGTGGTTTATTCATGAGCATCCATAGATCTGGAAGATATTTAGTCTACTACAGCTTATTTTGATCTGTAGGCCACACTCAGTTTCTATACCAATCAATGCAAAGCAGGAGCTTAAGCCATCCTTTTGGATGATCTAGAATTAGCATTTCAGACATGCAGGTCCATAAAATGTGTGGATTGAAATTAACAGGCCCAAAACATGCATTTGCAGGTACCTCTAACAGCAAATGTGCAATAGCATTCTTTCATCTGGAAATGAGGTGCTGCAAGGCAGGAGCGCAGGTGGGACCTGTGCTGAAAATAACATTAGGCTCTAAGTCACCATTATGCTCCCTTACCATCTAGTCTACATATCTACTACAGAAAGAAGCAGGGAAACATTTTTAGGTGAAAACAGCAGGCAGCTGGCCATCTAACTGACACAACATTGGGAAACTTTCTCCTCCCCTAATCTCTTCTTCAGTTGTGTCTGTGTGGGAGAGACTTCCAGGGATACTTCAGCACAGGAATTATGGTCATTGTGGCCCTGGGGAATAACAGTAAAATGCATCTCATCAGAGAGCTTTGTAATTCCTATGGGGAAAAAAAAGGAAAAAAGAAAAAAGAAAAAACCAAAGCCCAGAAATAATGACCCTTAACTTTGGTTTTGCTCATTTTTCAGTATTACTAGGGAATGGTGACAGGGAATCTGCACAGAGCAAAGAATAAAACTTTGTCATTTACCAAGATCTCAGACACTGTAGATATAATTCACAGTGACACTTTGCCCATGTAGAACATGTTCTATTCAAGATTTCTGTAGCCTTACAGTATGTCTGCTCTGTATTCACTGAAGATGCCATGCAACATTGTTATGTCAAAATTATTTCAGAGCATGAGCAGAATCATAAATTTAATTAATTCTATGTGCACTGTTACATTCACCCCCAGGAAGTCACAGACAAATGCATGCCCTTTCTGCATTTTTTTGATTTTGATTCTCTATATTTTTACACCTTTGATGCCCAATGAGATTTTTGGTTTGATGCCCAGAGTTGTCATAAACTGAGATCAGTATTTCTGCTCCCCACCTCTGTATGTTTGGGTTTTTTGAGGCAATAAAACTCTTCAAGGCAAGGGCTTAATGTATGTCTTAATTTTGTGACATCTTATATGGGAGAGTTTCTCCCTAGTGTGTGTGCCTATACACACATGCATATGAAATTACCTGTATGCTCTACACCATTGTGCTTGGCATAGATGATAGTCAATAGTGATATATTATTTTCCTTTATGAACTGTGGAATGAGTAATGATAATACTGTTATTACTATAACAGAAGGTAGCTTTCTTTTTGCCATGTACAACAAGAGAAACCTGAAGTAGTGTTTAAAAACAAATGCAGCATGTGAAGCTGAAAAAAAAATTCTGTTCATGTTGGCCAAGTTGTAATCATGTGAATGCAGCAATTTTATCAAATCATAGAATAGAATCATAGAACAGTTAGGGTTGGAAAGGACCTTAAGATCATCTAGTTCCAACCCCCATGCACCATACCTCCCACTAAACCATGTCACCCAAGGCTCTGTCCAACCTGGCCTTATACCTCAATCCAGTACTTCAGATGGCCTTCTAAATCTGTCCACGCCCAGGAAGGTATCCAAATGTGACATTACTATGAAGACTAAACAAAGTTATGTTCCCTAACAGGATGATGCAAATATTGCAGTGCTGACAGACGAGGTCCTTTAAGGAATGTTTACTTGATCTTCTCTTTCTCAGGCTGCAGTAAAAGCTGTGGTGGCATCAACTCGCCTTGGCAGCGCCAGCAGTCACAGCACACATGACAGCAACAAGCCCAGCCGTAACCCATCTCCCATCCATGACAGCAAACCTGAAGAGAAACCTATTCAGGAAGCAGAAGAAGCTCCAGAAGAAATGTCTTAGGTCAACATGTTTCCTTTTTTCAGCTGAAATCTGTCATTACATACACCAGCTTACTTGTCATTCAGCAAGAGAGATTTGTAAGCTTGGTCTCTCTGGTTCTGCTTAAGGGTGCCAAATACACTGGCTGGCGATTCTACCTTCAATGCATGTGACTGATTATGAAAATAGTAAACAGTTCCATAAGGCATGTCATGGAAACAGTGTTATTTGCAGTAATACCGGCAGGAAAAATCATGGGGATGAATAACTACCTATCATAATGCGTATACTTCATATACATGTATCCAGTGTTTCTAGATAGCATTTGAAATGAAATACTACTTAATTTGTCTTCTGTATGTCATGAGTTTCTTTGAACTGCTTCCTTCCAGATTCATAATCCTGCAGCAGACAAAATGGAAGGAAATACCACTCCAATGCTTTTAAAACTGATGTATGAAATAATGCTTTTTATCTTTAAAATTAAAAAAAGCATTTGGGGATCTATATACAAAAAACATTCCACTACTTCTGAGAAGAAATTGAAATGTTAGCTCCACTAGGTATGAAAATGTCCATTCCTCAAGCTTGTGTTGAGAATGCCTTATCCTGACTTCTCCTATTTATATACAGTATTTTAATGACAACCAAAATTATTCAGATTTCTGCCATTTCATTCTCTAGTATAGCTAAACAAAACAACAGACTAAAAGAGGATTAGTGGAGATGCAAATTTGAACCATTATGTTTATTCATTAATTTCTAAACTGTGCAGCTAAAAGACATTTTTAGAGGGCCTAAGGGAACAACCTGCTGTAATACAAGTTATAAATGCTTAAAGGAAGCTATTCCACAACCCAATGATTTTGCTCTGGAGAAACACTCTTATACAAGGTCTGCGAGCAAGCAGTATAATCTAGTTGCTTCCCAGATCGTTTAACCTCATGAATAACCAGTTTCCATTTGTCAGCATAATTAGTCCAGGTTTTCCTAACAAAGGACCCCTCCTGTAAAGTGATCCACCAGCACAGATCTTACATCCACCAGAGCTCCTGTGTCTTAAGTTAAAAGCTGTGATGTGCATGAATCATCTTGCAAAATTAGGGTCAAGCTTTTCAGGTATCTTGATTCTTTCGTTGAGCATAAATAATAGAAATTGAAAAACTAACATGCATCAGTATGTATGACCATTTACATTTGTTTGTTATCACTTTGACAGCATGTGAATTTTGTGATGCTATTGATATATTACAGAAATGGCAAAAAGAACTTGATGTACAAGAATGTCATTTGTGTTTGTTAAACTTTTTAATACTGATAGCTACGTAACATCCTACTACAAGTTAACATTCCTCTTTTGCTTTAATCATTTTTATGTTGTTAGGCTTTGCACAGTTTGCCTTGAAAAATACATCAGCTACTGAAAAAAGTCATTAATAAAACATTCAGTAGGTACATTTCCTGATGAAATTAAAGGGTAATATGAAGTTATTCAGATAGTAGGTTCGATAAATAAAATATAAGCAAGATTAATATAAAAAGGAAAATCAAAGATACTGTCTTTACTAGGTGAGAATGCATGCTAATGAATGTATTGTATTTGAGAGTTTTTACCAATTTCTTATAACTCTGAACATGTACAAAAAGGTTTCCTAATTAAGTGCAGTTGAAATTTAAAGTACGTGCACCCGTCCTTCATTTTTTTCCTAGGTTTGAGGGAATCCAACACTTTGAAGTCAGCTGAAACAGCTGCTGGGGGCATGGCAGCTATAAATAGGCCAGCAAGACACTTCTGCAGGTTTTCCCTTGGAAACAAGTAGTCAGACTAATCACTTTGGAAAAGATGATGGGTACATCCACTTATTTTTTATTCCCTTTCTTACCTCCTGGGAGGTGACTGCAGGATAAACACATTTCTCAGCCACAACTCTCCTCCTGCTGTTACAGTGGTTAAGCCATCTGACTTCAGTCAGTGGGAAGGTTTGATGGAAGGGTCTGGATTTCTGTAATGTTTCCGCCTTGGTTTAGGATAGTTCCTTCTAATCTGCAGAAGTAAAGCTGGCTGCACAGTCATTGTGTGCATATCTATGAGTGCTTGAGCATAATTATTTTTGCCTAAGGCACAGCTTGTTGAACTGACAGGCAGTCCCAGCTGATTCTTAAGGTTATTTTTTGCCAGATTATACAATAGTATATCATAACTGAACTGATGTGGTGCAGCTGGAGACCTCTTTGTGACAGCATGGCCTTGGAGGCAGCTCAGTCTTGTGCTCTGGGGTTTCAGTTGTTCTTGCTTAGTTTTTGTTTATTAGGCTCAATATAAAACAATCAGGATGTCTGTGCTGAATGAATTGCCAGTATGTGACTCAGCAAAGCAGTACGTCTGCTTTAAGTGTGACAGAATCATAGAGAAGGAACAGCAACACTACGGTGTATGCATGTAACGGAAGAAAGAACTGTTAACATGCATCATTTTTGTCTGTAAAATCACATCCTGGAGGCGTCTGCCATAATTCAGACTTGGGATTTCTGGTGGTTTAAACCCAGTCAGGCAACTCGTTCACTCACTCCCCCCCTCTTTCTTTCCCTCCCCCTACTCCCGGAGGGACAGAGAGGAGAATCAAAAAGAATGCAACTCCCACGGGTTGACATAAGAACAGTTTAGTAACTAAGGTATAACACAGATCACTACTGCTACCACCAATGATAATAATGATAAAGGAAATAACAAGGGAAGAGAATACAACACCTCACCACCAGCCAACCAATAACTTGCCCCCCCCCTCCCCCAGCCCGACCAAGCACTGACCGATACCTCCTCCAACCCTGCAGTCCCAGCCCTTCTGGGTAACTCTCAGTTACATCCTGGGCATGACGTGCTGTGGTATGGGATACCTCTTTGGTCAGTTTGGGTCAGGTGTCCTGTCTCTGCTTCCTCCCGGCTTTCCCTCCCCCTTGGCAGAGCATGAGGCTCACAAAGTCCTTGGCCAAACCAAAACATCCTTGTTATCAGCTCTGTTCCCAGGCTGAAAGTCAAAACACAGCACTGAACCAGCTACCAAGAAGGAGAAAGATGACTGCTACTGCTGAACCCAGGACAGGAGTTCAACACCAGTGTCTGTCTTACTGTGGCCGAAAAATATGAACACACCCAAAAACTACTGGAGGTGGACCAGTTCCATATATGTAGTTATAAACCAGTTGCATATATGTAGTTATAAACTAGGTAAAATATTACCAATGGTCTTTTCTGTTGAAATACTAAGGTTTAAGTTTTTAAAATGCTCAACATATTATCAAAGTCCTTCAAGCACAAAAGGGAGAACCTTGCCATCTTTTTGAAGTCTTCAAACTTAGCAAAACTTTTCCTTCAGAGAGTACAGCATTAGCCAATTGAATATTTGAAGTCTGGGCTGAGGATCCAATGGCTGTTAAATGGCTAACCATGTCCTGCCTTTACACAACAGGGTTTTTTACAAGCTCAGGAAGCTTTGCTCTAAAATAGAACAGACTTCCTCTCATTTCAAACACTTTTGTTTGCAATTTTGTGGATGACATGGTGATTGCATTGCATAAGCCTGGTGCTGGTTTGTTTGGACTTCCCAGCGTGCAAACATGCTGTAAAGATGCAGATACACCATAATCAAACTTCTGAATGCAAAAGAGCATCAAGGCAAAATGATGCAGCATGTGCTTCAGAAGAAGGGTAGTAAGGGCTCTGTTCCCACAAGCAAGCAGTCTGTTGGGCATACGGAGAGTGACAAAAACTGCCTAGCATCCCCCTTGCAAGGACTCCATGCCTCAACGAGCTCTGAAAAGCCACATGGTAATACAGCAGCATAGAAGTGACAACCAGAAATTTTCTGGAAGGGGCTTACATCAGCAGGGAGTCTCTGGCTGTGGCTTACTGGCAGCCTGGCCTTAGCAATGACCAAATAACAATCCTTCTCCTGCAAGTGAAACACAGAGGCAGCTGTGGGGAAAGTGAGGACAGCACTGCATGTCCTGCAGTCCAGCAGCAGGGAAACGGAAAAAAATGCTAGGAGTTGCAAGTGTTCAACTTAGGAGACGGACAGCAGAATCTGCTAAGCAGCAAATGCAGGAGGACTCTCGAGAATAAACACTCATTTCCAAATAATGACTGGCAACTGACCCTCAGCCTGGGAAATACTGTAACTCAGAGCCCTGCAGTGCAGCTCTTGGGATTGTTTTTAAGAGTGGCGTATGAAATTGTAGGGTGGAGGACTTCAGTTTATCCTTGCATGGTGCCCTGTATGCTACGTCCTTACAGAGTGAGCACTCATGCGTCCCAGCTCAGTGCCTTGACTCGTGGCTTGTGTAGAGGCTGTATATTTCTCCTGGTGAAGAACTCAGGTTTTTGTGGCTGAGTTTACCTTGCTGCTGCTCAGCTTACAAATGTATAGCTTATGTAGGCATGTCATTCAGGTAATAGAAAATATATTCTTATATGGGAGAAAAGCAGGAATGAAGCTAGCCAAGCAAGACACACAATGAAACTTGAGAGCACAGTGGCAGAAATACAAGCAAGTCCAGAAGATATTAAAGGTAAACAAAGAGACAGCTCAGAACATCTTTTAAAGTTACTTTATAAAACAACAATAGGTCAAAGAATGTCTTTTGCTCCCTTTCAGAGTAATTTCAATTACAGCATACAACCACAGTAGTGAGAGTTAATTTTGCTTTTGTATAGAGAAATTTATCTTTCCTGCTAAGCTCCTGTGCAATACCATATTGTATCAAATAAAACCTATCAGATACATTGCCAAATAAGAAGAAAATACAATGATAAGGAACGAAAAGGAGAAAAATAGAAATAAAATAATTACATAGTACAGTTATATCTGAAATGAAAAGATGCTAGTTCCAGAACATGTATAAACTTTTACTTACAAGACTTTAGATTCTCTGCATAAGCAAAAATTTGCTTTATGTCTGGACATAAAACTTCAGGCCAGAGTAATTCAGTGAAGACTGATGGAGGGTCAGTGCAAATATGGAGAGCATGCCATGGATTGTAAATACTCATATAAGAATGTAACAATGTACATGCATATAACTAAAATTCCATCAAAGGCAAAATAAAAAAGTACCCGCACTGCATGCTCTTCTATCCCTCTAGAATGGAACAGAGAACAACACAGTCATGAATATAGTCATTATTGGAAAGCATTCGAATACTATGGGATAGGCATAGTACAGAAACAGGAATGGAACAGAATAGTCGAAGCGGCCCAGTTCCAAACTTATCAATAAAATTATAGATACATATTAAAATATATATATGTACATGCAC
Organism: Pezoporus occidentalis; assembly: GCF_034315485.1. NCBI lineage: Eukaryota > Metazoa > Chordata > Aves > Psittaciformes > Psittacidae > Pezoporus > Pezoporus occidentalis. The sequence goes on along the minus strand of NW_026916203.1, from coordinate 788,537 downwards.
ACAAAACTATATAAATTTATCAAAAGAGAGGCAGAGACTGCTGAGCAGTCTGTACAAGCCATGTCTGCGCGAACAGTCACAATAGGCTTTTAAGCTGTCTTTTGCCCTTTGCCAGCATTACTCAGCTGAAACTAAAACCATAGTGTTTAACATACTTGTGTACATGGATCATCACTGAATGAAATTCAGTGTAATGGATATTAAGATATGAAAGATTAATAAATACAGATGGTACAGAGTTTTCCCTAGCTCTGGCTCCTTCACAGCAAGATGCAGCTGGAAAAAGAGTGTTTCAGTGCCCTTGTCATTTTGCATGCTCAGGACATGGACCAAAGCGGGGTGACAACACCAGCACAGCATTTTGTGTTGGGTTAGAGCTGCCCTAAACCACACCAGAGGCCCCTGCCCAGCCATGCTCCATCCACAGCACGTGTGACCAAGAACTGACTAACCCTTAACTTGTACATCAGGAAGATGTTAACTGTCCAAGGTATATTAAAGAGCATGTGTCTGCTCCTACTAAGTAGCACAGAGCTCCTCCCATAGTATCAGCTGCTTTTTTTCTGTCTGACTGAGAAATTGCAGCATCCCAGAGTGTTATGTGGCAATAAGCAAAGCTTATCATGTCTGATTTTTCCATTTGAAACTCTAGTTTCAAGAACAAGTGTTAACATGCACTCATGGCTAATGGCTTGTTGGTTTTCTTCCCTGTTATGCTTCATCTTTTTTCCTGTCCCTGGACCCCATGGGGCACCCAAGAAGAGCTGTCAGCTGCCAGTCAGAGCCATCTGATGTTGGCAGGTCGCGGCTGCACTGCCCTGACAAATCTGCTGTTGCCCTTGTGTCAGTCAGGTGGTCTCGCTCCTGCTCTTTTTCTTGTTTGTGCCCCCAAGAGTTTACGTTTTACTGTTCAAGCATAAATATATTCTTCTGTGACCCACCCTTGGTGTGATTTGTCATTACCAGTTACAGTACCCAGGGAGAAGTGCTTCCTTTTTCTCTCCCCATTTCCTAGACTCACGCTGTTTTCTGGCATCTTTTGTTTTCTTTCTCAAGAGTCTATGCCTGGCTAACAAAAATAGTCTGGTGTTTTGCAACAAATGCTGTGCAGAATCAGAAAAGAATTCAGCTCCTTGAGTTTGGTTCCCAAAAGAAAATTAAGGCACCTGGACTGTAGAGGCTTCTGGCTGTATGAGCTGCTACCGCTGGAGATGAGGGATTAAAAGCAAAGTAGCACAAGAACAGCACCATGCCAGGCTCTGTCCCTCAGTACCAGGAAGATCTTTTGTCAACGGCATCCTTTTCCTTCCATGGAGAAGATGTGGTTTTGGTCAGTCCAGAGCAGCACATCAGGCTTAGGAACTCTGAAAAATATTGTGTGCGCTATGATCAGTGATCTTCTTGGTATCATTTATGTAATACTGGTTGATATACTTAGCATCTTATTTTTTACAGCATTGCCAGTTAGTGCGTTTGCTGGCAGCAGAAACAGTGAAGTCAGTTCATAAAACTTTGGGCCTATTTGTTGTCTGGAACTGCAAATTATGATCTGCTTTATAACACAGAACTGGGTGGAGCCAATCATTGCTTCTGCATATGTACACACAGGGAAAGTCTATCAAAGAGAAAAGAAGACTATACTTCTTATCCCTACATTGGGTGGATCTGCAATGGCTCTTGTAATTGAAATTACTGTATCATAGACCTTAGGCTGTTACTCTGGTAACTCAAAAGCTGAGACAAGCCATTGGACATGATTTAGAGCTGCAGATGGCATGTAATCTATCCCAGAGTCAATATGCTCCAGTAGTCACAGAGCTATATTTACTCACCCGCAGAACTATGCATAGGGGTCTGCTTTGCCATATCAGCCCTCAGGATCATCTGACATGTACTTTTGAGCTACTCCTTCTGAAAGAAAGCTTTTATAAATCTAACAGATTTCAATTAATTGTGCACAATGTCAACAGTTTTTCACCCATGCCCTTATGGGTTAACCATGCAGCCCTGGGGGAAGCTCGAGTCCAACCAGTGTCAAAGCAATAGTGTTGGGCACCACATTACTTGTGATGAGGTAATGTGATTTTAATCCTACCCAAGGAATTATTTCTCTCGTTTCTGGACAAGTCAGAGGAGCTGCAGGTTTTGCAAATGTCCAGTGATCAAATTACCTCACCATATCAAATTACCTGATTTTATCAAATTACCTGATCAAATTACCATACTTAACTAACCAAACAGGGTGTGTGACAAGTACAGGGTAAAGATCTGTGTCTGTTTAAGAGCCAAATACTTTAGCTGTTGCTGATAAATTCCATCTTACACTTCTGCTTGAGGTTAACCAAAATGATTAGGCACATTTAAATCAATTGGCTTAGTCCTGGTAATAAAGGCACCAGTGTGAGAGGATCTTTTCAGATTAAGGCACAGTTTTTACAGATATTAACAACAAAACTCTCAAAATGTTAGCTCCAAATAGCTGTGCTGCACTGTGAGAATTTATAGCTATCATACCTGCAAGAACCAGGGTTATCTAGGAAAAAGCAGATCCCAAGGCATGATTGTGTTACTGACAAATGCTAACTTTACGTGAACAAGCATTAAGTGCCATCATGAATCCGTAAGTACCACTAAACAGTAAATACCCACAGCAAAAACACCAGGGGATTTTACTACTGAGCACACCAAAGAGAGTTTCTTGGATTTGACTAGACTGGGAATAATTGTCTATGAGCATTTTCTCCAAGGTCTCAGGTTCCTGATTTTTGTTGTTTTCCAGACATCACCATCTCTCATTTATGAAAGCAGCACAAACGTATCCAGTACCAGACTCCTCTAGATGGAAAAACCTCCCCATTGACCCCACTTTTCATTTGTAAGACATCAAAGCTGTTTTGTTTGTACCATTAATATGGCCCCCAGTCTCTTCTTCAGCTTGCTATGAGGACCGGATTAAACTTTAGTGGCAAATGGGAGTTTGTCAAGAAACATTTAATGAAGCAAACTGCATGTGTATTGAGACAAATATGACTGTATGCATACTTAGAAAAATACATCTTTGAAGGATTTTCTAAATCCTGCTGCAGCAGTGTCCTTCCTGAGAAGCTATCTTACATGGGAATGACAGTGATTCATGGGATCAAGGATGAGGGGGTCATTAAGAGCAGCCAACATGGCTTTACCAAGGGGAAGTCATGTTTGACCAACCTTATAGCTTTCTATGAGGAAGTAACTAGGTGGATGGATGATGGCAGAGCAGTAGATGTGTTTTTTCTTGATTTCAGTAAGGCATTTGATACTGTCTCCCACAGCATCCTCATAGATAAGCTAAGGAAGTGTGGGCTTGATGATCAGGTAGTGAGGTGGATCAAGAACTGGTTGGAAGGAAGAAGGCAGAGAGTTGTGGTCAATGGGGCAGAATCTAGCTGGAGGTCTGTGACTAGTGGAGTCCCTCAGGGGTCTGTGCTGGGACCAGTGCTGTTTAATATTTTCATCAACGACCTGGATGAGGGAACTGAGTGTACCTTCAGCAAGTTTGCTGATGATACTAAACTGGGAGGAGTGGCTGACACACCAGAGGGCTGTGTTGCCATTCAGCGAGACCTGGACAGGCTGGAGAGTTGGGCAGGGAGAAACTTGATGAAATTCAACAAGGGCAAGTGTAGAGTCTTGCATCTGGGGAAGAAGAACCCCATGTACCAGTACAGGGTGGGGGCTGACCTGCTGGACAGTAGTGAAGGGGAAAGGGACCTGGGGGTCCTGGTGGACAGGAGGATGACCATGAGCCAGCAATGTGCCCTTGTGGCCAAGAAGGCCAATGGCATCCTAGGGTGCATTAGAAAGGGTGTGGTTAGTAGGTCAAGAGAGGTTCTCCTCCCCCTCTATTCTGCCTTGGTGAGAGCACATCTGGATTATTGCATCCAGTTCTGGGCCCCTCAGTTCAAGAAGGACAGGGAATTGCCACAAAGATGATTAAGGGAGTGGAACATCTCCATTATGAGGAGAAGCTGAGGGAGCTGGGACTCTAGCTTGGAGGAGACTGAGGGGTGATCTCATCAATGTTTACAAATATGTAAAGGGTGAGTGTCAGGGTGATGAAGCTAGGGTTTTTTCAGTGATGTCCAGTGATAGGACAAGGGGCAATGGGTGTAAACTGGAGCATAGGAGGTTCCATGTGAACATCAGGAAAAATTTCTTTACTGTGACAGTGACAGAGCACTGGAACAGGTTGCCCAGGGGGGTTGTGGAGTCTCCTACGTTGGAGATATTCAAGGCCCGCCTGGACAAGTTCCTGTGTGATGTACTCTAGTTTACCCTGCTCTTGCAGGAGAGTTGGACTAGATGATCTTTTGAGGTCCCTTCCAACCCTTAGGATTCTGTGATTCTGTGACCCTGCAAAGGGTCCTAGGCTAGTTGCCACCACCAACCTACTGCCCCCATTGTGGTGGCAGGTTCCTTGTTTGCTCTGCTCAAATCTTCACCATCTTGGCTGCAGGAAAAAAGAGACTAAAACTAGAGACTTTTTACTGGAGGAATTTAGAAACAAGAACAGTTAAATGACTTAGCTGCTGACAGATACCCCCAGCTGCGTCTGTAAACTATTATGCACAAGAACCACTTCCTTGTTCACACCACATCTTCATGAGGAGTCATGCTAATCCCTCTGATTAAATATCAGAAATTTAATGTTCCACAAAGGAAATTATTTTGTGCTTTGGCTGATCATTTGGTTGGTTGTTGTTGTTTGGGAGAGTTGTTTGTTTGTTTGGGTTGGTTTGGTCTGATTTTTTTATCAGAATACACAGTGTTGAGATGCCTATGCTTGTGAGATTATCTCTGAAGTGATTAAGTGCTCAGGGGGAAGGAAAGATGGAGGGCGGACCCTAATTCCTAAAACTAAGATACATAGGATGGTCTTTCAGATGCCAAGGATGGCTGACCCAGCTTGCAAGGGAGTGGCAGAAGCAGAGACTGTCTCACCTGTATCTGTCTCACCTGGGGGAAGTAGTTTTTTTTTGTCCCAAGGAGCTATACCATCATGCCCTTGCAGCTAAGAGGCACCAAGCAGAGTCTGTCTGGCTTCTCCAGACACACAGAAACACCGTAAGCTGGTTTTAACCTGGTTTTAACCTGAAGAAATGTGATACATTAAGGGCTTGTGTCTCCCTTACCATTGGTTTGAAGAGACCTGGTGGCTCTTGGCTCTGAGGCTGGATGAGGACCAGATCATAAACACGGAATTTTATGCTTCTGTTAATTCAACAGTATATGCTGCATGGTTTGAAAATGTGCTGCTGCTTCTGAGACAAACAGACAAATGGTGCTATCGATTTGACTATAAAAAACACAAAGTATTATAAGCCTGTTACAGAAGCTCATTGATCTCAGAGCAAGGGTGGCTGGACTCTTAATAAAATGAAAAATGTCACCTATCTATTAGACTTTCTCATGTTAGCTCTGTGTCCTGTACACCTGACTCCTTTTCCCGCTTAATGTGCAAGAAATCCTGTATTGTCAACACTGTTTTCTTGTACTAGCAAAGATGTTAACCACTAAATAGAAGTGGTTATGTGGTTATGGACTGCTTTATGTACACCTTTACTTCAGACTAAGCCTGTTTGTGTAGTTACCTTTATGATACTCTGCAGATAAACCAGAGAGAAATTTGAATCAGAAAATACAGAAAGTTTGGTAATTTCAGTGTATTGTATTTGGGACCAAGGTACCTGCTTGTTTGCTTGCATGGAAATGCTAATAAGCTGTGAGAATATGCTTTGATGGCAGTAAGCCTAGAAGTTTAATAAGTGGCTTGCATGGTTGATCTGATGCTAAATAAACTAGTAAATCTAGAAATGCTTACATCTATTATTTGCTGACAGCTAATGCTCAGCATAGATTAAGGAACAATAGTCATCATTAGAGGGAGATGTAAAGATGGATTGTTACCTGTTTATATAGCAGTCTTGAATAAATTCCAGATTGGCATAGCCTTTCTCCTTCTTTTTCCCCTCAAAAAATTTAGCAGTTTGGATAATAAGCTAAATCTGTTGTTAGTGGTGGAATACAGAACAAGGGGGCTGTACAACCAGTAAGGCTGCCCCTGCTCCTGGGGAAGGTTTGCTTGAAGGTTTGCTTAAAGGTTTGCTGGTTTGTGGGGACATCCTTCATACTCCGATGAACAGGGATGCTGCTATTTCTTTCCTTCTTCCTCCAAATTGTGGAGCCCAAAATTCTGTTAGGCATACAGACAAGGAGGGGTTGCATTGTATACCCAGATAACAAAGTACTCATGTTTGCAGCTGCTCTGACACACCCCTTTAAGTAATGCCCTGCACCTCGTGAGCCTTGGAGTTTGAATTAGTAACACCCTAGCTGTAATGCTGCCTTGACTGGAACCCAAATTAAAAGCAACACTGAAATTGACCTGATTCCCTAAGAAAGTCAGGGAATCTTACTTAGGATGGTAATTTACTCTCCAGGGTCATAACTTGCCTCAGATCTGGGTGTTTGCCAGCAGGGATTTCAGCAGGCTCAGGTACAGAGCTCAGGAAATGCCTTCTGCCAGGCGCTCAAGGCACAGCCAAACTGGTCCACACAAGGCCTGAGCAAGGTCAGTTTCTGATTACACTTTGGGCAGTGACTGACCTAATAGCTCCATCTGTGTTGCCTGTATCAAAGAAACATTTTTGAGGATTGTCAGGTAGTCATACTGACTTGACTATCACTGAGAGAGCAATTTTTAAAAAATCACATTGGAAGAGACAGTTCCAGGTAATGTGTTGGGATTTGGGTCACCTTAACCCAGCTGTGATAACTCTTCTTGTATGGGTCAGCTGTGAAATATGCACAGGTATCTCTTGTCATGTGCTGTTATGATCTGTGCCTGTTTTCTCCCTGCTAATGGCACAATCCTGAGGAAGGTTAACCCCACAATAATCAGTCCTTATCTGTGCTGTAAAACTGAGCCACCAACACAACTCAGTGAGGACTGAAGAAGGCACAAAGTTTAAACTGTTGTTTAGGACTTCAGGGTATATTCTTTCCTAGACAACATTTAATATTTGGCAGAGATTTATTATTATCTCTGCCATCTTAATATTCTCTTTCACCAAGAAATGGGTTTAAACATCACTATTTTTTTCTAATTATTCTAATTAATGTCCTTAGTAATTTTCTGAAGATCAAAAGTGGCCTCTATACCTATTCCCACCCCACTTTGCAAAGAGTGACATGACACACGCCCTACAAGAGCGTGCTGTATCTCAGAGGTCACAGCTCCTTTCCTCAGTGACAGAAGGCTGCAACTCTTTGCTCTGAAGTCAAATGCTACAGAACTCTCCTGCCCTTACACAGGCTTAGTACAACAAACATGGAAAGGTTCTACATAAGATACAAGCATTTTCTCTTGTTTCTGCAGGTGCTAATACATGTCCAAATACATGTTGCAGCATGATTTATAACCTTAATGTACATCTGTAATTGCAAGGTGCTACATGCTCATGTGGTTTGGATTAACTTAGTTTTGATGGTTTAATAAACCATTTCTTAAACATGCTAAAAGTTAGGTTATACTAAGAAAAAGATGGTAAAGTTCTTTCACAGCAATCATGGGGTCATAACAAAAACGTATGTATTTTTAGAATTTAAGCTTTGATAAAATCCTGTACATGCAGTTTTAAGATACTTCAATTCAGCAGATATCAGAGTTGTGTACCTTTCTCATCAAGTTTCTAAGGAATGATAGATTTCTTGGCTTTCAATACAGTTTTGGAGGCAAACTGATAGCATTAGAGATCATCATAGAGCTGAAGATGAACCACATAATCAGAAATAACTCCCCAAAGAGCAACTGAATGCTACATTTGCCTGCACAAGTACTGAAAAAGCTACACCACGAGTCTGTTTGAATCCATGTTTTAATTTATTCTGCAACTGCATTCAAAATATAAATACAATCTCTTAAGTGCTGAACAGTCAGTTAAAACCATTGTTAAGATACACTTTAATGTTCTGAACAAAGACACAACTTCACTGGTTTCACTAGAATTATGGCTACTTTTACAGCAGTGAACCTCCTATGTTGAATCACCAGCTCACATCATCAAAACAGTTCTGGTTATTTATGATTATTGTAGCAATTACCACTCTTATCATATTTTATAAATTCATCAAATTTCACATTTATACGTTAAGCAAATTTGAGATCAGGATTTGTGGCATTCCCAGAGCATCTATCTGAAGCACTGGTCCACCTCCCAGACCCAGCACACCAGACTGCCCCAAACTGAGCTTAGTCCAGTCTCTACAGATGTCAAGTAAGGAGCACAACTAAAAGCAAGGTTTAATGCTGGAAGTGTTAGACAAGGAACAGAACCCAAACATGAAAACTGCCTCATCTTTAGCCATCTTTCCCATCCAACTCAATGTACCCAGTTAAAGTGGCAAAGATTAGAAAATCATATTCCCTAAATCCCTCAAAAGTGATTTTTTTGTTGGGGTTTTTGTTTTTTTTTTTTTTTCTTTTCCCCAAAAATACTAGCCATATAAAAATAATTTTCATGTGTCTATATACATGCCATTTCCCTAGCAAAAACTGGTCTCTGCTATTCTTGAGCACCTCGTTCAGAAGTCGCTTTCAGATAGCTATACTTCAGTTTAACTAGAACACTCTTAAATTCTAGTACTGGTGAACCTCACAATCTTGCAGAAATTCTGCTGCTGTGAGGATGACAGAAATCTATACTAGGTGATTTACTTTATCTCCCACTGTCTCCTAATATGCAAAACATAGGCTCATGTGCTTTGTCCTTTCAACCGCTTTCCTGTTTTTACTGTCTTGGGCTCCATCTAGATTGTCCACTAACTCAGAAGGATAACAATGACATAGTGGGAACAGAGGTTCTGATGGGTAAGTACTTGATTTTGTGGCTTTCTTGGTTCTGACTGTGCTCTAGTTAAAGAACAGCTCTGCTTCAAGAACTAACAACACTCCTCTCAATCCTCAGACATATAAAAATAAATTTTGGTTTCAAATAAATACAACACACTGAAACTGGACATCTTTCTTGTTCTGTATTACTCTATAGCTCAACTGTTTGGAATGACTGTAGGGTATCAATTATGCACTGATTCAATAACATAATTAGCTTACATTGTCAATCACGGCACTCTTAAATCAGAAAAAAATTTCTAAGTGTGAGATTCCCAAAATAAATCCTTAAAATCTTTAGCACCTTTCATGATTTCTCCTCAGCTGAAAACTACAGAATTGTACAATGCTCTTTCACTGATTAAAAAAATAATAATCTGCCTCAGTTCTCTGTCTCCAGCAGTCTCTACTCTGTTACTCACTTGAAAGTTTAGAGTCACTGGCAGCAGCAAGACTATGTCTGTTAAAATATACAAAGCCAGTTCAATCGGTGTTTAAGGAATAAATTACTATAATGCAAATTAGAAGGCCTACTTTGCTTTCAGAAACTTTCCTCTCATTCACAAAATTTTTCAATTTCTAGGTCTGCTATGAAAAACAACCCCATAAAAGGAAATCTGCATGGAGAAAATTTTATTAAAAATATCTAAACAGACACTAGCAATTTTCTTCCATTTAAACGTAAGTTCTTTCTTCAGCTGTTCTGTGCTTCATTAGCCTATCTTCAATGAAAGCATAAAATGCCATTTCACTGAACCCTAAGTAAGGTTAGATAGCCTATAAATGTTAGAGCCCTTAGAATGCATGTTTGGAACAGGGACCTCCTAATCTTTTCTGCAGTGCCTAGTGTTGTACAAGCATCATCCTAAAAGTGTCCTGTGCTCTTTCAACCCATTTCTCCAGCACTGAAGGGCCTCTGTGTAGACTTAAACTGGGCATTTTACAGAGCAATGGAATATTTCTTCTATATATACATCTGTATCACAACCCTTCAATTAGTTAGTCCCAGCAGTTTAAAAAAAAAAACAAACATGAATATGTATATTCACTATACACATAGTCTTTATAACTGGAAAAAATAAATAGGGTACACTTCAAACAGTTTCCTCTATAATCATATCAGCATTCATCCCACATAGCACTACTGCTAAGGTTTTCGTACTTGTCTCTCTAACAGTACTAGAAAGGAGTGGACACTAGCATTTAGGAAAATGAGTATCTGCTGACACTGATTCCTTAGTGTCCTTGGTAGCCCTTGTGAATTTCCAGTACTATGGGGGGGAAACACGAAAGGCAGAAAAGATGGAAAGAGTAACTAAGGAGTTTAAAGGCAACTGCAGAATACATGTGCTTTCTACAACCATGAGCATGCTTGAGCAGTAAGAAAAGTCCTCACTGTTCAGAGTTCAGTGTCCAGCTACAGTGGCCAGTGTCAACAGGTACAATATTGCAGGGAAACAATTTTAATCTGAGCACTTTTTTCGTGAGAGTTTATTACCAGCCCTTGGAATGTACATGTACAACTGGCCACAATATACTGGGACTCCAAGGTACTTCCCCTAATTACTATGTTAAACCTGCTTCTACTAGGACTGGTAAAGCATAGGGATAATTACAATCTCATCTGAGCAAATGATACATACCAACATTAAAGCTTAATGTCAGGTTTTAAAGACAATTTGGGTTCCTAGTAGCATAGACAGTAAATAGTCTTTTGAAAGCCCCTGATATGTACCTGTCAGCATCACTGGGCGGCTAAATATCCTTAAATATTACACCCTTCATCTCCAGAAGATCTGAGCAATTCTCAGCTTGAGCTTTGGCCTTCAGTGCTTATGTTTTCAGATGATGATTTCAGTTATTGCAAAGATCAATCTCAGGGCATTACCACAGAACGCTCCAGTGCAGTGCACCAGCATGCTAGCTGTCTGGGCTATTGTGGCTACACCAGCACCTATACCTGAAGCAAGTTAGTCATCCTTTCTGTTGCTTTAGTAATTCCAGGATTTTCAGTTAAGGAAGAAAAAAAACAAAACAAAACACAAAACAAAAAACAAACAAACAAACCCACAAAAAACCTAAAACTCAACAAAACCACAAAAACCCATAGAACACAACTGCATGAAAATGTAAGTGAAAAACGCTTTAGAAGTGCTGAATCTCTAATCACTGTAGAGATTAATCGAAGACTTGCTATTTTGACAACTGTGTGATTAGAAGTCCGCTAAGACCTATGGAAATATATCAGATGACTTACATGAGCTTTGGATCAGCTGTAGGGGCATTTCTTTATCTATGCACTGAGACTGTTATATACAATAGTTAAATAAGTTACAGTTACAATACTGAAGAAATGCCAATAATGAATACTTATTTTTGCTAACAAGAGCAAATAGCTTTCTTACAAATAGTATCATTTAATAACTTAACTATGTAATATCCCTATGATCAACTGAATTTGTAAAACAAATTACAGATGCACCTGTACAAACTAAATAAAAACTTTAAGTAAATATAAAAATATATAATTACAAAATCACATCTTCAATGAGATGCTGCCTGTACAGCAACCTGCGCCAGCAAAATCCTAAGCACTCCACTCTCAGTACTATTGAAGAGAGCTGAGTTCATGCTGCATTTTTCAAGCCCTCCCTCCCCCCATCTTTGTGTTTTCTACCTAAAAAGCCAGAGGTTTACAGATTCAGACTACTCCTCACACAGCTGCATAGTGCTGAGTAGGAAACGGAATCTTACACCATGAATTAGGAACGTATGCTAAGTATCGCATTAAAAAGTACTTCATAAACTTGTTTGGATGCCTCAGTATAAAGGTTCAGGTATCATTCAGGGACAGTGCCACTTCTTCACTCAGTAGCTAACCTATGCTAAGCTAAACAATAGCATTTGATTGCAAGAAATGCATGAGCTCTTAAGTCACTGTTTGTCTATGTTTTAAGTGCCTTTTTGAGGTCAGAGTAGAAACTGGCCAGGGTACTAGACATGGCAGTGTCCACTGCAGATTGTGGTAGCATCCCTCGCAGTTCAGTCTGAATATAGCCTGTCAAAAGACTGTGGCTAGGATAGTCCTTAACAGGGACACAGAACCAACCACAAGGGTGATTGAATCCACGGACAAAGTTAGGCCTCACCTCTCCACAGTCTAGGCTTATACCTATCAATGAAAAGAAACAAAGGAAAATTAATTTGAGGTAGAGGTAAAAAAAAAGGTATGGTAAATTTAAAATTTACAAGTTTCTGTTTGGAAAATTTAGAAGTGACAGACTTCAAGTTTCTGCATATTCTCGTGCACAGAAGTTGCTTTTCATTCTACCTCCACAACAGACAAGGAGAGGTCGACAGCAAAAATTCTGACATTATATAGACATTCATCTCATTTACTGGCAAGTTAAGCATGCTGCTACTCCACCCAGTTTGCTGCAAGAGCTGAGCCAGAGCATTTAACTTGCCTCTACCACTCCTGTCCCATAGTTGGCATATGTGAAACTTGGCACAAAGGATGGCTCATGGGTAAGCCACCAACTTGTATACTACTTTAAATCTATAAAAGGTTAAAAAACCTTTGAAACACTTGCTGGAGGCCTTCTTACACCATTTTGAATGCCTACTGCAAAACTAAACTTGATCTGAATCAAATCTTCAGCGAAGCAGCTGTTTCACAATAAGAATTAAGCAGAGACGTGCCTTACCACATGTTAGAATCCCATCTTCATAGCTTGTAGTATAAGAGAAATCAACAAACTCCCTTGGTGCTATGATGTTCCAGAGCTGGCCAGCAGTGGTGTAGCGCATCACACAGCAGTTCTTGTTGAGTGACAGAATACAAAGTGTCAGAAAACAAAAATAATTTAGTGTAATGAATACAGAGAAATTTATGCTTGTAGGCAGCTAGCGTTTTCCACAAAGGTCATGGCTTCTACACTGTGCAAACAGCTTCAGTGAGGTCTGAATGGTTTTGTGTGCAGGGACAGAGAATATCTGGCACCTTTAAATCATAGAATCATAGAACTGTTTGGGCTAGAAAGGACCTTAAGATCATCTAGTTCTGACCCCCCTGTCATGGGTAGCGACACCTCACACCAGACCATGGAACCCAAGGCTCTGTCCAACCTGAACAAGGACAGGGCATTTACCACTTCTCTGGGCAACTTGTTCCAGTGCCTCACCATTCTCGCAGTAAAGAACTTCTTCCTTGTATCTTATAATATATCCTTATGTCTTCCTTGTATCTTATACCTGAACATCCCGTTTCAGTTTAAACCCATTATCCTATCGCCACAGTCCCTGACGAAGAGTCCCTCCCCAGCATCCCTGTAGGCCCCCTTCAGATACTGGAAGGCTGCTACGAAGTCTCCACGCAGCCTTCTCTTCTCCAGGCTCAACAGCCCCAGTTTTCTCAGCCTGTCTTCATATGGGAGGTGCTCCAGCCACCTTATCAACCTCATGGCCCCTCTTCTGGACTTGTTGAAACAGCTCCATGTCCTTCTTATGTTGGGCACACCACAACTGCACGTAGTACTCAAGTGGGATCTCATGAGAGCAGAGTAGAGGGGCAGGATCATCTCCTCTGACTGGTTGGTCACACTCCTTTTGATGCAGCCCAGGATATGGTTGGTTTCTGGGCTGCGAGTGCACACTGAAGCCAGCCCCTGTTCAGTTTCTCACTGATGAACAAACACCCCCAAGTCCTCGTCCACAGGGCTTCTCTGAATCACTTCTCCACCCAACCTGTAGCTGTGCCTGTGACTGCCTCAACCTAGGTGTAGGACCTTGCACTTGGCCTTGTTGAACTTCATGAGGTTGGCACCAGTCACGCCTCAAGCGTGTCAAGGTCCCTCTAGATCTATCCCTTCCCTCCAGCCTATCAACTGCACCATACAGCTCAGTGTCATTGGCAAACTTGCTGAGGGGAACCACACCAATTAAAACTAGAGAACTGTGTCATGCCTAGGAATGTAAAGCCATGAGCACTTATGTGTCTTACTTAAGAAGTCCAAAAGAATAAATAATAAAGAAGTCCATTAATAAATTGTAAGAGGTCAGCCTCTGTAGTAACATGCTCTCCAAAAGTACTTGTAATCCACCAAGAGAAAATAAACCAGAACACAAGCAATTCTTCAAAAATGTTTTTTTAAAAAAAAAAACAGAGTTTGCACCAATTTTAGGGAACAATTAGCAAAAATACACTGCTGTAAAAATCTGTTAAAGCCAGATGTCCACAGGGTTTTGAAGGCGTACTGAATGTCTACAGGAACCACAGCAAGGCTTCCAACTCTTCTGCAATCAGCTTCAAATCTACCTTTCTTTAGTAAGTCCTGCCATTCAGTATAAACTATTTTGACTCCCATCACTGGCCCCGCCACACAGTGAAGTCAGTCTTTCAGGAGGAGGGAGAGCGCACAGTTTCTGTATGTGCAGATTATTAATACCCACAATTTTGTCTGTTGTATATCAGAAGAAAGCAAGCTATATTAAAAGGCACTGGCACATCAAATACCATACCATAACTCTCTGTATGTGAATTTTATCAGAGGTTACCAGAACTCCCAGGTCCAAGAGACTTGTGACTGACAAAGTTTTACTCCTTTTTTGATGGATAGAACTGAACTTTAAGCTGATGGATAGGACTGTGCAGCCAGAAACCCTCATCTGAGGTGACGCACTGCATGTATGTGCAATACCGCATGTGCATGCAGAAATATGTTGGTATTTGTTGGAATCATTGTTCTGCTGTAGTTAAATCCACATATGCATCTATACACATTTCCCTTAAGAATCTAAATCAATTCCTCACCTCGTCAAATGTTTCCATGATGTCCATTGTCGTCATTAAGCTGTCCCAGTCTAGCCTATAAGGTCCAGGGCGAATGTGATCCACTATTCTGTTAGGAACATCTTCCACCACTCCTTGAGATTTGTAGCTAAAGAAACATATGTTTACATTTAAAAGTAAAAATTCTTTATAAATATTTCATTACCTTGCAACAGTGCATTTACTATAATACCCGGAATTATGGTCAGTGAACAATTGTACCAGAAAAACTACAAAAAAAGACGTATGGGTGCATCTGTCCTTCTCGGCAATAAATATTTGCAGAAACTTTGTCCTCTGCTGCAATCAACATTTTGTAAATGACAAACTCCTACCTCAGATAAAAATTATCATGTTTATTCCTCTAACTTGTCATTTTGCCCTTGTTGCTGGGCAAGAAAAGGAGTTCACAAGGGACAAGTAAAGATATGAGGAAAAAGAAAGGATAGCAGGAATACACTGGGAAAAGGATTTTTCATAAAGTAGAAGTAACAATAGTATAATGAAGCTAATGGGAAACTATGTTATGCTTTGGTGGCATATAAGAGTACCAAATATACCAAAATAATTTTGTATAAAACATTATCGTACATTCATTTGTTATTAGATAGTTTTTAGTGGACATCAGAGATATTGTTTACTTGAGTTATACTGGACCCAGTTCCTGAATGGGAAGAATCCACCAGGATCAGTATTTTAAAAATACTCATTCATTAAATTGTTCTTAGGAGGCAACTATTCAAGCAACAGATTCCTCTATTCACTAGTTCATCCATATTCACTCATAATTACCTGGTTTGAGCCAATCTCAGCTGTATAGTCAGAACAGGAGGACCACAGGAGCATGCCAGTGGCTTCACTGTGTCCTTCAAAACTTGAAACTGTCCTTACAGATACTGTGTATATATACAACCCTGGTGTCTTCATCTACATACAGCAGCCACTGCCCTCTTGGCAGTGGTTCCAGTTACAAAACCCATTGATGCCAGCGTGCCTGTGACCCTACAGAGTCAGCAGACTCTTAGTGTCTGGGATCATCAGCTCTTGCAGACTTAATAAGATTTATATTCTACAAGGCGTATGTGCCTTTGAGATACTTTCAAACACTACCTCTTCACGCAGCTTTTAATCCCTTCACAGTACTTTTCTAGTAAATATTTCTCTACCTAGACCTACAGAACCCAGTGACAGACTCTCACACAGGAAGGACCTTTATGTCATACATTTTTCTGACAACTATACACTTGATATTTTACTCTACTGCAGAGTCACTGTAACAGTCTTAAGTACTGACTGGGCTTTCACCAAATAACACTTGGATCTATTGAACCTGGACTTGACTCTTTGGCTTGTAGACCATCTTTCTAAAAGGTCTGGGCGTATGTTGTTGCCTACTCCAGCCAATATGAATTTTGTGGTGTGTTCCAGTTTTCATTGTTCAATGTTCTAGACAGCATGCAATGCTAAAGTGCCAAAGTACAACACTAAAGAAATGATACAGGCACACTAGACGATCCACTTAGTTTCTCCTCTGGAGTACCTGTGTAGCTGAGGGCTTCCTTCATTTATGAATCTACAAAGCACATCTGTGGAACCTTAAAAATGGATTTGCTCTGCAGGCAAACTTACAGGTATCCACTGAATTCCTCTGATGGTTTACGCCACACAGTTGCATCTTTCTGAAATAAAATGGAAGATAGGATTTTTACTGTCACTTATATACAACTACAAAGTGTCCAGAAAATGTGCCAATTTTTTTGAAGAAAAACAAATAACTTTACCATTAAGTATGGTTAACACCAAAGCGCTCACTGATGTGGGCACTTTTGTACACTTTTCTTAAGAATAGAAGATGTTTCATACATCTTTTACTAGTAATATTCCATTTTTTTTTCAAAAAAAAAAATCAGTCAATTGCGTTTCTTAGTGTCAAATACTAGAAGTCTGTGGAGAAATAGGGCTTGGCAGGCCAAGCCAGCTTACTGTGAAAACATACAGAATAACGGAACCACATTATTCTGTAATGCCTTTCAATTGAAAAGCAACTGGAAAACCATTACACTACTCAGACAGGAAGATAAGACAACTTCTGCTCGCACTCCTGTTACACATGACCAAGCAGAAGTGTGCAGGAGGTGCTGACCATGGCAGAAAAGAAAGCTTAAGTTACCCTTCTCTCCTAGGTGCCTGACTAGATGTGTCATGCAGGCAGTAGTCTACTAATTTGAAAATTATCCAGAGAAAATAAAGAAACCAATATCTTCTGAGTTTTACCTCTGAGATGGAGCCTCTTTACAAAATCTCTCAATTTTAGTATTAAACAGAGTACCATATGGCAGCTTTTTATTTGGAATCATGATTACATAAGCACTAAGCACCAACTGTCCTAAAGAATAGCACCATAAGTACTGCATCCAGAATGGTTTAAGATATTTTGGGGCAAAACACATGTCCCTGGCAGGTAGCTAAAGCTGTGCGTTTCTTTTACAGGGCACAATATGGAAGGAAACAAAGGCGAGAGGAGAGAGAATGGATGATCCCAAACACTGAGATTCAGATAACTTCCTAAAGGAAAAGTATAGCTACAAGACACCATTTAGCAGAGCAGAGGTGGTACAGGTGTTCTGTAAGATGGCCTGGGTTGCTTACTTTGTTCTTCCCTTTTGAGACACTGAATTTGTTAGTTTCACAAACAGTCAACTTACATTTGGAACAACTGAGCATCTCTTATCAATATCTGCTCACAAAATAAATAAAAAGAAAAAATAAATAGAAGACCCATTCAAAGCACTGTAACAAAAGGGCAAAGACAGAAATTTACCACACTAGTACTACCACGCTACTACACTGAGACACCAAAATACACTTGTACCTCCTATGCAGGACAGGGTTAAAATGTATTCAACCAGCCGAGAAATGATGTACCAGCAAAGTCTTTTCAGCTTGATGAAGCAGGGCTCAGAGAAACCAAGCAGCTCCAAAGAAGGGTATGCAAACTGCTTGGAAAAAGCAGAAACTGCATTCCCTTTCATGGAAAGAAACATGTGGGGCTCTGAAGGCAATGGAAACATGAAAGCAATACAAGAGAAAGAATTCAGAATGATCTCACATTTTAAGAGGAAGACGTTTGGAAGCTGAGGCATGATAGGTTCAAGCATTATAGATAAAAGTAATTAAAAAGGCTGGCAGAGTCTATAGGCTGTGGCTGCTCTGTGGAAAGTACATGTGAGCAACCTGCAACACTGCTAGTGCTAAAAGAAAAGCCTATAGTCCTACACAGGTAGGATTTTTCCGTGAGATACTTCCCTGAAAATGGGTAGAAGGACTGATAGGTTATGTCTGTAGAATGTAGAATCACATCCTATCACCTACAGATGTATTATCCTGAAGGGTGGTTCCATAGGGCCTCTCATAAGAAACTCCTACAAGAATTTGCCAGGCGTTTCACACCCATGTTATCCAGCACAACAACTTCTCTTCCCTCTACAAGTGACCTGCAGCTTCCTTAAAAGAACAAATTGGTCCGCATGGACAAAGCCACCCTTCACTCACGGTTTTCTTGGTGACCCTCCACTCATTGTCTCTGATGCTGTGGTACTGAACCAGGGTGTTCCGCAGCCTGGTGGCCAGGGGTGCCGAGTTCGGCAGGAGATCCATTTGCTTTCCTCCTACGTAAAGACACCCATTACACAGACAGAAGCACCAGAACCAGACACCACACTAGGGACGTCAAAGACAGCATGATGCATTTAAATCATAGAATTGCAGAACAGTTTGGGTTAGAAAGGCCCTTTAGATCATCTAGTTCCGACCCCCCTGTCATGGGCAGCAACACCACACACCAGACCATGGAACCCAAGGCTCTGTCCAACCTGAACAAGGACAGGGCATTTACCACATCTCTGGGCAACCTGTTCCCGTGCCTCACCACTCTCACAGTAAAGAACTTCTTCCTTGTATCTTATAATATACCCTTATGTCTTCCTTATATCTCATACCTGAACTTTCCCTGCTTCAGTTGAAACCCATTAACCCTTGTCCTATCACTACAGTTCCTGACGAAGTGTCCCTCCCCAGCATCCCTGCAGGCCCCCTTCAGATACTGGAAGGCTGCTACGAAGTCTCCACGCAGCCTTCTCTTCTCAAGGCTGAACAGCCCCAACTTTCTCAGTCTGTCTGAGAAAGGGAGTGAGGTACTCCAGCCCCCTTTTCAACCAAGTGGCCCTAAACCCGCGCACTCTGAACAGGGAAAGCACAACCACCACCTGCCCTGCCCGTTCCGCGCATACACCCCCTCAGGGATGACGTCAGGATCCCTCGGGGAGGCGGGGCGGAGGGGGCGCAGCCCGCAAGACAAAGGCCGCCCCCACGGCCGTTAGGAGTCCATGACAGGCGCAAAACACTCACCCCTCCTCCCGGCCCCGGCCCCGGCTCCGGCCAAGGCTCCCACCTTTGTACGCGACCCTTCGCCTCCTTCAATCCTACGGCTGCCGGAACCGCCGGCCGTCCCGACAGCACAACAGCCGACGCCGGAAGCCAATGAGAGTGCATCCGCCTTCCGGCCGCAGCCAATGGTCGCGCGACCCGCCGCGGAAGGAGATGGGTGGAGAAGGTAGAGGCTCGCTGTATTCTCGTATCATGCGACCTCTCGGCATGTCAACGGCATGTCGTCACGAGCCGGAGGAAGACCGGCGCCCCTCTATTGGCTGCAGAAGAGGAGCTCGACGCCGTGATTGGGTGGGTGAAGTGGAGTGATGGGAGGGGCGGGGTTATCGCCAGGGGGCGACCTCCGCGAGGCGGGAGGTGCATGAGCGGGAGTGGTGGGGCGTGGCGGCTGCGACGGTGCTGAGGTGGGGTATCTCTCTTCTTCTCCCCTCCCCAGCCTCACCCCTTCCCTCCCTCCGCTCCCCTCCCCTCCCCTCTTCTGTCACCTGGCCTGGGCTGGCCTTGGCGGTCCTGTTAACCCTGATGCGGCCCGCGGATACCATGTTACCACAGGATTGCAGTGTGTGCTCGGAGCCCCTGAAACAGTCACCAAGCCACGTCTGCTCGTCTTCTGACGCATGGCGTGCTGCTGTCACTTTCTAAAGTGTTGTCATGGAATCTGGAACTGAAAACAAAAGGGTTGTCCAACTGTGAAAGACCTGAGGTGGTTCAAAGCACAGCAAGTCACATGTGGTGAGGAACTTTGAGATACTCTTGCTTTCAGTCAGCAGTGGTTGCAGTATGATTGAGCAGGCTTTTGAGGAAGTGTTGAAGGCTTGCTTTTGATTCAGAGAAATCTCCAGGAACTCGCAAGCTAAATTTTAAGTTGACAGGTATTTATTGCAGCACCAGGAGACACGGGGGATCACTCTTCCAACTGTGCCTCTGCCAAGCATCAACCAGGCTGTGATTATGTTGTCCTTAAATGTACATATTCATTAGATTACATCATACTTTTAGAGAATGCATCCTCTATGCATACAAAAAGTGGTAGTGGGCTCTTGGACCCCTGGTGGTTATTTCTTCATCACTTCTTTTTAGGATAGTTGTCATATCAGTAACCACCAGGCGGTTCTGGCAAAGCTTATGTTAGTAATTTCCTTTTCTCTGTAGTTGCTAACAAAGCCTAACATCCTTGAGGTTACTCATTTACAACCCTATTCTTCAATCAATCCCATTCTTCAATCCCCTCTTTTCTTGCCCTGTTCCAAATTCTTTTGCAACTGAGTTATTCCATTCTTTTTTTAAAGTTTTGTCCTGGGTTCCGCAGTAGCAGTCATGTTTTTCCTTTGTGTTAACTGGTGCAGTGCTGTGTTTTGACTTCCAGCTTGAGAACAGTGTTGGTGAAGCCGATGTTTTTGGTTGTTGCTAAGTGATGTTTACCCTGACCAAGGACTCTGTGAGGCTCATGCTCTGCCAGGGAGGAGGGGAGGCTGTGAGGAAGCAGAGACGGGGCGCCTGACCCGGGCTAGCCGGGGAGGTATTCCATACCACAGCACGTCATGCCTGGGGTGAGGGGTAACTGGGAGTTACGCGGAAGGACAGGGGCTTCCGGGTGGAACTCGTTTTCTTGGCCGGTGGTATCGTATTCTCTTCCCTTGTTATTTTCCCTTATCATTGTTGTAGCTGATAGTAGCGGTGGTGATTTGTTGCTGGACTGTTCTTGTCTCAACCCGTAGGAGTTGCACTCTCTCGATCCTCCTCCCCGTTCCTCCGGGAGCGGGGAAGGGGAGAGCCCCGGTGCGGGGAGGCGGGGGGGGGAGACAGACACGGACCTCGATTGTTGTCAGCTTGGCGCCACTCACTGGGAGTGAGTGGGCAAGTTACCTGACTGGGTTTAAACCACGACAGTTCGTTTTGGCGCCCAACGTGGGGCACGAGGGGTTGAGATAAGAACAGATCTGACTGGATTGATAGTCACTCGTCACAATGCTGATTTATTGGCTCTCAAGGTTGTTCCTCTTGATTTCACAGTTTCAGTATATCATATCTTACGTCCATCCGGTACTTGCTGTATTAGTGTTTTTCAAGTGTGGGGCTTGGGCTAAGGTTTTTGTCTCATTGTACTTTATGGTAATGACTTGTAATACAATAGAATCATTGATCATGAAACTGATCTGGCTTATGTTCCCAGTGTGGTCACCACCTTTATACTTTGGGAGGTATATGATGGAGGTGCTTAGCAATTACACATCTTTTTTCTCCTTCTCAGGTGCTCAACCTGGGAAGGAGACATCCTTTTACCCTCCTAGTCGTCCCCCCAGACCATTTACATTTGAGAGTTTTGAATTTTTTGAATGGCCTTTTAATGCTGTTGAGACTTGTTTGCTGATGGTGATGGGAATCACCATGCTAACACGCATACAGAGTGTGTTTTACCCACTACTGATTTCAAGAGTTAAGCAGATTCAGGTTTGGGTCTTGTCTGGGGTCAAACGACGATGTAGGAGGACCGAGAGATTTTCCCTGAGGCTGGACAGCCATGAGTGGCAGGGTGTGTGGGATAGTATGGGCAAGTATCTAGGTCAGTGGGCCCCTCCAGTACTTTGGAATTTCACTACCGAACAACTGCAAAATCCAGAAGAATTAGTAAAACACTTAAATGAGGTGTGTGGTCATTCTGGCCATACCAGAGATGGACAAATCACGGCAACGTGCTGGGGCTTGGCCTATGCTTACAGGGCCTTGTTCAACACTATCCAGCACCTTCAAAAGGAAAAGAATGTCGGCGGATCTGAGGGCAAAGCAACAATCGCTACTCAAACTTTGGCTGCAATGAACAGTGCAGCTATCCCAGTGGCAAGTACAGCAGCTGCTCAAACTTCAACTGCAACAGACAGCGCGGTTACCCCAGCTCCAAGCACAGTAGCTACACCACCCCCAGCAACAAGTACAGTTGCTACTCAAACCACAGTGATAATCACTGCAGGCAAACCAGAGGACCAATTCGTACCAATATCAGTTGCCCCTGTACGCAAGAGAACAAGCAAAAAGGAGGCAAAAAGGGTGAAGCGAGATGAAGAACCAATGAATTCACCACCCGGTCCAGAATCTGATCAGGAGTCATCATCACATGACGAAGAAGAAGAAGAAGAGGTAACTTCTCGACCTCGGACCTCAACCGAGCTGTGGAATATGCGAAAAGATTTTACCCGTCAACCAGGGGAGCACATCATCACCTGGTTACTCCGATGCTGGGACAATGGGGCCGATGGTCACGAACTAGAAGGTACAGAAGCCAAGCAGCTGGGATCACTTGCTAGAGAAGGGGGAATTGACAAAGCAATTGCAAGAGAAAAAAAGTCCCTCAGCCTTTGGAGGAGGCTCTTGGCAGCTGTGAAAGAAAGGTTTCCGTACAAGGACGATGTTACGAGTCGTTCGGCCAAGTGGACTACTATAGACAAAGGCATCCAGTCTCTGAGGGAATCAGCCATCATAGAGATGATCTATCACATCAAGCCGAATAACGGGGATACACCCATAGATCCAGATGAAGTTGAATGTACACGACCCATGTGGCG
Source organism: Pezoporus occidentalis (assembly GCF_034315485.1). NCBI lineage: Eukaryota > Metazoa > Chordata > Aves > Psittaciformes > Psittacidae > Pezoporus > Pezoporus occidentalis. The sequence goes on along the minus strand of NW_026916203.1, from coordinate 765,772 downwards.
AAAACTTACACGGAATGCACCATCATCATATGCCCATTCATTGGCAACAGTGACCTGGAATGACAGTACCACTAACAGTGGATGAAATGGTTCATAAACTCCGAGAGTTCAAAGACAATCTCACCCCTTCCATCATCTCAGCTGTGAAAAAACTGTCCCAGGACATCGAACAATTGAAGGACAATCTATCTGATTTATCCGGCTCCTCACGTGTACCAACACACGTCTCAGCTATTAACAAAAGGCGTCCTATTGTTCAAGAGAGGAGATACAGAAGGTATACGCCACGGGGTACCCTATGGTTTTACCTGCTGGGTCACGGAGAAGACATGACAAAGTGGGATGGAAAACCTACTTCAGCTTTGGAGGAACGGGTGAGTGAACTGAAGAGGGGAGCAAGGGCCAAGACTGATCGTCCCATGAGAGCTACGGCTTCAGTCTCTGGTAATCAGTTTCCCAGATGGAGTGGAAGAGCTGATTTTACTCCAGCTCCTGTGATAACGAAGAATAATCCCTTTCAACACGACTTAAGTGTCTAATGCTGTGACGACCATTAGAGGGGCCCTGCCTCCAGCCAGGTGGAGGTAGGGGACAATTGGATTTACTGGACTGTGTGGATCAGATGGCCTGGCACATCAGTCCCACAGAAGTATAAGGCTCTAGTAGATACCGGTGCACAGTGTACCCTGATGCCATCAAGCTGTCAAGGGGTGGAACCCATCTATATTTCTGGAGTAACAGGAGGATCCCAAGAGTTGACTGTGCTGGAGGCTGAAATCAGCCTGACTGGGAGGGAATGGCAAAAGCACCCTATTGTGACTGGTCCAGAGGCTCCATGCATTCTCGGCATAGACTACCTCAAGAGAGGGTACTTCAAAGACCCAAAAGGGTACCGATGGGCTTTTGGTATTGCTGCTTTGGAGACTGAGGAAATTGAGCAGCTGTCCACCTTGCCTGGTCTCTCAGAAGATCCCTCTGCTGTGGGGTTGCTGAAAGTTGAAGAACAACAAGTGCCAATTGCGACCACAACAGTGCACCGGCGGCAATATCGCACCAACCGAGACTCCCTGATTCCCATCCATCAGCTGATCCGTAGACTGAAGAGTCAGGGGGTGATCAGCAGGACCCGCTCACCCTTCAATAGCCCCATATGGCCAGTGCGAAAGTCTAATGGAGAATGGAGACTAACAGTAGACTATCGTGGCCTGAATGAAGTCACACCACCATTGAGTGCTGCCGTACCGGACGTGCTAGAACTTCAGTATGAACTAGAGTCAAAGGCAGCCAAGTGGTATGCCACGACTGATATTGCCAATGCATTTTTCTCAATTCCTTTGGCAGCAGAGTGCAGGCCACAGTTTGCTTTTACTTGGAGGGGTGTCCAGTTCGCTTGGAACCGACTGCCCCAGGGGTGGAAACACAGCCCTACCATTTGCCATGGACTGATCCAGACTGCACTGGAACAGGGGCAAGCTCCAGAACACCTGCAATACATTGATGACATTATTGTGTGGGGCGATACAGCGGAAGAAGTCTTTGAGAAAGGGAGGAAAATAATCCAAATCCTGCTGAAAGCCGGTTTTGCCATAAAACGGAGTAAGGTCAAGGGACCTGCGCAGGAGATTCAATTTTTGGGAATAAAATGGCAAGATGGACGTAGACAGATCCCCACAGATGTGATCAACAAGATAACAGCAATGTCTCCATCAACTAATAAGGAAGAAACGCAAGCTCTCTCCAACAATAGTTGACATTGTTTTGTCACTAATTGTGCTATGGTATATAAATTTCTTCCTATGATCTGTTTAAATGTTTATACAAGGCATTACTTCCCCAATGAGTTTTGTTATGTTTTTCTTGTAACAGCTTCCGTAATTGACTATAGGAGATCACTACTTGCCCATCAGGTATTTTTAGCCAACACTTTTCATTTTTCTGTCCTTCCAAGTCTTCAATTAGTTTCATATCTTCTTTAGAGTACCTAGGTTTATTTTGATCAATTACCAGTTTACTGTGAGGTATTAAGGACGTCACCTCAACTCTTTCTGTTTCTGCCACCTGTTTAGCTTCAAAATCAGCCAAATTTCCAATCTCTTGATCAGAGTTACCTTTTTGATGTCCTTTACAATGTATGATAGCCACTTCATTAGGTAATTGTACAGCTTCTAACAATTGCAGAATTTCCATTGCATGTTTAATTTGTCTTCCCTGGGTATTTAAAAGTCCTCATTCTTTTTTCCAGGTTGCTCCATGTACATGAACTACACAAGAGGTATATTTGGAATCAGTCCATATGTTTATCTGCTTGTCCTTTGCCAACTCCAAGGCTCTAGTCAGGGCTATTTTTTCTGCCTTTTGTGCTGAGGTGTTAGAGGGTAATGGTTTAGCTTCTGTTACCTTTGAAATTGTAGTTAAGGCATATCCTGCTCTTCATTTACCATCTTTAAAAAAGCTGCTATCAGTGAACCAGGAATCTGCACCCTCCAGGGTCCTCTCCTTCAGATCTGGTTGGCTCAAATATACTATCTCTATAGTGTCCAAACAATCGTGAGTCAACCGTTCGGTAGGGGTTTCTTGAAGGAAAGATGCTGGATGATCTTTCAAGGTCCCTTCCAATCTCTAGCATACCTACTTTACAACTTTAACAAGTTGTGGCCTCTACCCTCGCATCATCAGGGTTTTCCCATTCAAAAGCCGATAAATTTTGACTTTCTTTGGCCAGGGGCAGACAGAAAAATGCATCCTTTAAGTCCAGACCGGTAAACCACTTCTGATTAGTATTCAATTTAGTCAGTAAGGTCTACAGATTAGCTACTACTGGATGAGTATCCTCCACAATTTTGTTGATTGCTCTGAGATCTTGAACTAATCTGTAATTTTTCCCATCTGATTTCTTTAATGGCAAGAGAGGAGTATTATATTCTGATTCACATTCAATTAATAATCCATATTTTAAAAAAAATATTTCTTTGCTTCCCTTTCAATCCTCCAATTTTAAGGGATATTGTTTTATTCTAATTGGGCAGGCCCCCATTTTATTTCTACTTTAACAGGCGAAGTATTTCTTCACCTTACCTGGAACTTCAGATGCCCATACTCCCAGATATACCTGATTAAGGATTTATTCTATTTCAGGGAAGTCCTCCTGTTTGCTTTTCTGTTGAATTAAAGATAAAATCAAAACTTCAATTAATTGATCATTTTTGACTCTTAATTCCATTTTGCCTTCTTTAAATGTTGCTTCTCGTCCTAATAAAGATTTTGGAGAATTTGGCATGTATAAAAATGTATGCATTCCAGTTGTTTTCCCAATTTATACTCTAAAGGTTTCAGAAAGACTGTTTTGTTTTTTTTTTTTTCTTGGTGGCCAGTAGTTCCCACATCTGTAACAAATTATTTTCCTCTGATTTAACGCCAAATAAGTTGCTCCTGTATCCACTTAAAAATTCCACCTTATTTCCCCTAGTCCCTAGTTTTGATTTAATCAGTGGATCTTCTAGGGTAGATTCCCCAGGTCCATCAGTCGAGTTCCAATTCAGTCATGGGAGCCACCCCATGGCACTCTCCCCTGGGCAGTCTCACTTTCAAAGTCCAACCTCCTTACAGTATGCACACTGATTCCATCCCACAGGAGAATTCAATCTCTCACCTCTGCCTGACATTCCTCCTCTACCTCTGCCTCGTCCCCTCACATTAGTTCCTCCACCAGTTTCTACTTGTCCCAAAGCAGCCATTGTAGCCATGCCTATAGCACAACTCAGCTCTTTCTTTTCTACCTGTTCCTGATTCCTATACGTTCTCCACACTTCTTTAACATTCTCAAGTCCTTCTGCTCTGTTGCCAGTGACAACAACCTCTTCCTCCTTATCAATAACAGATGGGGCAAATGCCAAGGGTGCTCCTCTCAGAGGTACCTGTGATGCAGGTACCTGTCTTCCTGGTTACTCTGTTTGTTTTTTTTTAACTTTAAACATCATTCCCCCAGTGTCACAGGCTAAATAACATCCCTCCAGCTTCGCTTTCTGTTTTTGCCTGTCCTTTTCCAAAGCCAAAATTAGGGATCTGGCAGAGCTATATTGATTTCACATTCTGTCTGCCAGTCTGGGTGTTTTCTTAAAGTGGAAAACATATCTGCATACATCACTTCATCCCATTTTTCTTGTTGTCTTAAAAATAATATTAATTGCAACAACATATTATAATTCAAAGTCCCATTTTTGGGCCATTTTTCCTGATCCTCCAAGGTATATAATGGCCACCGTTGGTTACAATATTTCATTAGAGTTTTCCTATTTACCAAGCCCCTGAGGAATACTCCTAATCCTTTCCAATGAGCTAGAATACATCCCAGCATGAGACTCAGAGAAGCCTTGGTTGGAGTAAACATTATTTAGCAACAACTGAAAACATCGGTGTTATCAGCATTGTTCCCAGGCTGAAAGTGAAAAACACAGCACTGCACCAGCTACTAAGGAGAAAAATGATTGCTACTGCTGAACCCAGGACAATAGGATATTGAATAGTACTGTGATTGGTTGGTTGAGCAATTGATGCTGTTTCTAGACCAGTGGCCAGTTTGGTCATGAACATTGTGTTTCCCATTACTCTCTTTAAGACTGCTCAGTTTTCCTGAGCTGGTTATTCTGCTCAGTGTTACCAGGACATTAGACTCAAATCCATTCAAACCTGCCCAGTAATGCAAGAGCTCTCATTAATTTCAAGCAGTAGAAAGTACTTAAAACTGCAAATACAGTTCAAACCATTGGTGGATTTGGGTCTTGTTTTGTTTTTTCAGATATTCTGCTTTTGACTGTAAAAGGTAGAAAATGCTCTACGTGTGTTAGAGTTCTGCAAGTTTGGGGCCTTTGCATAGGCATCAAGTTTCATGGTGAGATTCAGAGTTTCCAGACCCAGGCCTTCTGAGTTGAACAAAACACATGGGTTTCGTAGACTTTTAAAACTATTCTTCACTGCAGACACATAGAATCACAGATTGACTGAATGGTGGAGACTGGCAGGGACTTCTGCAGGTCGTTTGTTAAACCCCCCTGCCAGCCTGACCTGGTCACATAAAGCCAGGTGCCCAAAACCATGTCCAGACGGCTTTTGCATATCTCCAAGGAGAGAGACTCCACCACCTCCTTGGGCAACCTGTGCCAGTGCTTGGTCAACCTCATTGTGAAAAAGTGTGTCCTGATGTTCAGGAGGAACCTCCTTGTGTTTCAGTGTATGCCCGTTGCCTCTGGTCCTGTCACTGGGCACCACTGACAGCAGCCTGGCTCTGTTGTCTTTTTACCCTCCCTGCAGGTTTTTTATGTACATCGATGAGACCTCCATGAGCCTTCTGTTCTTTAGGTTGAACAGTCCTAATTTTCTCAGCCTTTCTTCCTAGGATTGATGCTCAAGTCCCTTCATCATCTCAGCCCTTTGCTGGACTCTCTCCATTGTGTCCATGTCTTGTCTTGTTCTGAGAAGCCAGCACTGGACCCAGCACTCCAGCTTCACCAGTGCTGCATAGAGGGGATGTTGGTGGTTCATGTTCAGCTTGGTGTCCACCAGGACCCCCAGGTCCCTTTCTGCCAAGCTGCTTTCCAGCTCAGCAGCCCCCAGCATGTCCTGCTGCCTGGGACTGTTTCTCCCCAGCAGCAGGACTTTACTCTTCCTCTTGTTGAACTGCATGAGGTTCTTCAGGGCTCATTTCTCGAAGTCCTCCTGCATGGCAGCACAACCCTCTGGTGTATCAGCCTCTCCTCCCAGTTTGATGTCATCTGCAGACTTGCTGAGGATGCAGTCTGCCCACTATCCAGATCATTAATGTAGATGTTCAACAGGATCAGACAAAGTATTGACCCCTGGGGTACACTGCTTCAACCAGGCTGCATGCCACTGTATGTAGCCTCTAGGCCTGTCTTTTCAGACATTTTTCAGTCCCTCTCACTATCTGCTCATCCAGCCAATACTTCAGTAGCTTCTTTATGAAGATTTTGTGAGAAATCCCGAACTTACTTTTCACCTGCAGTTGCCTCCTAAGACACTTTTTTCCACTTATCTACCTGATTCATGTTCTCTGTCAGGGAAACAAAATGCAAGTATCCATGGTTGTAACTCGGCTGTAGTAAAACAGTTGGAAGTTCAACTTTAGAAGAAGCTGCTTTGGAAAACTGTGGTCTTGAAATGTCCTGGACATAGCATTTTTCAAGTTGCACAGCAAGCCTGATATTTAACTAAAACCAGTTTTTTCTTTAAACTTTTTACTGACTCATCTGAAGTTATATGACCCAGGAAATTTCTTGACTATATAATAGACCAGCCTTTAACCACTCCTGGTATTTCCAGTCAGACTAGCAGAGCATTTGAGCTTTCAGGAAAACTGCTGGAGAAGTCTGACTCTTTTGGATCATCAGCCAGTGAAATCTTTACTCTGAAGAGTTTATTTATTGCTAAAAACATGCACAAATATTACTCACCTACTGTCTCATTAACCACTAAATAGAGCTGACTTCACATCTGTGCTAGGAGGCTTTTTCTAATCCAGCATGGGCAAAATGTGTTTGTTTGGGAGTATTTTTCATAGAAATGCATCACAAGTATAAGGAAAACAACTCGCTTTCCTGTTGGGCAGTTGAGATAGTGAAGCCATTCTAGATTGTCAGCTAGCTAATGATTCTTGCTGTTTTGTTTAAAAATAAGCGACAACAAAAAAGGCTTTATAGAGAACCTCTAATATTCTTCATATCTGATATTCAGCCAGATTTGGGTAAGTGTACAGTATGCTGCTTTTCCATCAGAGGGTGATGAAAAGCAGGTCTTTATTTTTGTTGTGCTGGTTGGCCCACATACAACTGAAGAAATTGATTTCATGGTTAAGACTTCATGTTTGTTTGCCTAATATGAGCCATATTATATCAGCTGCCTTGACCATTCTGATGGTCATAAATGTGAAGTAAACCTGAAAGGCTGTGATTGGATTCTTAGAACTCACACATATTCGCAAATGCACCTTTCCATATGGTGAGAAGTGTAGCTAAAAATCTTGCATGCTTCACTGCTAATGAGCAAGCCAGACTAAAATTCAAGCTCACTTCTCACATAATTGCTTTCAAACTAATATATTTAAATAGAAAAGTGAATGCAGTAAGACAGTTGCTGCCTTAGCCAGACCTGGGTCAAGGAAACAGTCTGGAAGACAGAATAGCTTATCGCTTCTGTGGTGAGATTTAGGCTAGACAACACAATTTATTTCTGTGGGATCAGGTTGTTGGAGAAACCTGTTGGACTGAATATCCATGCTGTTACAGCTGCAGTGCTGTTTAGGAAGGAGGGGTGGTGGTCTGGAGCACAGCTTGGGCCAAGCAATAGTTAGAAAGCAATCTCTTCACAAACCAGCAATTGTACCTTTTTTCTAAGTGCATTTTTCGGTTAAGCCACAAGATGGCAGGAAAGCAAAAATAAAGATTTTTTGCTGAAACACCTGCGCTTGAAAGTGTCGTTTAAAATCAAATACGGTAGGGGAGGAGGGTAATTTTCCTATTAAAGTGTTGTTAAAGCCTTATAAAGTTTTGAAATCTGCTAGATATTCCTTAATTAACGTTATCTAACTCTGCTAAACCATAGTATGGTCTTTCTCTTACCTGCTGCTTGTGGGTCATGACAAATACTGTCTATTCTTTTGCTATAGACGTAGAGTAAAAAAAATAGCCCTGAATATTTCCTTTTTGGATCCCACTGGAATATGATGTGTAGGAAAATTAAATGTAGAATAAAGTCTGTTTGTATCTGGAAGAAGAACTATGCTTTTTTCTGAATGATGATTAATCCTTGGTTTCTGTATTTTATTAATATACTTTCTAACTCTGCCCTTGCAAAAATTCTGCCTTCACATTATTCTCAAAGCTGGCTGCAAAACCACTTAGATGTGAATGGAGACTTGTTTCTTCCTTATTTGTACAGTCAAAGGTAGAAGTGTCTAAATCACCTTTATGCTTCATCTGCCTGTGTTACCTTTTATTAAGAAGCTGCTATAGTATTTTCTATGAAACAATTTCAAATGAATGAATTATGTTCCTCTCCTGGCTAGTTCCTTCAATATAGTCTTACTAGCCTGGTTTTTAAAACATCCCATCTCCTTTTTCAAAAACAATGGTCACAATAGCATCATTAGCATGGTGTAAGTGGCAATAATGTATAGTAGCAGTTCATAGCAATAGTTTCAGTAATAGTGATGAACCGTGGATACATGTGGTTTTAACTTCTCACCTGATCTGGTTTCCTTGATAGTCTGTCCTCCCTGCTTCATGTTGTGGTAGTGGATCTTGAGATTTGTACATGTTCTAAGATGCCAGAGAGCTTTCTGCATCTAAAAAAAAATATTGCCCCCTGCCCCCTGTAGACACTCAATCACCTTCTGTTAATGAAGCAGGAAGCTTCTCACCAAAAAAAAGTCTTAAAAGTAGTATTTCTTATCTCTAAAAAGTTGTTGGATGTGTCTTGGCCAGGCTTCAACGACATACTCAAGGTCTTTCTTTAGTTTTACCTGTTTGGGAACTTACTGCCTCTTCTTTCCATCCCTAATCTCATTTGTGGCTGCCTTCCCAGCTGTTTGCTTTCTAACACGGACGTGTTTTACTTCTGGGACAGGCAGCCTTGGGCATGTGCCAATGGCAAAGAGACTTCTTTATTGAGCTGGTCAAGAAGTGCACCATTCTGCAGGTAGAATAGCTGTGTCTTGGCCAAGGATAAAAAACACAGATCACAGACCATGAGCCAGTGCACAGAAGTAGTTTATTGCACACAGGAAATGAGTAGTAGCTCACGACTTTGCAGCCTAGTTAAATAATCATGGTCAGTGTGTTGTCATGCTGGTTATAAAAGGAGAAAAGTGTAGCTGGGTAAAAAAAAAAAATCATAATGGTAATTCATGTTTTTTCATATGACAGAGAACTGCTGATCCCATGTTTTCTGCTATTGAAATATTGTTTCATGGTAAATTAGCAACTGTACCTAAAGCAGTTCAGACTGCTTCAGTTCAAGCAGTTACTTCATTGTATTTTCTATAAATTGTGCATGCTTATGTGTGTGGGAGTAGTATCAGCAAAGCATAACTGCTGAATACCTGCTTTGGATATCATTATCTTGGTCTTTTGGAGGAATTTCTAATTTGGTGTAGATAGAAGCCTGTCAATGAATAACAAAAGTGACTTCTTTGTGTTAACCATACGATCCATTAGGACTGACAAAAAAATGTTCCTTGAAAAGAAAGACATATGATCAGGTCACAGTCAGAAGATAAGATTAAGATTTAGAACACCAATTTTTTTTTACCACAGTAATAAGGAAACAAAAATAGAAAGCTGAGATTACAGTTCTTTGAAAGGCAGATGTTGGACCAAAACAGAGATGCTGTACTACATATTAATTTGCCATAATGTTAGACTTTGCCTGGTAGAACTTATATCGATAAGTAGCATTCTTTCTTTAGAAGGCTAGTGGGTTTTTTTTTCCCAGAAATTTGCTGCATTGAAAGCTTCTTGCCAACTACCCATAAATTTCTAACTTTGGAATTATTGTGGGAACATAGGGTGTTGTGATTCCTGCATTTATACCTTTAAAATCTTAGACTCTGCCATGGTTCCTTTTTCTCGCTCCACCCAAAGGGAGAAAACAGGTTTAAGGGAGCTGGTTGCTGCAGCCACACAGTGATGCTGAAGATGCATTTACTCCTAGCATTCTTCTAAGTGTCTTAAACAAGTAGCAGAGCTGTGCCCTGCTCACTCTCTGGCCCCAACTTCAGCTGCTGTGGGTTTAAGGAAATCATTGGGTAGGCAAAAAAAGAGAAACAAGAGCGAGTAAATATCAGGTTCACTTTTGGTCATAAATAGATATTAGATCTACTGTCTTTGTTGGTTTCTCTTTTAATTTGCCATGCCTCTTGGCAGTACTGTAGCCTTTTATGCTATTTTCCCACAAACATGTCCTGAAATCCCCCATGGCCACGGTTTGGTCTCTTTGGTATGGTCCTGACATTAGCAGAATTGGAAACCATGCTCCTGTTACATTTACTTCTACAATATTTTAATTCTTTTACAAGTTGATTTGAACATAAAAAATTTGAAGACATTTTTACCATTTTAACTGTGTTTATATATAGGGCTGTCATCATCATCAAGATTACTTTTTCTGTATCACCATCATGGTTGCTGTCAAGAAAAACAAGACTTCTTTTGACCCTCACAATTTCAAGGCTAGACTGAAAGCAGTTTCCTTCTGTACAGTATGTGTTCTGAAATACTTAACTCTCTAACATTTGCTTCCCAGAAATTGATTTATAGCTATATTCTTTTTCCATGGAGTTTTTTAGTCATGATTTCTCTGAATGATGATGGAACCAGTAGGGCACACAGACCTTCGTCCGTGTCTTAATCTTTTTTTTTTTTTTTTTCCTTCCAGCAAGCACACTCCCTACATGTTATTTTTTCTTAGAAAAGTAGCTACCTTATCTTCATTATATAATGGAAACTACTTAGAGTACTTCCAGGTTAAGAACTTACTTTTGAGAACTTAAAGCATGTTTGGCAACTATTCAGTTAAGAAAGATACATTTATCTTGGATGTCTGAGCTATTTCCTTTGAGAAAATGTCATTAACAGTTGAAAATAAGTAAGTCTTTTTGACTGATGAATTGAGCATGATGTAATTGTTTTAAAACACACGTTCTGTCTTAATCAGCCAATGATATGGACAATAATAAATGCTTCAGGTTTTTTCAGCCAGTTCAAAACAGTCTTGACATTATGGATTTTATCTTCATCCTGGACATAAATTACATATTTAATATTGGAAGTATTAGGTAATGATTCGGAGAAACCTCCAGGAACAAACTCGCCAACAGAATTTCAAGTTGACAAGCAGGTATTCTTATTGCCGCGGCGGGAGACACGGGGGATAGCTCCTCCTAACGCGTGTCGCCGAATTGCTATACAGGTCATCCTTATATGGTCACTGAGCATATTACATCATTTTCCAGAAAGTTTCCCGCATGCATACAAAAATGTGATGGTGGTCTTTAAGGGTCGTTTTTCTCAACAATGTTCATAACCAGCTTAATTAACATTACAGACAGCAATCATCCTGTCCTTCTACTTACCAGTTAGTTTAACTGCTCTCATCCTGGACATCTGCTAGTCCTGGATACTCCCTATTAGAAGGATACTAGGATACTCCCTGGGTACTCCCACCAGCTTAATGGGTTTATTAACACCCCAAACACAGCAGTCATCCTGTCCTTTTACTTATCAGTTAGTTTATCTGTGCCCACCCTGGACATCTGCCCACCCAGATACTCCCCATCCCCAGGTCCTGTTTTTCTATTCTGCTTTTCTCACACCTTTTGTGCTAAGGTCCTGAGGACCTGAACCTATGTCAACTACCTTCAGGCAGGGCAGTTATTTTCCATTACAAAGCCATTACTTAGAACTGATTACATTTTGTACTTCTGTGCCTCCTTGTCTCAGTAAGTAAACTAACAGAGGAACATAATTTTGGTTCAGGCTTCCAGGCAGAGGCAGAAAGCCTGAACTGTTTTTCAGATGTAAAATTGGCAGAAGGCTGAACCTGATTATGTTAAAAGCCTTCTTCAGCCCTATGACCTGTTGTTTTCTTACCTTTGGTGAAAGTTTGAAGTGTAGTCTAAATAAACAGTTCTGTACCATGTGCTTTGCCTTTTCAGCTGATTATTATTAAAATATGCCTTAGGATTTTATATGTGAGAATAAAACCATGGGCAAGGAAATTAAGGACATAGCTTGAAACTTACTAAAGACAATTACTGGGTTTTGTTAAGCATGGGGAGATTCCTTCAGGCATTTGCAGATGAGAGAAAGACAACTAGTAGAATATTTTTAGGAAATTATTAATTTCCAGGAGAAAGATCACCCCTGTCTTAGGATGGGATCCTGAAATATCACTTCAAGGGGGAAGAAAAGAACCCCAAAAGCTCATCCGGTGGGTAGGCCACTGCTACCATCAAGCAGTTAAACAGTTGAAGAAAGAAACCAATTCCTAAGTGTGATGTGAAACTAAATCCTAAATGTATCTCCAGAAGAGCCATTCCATAAAAAGCTGTATTTTTCCAGCTGTTCATAAAACTTGTTAGAATTCGTTTCTTTTGTTTATTTGGGGTTTTTATTATGTTGCTAGTAGATAGCAATTTATGCTAGTGGTGAGGTATTATGGGAAGAGAAAAATGCAAGTAAACTGTACAGGGTTGATGTGGTGGGGATGGTGGTTTGTTTTTTAATGGGGTTGGGATATTTGACACAGCTACTGGCCAAATAATTTCAAAGCTGGAGCCTTGAAAGAAATTGTCCTATGGAGATGGAGGTAGATGGAATAAGCTATATGATGTGTAAACATTAAGCAATTTGGACTTGAGCAGAAGTAACTGTGTAACACTTTTAAATATATATACTTTTATAAGCAGTTTTCCTCAACTACATGGGAAAAGCCTAGAAGAATTATATTTCTGTTATTCTCTGAAATAAAAGTATGTTCTCAAAGGATTTTCCTGTTAATTTTCTCAAGTCCTAACGTCCGGTTCTGCGAAAGTAGTTTTTTGAACAGTGGAAAATCCTGATGGCTTGCTATCAGTCTCTTTGGCTACAGTTTAGTCTTTCGCTTTTTGTAGTGGCATATAGAAGAATAAATTGTAAGTGGTGCAAGCCTTGTTTGTCATATTTTAAAAATCATGACAGGCGAATTTCTCGATGACTGAAAAAAAAGGGAAATATAACCCCCATTTTTAAGAAGGAGAAGTGGCAAAATATTGGAGCACGTTCTCCTGGAAGGCATGCTAAGGCACATGAAAACCAGCAAGGTGCTTGGTGACAGCCAGCATGGCTTCAGTAAGGGGAAATCCTGCCTGACCAATTTGATGGCCTTTTATGTGCGGGCTGATGCCCCTGATGGACTGGCGCAGAGCAGTTGTCATGTACCTGGACTTGTGCAAAGTGTTTGACACTGTCCTGTATGACTTCCTTATCTCTAAACTGGAGAGACATCAGTTTGATAAATGGACCACTCCATTGTGGATAAATAATTGACTAGGTGGCTCATGCAGAGTAGTGGTCAGTGGCTCAATATCCAATTGGAAACCAGTAATGAGTGGTGTCCCTCAGAAATCACTGTTCTGTTGTTCAACATCTTTGTCAGCAACATGGACAGCAGGATTGATGCGCCCTCATCAAGTTTGTAGATGACACTAAACTGTGTGGTTAGGTTGATACACTGGAGGGAAGGGATGGGATCCAGAGGGATCTTGACACACTTGTGCGGTGAGCTGATGCCAACCTCATGAAGTTCAACCAAGCAAAGTGCAAGGTCCTGCACCTGGGCTGAGGCAATCCCAGGCACAGCTACGGGTTGGGCGGAGAAGTGATTTAGAGCAGCCCTGCGGAGAGCGACTTGGGGGTGTTGGTAGAAGAAAAACTTAACATGAGCTGGTTTTAGTGTGTGCTCACAGCACCAAAAAGCAAACCATGTCCTGGGCTGCATCAAAAGAAGCAAGACCAGCAGGTTGAAGGAGGTGATCCTGCACCTTTACTCTGCTCTCATGAGACCCCACTTAGAGTTCTGTGTGTAGTTCTGGTGTGCTGAAAATAAGGACATGGAGCTGTTGGATCAAGTCCAGAGGGTATGAAGATGATCAGGGGGCTGGAGCACCTCTCATATGAGGACAGGCTGAGAAAGTAGGGGCTGTTGAGCCTGGAGAAGGGAAGGCTGTATGGAGACTTCATAGCAGCCTTCCAGTATCTGAAGGGGGCCTATAAGAATGCTGGGGAGGTACTCTTAATTAGGGGCAGTAGTAGTAGGACAAATAGTAGGACAAGGGGTAACAGGTTCAAACTAAAACAGGGGAAGATTAGGTTAGATATAAGGAAGAAGTTCTTTACTGTGGGAGTGCTGAGGCACTGGAACAAGTTGCCCAAGGAAGTTGTGAATGCTCCATCCGTGGCAGTGTTCTAGGACAGGTTAGACAGAACCTTGGGCAACATGGTTTAGTGTGTGGTTTACCTGCCTATGGCAGGGGAATTGGAACTTGGTGATCTTAAGGTCCTTTTCAACCCTAACTACTCTATGATTCTATGCATACCTGATAGATAAAAGATGTGTGAAATACTGACCTGATTTCAGAATGTATTTGTTGAGGTAGACTTACATATTGCTCAAAAATAATGTAGTATACCAGTCTTATTTGTTCTGCCCATAGCAGTCTGTAGATTGCCTTGCTGAAAAATACCCTGCTGAAATTGTGTTACTGACACCGTCATGCATGCTTACAGTTACCATGTTCAGACAACAGACTGATTATCATCCTGTGGCACAGCCAGCTTTTATACATTATAAAAGTGAAGTGCAATTATAAATATTTCCAATATAGTCATCTTTATCCTAGGAACCATTCACTGTGAATGATATGTTTAATTCTGCTCTGTTGCAATTGCATATACAGATCAAGCTTGGCACAGCTCATAAATTATTTTCTAAGGTATGGAATGGAAGCTCTTGGATTTATTAATTCCTGCATTCGTATCAAGTCTTTTGGCCTATAATTTTTTTTTTTATACTCAGCTGGTGAGTTTTTAATCATTTCTGGATTTTTGTGTCATTTAAACACATGTCCAGGTAGAGAAATTTTGAAGCATTTGACTCCTGCAGGAAGTGGCAACATGACAGATAGCAGTTTAAGTTACTTCCAGAGAACTGGAAAGGGATTTAGAATTTAAAGGCACCTATCTAATTAAGTTCTCTATCCCACAATATATAGCCAGTTAATGATAAGTCACACTTCACACAGGCCAGTAGATGAAAATTTTGAATTTTGTCCATTAATATTAAGGGGAAATATGGGGGTCTATGGTAAGCAGGTATATATATATATATTATATATATACTTATATATATATTTTATCTACTACTGCTACTCATTTCTTCAATTATTTCTTTCATCCTTGTTTTGTTTCTGCCACTTGTGCTGGTGCTTTTTTTTGTTAGTTTTGGGTTGTTTGTGGATCTGTTTGGGTTTTCCTGTTATGGTGGGGTTTTTTTTGTTTGTTTGTTTGTGGGCTTGGTGTTTTTCTATCAGGAGGTAGGAGTTACTGAGGGATAATATCCAGAATATTTTAGGGACCAGTTTCTGCTCAAGATTAATAAAAAAAAAAATAAATAAAAGGCAGTATCTGGATAGGTTCATTTTTTGGATCTAGTCGCACACATAGGAACATAAGTTTATGAACGATATTTGCATGTTTATTGAGATGGTCTGAGAGATCAGACAGACAGAAAATACAGAATATAATCTCACCTCCTTTTCAAATTCTTTTAGATTTAGAAAAGGTATAAAAGGAATAGGTAATTCATACCTCAAGGAAAACATGCTGTTTATGGCATAATCGTAGAATCGCAGAATTGTTTAGGTTGGAAAAGACCATAATGTACCTAAAATTACTGAAACAGTATACTCTACTGTCAGGGTCCGATTGGAGAAAATCCCAGTGCCGGACCCTGTTTCAGTTCGTGACCCCAAGAGTGAAATTCAGAGGTCAAGTACCGTAATTGGACAATTTATTACAAATTACAAAAAGGCAGTTATAAAAAGGGGAAATTATTGTAATAAAGGGGATATCGATAGGAGAGATCGGGAAAAAAGCAGAAAATGAAGCAAGAATTTGGGGTACAGAGACAGAGATAGTCACCACCGTGGATCCAGGGGTGTCCCGGGAATCTGTTGTCGTCATCGGTGGTTGGAGTTCTTCAGGGTTCACAGTCGCGTAGTATCAGAGCAGTGTCCCCCAAGAGTCCGTCGGTGGTGCGTCTCTTCATGGAGGCGTCCTTCTGGAGTCCCCTTGAAGGTACACCATGGAGTGTGTCTCGTGAAGTTGCTCTCATGGCAATGTCTCATGGAGGGTATCCCTCAAGGGTCCGTAGTAGTCATCTGTGGAGTGTCCTCACGGAGGTGTCCTTCTGGAGTCATCGTCATGGCCATGGCTCCCTGGCAGTGTGCCTCTTGGTGATGTCCTTTTCCCCTTTTGTAAAGAGTTGAGGGGGGTACCTCTGCTCTTCAAGTCACGTATTACACTTTCCTGCTGGACCAGTTTCTCTGGTCTTGCAGCCAGCTCAACTGTGCACACAGGTCTACAGCAATTCTTGGGATAAGGGACAGCAATTCCTCACACCAATCCTCGACTTAATGGACGGTAGAGTCTTATCAGCTCTTTCTCATTCATCCCTCAGGCAATTCATGGTGGAGTCCCAGTTCAATTCCTCACACCAATCCTTGAGGCAATGGAAGGAAGAGTCTTATCTCAACTCCTCCCACCCATCTCTGAGACAATGGTTGATGGAGTCTCATTTCAATTCCTCACACCAATCCTTGAGACAATGAAAGGAAGAGTCCTATCTCAGCTCTTTCCCACTCATCCCTCAGGCAGTGGATGGTGGAGTCCCATCTCAGCTTCCAAGAATCTTTGAGACAACGGACAGTGGAGTCTGATTTCAGATCAGTCTCTCACATCTACTTTTATAAAACAGTTATAATAATATTTAAAACATCCGTAATGATTTTCAGAATTTCATAATACACTGCAAAGAGTCTAAGAAATTCTGTGGTAGTGGCCAAAGGCAGCTGCCCATAGAAGCATATCACAAGAAAATCATGTGTGAATTTTCTCACATACACTCTCTCATCCTTTATTTATTTATATGGCTTTGATTTGATTCGGAGAAGCCTCCAGGAACAAACTCCCCAACAGAGTTTCAAGTTGACAAGCAGGTAATCTTTATTGCAGCGCCGGGAGACAGGGGCTATAGCTCCTCCTAACGTGTATCACTCTATTGCTACACAAGCCATCCTTATAGGGCCACTGGGCATACATACATATTCATGAGGCTACACGTGAATTACGTCATTTTCTAGAAATTTTTCCGCATGTACACAAAAATGTGATGGTGGTCTTTGAGGGTCGTTTACTTCTCCCAACAATCTTCATAACTTCTGTCAGTCTTTGAAGCACCAGCTTAATTAACATTAGAGACATAGCAATCATCCTGTCCTTCTACTTATCAGTTAGTTTAACCGCTCCCACCCTGCACATCTGCTAGTCCTGGATACTCCCTAGTAGATGTTTACACCAGCTTAATGGATTTATTAACACCCCAAACATAGCAATCATCCTGTCCTTCTACTTATCAATTAGTTTAACTGTGCCCATCCTGGACATCTGGTAGTCCCAAATACTCCCCATCCCCAGGTCCTGTTTTTCTATTCTGCTTTTCTTGAACTTTTTGTGCTAAGGTCCTGAGGACCTGAACCTATGTCAACTACCTTCAGGCACCGCAGTTATTTTCCATTGCAAAGCCATCAAACTTAACACTACTTAGAACTGATTACATTTTGTGCTTTTGTGCCTCCTTGTCTCAGATTAAAGTACTAATTGTTTATGGATTTTCTTCTATGAATATGCCTACTCACTTTTCAAACACGTGTAAAGTATTACTAGCAAAATCTTGGCCATATGTTGTGTGGAAAACCACCTCCTTTTCTTGTTTTGCATCTGCCTTCCTTCAGTTTTATTTGGTAACCTCCCTAGCTCTTGCACTGGAACACACAGTGAACAGTTAATCCCCGTTCTCACTTTCCATGTACTCAGATTTAATTGACCTGTGTCTTATACCTCGTGGTCTCTTTTTTCTAGACTGAAGAGTTCTTGCTTACTAATCTTCACTTAAGAAATCTTCACATAATTATTTCTCACACAGAAGTAATTCTAAACTTTTTGACCATGCCTTTTGCCTTTCTTTTAACCTCTTGCAGTTCTCCTGTGTCCTTTCAGTCTGACCTACATAAAATATACCAGTACTTCTGCACAGACTAATACTTTTGAAAAACACATCCAGGGTTTATCTGTGTCTGTCAGGTTTTATCTGTGACTGCTAGAAAAATGCATTACATATCTTGCCACTTACTCCAAGTGTCTTAGCATCTGTAGCTTCAGTGAAACCAGACCAACATCTACATCTGTTTCTGGGCATTAGATATTGGTAGAACTTTGACTGCTAATTTAGAGAGAGTAATATTTGCTTGTTGACAAGTTCTGTTCAGCCAGGAGCTGTTCAGAGACCATCTCCAGGAACAGAGGTTCTCTGTAGCACTGGTTACTCATAGACCATGGTAAAACTTTTCTTGAAATTATATCCCAAAATGTTTTAGTCAGTTCTTTATTCTGTAACTTGAAAAGATGACAGATGGTGTTTTCTTTGCCTGACATGGAGGAGTTGTTTGTGCTGGCATAGAGTAAATGGTATTTCATTATTTCTCAATGATTTTGTGTGGTTTTGAATAAGAACAGAAAGAAAAAGGCCCTTGGTGAGTTTCACTGCTCCATTAAAACCTTCTTGCTCAGTCATACTGCATCCATTTCAGTGATTTCCTGTGAAATTTTTGGTCTAGCATTTTTTCCCCTTAAAGGGAGACACTGAAGACAGGATACACAGTAACAACACACAATGTCAAATATGAGGTCCTGGTTTACTCCTGGCTATTCATGTTAATTTTACTCTAAAGATGAAATAAGTCTGTTGTGATAGGACCTCTTGCTGTAGTCATTGAGAGTTGTCTAATCCATCATCTTGGACAATATTGGCACCAGTGTGAGTAATACTAAACTAGTGCATCCTTAATAACTGTAGACAAGGTCTTCTTCACTGAAGATGTTAATGATTCTCTCAGCTCCGTTATGGCATGCCAGCTTGTCTGTTCCAAGGGCTTCTGGTGCCAGTACAGCTTGGAGGTTTTACTCCTGAGAGTGCAATAGATGGAAAGGCAGACTTGCCATAAAGTTCCTTCCATTCCTTTGTTTTGTCAGCCCCCATTCAGAGATGAAGGACTCACAGCAATTAACAGTAGATTTCTCAAGTATCTTGGTCATTCACACAAATGTACCCCACAGTGCCTCAGTGAAGAAGGCAGTAGTACCACCACTGGTGAAACAAGCCAAGAGTCCTTTGAAGAGGAGCATATAGCAGAACTGACTTGCAGTTGGGATTCTGTATCTAAAAGAGATAATAAAAGTCAGTGGAAAACTTATGGAAGGCTGAAAGCTGGAGAGCAAAGGAAGTATGAGATCTTTAACAAGAGAGTGCTTAATTCATAGAAGAAACTACTTCCAATGTATTTTAATTCACTGCACTTAGTGGAAAATATGGACTTTAAACTTAACAACACACTATTATGTTCCTACAATGCATTTCTGTTTTAACACCAACACTGTATTATTTACGTTATAAATTTTATTTTATCAATCACTCTAAAACCGCATTCTTCCTGATCAGTGACTGTTATCTTTTTTTTAACATTTATTTATTACTTCATGCACAGTTTATTATTTCTTTGTGTTGTTTTGTTGCAATTCTGATTATTCAGGACATTCATTCCTGTCTTCCAACTCAGTACTAGAGCACTTCACACTTTTTACCAAAAAAATACAGTTTTGTCACAGGTGCACATGCTTTCACATGTTGCCCTGCACCTCAGGTGGAGGGTAAGGAAATAAGCTAGCTGTTGTCAGCATTGGGGTTTACAAATAATGGTCCTTGTACACGTCTCAGTGTTTGCATACCCGGAGTATCCATGGATACCCTTTAACCACAATAAAGAATTTCTTGTTACTTCCATGGATATAAATTCAGAGTGTTCACAAAGCATTTACACAAGTTGTTAACGTCTTGGATTAGTCTTTGTTATGGCCTGAAGATTAATTTATCTGGAAGGTACTTGCTTCAGGTTACTATAATAGCAGTCTGTAAATGCTAACAGAAAGTTCTCAAATGATGGAAGGGCTGCATAACATGTTCTATAAGGAAGGACTGAGGGACTTCAGTCTTCAACCTGCAGAAGAGAAGGTTTATGGGGGAACCTCATCACATTTTTCCAGTATTTAAATGGTGGCTACAAAGAGGACAGAGGCTTTCTCTTCACAAAGACCCACATGGAGAGGACAAGGGGCAACAGGTGAAAGTTGCACAGGCAGAGTTTTCATCTTGATAAAAGAAAGAAATTTTTCACTGTAAGAGCAATTGTACATGGAACAGCCTTTCCAGAGAAGTGATAGAGGCCTCATCACTGGATGAAAACAAAACTGGTCAGGGTGTTAGATAATCTCATGTAGGCTCCCTTTCCCGTGAAAGTTTGAAGCAGATGATTTTTTGAGGTCCCTTCCAACATGGCCTATTTTATGACTCTGTGATTAGTAGGCATCATAATTATTGTGGCAGTAATATAGTCAAATATATATGGAGTCAGCATACTGAGTCCTTAATTTCAGCTGAATGTGATGGTCACTGCCTCATGGTGTTTAAGAACTATTGAGTTCATATGCAGAATTTTCCCTGATTTTCTTCCAACAGTAGTCAAGTAATTCCCCAAAGCAACCTTCCGAGTATTACAAATAAGATTTTGTGGTATTCTTTTGTCAAAGATTAACATTAAACCTAGTGTTTCAGGAATATAGTTACAATATACAGGGTAGTAGAAATTTGAGATGATTAATTAATCTACTTAAGTTTCATGGAAAGGTAATGTTATTGCAATGCACAGTCAGTCCAACTCATTACATTTCATAAAGAGCAGGTCAGTATTTCAGTGCTGTTAGTCTCCTGAACTTCTCCTTGCTCTTTAATTGTTTTGCTTTCTCTAGAAATATTTCACATCACATGTGTTTTCTGAGGTCTAGGAAGTGCTGTGAGAAACCTAAGATGACTGCAAGATGTGAAAGGAGTTAGCTATAGTAGTTAATGTTCATGTTCTCAGCTCTTGAGCTGTTTCATCTTAGAACAAATTCTTCGGGGAAGGGATTAACCTATTTGAGTAATTATACATGTTAGTAAACATCCAACACACCAGAAGCAGATCTGCAGAGATCCTGGTAAATTCTTCAGAATCTGATTTAGTGTGATAGCTTAATAGGCTGAATCACAAATTAAACAGATGGCATGGCAAATGCATATTCTAATCCATTCAGGGATGGTAAACACTTGCTCTTCAAACAGTTCTGTTTTCTTCTCCCCACTTCAGCTACATTTTTTTTTTTGGCCAGAGCCTTTTCCAGATAATAAGCAATTTACTTCCCTCTCCAGTTATCATTTGTTTCACATGCTAAGATTGGGAGATATATTATGTAATCTTTTCTCAGAATGTGGTAAGGGCCGTTAGAAATCTTACTTTTCTATCTCTGCCTTGTGTTTATTTGTGTTTAAATTGTTTTGAGAGTTGGGAGTTTTTTCCCCACATTTTATTGTAACTCTGACAAACAGTACTAGTTAAGTTGCTATATACTTAATAGTGTTTCTCCCTCACCTAAGCATTTGATGTTTCATAGAATGAACTCATCAAATGTGAAGAGGCCCTCCTTGTACGTTTAGAAGGCACTTAGGTCATCTTAATGCTACCTAGTGGGTTTAAAAACCAGCAACAATCCTCGGATAGCTTCCTCATCTCTTCATTTTAAGCTGTTGGTGATCTGAGTTCTTTTATATACTGAGTTTGCAAAACTGTTTTAACTGGAAATAACACGACTGTTTTGGCTTACCTGTCTGAGATCAGTGAGTGGTCTTGTGGACCACTGAAATGGTACCCAAGGAAGAGGAAGTCCCAAAACACTAGTACTTTTTTTAAGGCGTTTTTTTTTTAAGATAGGTAGTGAGTTTTGGTATTTTGTACAATTTTGGTAAAGGCTCTGTATACATTTGAGTATGTGTTCATATTGTCAGAACAGGATACTGGTTTTTACCTCTTTCAAACCATTCAAATACAGCTCCATTTTTATCTCGTGCTTCTCATGTTTCACTCCCATCACATTTAAAGGCAGCACAGATGAGATTTGTTTGTTTGGATTTCTTTATAAAGTAGTTTGGCCTGAACATGTACAGACTTGAACTTTGCATGGTGAGTTGTGCAGCCCTTAGTAAAGAACTTTGAACTTCCTTTGGTTCACATAGCTGCTCCAAAGAACAGTTGCAAAACCTACAGAAGTATTCTTCCTCATCTGAATTAAAAAAAACAAAACAAAACAAAAAACAACCAAACCAAACCCAAACTTGTTCATATTGAAAAGAACAAGTAAGTGTGCTGATTACTGGTTGTGTAATTTTCATTTTTATTGTGAAGAGCTGCAGGGAAGTGTTGTAGTAGTATGCAAACCTGGTGTTCAAATGCCCTTTGGTGCCTACAGTATGTCTGCATGGCAGCCAGGTGTGACTACAGCATGTATAGCTGTACCAAAGGTGGCAGCAAGCTAGGTTTGTTGATACCAATAGAGAGAATTAGCAGTAATAAGTTTGTGTGTGTGAGGCTTGTAGTTAGCCTGTGCTGGAAGCCCTTTTTACTGACACTGCTGCTGGTACCAGCTTTAGGTAGATTAAAGCAGGCAAAGCTTTTCCTACTCTTTATGTTCTCACACTTCTGATTTAAACCATGGGTATATACAATGCATGGTGTCTGTGTATGTACAAACATATGCATGACCCCAGTGTCACTTCCAAGAACTCCAGTCTGGTTGACTTTCAGAGCTGCTAACGTGGTAATGTTACAAAATGGTAATGACTACAGAATTGAAAATGCTGGCTGAATTTCTGGGCATCTTGATTCCTGTTCTTCTATACTGTGTCTTCAGATAGTTATTTGTCTACTCTTAGCACTTTCAGAATTCCTTGCGGATCATTATGCAAGCTAATGGTGGATCTCTTAAGTAAATTTACAGGTTTCTAGGTGGACCTCTTAAATGAATTTTAAAAGAATCATCAAATAATTTATTTATTAAGTAGTTGAAGCAGAAAATACTGAAAGTAGAGAGAATGTTCTGGATTGCACTGGAAAGTCAAAAGACTAAAACTGTTCATGGGTTACAGATAAACTCTGCTGTATGTAATGGAATAAAAAAGCCACATACTAGATGGGGTAAAGGAGCTAGAAAATGAAATTCCTGATAGCAGCAAAATGAGGTCACTGTTGCACCAATAGAAGTAGAGCCCTGGGGAAAGAGGGCAGGTATGCCAACCGTGAGGCTTCTCCTGCAAGAGCACTGATGAACTCCAAGGGAATTGTGTCCCAGGCAACCTGGTGACAAGCAATGCCAGGTGTGCTGGAGCCCTGCATTACAGTGACAATGGCTGACCAATCCACTTAATGTAGGACCTTCTTTCTACACTGACTTTTTTTTTTTTCAGGGAACTAGGGCTCTAAGGCATAGTGATTGCCACCCACTCAGTGTATCTCTTTCACTGAAGGTAAAGAAATCCAGAAAGTAGTCCCTCATCTGCTCAGGATCCAGGTTAACTGAGGCAGCGATGGTAGCACCTCCTTTTATCTTATGTTCTGCATGAATGGGATTGGCCTCCTATCACCAGAAGATTGACAAAACTTCCAGGACGTTGGCATCTTCAGTGACAGCTCAAGTTCAATTCCTCTGAAGCCAAAAATGCAATAGCCAGGGAAAAAAAGAAAAAGAATAAAAAAATGCTTGATGAAAATTTGATCTGTCCTTGTGGTTGGGACATTTCGCTGAGTATGAAGATGGGAAGGAATGAATCTCTTTTTTTCTCTCTGCTCCAAAGACTTCTCTCTTTTGCTGGGCAAAAGGAGGTGTGTTTACTTTGCACAGAGCTGAGTGTAGAAGCCATGTTCTGCTTGTACCAGCTGAGGAGGGATGGAGACTGCTCTTGAAAAGTAAACAGCGTGATTTGTTGGTTAGAGCATTCTATGCAACAACTGGGGTTCCTTCAGTCCTCTTTAGAGAAGGATTTTGTTTCTTGAATGGGCTTTAGATGTTGCTGCTCTCCTCTGCTTTGGCTTCCTGTATGCCTTAGAGTTATCAACACATTCTCATGCCAAACTGTGCTTGCAGGGGATCTAGAGGTGGGATGTGGCTAGTCGTACAAGTTAGGAGATTCTGCACGTTGTTATTTTGCTCAGGCCAGGCTAGAGTGCAGTAGATCAGTAGATATGTCAGCTATGTTTTGAAACATTTATTGTGTCATGTGAAGAGATAGGGTAGCATATATAGAAAACTACAGGAATCTGAGGCACAGCAAAATGCAGACATTGAATTAACTAATTAATCAGTAGTGATTCACAAGGTTTACCCTCAGGAATCACAGTCAGAAAATGCATTGAAGCAGATGAAAACTTCAGTGCCAACTACTTGCTTTCTTCTCTGCCATGCAAAGTGTTCTAGATTAGACTAGTATATATTCTGCCCCTCTACTCTGCTCTGCTGAGGCCTCACTGGAGTACTGCATCCAGCTCTGTAGTCCTCAGCACAGGAAAGACATGGACCTGTTGGAAAGTGTCCAGATGGGGGCCATAAAAATGGTTAGAGGGATGGAACATCTCTCCTAGGAGGAAAGGCTGAGAAAGCTGGGCTTTTTCAGCCTGGAGAAGACTCCAGAGAGACCTTATTGTGGCCTTTCAGTACTTAAAAGAGGCCTAAAACAAAGATGGGGAGAAAGATGGAGAGAGACTTTTTAGCAGGGCCTGTTGTGACAGGATGAGGGGTGATAGTTTTAAACTAAAAGAGGAGAGATTCAGGCTGGATGTGAAGAAGAAATTCTTTGAAATGAGGGTAGTAAAATACTGGCACAGGTTTCCCAGAGAGGTGGTGGATGTGCCATCCCTGGAGACAGTCAAGGCCAGGCTGGATGTTGTTCTGGGCAGCATCGTCTACTTGAAGTTGTCCCTGCTTATTGCAGGGCATTGGACTAGGTGACCTTTGAAGGTCCCTTCCAACCCAAACTATTCTGTGATTCTATGATTCTATGATTCTATAGTGAAAGAAAGAGCTTTTCTGGGATGTTGTGTGTGAACAATACTTTGAGCTGTCCTACTGTAACTTGGCTTCCTTTCTTAGCTTTTCCTGAATTAAATATTTTTCTTAATTTCCCTCAGTAGAGACAGTGGGATGGGTTTGCCATACATAATTAAGTGCTTCTATTCAGTGCTAGCCAGAATGGAAGTACACCACTAGAAGTCAGGGTTGTAGGTACCACCCTCACCATAAAGTTAGCATAACCATTTTCATTGCTTGTGCATGTCTGCAGGTGGCATAATAGTAATGTGTTCAAATGGTTTCACATACCTGACAGATGTAGGATCCACCTCCTAGGGACAAAACTTAGATTTGATTTTTATTCTGAGTCACCTCCAAAGACTAGCATTTGACTGAAGGCAATTTAAATAATGATTTATTTAACAGGGAAATCAAGGTGGAGAATAAGAAGACGATCTGTTATAACAAGTTAAATGTTAGCCAGAAAGTCTTCAAGTTAGAAGCCTTGAGCGGGTAATGGACATGTCAATCTTTTCTGTAACTTACTCACCCTTTCTGAACCACAGAAACAATCAAAGCAAAGATTTTCTGGGAACTGATCTAGTGACTAACCATTCACACATGGTGAAAAAAATTATTTCCTCTTATCAAGTCAAACGGTCTGCCCTTGCTTCATAGTAATGTAATGCATGAAGTATTCCTTTTTGCCATAAAACCAGGAATTATATAATACACTTGGTTTGTGCAGATCTGCGGTAGCTCCCTTGTCTCTACACTCAACTTTAATGCTCTAATTAGCAGAAAATTAGAGTGGGTATAGAAAAGCACAAACCTTTCAACGTTAAGTGATAGCTTTGGCTTTTGTCAGAGTAGGAGCTTCAAGAACACATGTAGGAGCTTCACAGATCCAGTAATACAGTTTAACATGCCAGTAGGAGAATTTTTTTCCCAACACAAGTCCCTCAGATGTAAATTCTGACATGAACCATGAATTTATTCTGTATTAATTCTAATTCTAGCTAGTGCAACAGCAAATAGTGTATCATTTATGAAAAATGTGTCAGATTTTTTAATTTGTTTTTATCCATCCAAACTCTTTGTTTCTCTAACAGAGTGAGGTAGAAGATACTCGAATTGTTTATGTTTTGATCTAGAATGTAATTCCTTCTCCTGATTCTAAATTGCTTACTTTTGTATCTTCAGTGGAAGCTGCTTTGTTTCTTGTCTTATGGAAGCTAGATGAGTGACACTTGGCTGTCTTCCTGACACTGACTGTTGTAGGGTTGTTTCTATCTACTCTTCCATTTTTGAGCTGGGACATATCTAGTGGCCAGAGCAGAGAACATTGCAAGAAGCTGTTAGCTGCTGCCAAGTAATTCCGTCCCAAAAAGGACATAACCCTGTCAACTTTGTTCTGATTCTGAGCTAAGGAGATTCATTCCAAGGGCTAACGAGATTACGTATGGCAGCCTACCAATATGTATGAGGTTTTGAGCTTCACTATTACAGTGCCCTACCCAGCATACAAGGGATACTTTTCTCTCTTGCATGTAATCACAGGCATAATTAAAAAACTGTTCTATGCAATTCCACTTCTGAGTCCTTGCTGCTGAAGTTCGTTTTCTCTTTTCCTTTTTTGCTTGGCTCAGAAGATGACGACTACACAGCTGTCTGTTCCTGGGTGCCAGTCCAAGGAGGACATCCTGTGCAAATTCATACTAAAGGTCTTGAAGTTGCATGGGGCCAGCTATAGCTATCCCACTAGGCTCTCACAGTACTTGTCCTGCTCCTAATTTCTCTGATACCAACTGGCAGCCTTTAGAAGAGAGCCCTCATGTGTAAAAGGGGGTGGATGTCAGTTGTAGGGTGGATACAGTTCTGCTCAGTGCTTGGCCAAAACTTTTCTGTGGCACTTATTAGCAAGCATGAAGTGGATCCAGTCCTCTGTCCTGTTCTGTGTTGGCACACAGAGACTTCACTTGGTAGAGTGCTTCTGGGGTGGCAAGGAGGAAGAAAGCATTATTTAGCTGTCTTTGGACTGACTAATGGAAAAAGAGTACTGCAAAAACTGTGTGAAGAGGTGGCTGTCTTCAGCATGTGTACTGACTGGGGGCTTTCTAGGTGAGAGTCTTCGTGATGTGTCAAATGCTGCAATAGGACAGTGAAGATGCAACCATTGTTCCTCTAGTATAGTCATCAGTACTTCAAATTCCCTATTGCAAAACTTCTATGTGGGGGATATGCTGAAGTACAAAGGTATTCAGCTTTGCCCCCTTCTTGCCCTCTCCCTTTCATTGCAGTGCTATGTAATAGGAGCTACAGGTGCTTACTCTGGTGCAAACAAAGCTGTTTATCTGGGATAATTTGGTGCTGTAGTTAATAAGGTGCTTAGTACATTCTCAGTACTGGGCAGTGTCACAGTGCTGTGACTATGCTGCAGACTGTGCTGCACTTGGAGGTGACTCACTTTCTCATGTCAAACTGTCCTCATGCTCCTCTTCAGGATGCTTTGACTCATACCTGTCCTAGGAGAACCCAGAACCAAATCAATCCTGCTGAAGTGTTTCCACCACTGAGCTACTCTCTTTTTCTTGTTTTTTTTTTCCTGTGGAAATATTAGCCTATGGTGGAAGAAGGCAGGCAGGCCCTTAAATTGCCTTGTTTGTACAAAGGCTTTAATTACAATGACTATTTTGGAGGTGCCTTACAGAAGCTTAGAGATATCATTGTACTCAAGGAGAGGCATATATGTAATTACAAGCATTGAACAAGCAAACAAAAGAAAACCAGATTTATAAACTAATTTATAGAAAACACAAAAATATGGCAAATATTTTGCTCAGACTTAAGCAATACCTCACCATTAAAATAGGAGATATTTCTTAGAGCTAATATCAGATAAGAAATAAATCAGCCTACATTTGACCCAGGCTTATCAGCAGTAGTTATTGGATATTCAATTCAAACATTACCTTCTTAGTAAACAAAAATATTCTCATCACCCTCTAGTGCATTCTGAGCCAGATATTACTCAGATAGCATTTACCATTTTGAAATATCATATTAACATGAGAAACAGATTTTTGTTTTGTTTGTTTGTTTTTGCATAACTGCAAACTGGTGCTGCAGTCTGCTTTTTCCCTTAAGAATAATGGTAAGATACAGAACTGACCTTGAAACATTTTCTGTATTTATTTTAGTTGATTATTTTTTTTTAAATTTTTTACCAGCAGACTATTTATCATATAAAGATCTTCAGACAGATTTTGAGACTTTTGAATAGTGTCTCTCAGAAGCCTTATTTTCCTGCAGAGGGTGGTTCTTTCAGCCCTCTTCATCCTGTCTATCACATGGCCCTCAGCTGTGAAGGGGCCTGTAAGAACATGGCCCTCAGCTCTGAAACCAAACTGATTTATAGTGAAGATTGGCAAGCTTCTTGTTTGTCAAGCAGTTTCTTGCAATAGTAATATTGTGTGTTTGCTTTTATAAACTTTAAAAAATTTTTATAAACTTTTATAAACAACTGTAGTTGTTAAAATACCAACAGAAATTGTTTAAATAAATACTGTAAAAAAAACAGCAGAGGTGACTAAACCTATACATAGATTTTGCCACCTTCTCATCTACATTGCTACATAAACATCTGATTTTCTGCATCGGTATACAAAATGTATTTTAATAACTCTAGATAATGCTATATGACTGGTTAAAATTTTAAGTTAATAAGTTAAATGCTCTAGCTTACTTTTCTGATTTTTGTCTGGTAAATCAGGCATGCAGGACGCTTTGTAAAGTTTGTACAGCAGCCCTTTGAACCAGTAAAACATTCAGTACAAGTGGAGTCAGCAAGATAGGGGAAAGTCAGGTCTGTTCTATTTTGTGTGTTGTCTACCAGGCTGCCTGTACTGATTGGAAAATTCATTATACGTTAACTTTAGATTCTGCTTGTCCTCTGAAGAGTGAGCGTGGGCTATGTGGCAGAGCAAGATGTTACTTTTTATATTCTCTGACCTATACACATTAGATACAGTCACTGTTTCTACTCATAGCGTCATAGAATTATTGAGGTCAGAAAAGACCTTTAAGATCACCCAACCGTAAACGTAACACTGCCAAGTTGACCACAAAACTGTGTCCCTAAATGCCACATCTACATGATTTTTAAATACCTCCAGGGATGGTGACTCAACCACTTGCCTGGGCAGCCTATTCCAGTGCTTGACAACCTTCTCAGTTAAGAAATTTTTCCTAATATCCAATCTAAAACTACTCTGGTACAATTTAAGGCCATTTCCTCTTGTCCTGTCACTTGTTACTTGGGAGAAGAGATTGACAGCCACCTCACACTCCATGATACTGACACGCACACTCCTCCTTTCAGGTAGCTGTAGACAGCAATAAGGTCCCCCCAGAGCCACCTCTAGACTAAAGACCCCCGGTTTCCTCAGCCATTCCCTATCACACTTGCGCTTCAGACCCTTCACCAGCCCCACTGCCCTTCTCTGCACCCGCTCCACCACCTCAATGTCTCGCTTGTAGTGAGGGGCCCAGAACTGAACACAGGGTTCAAGGTGCAGCCTCACCAGTGCCCAGTACAGGGGGATGGATGATCACTGCCCTGGCCCCACTGGCCATGCTGTTGCTGATGCAGGCCAAGATGCTGTTGGCCTTCTTGGCTGCCTGGGCACAAGCTGGCTCATGTTCAGCAGCCGTCAGTCAGCATCCCCAGGTCCTTTTCTACCCAGCAGCTTTCCAGCCACTCTTCCCCAAGCCTGGAGCATTGCATGGGGTTGTTGTGCCTCAGGTACAGGACCCGGCACTTTGCCTTGTTGAATCTCATACTGCTTTCCACAGCCTATCTATCCAGCTTGTCCAGGTCCCTCTACAGAGCCTGTCTTTCAGCAGATCAACACTCCCACCCAACTTGGTGTCATCAGCAAATTTACTGAGTGCACTGAGTGGTACTTCTGATGTTTTTTTCCTTTCTGTTTTTTCATTACAATTTTGTGGGGGTTGTTTAGTTTTTTGAATGTTGTGCTGTTGAAGCAGAAACAGATCAAATTATAGCAATAAACACTCTTTGGAAAATCACTGTATCTTTGAAATTGTTTTCTACGGTTACTTTGTAGTTTTAGTGTCTTCCCTCATTTACTACTTTATCATTACAGTTTGCTTGCTAAGAGCTATATAATACTTAGCTCTGCATCTGTGAATAGGAATTACATAATTAAAAGCCAGGCAGCAGCATATCCCATCTATGCATTCACAGCTGCTTTATCTCCCTGATTTCTGAGCTGAAGTCTGTGTGCATTTGCTGCTTAGAAACTGGATGAATCCCAATGTGGCAGGTTTGCTGTGACACACCTTATTTGTGTGGCACTTTGTGCAGTGTCCATTCACTACAAGTGCAGTACTTTCTGATGTGCTGTTTTGATCTGCTTATGCATGCAAGATATTTGCCCAGGTTTTCTGGGCACCTGCAGCTTATGCTCCAACCAGGCAGTCTGATCTCCCATCCA
Organism: Pezoporus occidentalis; assembly: GCF_034315485.1. Lineage (NCBI taxonomy): Eukaryota > Metazoa > Chordata > Aves > Psittaciformes > Psittacidae > Pezoporus > Pezoporus occidentalis. Next base: position 735,381 of record NW_026916203.1, on the reverse strand, counting down.
GAAGACCAAAATCCACTGCTGTTTCTAGTCATAGCTTTCAAGCAAGAAAAATCCTACGTACAAAACCATTGAAAGTGTGGTAGATCTAGATGCACTTTTCTGTTTCCTAGTTTCTTAGGTGGGTAAAAAAACATCAAGTAGCAGTGTTACTTTTCTCCCTTTTAAAGTATTTAAAGTTTTCTCTTTTGCCTCAAATTTGTTTACAGGGAAAGCTATCTCAGGCAACTTCTTTCATAGATAGGGCCTTTCTCTTGCAAACACAGCACAGCTGTACTACCTGACTTTCTGCAAGTGAATATTCTGCAGTGGCAATTTTAAGTGGAGGATGTGAACAAGTGTTTTGCTGGACTGTGGCCAGGACTTCTGGGGCATTTCAAGACTCAGTCCTTGTTCTCTTCGGCTTGATACTTTGTCATCAAGTTTGTAATACAACTGAGTTGCTCCGTAAGATGCAGCTAGTAATTTTGTGATACATTCAAGGGCTGATTAAAAACTTGTGGAAACATGCCCACTTTTCAAATTACCTTTTTAAACAAATGAGATTAATGTGCTTTAGACCCCTTGTAGTAATTTTAAACGTACTGTGATTAGTTTGGTTTTATTGATGATAGGAAAATAAAATTTCCTTTCTTCCTGGTAGCAAAACTTGCTCTCCTATTTTTAGATGAAGTATATATGATTACATAACCATCTGTGGTATTTTGACATTGGAAAAATATTGTCTATCAGAATACCCTGAAGCATTGGGGTTCTTTGATTGCAGAGTGCTTGGAATGCAGCTGCCTCTAAATCAGATTGCACGACTCTGTAGGTAGGAAGACCTGAAAACAAATAGAATTTGGAATTAGTCATGCATACTTGCTTTGGAGGATCAAGGGAGCAAGTGGGGTTGATAGACCTCAAAATACATATTTTTTCAGTCATCTGCTTTTCTTTTCCCAGCATAACTCAGGGAGCTTTGAAAAATAAATGGAGGGAAAAAACCGTCCTTAGTTAGATGTCTGATAAAAGCTGGGGAAATTCTTCCAGCACCATTATTCAAAACCTCTGATTTCTTTAGCTTTCATTTCAGGTTATGTTAATGCGTGCTGGTAGAGGAATTTTCACTATTTGAAAAAGAATTGCAAATCAGATTAAAATGTCTGTGCTTCAGTAAGATGTTCACATGGTTTAACCTAGCAATAAAAGTAAATATGGTGAACTAGAGAGACTCATGCGTATTTATGTAGGTGCATTGTTCTCATGATGAGAAAAGTGGCTAATGCTTATCTCTAATTTACCACATGGAAAGTTGCTGGTAGATACTATACTCTTGGGGCTGACAGATGAGATTGGACTTTGGCATCTCTTTCTCACATAGCTGGCAAGCTGCACATCTTTCTACATAACTGTTGCCTTTTTGGAAAAAAACTGTTCTTTGAAAGTGGTTAAGGTTAGGCAGAGTTTGTTCTGGATTTTACAGTATTTATTCTTGCATGAGAAGGATGTGACCTGCTTCTCATGGGGGTTTGGCTAAAGACTACTGATGTGGTGGAGGCATGCTTCCTGACATCAAAGAAACCCTACTGGAGACAGTGAAAGGCAGGACTATATACTGCTCCCTGTACCTGCTGCACTTTCATATTTACATTCTTTCAATTCCCCTCCTCATCCCACCTGGAGGATATATCCACACTGCAGGAATTTGGGAGCTTGAGATGAGGTCTCTGATAACATCGCTATGAGATCATCCTACTGTAGAAGAGGTCCTCAAGTGTACAATCAAAAGGTGACAGAAGATGGCAGTAGAGACCCTGAAGATGCAAGCACAAAATGGGAGGAGAAGGGTGGAAGCACAAATCACAAATGATCCATTACTGGCCACAGAAGGAGTGCAGCCTGGAAGCTGGTTGAAGGGCATGACAAAGAACAAGGAATATGTAACCCACATGTAAAAATCCCATATGTGTTAAAAACATGGGAGAAAACAGAGAGGTGTCAAAGATGGTCACCACCCCTACAAGAATGGGAACCAAGGAAGAAAATAAGAGATGGATTGCTTCATTCTTGTCTTCTTCTGCTAAGGACACCACTGCCACACAGTCCCAGCAGGTTCCCCTCAACTTGGATAGTAAGGAGGGCAGCTTTTTGGCTTACCATTCAGCACATTTTGCCTGTGTGAAGCCTCTTTACTGTGTCACTGAATTAATTTGGATTCTACAGAGCACTGTGAGTGTGAACATGTGTGTTTATACACACGTGTGTATGTGTATGTGAATGTGCTTTTTCTGCTCCAGCATGCCCACTGAGTCAGAGTAAACTCGAATGCAATAATGCGTTTGAATGAATTTGAGAATTTCAGACATCCTCTTGACTCCCTACCCCAGTTTCTTTGATCTACTCTTAAAAATTCAGGCCATCAAAACGTAAATGTGTGTCTGCATTTATGTACATGAATAGTCACACCGAAGTTAAGGGAGTAGATTGTGCTTACTCTCCCACTAGTACATTTGATGGAAGACAGATATCTTTTTTGACACGCTTGTGAGGTGGGCAGATGCCAACCACGGGAAGTTCAACCAAGCCAAGTGCAAGGTCCTACACCTGGGTCGTGGCAATTCCAGGCACAGATTGGGCAGAGAAGAGATTCAGAGCAGCCCAAGGAGAAGGACTTGGGGGTGTTGGTCGATGAGAAAATGAACATGAGCCGGTTTCAGTGTGCACTCGCAGCCCAGAAAGCCAACCGTGTCCTGGGCTGCATCAAAAAGAGTGTGACCAGCAGGTCGAAGGAGGTGATCCTGTCCCTCTACTCTGCTCTTGTGAGACCTCACTTGGAGTATTGTGTGCAGTTCTGGTGTCCTCAACATAAGAAGGACATGGAACTGTTGGAACAAGTCCAGAGAAGGGCCATGAAGATGAGGAGGGGACTGGAGCACCTCCCGTATGAAGACAGGCTGAGAAAGCTGGGGCTGTTCAGCTTGGAGAAGGCTGCATGGAGACCTCATGGCAGCCTTCCAGTATCTGAAGGGGGCCTATAGGGATGCTGGGGAGGGACTCTTAATTAGGGACTGTAGTGGTAGGACAAGGGGTAACGGGTTAAAACTTAAACAGGGGAAGGTTAGGTTAGATATAAGGAAGAAGTTCTTTACTGTGGGAGTGGTGAGGCACTGGAACAAGATGCCCAGGGAGGCTGTGGATTCTCCATCCTTGGCTGTGTTCAAGGCTAGGTTGGATGGAGCCTTGGGCAACATGGTTTAGTATGTGGTGTCCCTGCCCATGGCAGAGGGTTTGGAACTAGATGATCTTAATGTCCTTTACAACCCTAACAATGCTATGATTCTATGATCTCCCTTTCCCTGCCCTTCTATTCTTGCCTTGCCTGACGTTTGAATTTGTTCCTTGCTTGCTGCTCCTGCCCCTCTTCTTTGTACATTACACAGAAGATTGACGTTCCAGCCCAATACATTACAATTAATTGAATTTCTAGAGAAGTATCTGATTCAGAGAGTAATGGTCCTGCTGTAGGAAGAACCAGTTAAAATTAGGAAGACAGGTACTAGGGTATGTATTGCTATTTTTGTTTTGCTTTCTCTTTTAAGGCTGGGGTTTGTCTGTATTTTTGTTTAGCACAGAATTAGAAGATTTGTGGGTGGAAGAGAAGAGTCCATACAACGATGTGTGGAGGATGTGGTATTCTCTGGTTTTGGTAAAATGTTCCCAAATTAATTGAAATTTTAGCTAATGAAGTGCTGTGACTTGTATTGAAATCTGTGAGATAATAGTTAGAAAAGTACCAACTTGTATTTCTTAGTAGTCTCAAAAAAAAAAACAACCCTTCTTAATATGGCTCATTTTATGACTTTTAAAAGTTACTCTGGCATGTTAACTGCTCTCCTACATCACCAGTGTGCAACAGAATTACAGTGCTGCAGTTCCGAGGTTGTTCCAATAATTTCAGATTACATTCACCCACAGCAGAAGTTCAAAGTAGCCTTTGCCTTTCTCTAAATTCAATCTGGAAAGACAGTCAATAAATGCCTAAAGTTTGTGGACAAAAATTAAGTCCAAATTAGGTCATTAGTGGACTATAAACCTGTATCTCCAATCTATTAGGAAAGTATCACTGCTTATATGCTACTCAGCTGGAGGTGGTCTCCCCTGTCCTTTTAAAACTGTCATTGCTAACACTAATGTAGAGGAGAGCAGAATAAGCACTAATATGAAGGCAATGTGTAGCACAGATACTCACTTAAAAACAAACAAGCAAACAAAAAGTTACTTTGATGCAGTCTGACTTCTGAGGAAAGAATTGTTTCATGAAATATGAAGGCCAGGCCCTGTGGATAACAAAATCTGATAAATGGTCACACATGCCATACGTTATAGTCTTGGTTCAGAAGCTCCCCAGAGGCAAGTTTTGAGAAGCAGGCAGGGACTGGACAAATTTCCTTCTTTCTTATTCCTGCTGAATTCTAAACAGACCCAAAGTGATTTGCAGAATAGGGTCAAATTTGACAGTGGCTTTAAATTGAAACCAAAACCAACACCAGCAAATAATATATAAAAACATAAACATAGAGTCTTTACATAAAAGTCAGAAGTAATGGCTTCTTTACGTGAAGTTTCACTTTGTGTTTTTAAATAGAATTGACATTGTAGTTAGAAATTATGTGTTTGCTCGTAGAGTCACAAATGTTAACTGGAAAGATTCTAAAAAGGATCAACCAGATGAAAATGGAGACAAGAGACTCTCCAAGTGAAACACAAATGATTTTTTGGCTGAACCCTAAAGAGAAAAAGCCCTCTGAAATGAGCTGAAGTCACCATTTTAAAGACGTTTATTTAATTCAGATTGTCCCAGTTTTGCTCTCGGCATCTTTATGCCAGACCAGTATTGAAAATATGCTCTGTCAAAGCCTGAGGGGCTGGTGGTTGTCTCTGTATAGTGTTGACCTGCAGGATCAAGAATTTTCTTTGTGTGAGGTAAACGTAAATCACAGCAGTACTCCTCTGAAGCTAGATAAGCAGTATTATCCCTTTCAAAAATTATGCTTAGTCCCCACTTTCACTGTGCTGACTCAGTGATGTCTTTTTTTGTTAGCTCCTTTTAGCAGTATGAGTATTCCATATGAACAATATCTTTAAGGAATAATTTAATATCCCAGAGTAGAAGTTACTTCTCTTTCATCTCTTGTTTTTACTTACCAGCTACCATAGATGTAGCCCTGAAACCAGTATGATTTCATAAAGGATTTCCAGAGAAACAATGACTTCTACTCCCACAGATGTGACTAGGGAGCAAGTACCAGTCTTCAGCGAATAACATTCATTATGATTGAACTTTGCCATTGATGTCTAACTGCACAATTGCATATTTAATCTGAAATACCTAGTAACACCGGGCTAATTATATTCCTATGAAGAGCATGACAAAGTTAAAGAAAAGCTTGTTAAAAATTCAAAATGGTCTTTTTCCTCCTTACCTTGCTCATTTCATTTTCTCCCTTGAAATTCTCTGCTGCAGATTTTTTTAATCTTTGTGCCTGTAACCACACCAGCATCAAACGAAGGGGGACACATGATCTCTCGGCTGTAGGAATAGAAATAAAACTAATTTTTTCATTTATTGTAATTTGTATATAACTGATGGAAAAACTTGGAGTTCAGGGATTCTAAACAGTTGTCAGTCACATCATTGTATAAAGTGATCAAATCTACAGGTGAAGGAAACTGGTTAGACATTCATTAGGCCTTGTCAGTTCAGATTTGACTCAACTGCACTAAAACCCCAATATAGTGACTACTATATATTGAAAGGGAAATATGGGATGGAAAGTTTCTGCTATAACTTTATTTTGTATCCCAGGTTAAAAAAAAAAAATAATTATCCCCCAAAAGTTATACCAAGTAAAAAAAAATATATATATATATATATATATATATCCCCAGAATACCGTAAAACTATTCAAACATTCATAAAGATGAATCACATGAGAATTTGGAGAATTTCCTTCATAATTATGAATTGCTTTTTAGCAATTCATCCACATTGCATTAGAAGCCAGTAAGTTATGTTTTATGTTAATGCATAGGTACTATATCAGATCTGAGGCATAATTAGTTGAGTGCATTGTCTCTCAGAGCAACTAGATACAGATACATTTGATAGCTGTGAAAAAGCAGTGTGGTAGGAAGAAGATTTTTCTGTCACATTAGGTCTTTTATCTCAAATAGCAAAAGTAACTGAACTCATAAAGTGAAGTTAAAATTTAAAAAGATACTGTTTGATGGTGGTCCTCTTATCTGCATGAAAGTCAGCTCTGTAAAACTTCCTAAATTCTTGGCTTCACCTCCGAAGAAGAATGCTCACAAACTTTCTTTAAGTAAGTTTAGTAATAGCTGGGTTGGCTCTAAAATAAAGAGAAACGCACAAAGTACTCCAAGTGCTTTAAAATGCACAAAACAAAGAAAAGCTAAGTAATTGACATAAACTGCTTTCATGTAATATTGAAAACACAAATAGTTTTTCATCTCAGATTTCCTTGGGGAAAGTCTGAAAAAAAAAAATAAATCTCTTTTTGTCTGTTTATTTCTTTATTAGAATAAAGAACATTTTTTACTCCATTTCAGGACTGAATGTACAATCTCACATATATATATCCATTGCTTGGTATGGCCTGACTCCTTAAACATACTAGAGAGCAATGTTCAGGATTATTGATCAAGAATGATTCCTAGAAACAGATTTACACTTCTACATCAATTAAATATATAATGAATTACTGCCTTCTAAATGTATATGTATTACTATAATCTTCCTGAGAATGCAGATGCTACAAACGTACTTCTGAGGGGTGATCTGAATGCTAACATGAAAGTAAAAGTTTTGGACAATTACCCTGGTAGATACCTGTGGCTTCTCAAAGAATAAGGCAGCTTCAATGCTACCAGCTGAGCCAGCGGAAACTGTCCTTAGCCTGTTAAATGTCATCTTATATGAGTTAGGAGCAAGCATGCAAATAAAGATCTGCTTCCATGCCTCTTCTTCGAAGGGAACACAGATATAAGCCAGCATATCAGGTGGTTTATGTCCATATAGTAGCCTGTACTACCTGGTAGAATTTGGAAAGGTGAAGGTTATTTGTCGTAGTCAAGTAGGTAAGAACTGTAGCTCCAGCTGAAGCAATAGGTTTTTATACATAAATTTCACATATCTTGCTTTTCAGTGTTTATGACTTGGGCTGATAAGGATTTTGGCATGTGGAAAGGCCACCTAAGCTGTGTTTCAGACATGTGTTTGGGGCCCCTCAGCAGCCCCACAGTAGACAGCTCTACCCATCTATCCATCCACTGTGGTCAAAAGCATCTAACCCATACCCGTGTACCTGCTGTGAGCAGTGCTTACGTGGCAGAACTATTAGGAAAAAAATTAAGATGTAGCTTTTGCTAGGCAGCTCTCTAAACCCCAGGAGTAGAGGTAGAGCAGAGGGAACCTGAAGCAGGTAACCCTTGGGTGCAGCTGGGGCCATGTTCAGCCCAGCACATGAGATGCAGTTTGGTCCGTGCTCGTATCTCACAGTATCACAGTATCACACAGTATCACAGTATGCTAGAGATTGGAAGGGACCTCGAAAGATCATCTAGTCCAATGCCCCTGCCGGAGCAGGAACACCTAGATAATGTTACACAGGAATGTGTCCAGGCGAGTTTTGAATGTCTCCAGGGAAGGAGACTCCACAACCTCCCTGGGCAGCCTGTTCCAGTGTTCCGTCACCCTCACTGAGAAGAAGTTTCTTCTCAAGTTTAAGTGGAACCTCTTGTGTTCCAGTTTGTACCCATTACCCCTTGTCCTATCATTGTTTGCCACTGAGTAGAGCCTGGCTCCATCCTCGTGACACTCCCCCTTTATATATTTATATACACTAATAAGGTCACCCCTCAGTCTCCTCTTCTCCAAACTATAGAGACCCAGCTCCCTCAGTCTTTCCTCATAAGGGAGGTGCTCCACTCCCTTAATCATCTTCGTTGCCCTGTGCTGGACTCTTTCCAGCAGGTCCCTGTCCTTCTTGAACCGAGGGGCCCAGAACTGGACACAATATTCCAGATGCAGTCTCACCAGGACAGAGTAGAGGGGAAGGAGGACCTCTCTCGACCTACTAACCACCCCCCTTCTAATACACGCCAGGATGCCATTGGCCTTCTTGGCCACAAGGGCACAGTGTTGGCTCATGGTCGTCCTGTCATCCACTAGGACCCCCAGGTCCCTCTCCCCTACACTGCTCTCTAACAGGTCGTTTCCCAACCTATACTGGAACCTGGGGTTGTTCCTTCCCAGATGCAGGACTCTACACTTTCCCTTGTTACGTTTCATCAAGTTATTCCCTGCCCAACTCTCCAGCCTGTCCAGGTCTCGCTGGATGACAGCACAGCCTTCTGGCGTGTCAGCCACTCCTCCCAGCTTAGTGTCATCAGCAAACTTGCTGATAGTACACTCAATTCCCTCATCTAAATCATTGATGAATATATTAAATAATACCGGTCCCAGTACTGACCCTTGAGGCACTCCACTAGTTACAGGCCTCCAACTAGACTCCGCCCCATAGACTACAACTCTCTGGCTTCTCTCCTTCAGCCAGTTCGCAGTCCACCTCACTACCTGATCATCCAGTCCACACTTCCTCAATTTAGCTGTGAGGATGCTGTGGGAGACTGTGTCAAATGCTTTGCTGAAGTCAAGGTAGACCACATCCACCGCTCTGCCATCATCCATCCACCGTGTTATTTCCTCATAAAAGGCTAAGAGATTGGTCAAGCATGATTTCCCCTTGGTGAAGCCATGTTGACTGCCCCTCATAACCCTCTTATCCTTGATATGCCTTAAGATGGCACCAAGGGAAAACAGCAGCTGGTCCTAGCTGCAGGGTGAAGGCAGGAGCTGCCAGCACTTCTTGGCAGTGCTTCAGTCAGATGATTTGAGGTGAAAAACTGGCTTATTATCTGACTAGGTGTCTTAAAAGAGGCCAAACTCCTTGTTCTTAATTAACCGTTAAGGCAGTGAGGTGAAGTAAAAAAATCATTGTTGAAACAACATAAATACTGTAGGTTGTGGAAATAATAGAAACTGGGTGTAGCAAGTTTGATATGTCACTTGTGTTTCACTCACTGTTTGTCTTCCCCCTCATGTTTGCTAGTTAGTGCATCTTACTTAAAATCAAACCTTGAGGGTCACCCAGAGGCTACTGGCTGCTGTTATTAGGTTGCATGCAGCCACAAAACTAGTTTTAGCACAGACCCATCAGAGTGTGACAAGCAGTCATGGTTCAGAGTTTTACATATTAATCTGCTTATGCCCATGGAAACCAGTGCACTTAAAAATACATTAAATGTTTTAAATTGGGTACAGAAAAATAAATAAATAAAAAAAAAGATAAAACTATTTGAAGTGTAAAGCATTGAAGCCTTTTGTTTATTAACATGGTGTTGCTTTCCTGTTATTTCTTTTCCATTTAGGCAGGGAGCGATTGCTGTAAGGAAAAGAAGCACCTATCAAATCTTCTTCTTTCAGATATTATTAAAAATAACTAAAATTTCCCATCTGAAGTGAAAACTCAGTTAAAATGTGTTAGACAGCTATTCTTAGAGATGTTGAATTTAAGACTGGGAGGCAACAGCAAACTACACCTATGTAAGAGGGGACATTTCTACCCATTGCCAGCACACAGATGAGGCTGCTGCTAGAGCAACTCAATTAGGATTGTGTGCTTAACTTGCACATGATCTCTCTACATGATCTCGTTAGTCCCATGAAACCCAGCTGGTCTCTGTGCAGCAGCACACTGCACCTCTTCTAGCTGCTGCTGTGGCCACCAGCCAGTCTACAGAAGACCTGGGTTTAGCCAACAAAAAGTGATAAGCAAGGGGAGCAAAGCACCTTTGTGGTGGGAACAATCCTGCTGCTGTCAGGGTCCAGCTGAGCAATACTCCACTTCCAGTGCAACCTTGTAGATCTCCCCCTTAGCCATACACATACTGGCTACACAGGATTTGGAGAAGGGTGAGGTTCTGAATGACTTCTTTGCCTCGGTCTTCACTGGCAAAGGCTCTGACCAAACCACCCAAGTCTTGGAAGGCAGACGCAGGGACTGTGAGAATGAGCACCTTGGGCCCACTGTAGGAGAGGATCTGGTTCGAGACCACCTTAAAAATCTGAACGTGCACAAGTCCGTGGGACCTGATGAGATCCATCCGCGGGTCCTGAAGGAGCTGGCAAATGAAGTTGCTAAGCCGCTGGCCGTCATATTTGAGAAATCATGGCAGTCATGGAGTTCAAATGGATGACCTGGGGAATTACAGACCAGTCAGTCTCACCTCTGTGCCTGGCAAAATCTTGGAGCAGATTCTCCTGGAAGGCATGCTAAGGCACATGAAAAACAACAAGGTGTTTAGTGACAGCCAGCATGGCTTCACTAAGGGGAAATCCTGCCTGACCAATTTGATGGCCTTCTATGATGAGGCTAAGGAACTGATGGACAGGGGTAGAGCAGTTGATGTCATCTACCTGGACTTGTGTAAAGCTTTCGACACTGTCCCACATGACATCCTTGTCTCTAAATTGGAGAGACATCAATTTGATGGATGGACCACTCAGTGGACAAAGAACTGGCTGGATGGCCACACACAAAGAGTTGTGGTCAATGGCTCAATGTCCAGCTGGAGACCAGTAACAAGTGGTGTCCCTCAGGGATCAGTGTTGGGACCGGTCTTGTTTAACGTCTTTGTCACTGACGTGGACAGTGGGGTTGAGTGTGCCCTCAGCAAGTTTGCCGATGACACCAAGCTGGGTGGTTCAGTTGATACCCTGGAGGGAAGGAATGCCATCCAGAGGGACCTTGACATGCTTGTGAGGTGGGCAGGTGCCAACCTCATGATGTTTAACCATGAGAAGTGCAAGGTCCTACACCTGGGTGAGAGCAATCCCAGGCACAGCTACAGGTTGGGCAGAGAAGAGATTCAGAGCAGCCCTGCTGAGAAGGACTTGGGGGTGTTGGTCGATGAGAAAATGAACATGAGCCGGATTTAGTGTGCGCTTGCAGCCCAGAAAGCCAACCGTATCCTGGGTTGCATCAAAAGGAGTGTGACCAGCAGGTCAAAGGAGGTGATCCTGCCCCTCTACTCTGCTCTCGTGAGACCTCACTTGGAGTATTGTGTGCAGTTCTGGTGTCCTCAACATAAGAAGGACATGGAACTGTTGGAACAAGTCCAGAGGAGGGCCATGAGGATGATGAGGGCACTGGAGCACCTCCTGTATGAAGATAGGCTGAGAAAGTTGGGGCTGTTCAGCCTGGAGAAGAGAAGGCTGCTTGAAGACCTCATAGCAGCCTTCCAGTATCTGAAGGGGGTCTATAGGGATGCTGAGGAAGGGCTCTTCGTTAGGGACTGTAGTGACAGGACAAGGGATAACGGGTTAAAACTTAAACAGGGGAAGTTTAGATTGGATATAAGGAGGACATTCTTTCCTGTGAGGGTGGTGAGGCACTGGAATGGGTTGCCACGAAGGTTGTGAATGCTCCATCCCAAGGCCAGGTTGGACAGAGCCTTGTGTGACATGGTTTAGTGTGAGGTGTCCTTGCCCATGGCTGGGGGGTTGGAACTAGATAATCTTAAGGTTGTTTCCAACCCTAACCATTCTATGATTCTATGATTCTATGTGGACAGTATGTGCCCTCCCTGCCAAGCACCTTGGGCAGGCATTTGCCAGCTTGCATGGGGCATGGAGTGGGTATTTGTTGCTGTCCTGCAAGCATCCTGTGATGTTTCTTCTGCCCAGAACAAACATGGAAGATGTGTCTTGCTGACTGGGGCTAGCTGGTTCCTTAGCCTGACTCCATCAGGGCTGGTCTACCCAAGCGAAGGATGCAAAATTGTGTATGAAAGGTATGCAGACCATGCTTCTCCTTTCTGGATGATGTTCTTAGCTGAGCTGACCAATGTCCTTCTTTTCTGGCCACTGAAACCAGGAAGGTGAAGTGGTGTTGGGATAAAAATGAAGATACCAGGAGACAGAGCAGCTGGAATCAGGATAGATTAAAATCAAAAGCTTTGGATCATTAATTCTAATACAATTCTATGTTTCTCACTATGTATTTTTAAATTACTTGAATTGAAATGGAGGCCTGAGCAACCTCATCCCTCTTTTGATTTATTTACCCATAGGGTCTAAAATACCCTAAATAATTCATCTCATGTTCCTTTTTTTTTTTTTCTTGTTTACTATACGTGAAATGAAAATGGTTGTTGGTGATTACTGCTCTAGTACTGGAATACTGGTCTCCCAAGATGTTCAGCTTTCTGCAGCACTAGGAACAACCTGCATGGCTGTGACACTGCCAAAGAAATTTGTGCCATTTTTCTTGAGTGTATCTAAGATTTTCGAAGATGCCCTAGAGTAATGGCTGAGCTGTTAGAAAACACTTCCTAACATTAAACCTAAAGCTCCCACCAAGATTTAGGCTGTTTCCTGCCTTAGCTCTCTCATGTTGCAGGAAACAATTTTTCTCCTGTCCTTCTGCAAGTGCCTTTTGTATACTTCAGTAGTGTTGTCATGTTCCCCTCATGCTGAATTAAACAGTCGTATTTCTTAGTCTTTCCTTGCTGAGTACATTTTCTAGATCTCTGGCTATTCTCACATTCTTTTCTTTCTCATATTCTCTTGCTCAGAACTTCATACAGCAGTTTGGCTGAGGTTTTGCAAATGCTGACTGGAGTGGAATGAGTCCTGTATGAGCCTTACAGGTTATGCCTCTATTAGTATATTTTAGTACAATGTTTGCTTTTCTAGAAACCAAACTGCTGGTAGCTTCAGATCCACTAGGGTCCCCAGATACTCTTCTGCAGAAGCTCTACCCCAAGATTTGGGTATTTGTCTAAACACTGGGTGACATTGTCTTAAGCTTAAGTAAGTCAAGCAATCAATCGATCCATTTTCAAGATTGTCAGTTTTAAGTGTTCATGGTGTTCCCTAGTGCCACTGCCTGTACTGAGTGCCTAAAATTCTATAGGGTTGCTTCCTAGTTCAGTATCCTAGTTGCTGAAAATGTTTATTTGCACAAAGACCTTAATTTATATTTTTGTATGTATATATTTTTGTATGCCTGTTATTTTGTAGCAAATTGCTGAGCACTTTTCTGTTTGTATGGTTTTCCAATTTTACAGCCACTGACCTGGTTTTCCTAGTTTGCTTATAAAAAGATTGCATCAGCCAATGTCAAAAAACTTAATGAAGAGCAGGATTTATGGCTTCTACTGTTTTTTCATAAGACCTCTACCTTATTGTGGAGGAAATGAGATGGGTTGGATGTGATTTTATTCTCAGTGAATCCTTTCTGGTTGTCAAAATATGGTTTGTATAATATCAGTAGGTCCTTCTGTTTCAAACTTTCAAACTTTCAGTATTTTTTCTTTAAAATTTTGCTGATGGGCTAATTTTATTGGCTAAGGCAAACTGGTTTAGTGCAAGGTGACCCTGCTCAAGGCAGGGAGGTTGGAACTAGATGATCTTAGGGTCTTTTCCAACCCTAAATATTCTATGATTCTATGATTCTCTTTACTCTCACAGCTTGAAGTAAAGGCCTCTGCACAATACCCTCTGGTGTGTAGCAGGATTTGGAAACTTCTGTTGCAAGGCATTGCTGACTCTCGAGACAGATCAGCTTATCCAAATGACTTTAAGGATTAGATTACAAGACACAGGATAAAAAAATGGCCAAATTCCATACCTCAGAACCAGCAGTAAGAATAGCACGCAACTCACCCAGGGAGAGTAACTCCGGCAGAGAAAGACTTAGCTGTGTTAGTGTAATTACTCTGAGCTTTGAGTACCAGTAGTGACTATTGTTATTAAAAGCTATGACAGGATTTTTGCAACAAGGTCTTGGAAAGCTGTGAGTAATTTAAACACTTTAGGCAGTCAGGGAATAGCTTACATAAAGAGTAGACTCAAAAAAGCAGCAAACAACAAGGTGGACACAACAAATAAGTCAGGGCTTAATATATACAGGGAGAAGGAAGAACTATAAATGAGCCTACAAAATCTTACCACTAGACTGAAGGAACATAATTCAGTGAAAACCTGTGGGCTGAGACAAGTATTGTTAGCAATAGCAGATATTTCATAACTGTAGAGATCAGAAGTGTCAGTAAAATCAGTCTCTTGAATCACTGTAGTAACAGCGTGTAGAAAGGAGTAACGACAACCATTGCATGCATCTTTCGTACTTCCATGAATCAGATATACCATGTATTTAGGTTTTCAGTCATTAAGGCATCCCTGCAGCCATGCTGTGCAGCATGAAAATAGGTTTTCACAGAGAAGTTGTAATAAAAATGGGCCATGAAGCAGGGGTAGGCAGGTTGAGGTGGGGGATTACATATTTTGAGTGCCAAAAAGTACTTTCTAACATTGTAACCTGTAGGTGGTTTCTTTTTACTTCTTTGTTATTTTTTTCAGAGTGACTTGCCTTAGTTTGCATAAGAAATCAGTGAACTTGATCAGTTTCCCATACTTCATGCTCTGGTTTTTGGGCTATTTTCAATGCACATTTTTAACTTGTCCTCAGAGAACTCTTCAGCCTTCCACATTTCAAAACCTAATAATGAGTATTATCTCTGTTTACTTCTTGAAAAAGAAGGCACGGAATAATTACAGCTACATTTTCAAAAGCAACTTTTTTCCACTGGTGTATCAGGAACTATATCTTTGGAGGATTTAAGCATACCCACGTCTTAAAACACCCTTGTCCTGGGTTCAGCAGTAGCAGTCATTTTTCTCCTTCTTGGTAGCTGGTGCAGTGCTGTGTTTTGACTTTCAGCCTGGGAACAGAGCTGATAACAATGATGTTTTGGTTTGGCCAAGGACTTTGTGAGCCTCACGCTCTGCCAAGGAGGAGGAGAATCTGGGAGGAAGCAGAGAAGGGACACCTGACCTAAACTGACCAAAGAGGTATCCCATACCACAGCACGTCATGCCCAGGATGTAACTGGGAGTTACCCGGAAGGGCTGGGAGACTGCAGGGTTGGAGGAGGTATGGGTCAGAGCTTGGTCAGGCTGGGGGGGCGAGTTATCGGTCAGCTGGTGGCGAGCAGTTGTATTCTCTTCCCTTGTTATTTCCTTTATCATTGTTATTATTGGTGGTAGTAGTAGTGATCTGTGTTATACCTTAGTTACTAAACTGTTCTTATCTCAACCCGTGGGAGTTGCATTCTTTTTGATTCTCCTCTCCATCCCTCCGGGAGTAGGGGGAGGGCAAGAAGGGGAGGGAAGTGAATGAATGAGCTGTCTGGCTAGGGTTTAAACTATGACAACCCTGCATATTCCTGGGTCTTGGGCAGCGGGCAGCAGGCAGCATGGGCATGCTGGCACTGGGGAGTAGGCTTTTCTGGTGCAGCCATGAACTTTCTCCCTTAGGGATTTTAACTCTAGTTTTAAAACTACTTACTTTTATAAGAATTAATAATCTTTGTGAATGCTCAGAGAGCACTGTGTGGGTCAGATACCAAGCTGGAGTGCATAGCTCATTCAGCGTTAAATTTTCTCTCTAACCCTTCTTATGAATGCTGGGCAATACAGCAATCAATCAAAAAAAAAATAGGACAACACTGGACATACATGACTGCTCAGATGGGCAACGTGAGGTGCATACTCCTGCAAATGCCATGGTCCAGGACAGTGACATATGTAATTTTGTTTCATAAAATAAAAACGTATTTTTAGCAACTAGTAGAAGATAAGAGAAATCTGAGTGCATTGGATAAAGTAGTTTCTTTGACCTACTACTTCTTTCTGTTTGCTTTCTTTACAGTAGCATCCACATACCATTCTGGAAATAGGAATGAAATCAGAAAATCAGTTTGTGGCACAGGCTTGGCATGGAGATGGTGTACTTTGGGTACTACCAGTTAAGGCCTGCTAGACTGAAGGTGAATAGGGTAGTCCCAGTTAGCCACAAGCACATGCCTCCAAAATATACTGTTAAGAAACTGGTTGCTACCCAGAGCCATTTTGTAACTCACCCATCTCTCAGGTGGAAATAAAAGGCACCCATGGTGGCCTTGAGTTATTTTGACACACTGGCATACTGAGGGTACAGCATGCTAGCTGTTGCCCTCTAAGATCCCAAATAGTCAAAAAGGAATATTTTTCCATAGCACAGGGATTGTTTGTGGTGCGTAGGAAATCAGAGATGCCTAGTGCTATTCACTTTTCTGCTCACTCCCAGAGAGACAGCAGTGAGACTTGTTCTGCTCCCTTCCCTCCTGCCTTTATTGTAAAAACAAACGCCTGGCTCAGAAATAGGCCCTTAATCCCCTTTCCTCTTCCACAATGAACTTGCATAATCTGCAACACAGCCAGGCAAAATGTGGTTATTTATAATCCAGCAAACCTCTGTCCTGATGTCTGCCTTGCCGCAGCGAGTTTCATGAAGTGCAGGAGAGTATGATGTTCACCCCTGTACTTCTCATGGTTTGCTTTAAGAATAGAAGTACTAGAAATTACCCACATAAAATGCAGCAAAATGGACGTCTTAAATACATGTTTTGCCTCAGATACCATCCTGAGTATAGTTTAATTCATTGTATTTTAGTGTCAAAAATGTTTGGATGCTCATATTTTATGAGTTAGTATTGTAATTGTATATTCTGACATGAATACTTTTGCATATCCCCAGTAGTTTGTTATTGCTATGAGGTCTCTGGGAAAATGTTGGGTTTTTTTTTTTGTTTTTTGCATGATATTCCTATTCTAACATATTATTTAGTGTTTTCTGGAGTTCAGGACTGTAAGTGTAACCATAAAACAGCATGTTATTCACCAAAGGGGGAAACAAAAGCCACAATATAAGTAACACTAGCAGTCATCAGAAATCCAGTTACCTAACAGCACTGTATCATCGAGTGGAATTTATGCTTATGGGGATGGTTTGTTCATGGGATGTGCAGGAGCAGGTTTGGTGCTTCATGTGTAATTGTGAGAGGCAGAAAGAAAGCCAGATTTCTGAAGTGGGTTCAGATGTACTGTTCTGAAAAAAAAAAAAAAAGAAAAGTTGCATGATTTTCACAAGTAGTCAAAAATCTTACCTGCCCTTGGAGATATTATTACTGCATTGTACAAGAACAAGGCAGGAGTGCAAAATAAAAGGGCATTGCCTTCACAGCATGAACAAGGTAGGAGTCACCACAGAAGAGAGTTGTGTCCCCTTGTGCCTTCCTTGTGGATCAGCAGAACAAAGACCCATTCTTGATGCCAGTCCCAGGTCATCTTTGCCTCTCAAGCATGTTAGAGTAGTGCAAAGCCCAGTAAAGCAGTTGAGAAAAAGTGAGGGTTCAGGGAACCTGTGGTACGACTCCTTTCTCTGGGACATAATCCCTAAATCAGTACAAGGTTAATCCCTGCCCAAAAATTGCCTAGTAACTGATTAAGTGGAGTTTAAATTTACAGGTCCCAGAGTGTCCCAGCAGGAAGACGAGCTGTGGTTCATGTCATTCCTAAATACCAGAGCAGCGCAGTCTCTGATGAGGTAACATCACAGCACAATTATAGAATCATGGAATCATAGAATGGTTTGGGTTGAAAGGGATCTTAAAGCTCACCCAGTTCCAATCCCCATGCCATGGACAGGGACACCTTCCACTAGAGCAAGTTACTCAAAGCCCCATCCAACTTGACCTTGAATGTTTGCAGGGATGGGCATCTACCACCTCTCTAAGCAACCTGTGCGTTTCATCACCCTCATCATAAAAAATTTATTCCTATATCTAGTCTGAATCTACCCCTTTATTTTAAAACCGTTACCTTGATAATAAAGGAAACCCATTAATGATTTGAACAGTCTTTTCTAAAGATGCATGAAGAGCTTCAATGTCTGGTCAGTAGCAGCCAAGCACCCAGAAAGGACAGAAAACTTGAATTTTAGCTTTCAGTAGTCCGAAGGGGTAAAAATGGCAGGGCAGTGTGCACAGCTAAAGCCCCCCTGAGTGAAGCTGGCCTGCACTGAGTGCAGCCTTTTCACTCAAAGCCGGTATGTCTGTGAAACAGTCAGTGGCACCATATGGGCTGCGAGAGCTGAACTACACAGTTTCAGTCACTCAGCTGAAATGTCCAAGAGTGCATCAGAAGATGGGTCAACCCTGTGAACCTGGTTTTGATCTTGTTTATCCAGCCTAGCAACTACAGTGGAATAGCTCAGTATTTACCCAACCTAGTAACTACAGTGGAATAGCTCAGTATTTACAGTTATGAGATCAGGTGCACTGCTTCCTTTTTCAAGATCCCTGGTGTTTTGGCACACAGTGTTCTTAGATTCTCCCTCTACCTAATTTCTTGGAAATTAGGATAGATACCATTAATCACAGAAGATTATTTTATCAAGATCCCTGTTTTCTATCACAGAGTCATTTCCTTCCTTCCAGATCTTCGCCATCTTGCTTTCAGAACTAGAGTAAGCCCATTCCTCCAGTTTCCTCTCCCCAGCCTCAGGATATTGTGTGCTATCAAATATGCCTGGGGGCAGTGTGTAGGTTATTTGATTCACACAGGTACTAGATATGGGCCTCTGTTGCTAAAATTTCCTTCTCAATGACCCCTTGGGCAGAGGGAACTGTACAAGTGGAGAAGTGTAGCATTGGGTTCTGACAGGACACGAGATGGGGTGCAAAGCTTCGTACCACCAAGTTAGTGCCCAGTACCTCCCTTTTGACTTTAGATGTTCAGATCCTTCAGTAAAAGGACGAACAGCAAATGAAACTCAGTAAAGAGTGCCCTGCTTTTATCCTCGGCTCTCATGTGTGGTCTGGCTATGCTGTGAGCTTTAACAGTTACAGCAAATTGCAAGTCTGCTAGCATAGGGCTCCCCACGGAAAAGAACTTCCTCAAATTGCTGTGTTTCAGAGTGCAAAACATGCAATACTTCTTTTCTGATTTTGTTGATCAAATTGCACTTTTAAATAGTAGCAATTTTGCGATTTACATAACCTTTTCCTGGTGTGGTTTGCTTTCCAGAATCTGACAGAAATGTTTCCTGCTGCTACAGTTAACTTACTGATAACTTACTGCTGTTTATTTGCAAATGCAATGTTCAGGTGTCCTTTTTATATCCTCCTTCCTCTCTTTTTGTGGAGGGTTTTTTTGCCCCTTACAGCCTTGTCCTCAGGCAACCTTCCTGTGAATAGCACTGTCAACTGGGTGTGCTACCAAGGAAACAGATTTTGTTGGGTTTGGAAAAAAAAACCAACTTGTTAGAGGCTACAGGTGGTTTTGAACAGCCGACTGAAGTCTGTGCTGGAAACATAACAGCTTCTAAGCCTCCCAGGAGACTTCACCTGGTCAAGTTGCACAAGTGACTCATGGTCAGAAACTCACCTCTAAGCAAACAGCAGTGAGGAAAAAGTGGCCAAGCCAAAATGACTCACAGGGAAATGAAACCTCCAGAGAAAAGGCTGCTCTGAGAGGCTGCTAAAGCATTTAACTGTAGCAGCTGTCAGTACAGTCAGAGATGTGACTGATTGCATAACTGGTGGGTAAGTAATGCTAGATATAGCTGGAAACCTGTGGCAGTCTAGTCCTAAACTTAGCAGCCTCTAGGACTTGTCTAGTAGTTTGGTTGTAAAAAGCTGGATGGTCAGTGGTAAGTCTTGAGTGGAGGGGTACAGAGACTTTCATTTAGGAGCTTAAAACACGCTGAAATTCCCTGCTAAGAAATGCAGCTTTTAGGAAGGTGAGGTGTTGAGAGGATAAATCACAGTACAAATAGCTTTCAAGGTTCTTATATTTTTAATGGAAGTCTGTTCAGATGAACTGAAGGTTTGAGACTGAAAAAAAACACCTGAAAATACAAGAAAAAAAAATGCAAAAAACACCCTGAAAAAGCCTACTCAACAGTTTCATCTTGAGGATGTGCCTTGGAAGAAAGAAGTACCTATTGCTGTGGATTCCTGAAACTTTCAGAATCTGTTCTAACTCACGTAAATTTCCCAATAATAGAATTACCTGGGTTTAACTATTGATTTGAAACAGTGCTGTGCAAACTCTTTCTTTGTATAAAACATCATCTGCTGGGTCACATCTTTTCCTCTGGAATCAGCAGCTGGAAAGTATTAGATGACTCACAAAGAACTGAAAGCTTTGAAAAGCAGTACACATCAAGTGACATACAAGGGCAAAGTCTTTTGATTCGCAACTTAAAACACCAAATTGTAGCCTTCAGAGCAGAAACAAAGTTAAGCTGTTCTGAAATGTTACAAATTGACAAATGAGATAAGACAATATCAGAAAGGGCAAGGTAGAAGCAAATGCACAAACAGCATGAGCATCATTTTGACTTTTTTATTTTTTTCTTAAAGCAGTGCTGATTTTGCAGTTAGACTGCTTCCTGCAATAATTTATACCGGCCTACACAGCACTTTGAGCTCTGGCCGTACCCTGACAGACAGATGGTAGCTCAGAGCTCTGAATGCACTTACAAAATTGTTCAGATGAATACGTGTAGGCAGCCAGGATTGTCAGTATGCTAGTGGGTTACCTGAGGATTTTAGGTTACATTTACATAGTGATTAAACTGTAAATGTAAGATGTATTTTCTTCTTTATTCTGCATCATAGGTAAGCACTATTCACATATCCAAATACTGGATTCATTTTTCAGGAGGATGCAAGCTACAGGGCACCTGCCCCGTTTGACCACTTTCACCCACTTAGCCTGGGACTAGAGACACAAAGTCAAACCATGGTGGCCATTGTGTGAATGTTGCCAGGTATGTCCTTGGGCAGAGACATTGGTCTTGGTCTTGAAGGTCAAGCAGGGATTAACAGGCACAGCTGAGGAGTCAAGGCTGAGGCATCAACGCACCCCCCTGGTTCTCACACAGCTGGCCTCATCTCCTGCTACATCTTTTACCAGTGGGGCTGCCAGCCTGCCTCTTCTGCAGCTCCTTACTCAAAAAATGTAGGGGGAAAAACCACCAATGTCTCTCCTCTAGAGTCAAGTTTGCTTTCTGTGCTTTTTCAATAAGGTATTTCAGAGCTCTGCACCTGAAAAAGAAAATATCTATGGCAAATTGGAGTGTAACATTCATGTTTTTTCTCTGCAAACCTTGCATCTCTTGAGCTCTAGCTCAGACAGGCACAACTTCTGAACTTTCTATTTCCCCTTAATTGCTTACTATATTCTCTCCATGTTTTCATGACTGTAGCAGTGAAGTCCATGTAAATTCCAGTATTTCTGTGTTTTACTTCACCAGAACTCAAATGAATCAGAAAACAGGGATGTGAGGGACCACAAGATGGGGTCTAGTGCCTTAGCACGTAGATCACAGCCCCCCTGGACTCAGACTGCAGCATGAGTAAAAGGTGAATGGGGAATGTAAGCCTCCTGTGGTTAGTTTTGGAAATCTATGGGGTCACACTGTAGTAGGAAAGTTTTTAGGAAGCCATAAAAAGACAGGAATTCCTGATTCTAATCTATCATTAATGATAGGATCATCTGGCTTTGAGTTATGGACAGTATGAAGTATAATAGATATTTGCCAACATGTTCTGGAGGATCTGAAAGATCTCAGATGAGCATCAGCTGCTGCTTCCATGGCACTCTACTCAAGCAAGTTCTATCATTCCACCTTTGAAAGTCATTTCCAGATATCTAGATATTACCTCAACATGTTTCATGACACTGAAGACTATTCTATCTTGTTCTGCCCCCATGAAGAGCAGTTTGGTAGCTTCACTTCAGACTAAACCAACCCATTTCTTTCAGTCACTCCCTACCAGCAGTTGTTTGTGCCGCACTTGCTGCATTCCTCTGGAGTCTGGCTGATGTACACCCATCTTCTCTGAGCTGGGGTGCCCAAGGAGGATGTCTTATTCCAGCTGTTAGACTTGCCAGTGCTGAGTAGTGCTAAGCTATTACCCCAGTTGGCTTACTTGTTATACTCCAGGTTATTCAACTATCATGTTTGCTTTCTCTTTTTTTGCTTTTATGGGAATATGATGATGTAGAGACAGATCTGGGATTATTTTCATTCTATTTAAATTTGCTTTTTGGGCTTCAACTTCTTATCTGGAATGTTGAATTCCTTTTTTTTTTTTGTTATATGTTAGTACATCTTTAAAAGTGGAAACGTAATTGGAGTCTATTACATCTTTAATAGTAGAAATTTAATTTGAGTCCATTTAATTAAGCCTGGCATTAAAGTAATATTAATTTTAAAATAGTTAATGTTCTTTTGCATAGGTTTTATATGCATGCAGACAGAATTTAGCTAACTTCCACTGAATAAACTTATGAGTATGAATCAAGTTTTTTTAACCCACCTCCTTGGGATGTTGTTGACAGTATAAACTCCAAGGTGTAAGGGTTAATGTTTTCTTCATTTGGTAATTAACAATGCAGGGATTTTAGCACTGAAATTTAATTGATAACACATGCTGTTCTGCCTTACTTTTCATTTAAGTAATGCTTGGTGGTAGCAACAGCTAGTTCCTAATTAGTGATTTTATCTGCATAGTTTAAAATGCTTTGTGAAAAACATCTGTCCTTTATTATTCCTATTTTGCAGAATTAATTCATCTTTGTTTTTTTCTTGTTGATTTGTTGAGTGACGAGGATTGATTTGCCACATACCTCGCAGTATATTTTTATGAGGTTTACAGTTAGATCCAATGTTTCCTGAATCAATATATTTGATCACTAGCCTTTCTATTGCACAAATACTTATTTAATGAGGGGTTTAAAAAGACGGCTCATCATGCTGTACTGCATCAACTGACTGTGAAACGCATTCACTGCTTTTTTCCCTAATTGTTTTAATTACCTTTCCAGCTACATGACTCCCTCCTGCCAACCTGAGAAACCCCAGCCTGCTCCAATCCCCACCCTTGCCCTACCACCATCTCTCTAAACCAGCTTTTTCAGATCCAGCTCAAGGTCTCTTTGTGCCATAGAAAAAATAAATATTGCTGTCCCAAGGGTAAGAATTTCTTTCATCATTACTCTTCATGTACCAAAATTCAGTTGTGCCATGCTGTGTCAAGCATTCTGCTGGGACAGATTCCCAGCCTGCTTCTCCAGCTCCCCAGCTCCCCAGCTCCAGCACTGAGGTAGGGGTGCAAAGCACCCTTCAACCCTGTGTATGCATGAAGGGGTATTATATGTTCACCAGACAGGAGCAAACATGTGATGCATGCAGCTACTGTCCCAGACAGTCAAACTGTACAGTTTCTTCAAAACATGTCTAATAATGATGATTCATGAAGTATTACAGGAAATACATGTATGAAATCCTAGAGGTATTCCTTAAAATGGCCATACCACTGTTTTGTTTGTTTGTTTGTTTGTTTTTATCTTCAGGTATGGTTTTTAATATTATTTTTAATAATATTAATTAATATTAATTTTTAAGGTTTTTAGTATTATGAAGCCAATGCTATGTGTGCCACAGCCACTATTACTGATGCAAAAGTGTATGTCACATTTGCCTGTTTAGGAAGCCTCCATTAATTATAATGCATATTAAATCATCTTTGGCAAATTCCAGTTTCTAAAATGTTATCATATTAAAAGTTGTTATAAGTAAGGAGTCCTCTATATTTATTATTAACAAAAAAACCTGTTATTTGTTGTATTCAAGAACGACTTTTTTGTAGTTTGATCCAAGACCTTAATCCACAGATCCTTACATCTTTATTAAAATGGGGTATGTTGCTGTGAATTTTAAAAACCAGTGCTGAAGGTCAAGCAATTATTATTTCAGCAGCTGCAAGTTCTGAAGCAGTGTATAACCCTTTAAAATATTTTAGCTATAAAAGCTTTTCATGTCTAGCAAATTCAAATACTAGAAACTAGTACTGGAATTTAAAAATGTTTTAATCACCTTTCATGTCTCTCTTAGAAATGGTTCACTTCCTTCCAGAGCTAGTGGACCACAGGTAAGAAAAATAAGATCAATTAATCATTGCTCTAATTCTTTTAATTGTTTCTCATCATTTACGTATGTGTATAGATGTGTGTGTGTGTATTTTTATATACATAATGTCTGTATGTAAATACATACAGTACAGGTAGATAAGGTAAAACTGCATTCTAACCAGAGAGTTAGCTCTAGCCAAAATACCATGCTCTCTTTGTGCTTGCTACAGTAAATCAGTGGCCATTTAGATCAGGTGCTATGTATGTATGGTCGGTTTTCTCTGATACAACCAAAGTCATCACACCAAACTCAATTCCTGAGTAAATTCACCAATCGGAATGGACAGTGCAAGGCATGTAGAATTGTCTTCATTTGTTCTCATCGCTGAAAAAGTTCAATGGCAGACCTACATCTGGAACTAATTGGTAGATAACTGCTTGTGTTTTTTAAAAAATGCTGCTCTGTTTTCTATGTTAAAATGAAATCAATGTACGTTCCAAACTTGGAAATGCAGATATTATTTTTTTCCTCAATAAAAGTATTTTTAAAAAGAGGACTGTGTCAACACTCTTTTAAACTATATTGCATGAATAGGGAAAACAGCATCTTACCTCTGTTTATCAGAAGTGGATATCACCTCAGTCTCCTCCTGGGATTACTAAAAATGGCATCAGCTGTCACATCTGGCCCAGCCACTCTGTGATCTTAAAAGCGAAGTTCATGACTACCATTGTCCAGCAGCTACCATTTCTCAGATCCAGGTCTGGCATTTAGGTTATCTTAATAGCTATTGTTTAGCAGACAACAAAAGGAATCACCTTTACTTCACCAGATAGTAAAAAAAAAAAAAAAACAACCTTCAGAATTCATGCAAAGAACAGGTGCAGAGGAGGAGCCCTCCCCTTACTGTGCTAAGGAAAGAGAGACGTAACAGCTACCCTTAGAGCTTGCATATTTATTGAACAAATCCAACTAAAATAGCTAAAATACATTGGGTACTTGTAGTGCATTATTAAAGATCACATTGTTACAAAAGCCTGCGTTTTCAGCAGTACACAACTGCAACTATACATAAATGCCACAACTGCTGAATATTCTTGCTCTATATACAGCACAGTAGATGTATCTAATCTATTTGAAAATAAAATGTACAAGAAAAGGGATACAGAAAGTGGAGGAAGAAAAGAAATCTAGGAAGTGCAGTGCATGCATTGGTTAACAGTCAGAAGCTAAAACAGTTCAGAACAAGGCCTGCCCTATAAAAGGAAGAGCTAAAAGACAGAATTATATAAAAAATTAAGGTGGGCTTTCAGACTGTGTCTAACACAACAACACTCCATGAGTAGATGATACTGTTAAGTTTTGTGTTTTGTCTTGTTTTGCATTTAAAGTAGTCAGGGAGCAAGAACAAAAATGTAAAGTCTACATGTTGACTGTGGAACTGTACTCTTTCCCCTTTAGGACTTCTTCTAGAAATTTGATGTGTTTTTCTAACTATATCCCCTATTTTATGAATTTGAAGAGGACATGAAAACTTGTCCCTTTTCTAAAAAAAAGGTCTTAAAAAAAAAAAAGACAAAAATAAAAAGATATTTTTGAGAGGTTGGTGGAAAATTATTGCTCATCTTTCTCCATTAGGTGGATAGGAGTCAGAAAGGGGATTTTATGTAAATTACAGTTTTGTGATTGCTCCCACTATAACTGTATGTTTGTGAGTGGACCCTTACAGGGAATCAGTTCCTCACTTGTACACTATAAGTAGTTTCTTACCTACAGCACTGAATAAGAAAGCCACACTGAAGACACAAGTAAACAAATCAGTCCAGTCCAAAGAACAACATTCAGAAAAACAAAGTACCAACACCTTCTCAGAACATGGAAATAAAAAATAACTCCATCAGAGCTACCTTGCCAAGGAGCATATTTAAAGTCCAAAATAGCACCATTCATCAGTGTCTCAAATCCCGTGGCAGCATCACAATCACTTACCACAAGGAAACCATGAGTTTCATACTACTTCTATACATCAAAAGAGTACATGGATAAAATATTGAGATACACAGACAAACAATGAAAATAAACTACTAGTCTTGTTACATCTAAATGAAAAAAAGGGGGACTCTCAGCCTCTGCAAGAAGCAGTTTGGAACTGTGGAAATGGAGAGAGAGGTTTACCTTTTGCATGTGAGCAGTGGAGTTTGAGTAGTGGAAGACACTGCTGTGGTAGAACTAGGCCTGAGGGCCCACCTGTAATGTTTGTAAACATGGATTCACAGTGTGAAATTCTGAGAGCTTTTGCTTGAGTCAGAATGTTAAAAACTATTTTTTATGGTACATATTTGTCCACTGTTATTCTCTAAAGCAAGGCTCAGAGTCCCATAGTTTCTTCTTACACTTGATGATTTACACAGAAACAATTCCCGATATATGACACCATGACCTCATAAACTCCATACACCATATGTAACACAAATGGAGAAATTATGACTAAAAAGAGCAGAAGTGCTTGATTTTGGTGAAATGGTGTCCGTAGCCATTTACTGGAACCAGGCTTGCCCCTTCTGCCTCACTTTTTTTCTTGCGATTTACTTCTTTTGAGATGGGGAGACTTCCCTGCAGAAAGGAAAAGCAATATTAGCTGTGCTTCAGTGAAGCCTCTTTCACTGGTGGGGCCCTCCTCCAATCCTACCTTTCCATAGTTCCCTAGCTTTAGTTCAGAAGTAAACATCTACTAAACACTGCTGGATCGATTGTAAATACCAATGCCACATGCAGCAGAGGATTGTTTAAAAACCAGCCAAGCCTTGCAGCATCTGAGAAAAGCTCTTCATCTGGGGATAAAGGAGTGTGCTCCAATACAGCCAAAATGCAGAAGAGTTGAGCCAACAACCGTCCTCCACTGCTGAACTGGAGAATTTAGACATCTGTTGCAGCTGGGGAGACCCCAACCCTCCCACTAATGTTATAGGGGAAGAGCCACACAGAGTGACAATCTTTTCACCTCCAGCTGTACATCTTTACACTGTTCCTCAAAATTATTTTTCTCACTCCTTCCCAACCAAGCCATTTCTGTGCCCTTCATAATAGCTGAGACAGGTCACATCTAGACCTACACCTGCAGATGGTGTGTGTGCAATAGTTCTGATATACAAATTGGCTGAAAATGATCAATTACCTGTGAAGCACAGAAGGCAGACACAATGTTTCAGTGTCGTGAGTGCAAAACTCATAGCTACAAAAAACAAATGGCACCAAGCCCCTTTGAAAATACAACTCAGTACCAGCTTGGGTACCCAAAAAACTGATGCTAATAAGTTTACCTATAAATTTCTATTATTACCTATACATTCATTTGCTTGCTTTTTTAAACCCCAAGCTCTAATTTACAGTTCCACTTGGCCTACAACATAAAAATGCATCTCAGCTATGAAAGGTCATATTATTATGAGAATCTTTTACGGTGTAGACCTCTCATCCTTTAAACACTATACAGCTTAAACAGCTAGCACATGCTAATAAGTGACTTCATTGAAAACTGCACTCTGAAGACTGCTGTGTGTTACTTGCCCCTGGACAAGTAAGGAGATGGTGTGCCATATCAGCCAGCTGCCTCAGATAGATTTTTATTAACGATACTTAACCATTCATTGGCTGAAGTCTATGCCTATTCAGCAAAGCATTTAACTTTTTGTTTCAGTTTAAGCCTCAGAAGGAAGCCTAAAGACTATGCCCATGCTTAAAGTACTTTGCTGACAATACATCACTATGGGATCGTAAAAAAAAAAAGATTGTTTCGCTAGTAATATATTGTAAATTACGGCAAAGATCTGTGGGATTTGTGATCAAAAGATCTGAACTGAAGAGGTATTTTATTGCTTTTATTCCTAGGACATGTTTGTCATATAAGCAGAATGCTTTCAGTTTGTGTAAGAAGTTGAAGTTATCTTCTCCATGTTCAATTTCTCTGATTTGAGAGTTGTGAATTTCTGAATTAAGAACTAAAACCAGCTTCAGAACTACCAAGAAAGTGCTATTTTCAGCAATTTTCCTTTCCTGGCTCTTCAAAGCCGTAATTTTCACTGGAATGTCTGTATTTGCTACATTTACTTGTTCTGGGAATGAAGCCACCCCATGGCTCTCCCACTGTCTTTATCAAAATTTACAGGGTAAATTCTGCTTTCAGGTAGATGAACTCCCCAAGCCCCAGGGTTCTGCGGTACACACAGCAAGGAGCAGTTTTCAGGCTGAACCCAGAGTAAAATCCTTTCCTAGGGACAAATGGTGTCTTCTCCTGTTTGGGCATCAAGAAATGGAGAAACTGAGCAGACTTCAAATGCAGAAGGGATCTGAAAATCAGGGGAAGAAATATGAGCAGAAACATACCTTGCCTTTGCTAGAGACAAATCAGGGATTTTTTTAAGAGACAATTTAACAATTTAAATTCTAGGACTGCACAGACATGTTTCTTCACAGGACTTTAGAAAATTCCATCCTCATGATAATTTTTTTTTTTCTATATTTGTTACTTGTGTATCACTACAGGATGTGAGAAGAAAACCATAACCTTACACATACAAACAGGAACACAACACAGACCAAAGGTCTGGGCAAATTTCCAAAAGCATTGTGTTGGGCAGTTCCTTTCCAGCTGTGAAAACAATTTGAGTCCTAAAATTCTGCCATACAATCACTAGATAAAAAGTCCTATATGACCCTTCTAGGTCTGGAAATAAATTGTGTTTAAGAGATGTATCCTTCTGTATTTGTTGGTTGCATGAAAACAAAAAAGCACTTTTATCTGAAATAAGTTTCAAAAAATCTTTTAATTTCACTTTATTCTTTCAGTAGTACAAGCTGTTTAACATTGTGCTGTAGGACTGAGCACATTCTGGAATCTTCTTCAGCAATTTCCCTGATTAATTGTATAGGATGTCTGAAAAAATATAGATTCCAAAGACACCCTTTTCTGTTAAGGCTGATACTCTGCTGGAAGCTGCATTGTGTGCAGCTAATATTCAAGTCGCTTTTGAAGATCAATCATAAAATAAAATTTGGACCCAGTTCTAAAAACTGATCCTTGTAAGCATATGCCAAATATCTTTTGAAGAATTATATGAAGGCTAGAAAAATGCATTTTATTTAAATAGCAGAAATACATTCACTTTAAAGGAAAAAAGTGTAATACTTTTTGACCAGTTGAGAAACAATTATCCCTTTTATAAAACTTTTTTTTTAAGCTATATATAGCATGAAAACATAGTTATTCATAAATCCAGTATAATGCAGCAGTTACTAACTATGCTGTACATAGTTCACAGCTTCATCCCATTGTGTCAGGAGCAACTTCGTTTAATGATTAATGACAAGTTACTGAAAGCTGCAAAGTTAGAATTTTGAATAACAATCATCTAGCCAACACAGAGCTGATTCATAAAATTAGCAAATTAATATAAATATGACCACATATTGCACATTCATTGTAATCTGGCATTGCTATCAGCATACTCAGCTGAACTTTTGAAATACGTTGAATGTTAAGATTGGCAGTGCTGCAGTATATGTTAATTTAAAGATTGGCATGCTGGCACATAAGCCTTCAAAGAGCAGGCTGCAAATATCCCAGTTATAAATTTCAGAAGTCACTTTATAAAGAAAAAGTGTGAAAAATATAGTGTTAACAAGATGAAATAGCAGTTTTGTGAACAGGGAGCTGAAGCCTAGACAATAATTGAAACATATCCAAAACAATTTTCCCTCAATTTTCCCTCCTTTACTTACCTGCCATTTTTTTGGCCAGATTTTGTGTCATTAATGTAAGGGAAAATAAAAAATAAAACATATACATTCTGTGGTTCTGAGTGATTGTTGCATTTGCCTACTCAAATTTCACATCCAGATTCACATTTATGAAAGCAGCAATGGTAACAAAACAAAATCTTATGAATCTGACAAGCCACATCTTCTGTATTTGTGCTGGGGTACTTGTTAGACAAAAACTGCCATGCTTTGATGCTTGTTACTCAAGCCAGGTAAAGCACAAGCAGTAAACTTAACAAAAGAAAAAGAAAACCACACCACTTTCTTCCTCTTCCTGCTCCTCCTCCTGCATTATCATTGACCTTTTCATCTGCACTGCTAAGAGAATTGCCAAAATCAAGCATTCAAAACTCAGACATCCAGCTTGTAAAATTATGAGACAGGCTTAAAAAAACATGAACTCCTGAAAATTAGCATGTTTTCCTTCTGAAATGTAGCCAGCAAGAGTCCATTTTCTGCAAGCCTGAAGGCTAAAAACATCATTTTAAAATGAAAGCTGAAATCTCCAGTTAACTGTCTGGCTTAAGGAGCCAGGGGTTTAAGAAAAACAGAATGCCATGACACTCGTGATGGTACTCTCTTGAAGCACTCATAAAATAACATCCACTGAACTTTCACTGTGGCATACATTTTTTGTTTTGTTTTGTTTTGGTTTTTTTTAGGGTGGGGGGGTTCTTGTTTGGGGGTTTTCTCACACCCCAAAACTTTCATCTCAGTTAGTTGTTTATTAGATGAAAGAAATTACATAAATAACTTTACCTTTGGAAATCCCCCATCCAATCGGCTGGTGGGAAAGATTTTCTGGCTTACCCAGATCATTGACCTTGGTTGATAAACCTGTAGTGACACAAATATATACAATTTTTTTACTGACAAAGATTCATTAAATGCAATCAACTGGTTTTCATGTGACAGACAGCATTACTAAAATGGAGATCCTAATGCCAGTTGAGCTTGGCACAGAGTTGTGTTTTATGCTCAGTACATATTTTTGAGTACCCATGACAACAAGATCTATCCCTAGAGTATTTCAGCTATGGGGTTTCAACTATATATATTTCAGCTATAGGATTGTTTATGGCAATCTGCATTCAACAGGCTTTTTTAAAGGACTATAGGATGATTTTTTTAAATTTTCTTTTAAAATCTCTTTAAGAAATTCTGTGTAAGAAGATGTCCATATTAATAAGCTTACTGAGGATATTGTTATACCACATGCCCAGTCTCTTCTGCAAGAAGTCACTGGCAAAAGATTAACGAAGTTTACTGCCTTTGCTGATAATTGCAGGAGACAAGGGCAACACACCTTTGATAATCCTTTCACAATGAGCTGGGAACTAGAACTTACTATTTCCAAGATCATTGACACAGCTATAATTCTGTGTTAGCACCCTGTATTTTGGACATCAAAGGAATTCTAACATGTTATAAAAGGTATACTGTAAAATAGCTGTCAGCAGGATTTAATGGTTAAGGTACTGCCTATGACTGTTAGGGAAAAATTTTCCTATTGAAAAAGGGTAAGATTCAAAGCTGGCCACTGACTACAGTGGGAACTTAGAGTGAATATTTGCCAGGTTAATACATCTCAGTTACGGTGAATCTGAGCTGGAAACTGCCTGTGCTCCATTTCCTCAACTTCTGGATGAAGACCAGAGCATTTCTTCCTCTCGCTCTCATGAAACACTGAAATATTTTGCTGAAGGTACAAGTTACACACAACAATGCAGACCTGAAATTCATTTTCATGCTGGATTTTCCTCCTAGGACTTCGGAGTTTTGTGACTTGAATGCTGCACAATCCATGAATGTCAAACTGTCAGTGTTTTGAGCTCAGCATTATAAATTACACCACTCAAATTTGTTTGTACTTTGGGAATCAAAACTTGCCTTGTCACTTAAATTGCTGGTGGACAAGCTTTACTTACCTGCTTACTACAGTATTGATGTTGAAATCTGAGGAATGTTTTCATTTCTGTGGAGTTGCGTGTTGACTATTGTCATAACTTGACTAGATGTATCTTAGAGAAATTGAATCATCTTTCCAAGAGAAAATCCTGAATTCTACTATAAAGTAGAAAATTCAAAACACAGAGCCTAAGGCAGTGCCTGTTCTGATATACTCTCCCGAGATTTTCTGCAGTACAGATCACAGTGCTTTCTGCTGATTAAAGCATCAGGTTTTATTGTGTATTTTAGATTACTGTATCACCTCAAACAGGACACTTAAGCTGTCTGGGTATGGTTGACATAGCAGCACATTAATTACACATCAGTTAATGTTCACATTGAACATTTGAGACACCTGAATAAAAGACACCAAGTAACCCCTGAGCTCTCTTGTTGCTGTTTATAATCACTGATTACCCATCCTGCAACTATGCTTTGATTTTACTGTGTAGTTATAATTTTGTATGAAAAGTTATGGTGGAAAATAGTGATAGCAGTTCAGCTCTACCACAGGACATGCATGCTCAAACCAACAAAGTGTACAAAAATGTGTATTTTCCTGTAGGAAGGCAGAATAAGCATCGGAATAAAGTATTATTCATTATGAGATGTATTTTCCATGGAATCTGAGATATATTCTGATTACCCTGTAGGCCTTGTCATCCTTATTAGTAATTTAATAGGAATAAAATAAGCACCTGCAATTAAATGGCAATTAAAGGATCCTCAACTTAAATTCTAAAGAATTTAGAGGGACTGCAGTTTGGGGGTTGATTCTGGAAATGGGGTAGGAGGAAAAATGTTTAAATTGTAAGATGCACTCACAACTAAGCTCCAGGGGGAAAAAAACCAAACAACCAACCAACCACACAAACAAAAAAAACGAACACCAAAGCAGACCTTTATGACTACGAAAAAATGTGCAAAACACCCCAGCTATCTTTCACAGTACTTTTCTGTGGAGAAAAAAACCCAAAACACAGTAATGTCCTATTTTCTTAGTATCTCTTAAAAAACAACTACTGTGGCCAATATTGGTAGATGGTAAACACGTGGATCTGCTCGACAGCAGTAATGTTCTGATATAATTGTACTAAAGTCCTGAATGGGCAGCAAAGGACTTTTAAGTATCTGCCTTGTGAGCAATGCTGAAAGGCTGGGGAACCATGGTTTGGATCCTGGCTAAGTGGAGGAAGATTCTGGAATAGAAAGAAAATGTCCACTCAGGAATTATTGCAACTCACCAGAAGGAAAAAAAAAAAAAAAAAAAAAAAAATGGAAAAAAGAAAAGAAAAGGGAGAGAGAAAATAAAAATAAACCCATTAAAAAAAAAAAACAACAAACAAACACAACCCCCCCCCCCAAAAAAAAAAACACCAAAAAAACCACACCAAAACAAAAAAACAGAGGATGTCTTGTCAGGGTACGTGCTCATAAAATACAGAAATTACTTAGATAGTCAAATCTACTGGTAACTAGGGCATTAGAAAAACACAGCATGAACTTTTAGTCAATTACAGCTGCTCAGAACAATTTATATTAAAGTTGCAAAATGAGCTACAGAGAGAAAAAGTGGAAAGCAATGCTCCATTGAGGAGCAGGATGTAAGGCTTACAACATTCCAGCTGTTTGCATGAAGTAAACACTTCTAAATAAATGCTTCCATTGATACACACCATATTTTCATTTCTTAGTACTTCCTGTGTGACTATTATGAGAATACAGGCTTGGCTTAAGAAATGAAAGCACGCGGATTCAGAACAGAATTACTGTACTTTAGGATGGACTGAAAACTAAAGTTACTGCAAGTCTATATGATGGATAAGAGTCATCTGATGACTCAAATGGATAGCCTCGGTATTTGATAATCATTAGGGAAAAAAAAATCAAGCTAGTAAACTTCATCCATAAATTATCAGAGTGGATCACCTCTAAACATCCAACTGGCAGCATTACCATCCTTGGAAGCATTCCTTCCTGGCAGAGCATGTGATATGCAAACCCATTCACTCCCACCTTGAGAAGTCAGGTGGAAAAGAAACCCACTGATTTGGGAAGTGCCATCTGAAGCAGTGTTCTACAACAGCAAGCAATTTTGCCTGAAACGTCAAGGACAACTTAGAATAGGGAATTATGATCTATGAAGAATATGCTTTCAATTATTTTGCTTCTGTTCTCTTGAAAACATACAAATAATAAAAACTGAGATTAAAAATCAGAAAAAACTAAGGTGGAGAAAAAGAAATGCCTAAATAGAGTAAATAGTATTTACCGGCTCTTTCTGGATCTTACAGAACTACTTACTGTTACTAAACCAGAAAGATTTCTGCAGTAGACCCTTCTTTTCCCCTCTGCCCAACAAACCAAGATACTTCACTGCTAGCAAAGGCTCTGTTTAATCAGCATTTCAAGACTCCAAGGCCTATTCCTCCATTTTAAGCCTCTGTAACAGTAATAGTAGGAGAGGACAAACTTTTGCCCAGCTTTAAAACAGATACATAAAATAATTTGAACAGACCTGAACTAAATCTACCTTATCAGTCACCTTAAAATGATAAAATTCTTGCTACCCACTCTTCATTCCTACTCATTAACAGCATATTTCAAATATTTAGATACATCCATCAAAACAAACAAAAAAAAAAACACAGAAATTTAAGGCATTAAATTAATAAAATGAACAAATTCCTGTTAATCATCCCCAAGGTTATTACAGTTAAGAAAACAGCAAGAAAGACCACAGAGTTACTTTTTTGCTGTTGTTTTTCCATGTGGATGACAACTGAATTCCTGTTCATCAAGTCTCGTTCAAGACTTACAGGAATTAAATTCAACTGCAGTCTGGATTTCCAAAATACAAGAGGAAGACCAACTGCCCTGAGAACATCAGCAACCACCTTTTGAGAAATTTCAGATAATTTCTTTATTATATAAACCAATTTGGGGTGGGGTGGGAGGGAGAGTGAAAACAAAACGGAAATTATGACAAGTACCAATTCTGAATAAAAGGTGACCATCTCCAGTAATTCTACACTACCCTACCTAGGACAGCAGAAAAGAAAAACAAAATAAAACCAAAAAGCTTTACTGTATGGATTAGCAGTCTAACGGCAGACACAGATGTCCATGTGCTGAGGAAAAGCAGAGTAAAATGATACAGGTTTGTGCTACAGAGAATGAAAGGGGCATGCTTTCCCCCTCTGCAGCACTAAGACTCTGCTTGGGCTGTTGTGAGGTCTAGTAGCCCTTTGTGTCTGTAGTGCCTAATCCACCATGCTCTCCTGGAGATGGGCTGTATAGCTGGACAAATAGAGCTGTGTACCTGTATTTCTTTGAAGTACTTCGGGAATTTTTCACCACCATTGCTCTGTGTTGCAATGACACAAATCAATGGTATTGCAGGCCATAGAGGAAAAGTTGTATATTATTTCCTTTGAAGCTGGTCTCAGCATCATTGGAAGTGTCTAGAAGAATTTCTTTGAAATGAAGCCCCGATGCACTTTCTTTTGCAGTAAAATACAAGTTTCCTTTTAAGTGGAAACAGTTATAACTGTTCCATTTTTTTAAAAAGTTTCTTAGTTACCAGCTAGAGCGTTAGTGCCTTTTCCCAGCCCATTCTGCCTATCTCTATCCCTCAAATGCCTCCCACTCCAGCAAAAAGTTCTCTTCGTAACCAGTTACCCACCATCACAATCCGGAGGCATAAGCAGAAAATTTTACTGCACTAGTGCTTGAAGACCAACTAAATGATTCTGCTAAAAAAAGCTAACTCATTTTAAACAAAACCGGAAGGAAAGTTTGTGCTAGGATCAATATATTTACTTAAGTGCAACTGGTAAACTAATGCTTCCATCTGCAGTTGTTTAATGCTGTTTGGGGAACATTTTGAAAACATGCAATGATAATGTCTGCTGTGTTCCAAACGCAGTTCACAGGATTTAATACATACAGCAACTGTGAGCTGCATGGTTGCTGCTACTCAAATTTGGTTGGGTGGCAGTCTGCTATCAATCTACTTTGTCCTGTGATTCTTCTGGATAGGCCAATGACAGGCTACATCGAATGCTCATCAGGGCTCCTTATTTCAAAGAGCCATTGAAGTTCTGATGAACATTTGGTATCTTTAAGAAGCTGTACTCACGATCAAATGCTGTTGTGATGGGCTGACTC
This sequence comes from Pezoporus occidentalis, assembly GCF_034315485.1. Taxonomy (NCBI): domain Eukaryota; kingdom Metazoa; phylum Chordata; class Aves; order Psittaciformes; family Psittacidae; genus Pezoporus; species Pezoporus occidentalis. The sequence goes on along the minus strand of NW_026916203.1, from coordinate 699,511 downwards.
TGTAACAGGCTCAGCAAAGAAGCTTTCCCTATTGAAACATCAGAAACCACAACTTGCCCAAGTTAAAATGCAACTTAATTACCTTGGTTTAATTATTCAAAAATACTGTGAACATGTGGTTTAGCAGGTGTGCGGCCTGCCAACTTTGTGACTTTGCTTTTTTTTGTGTGGCTGTCCCATCACAAGTCTGAGCCTCTTGTTGAACTACAGTAACAGTTATCCCAAATAACCTGTCTTCGTGTCTTCAGTACACTGTCAGGGCAGCAGATATTTCTACCTCTTCCGCTTTCCACATCCATGCAGTGGTGTTCAAAATTTGAGAGGGTGGGCAGGCATGAGGAGGATCATTTACAATCATTTCACTTGGATAATACCACACAGCAAATAAAGGTAGATAAATGATTTAAGAGAAATGATGAAGATTTATGCAATTGTTCTCCTCCTGGCTGGGATTGCTCCAAGTGGCTCACCTTCATGAGGTGATGCTTTACCTGTCATTACTGTAATAATTAACATATGGCAGGGTATCAGAACACAGCAGGAAAACTGCACACCTGAACTTGCTTTTGACTTTTGTGTATCAGCATCTGTTGCTGGCTCTGCTTTTTCATGGGGAAGGTATTACTGCTACTTTTTATTCCTTCCCATATGATGACTCAAACTCACAACCATATAGAGATGAAAAAGCCTAAATGAGACAAGTATGCTTTTTCTTGCATTCCTCTCTCCATGCTGCACATGAATTAGCAAGTTTATTCATTAGGGTTTTTTTGCAGTCCTTGTTCATCACTTCTTTAATTTTTATCAGTCTCACAGAATAGGATCAGTCTCACATCATAGGATGTCATCTGCTCCTTCCCTACACAACACTTCCCCTACACAACACTTGGAAGCTGTTTTTGTAGATTTTAAGTTCAAAACTTCTCATATAAGCCCATCTTCATCCATCGTTTCTTTCATTGTTCTTGAACCATCTATGATCCAAGTTACACTGAAGCGTCTGCTCCTATGTAGTCTCCTCGTTACCAGCTTTTCACTCCTGTCCTCATCCATACTACACAAGTATACATTGCATCTTTTATGTATGTACTTACAATGTCCCATGATACATATAAGAAAATTGTGCTAAAATATGCTTTTATGACTAATGGTATCTACTACTACACAGATCCTTGCTGCAGGAAAGGATGCTGGTTAATATTAAGCACTTGGAGCAGGCACATTTTTCCAAGTCAATTATATACCTACTAGCCTCTGAAACTGAGCAAGTATGGTGCTGAGGAAGAGAAAAACACAAGTTAATCTAGCTTGAGTATATAGTTAGCACACTCCTGACAAGTCCTTTAGGTGGTAAGAACCTTCAAGAGACTTTACCTGTCTTCTGGCAAACATGATTGTATGAGGTTATTCATAGAAGACACTTTCTTTTCCCCGGGAGAGGAATCATCCCCACATCACCTGAGTGTAATCCAATTTCTAAGCAGAATGATCAATTTGCACTTTTCTGCACTAGTCAGAATGAATCTTGCTTGTGTGCTACAAGTGCTCTCATGATGGTTTTTTACTTCATTAATATGCAGAACCATTGCAAAACTATTTACCACGCATATGAAGAGTAAGAGAGAAAGAAATCAAGTGGTATATTGTGAACGTTGTCAAAAAAGCTCATCAAACTTCTCACTGAATTAATGAATTTAACAAAAATACTCATTAGCAGTGTATCACACTCCTTGAAAGGAAAAGAAATGCTATTCTAGAACAATAATAAGAAACACGATACATGGAAAATTCTGTTAACCTATAAAATGGATGCAAACTACTTTATTTCGCCAGTAAATTTCAGTGCATGGATATGAAATTGTGAAACATTGCAGAAATCAAAATAACTGAACAAGCCCTGCGGAAAACCAAATTCAACACCCAGTGCAATCCAGCACCTTTTCCACTTCATTTTGTTTCCCTCTGAACTGCAATGGTAGCTTTTGTTGTTACTTAGCATGCACACACAGAAAGACAACCATAATAAGCCTGAGAGTTAAAGACTTTTCAGTTACACAGGATTTTGCAATTTGCTCTTCAAATGCAATAAGGTAATGAAAAGTTTAATTAGTAACTATTTGTGTCTACTCCTAATAGCAACTGCAAAACAAGTCTCTTGTTACAAAGTCAGGTGAACACACAGGGTGGGAGCAAAATTAAGGACCAAAGGCTGCATAGTTAAGTTCTTCAGGAGTTTCATACCCAACACTGACAAATTACTGGAGCAATAGAGAAGGAAGTAAAGACACATGGTCACAGGCTAACCAAAATGTCCATTAAGCCAGTCTCCTCACTCCACCAAGTTTTGGTCTTAAGGCAGGAACAGTGGCCAGTAGGTGAACCCTGAAGAAAGAATAAGAACAGAGACAGCCCAGAATAATACTACTCCTGTGTGCTCTCCCAGTTCCCTGCTTCCATTTTTGGGGGTATACAAAATGTATACACCAGGCTCACTTCCAAAACACATTTAATTTTTTTAATTTCCTATAAATTTTCTAAGTTAATAACCTGAATACTGTAACTTATAGTAGACTTAGTACACTGCTTTGGACTAAAACTGTATTGTTTGTTTAATTTTGTTTAAATTTCTCACACATACCAGAAAGATGACCAGAAATCCAACAAGCGATGCTGTTCCCCAAGTGACGGCAAGCTCACTGCCTTTGCTGACTGCTTTCCTGCAGAGCCCAGCCAGGAAAGCCTTTCCCCCCCCATAAGATGCCAGCCTCTTGCCCAATCAGTGTATTTCAGGCAAGTATTAGAAGCACAAGCAGTATTCTTGGAAATGGGAGACAAATCCACACTGTACAGCCAGTACTTACCTCATTAAAAGGGACGTAATGACCACAGCTGATGATATTGTAATGGGTGCTTGAAAGCATTATGGAACATTCATCTGCAGCCACCATATTACCAGCATCTATAATCACTTAATGTAGCTCAACTGCTACTCCAAATACAATACCACAAACTATATCATGAATGTTCTGCAGACTGAAAGTAATAAAGTATCTGTGAGTTCTCGGACTCATCTAACGAGGAGACACACGGGAAAACAACTTTTCCTGCCAAGTACTGCTTCTGGGTTTTGTTCACATTGATTACTTAGCTGAGAAACTAAGGGTAGGGACATTTACCAATATTTCCATAGGATTTTCTTCTGCCAGCAGGAATAGAGTTATTTAAACTCACACTCTTCAATGATGGAGATATTACCACAGTTATAGTCATGTTATAACAAAGAAAGAAAATTTGTTCTCCTCTATTGAGTAGCTCTATAATGCCAACGTGTGCCTTCTACACATCAGTGCTGTAAGAACCCAGGAGTTATTCTGATAATGTACATATTAAGCTGAGGCTTATACCACCTTTGGTGATCTCTCAACTTTTTTCAATGTAGTCCCACACAGGTATGCTATGCTATTAGAAAGACGGTAAGGTTAATGTTAACAAAATTAATCCAGAAACATTCCTTCCTGAAGGATGAGAAATCACCACCCATTCTGATGTTGGTTTGGCATTTTGGGTGCTTTTGGTTTTTTTTGGGGGGTGGGGGGAAGTTGGTGGGGATTTTGATGCCATATTTGCAGAAGGAAACATCAGGAGTCCTCCCAGGAACATCTACATAGGGTTTCATTCAGTAGTGCTACTCTGAATTTGCCAGACCAACAGTTTGAATTGAATTTCATGTAACACTCAAACAGTGACTCATAGTATTATTCTACATCAAGCATTTGAAAAGAATATTTTTGCACCTTTCCAGATTGCACCCTCAACCAATTTGGTTTAATGAGGTGAATAAATATTTGAAATAAAAACAAAATACAAATATTCAAAAATATTTTTATTGAAATATCCTGTCCCAGTCAATGATAGCAACTGAATTATGTTAATTAAGTTATTCTAGGGCTACTAAGTGTAGTCCCTCTCCCCTCTCTTTAGCCATACACACAAGGACCAGAGCTCAGTTGCAGGGAAGCAGCTTTCTGATGGAAAAGAAAAAAAAAAGAAGAAAAAAAAAGAAAATTGTTTTGAGATCCCAGTGACCAATGTCATGACTGTAGTATTACAAGGTGTAGTTTAATTCTTACTTCTGATTTTTGAAGATTTCAGACTTTGTGAAAAAAGCTTGTTAAAGTTTTGTCCTTGGCCAAACCATTACATAAACCTCCAATCCTGTGTGTCAACACAGTTCTGTTCAGGTGCTTATTTACAGAATTTTAGCAGCCAGAACAAGCATGTTTGTGACTGGGTATAAACACACATATACAGAGCTTTTGTCTTTCAACATGTATATGAACTATACCACTGAAATATCCACAGTATCTACAGCTTTGGACAAAAAATAGCTTGTCCTTCAAATTTTTCTGGTCAGAATCAAGTAAAGATGTTTTTTTTTTTCCTGTGCAGTTGAACATCTGAATTGTCAGAAGTATGGCAAAAGTTAATTATGTTTCTGCTTATTTATTTTCTAAGCTGGAAAGGCTTTTAATTCACCCGAAGTTCAGGACCCAAGTAGCATTGAGCAAACTTCACCAAATGTATTCTTCATGCACAGTATGTAAGCATAATAAAACACAATATACACATTCCTGCTTAGCTTTCATCCCTCTCAATTATTTCTCTTGACCAAATCCTGCCCATGGCTACACATGAACAGAAGAGGATCTAATATAGAACTAGAGCAGTTCTCAACTATCCTAAAGGAGATTCCAGTTCCAGTACCAGTCTCAATGATCAATAAAGAAGGACATAATGTTTCATCCTACTATGTAGTTCTTCTTATTCATCAGGGCATATAAAAGGCTCAAATAATGCCTGGCTCTGTCAGACCAAAATGAGACCAATATGACACTCCATTCTCCACAGATAACCCTAAAGTTAGGAATGGGTATTCCAAATAAAGTGAAGTCATTGTAAGGGCACAGAGTATTACAGAATGTGTAAGGATATAATATGACACATTGGAAAAAGGTTTGCAATGGCTAAACTAGGACAAAATCTTAAATATAAGCTTTGCCTCGTAAATATCTTCACCTAATTTAAATAACATTATGTATTTCCCTATGAACTGCAAAAAAAAAGAAAGAAATGGGATGGTGATCTTTTATTTTTTTTCCTTCAACCAAAGACAGGTTCTCATTTCTCTCTGACTTAATGAAGAAAACCTTTTCCCCCCAACTGTTTTCCTTCCAAAAGGCCATAATCCCATTTTCCTCTTTTTTTTCCCCCAAGAAAGACTAGAAAGTGCAGAGAACGCAAATGGTAGAATAACCTCAAAACTGATACAGTTCAGACAAGGATATGCCACAGGAAGTGTTCGACCCAAATGACCTCCTTCAGGGGCCTTTTTCCTTTGGGATGACACAGCACAACACTGAGCCTAGAGATACTACACCACTAGCGCTTAAGAAGAAAGTCATCAGAATTCTGATAAATCAGAATTAAACTAATGAACTACTCCAGAATATCTTCTGTAAATTTTCAGGTAGGTCAAAATTAAATTATTAAGGATGTATTTGTTTAGTGGTACACACTTTTATTAGTGTTACTGGTTTAAATTCCTTAGTACTTCTACTGCAAACTCCCAGAACTAAGCCTGACTTACAGAAATTATCTGCAATGCAGGCAAGATAAGAGGACACACCTGAGTGTTTTAGAAGCAAACAGACCACTTTGTCAGATGTATAAAATATCTTAGATTACTTTCTTTAAAACAAAACATTGACCATTTTAAAAAAAAAAGAGCCTTTCCTTGTTTTGCTAAAACTCTTCGACATCACAGAAAATGGAAATTAAAGACTTTTTTACTCTCACTTTTCTGAAAAAAATCCTTTATTTCAATGACTGGATGACACTGGCCAAATCAATTTTAAAACTTTCTTTTTTTTTTCTTTTCAGTTAGAACTTTTTTCCTTAATTAGCACTAAAATCTAAATCTCTATTTTATGATATTCATCGCTTTCCATGAAGGTGGTATACACAAATTCTAGCATTTCAAAGAAAAATAGCAATAAAAATCACCTTATGAATTTATACATTGCACAGAAATATAAAAGGTTCTTTTTCTCTTTATGGTGCCACTTAAAGAAATGTATTATACAAAAAGGAAGGGTAGATCCTCAAAAGGCAGCTGCTATTGTGTAAAATGGCTCAAAATGTCCACAACTTAAATTTTAAGACAAATAGAAAGTACACCCTTCTGCATGTCTAGTTCTTTTTAAATTATTGATGATATTATTATAAAGCCCCAAGGAAGATTAATTAACCAGGTATGAGGGAATCCTAATTCCAAGTCTAGGAAAACTAGCATTGAAAACTAACCTGCTAAGTTATTTGCTTTTAATTGTAAGCAGTTTAAGAAGCATTTTATGGAATAAGTAAGACAGTAAACTTAAACAAAGAATTCACTTGTCCTCACTTAACAAATTTATTCTAGTCACTCTTAATTTTACTGTAATCATAACTAAATAATTAATGCTTTTTCCATTTAGCAAAGGAATAAAACATGCCATTTGTCCCCATTTTTTTAACGTTTGATTCAGCCTGGTGAAATATAACAGCAAAATTTTCACTGGCCAGTGAGAGTAGAATAGAGCCTTTGCCTATGCTGTATGTATTAAAAACAAGGTAAGCACTTTTACAATCATGTATTTCAGTGTAGAAAGTATTGATATGTAATGAAGTTTTCTTGCAAATCAGAATGGTTAGACACTTGCAATAAATAGAAGAAATATGCCAGACAAGTGCATCCACTACTGCAAAGAAAGTATGTCAGTGGTTTGACTTAAAATGACATTCAGTGTTACTGTGCCAAAAGTGAAAGAAAGGGAAAAAAGGGTGAGGTAGGGGAAAAGATTCTGCCAACTATCACATATTAAGCAACCTTGCAAGCTGGGCAAAACCTAGTCTTTTTTACATTGACAATTACAGTCACAAAAAAGGTGGAATTAGGCCTTTTCATAACAAATCAAAAACTTTTCAAAACCAGCCAAGTGAGATTTTTACTTATGTTTCACTGCAAAAAAACAGGACTAGACAGGTAGATAACTACATTTTATATTCTGCTTTTAGATAGTTCTAAGTTGCATTTTAAGTTCTGGCCCAGACACTGACTTTACAAAACTGATTTCCTTGACTACTACAGGAGCCTTGCTAAATTTACAGAACCATCTACTGGTAAAAATCACTATTTTATGCCTAACTAAAAATAATCTTTTATTCCATAGATAGGTATATATTGCAAATAACAGCCTGCATATAATCTAAAAATGTGGGCTGATAGTCACCTTGGTGTTGGTAGGAAAAGTTGCTTTATACAATATTCCACAATTGTGTGAACAAAATGTATTTTAACATGATTGCTATTCACAGTTTCAGTGAATCATTTCCCATTTAATTCCCCACACCCAACTATTCATTTATATACAGATAAGCAAAGCACTTTGATGAAAGTAGGTTCCAGAATAGACTAAAACTCCAGAATTTGCAAGTTTATTTTTGCAGATAGGAATGATATAAAACAAGGAACCAAAAAGGAAAAAAACTTTTATAATGAAGTATTGCTTATTTTAAGCATCCTTCTATTCCTCCTCCCCCAAATCAAAACAACCCCAAGGAACCAGACAAGAACATAATTAATGAAACTAATGTAACATAATCTTAGTATGCCCCCCGAGAACCTCACACTTCAGAAAATAGTCTAAGCTAATGTATACTCTGTGCAATCCTACGTAAGACAAGCTGTTGCCCCATATAAATCAACAGATTTTTGACCATGGTATTATCACATAGCACCCAAAATATATTACATTTTTATCAGTGTATGCTTCAGTGATACTTCTACCTTCAGTCAAGAATGTTTTATGACTACACATCATATAAACTAATTCTGCTTACTTTATGTACTACTGTGAAAACCAATTTTCTTTAGCTTGCTGATTCCAAGACAGTCCTTCTCAGGAATACCATATTTAGAGAATATTTAGATGTAGAATGTTTTATCGTTTTAATTAGGTAGCTGTCAGCAATAACATAACAAATTGACTTTAATCAGTAAAAATATGAACACAATTTGCACTGAAGGAAATGGGTTATTGTTGAATATGCCCCATCCCTGGAAGTGTCCAAGGCCAGGTTGGATGGGACTTTGAGCAACCTGGTCTAGTGGAAGGTGTCCCTGCCCATGGCAGGGGTGTTGGAAGTAGGTGAGGTTTAAGGTCCCTTCCAACACAAACCAGTCTATGAATATTGAAAAATAAATACATTCCAACTCATTGACTTTTGTGTAAGTATGTTCAGTTAGGCTCAGGCCTAGGCACTTTTTCTGAAGCAGATTTGTATCACAGAATCATAGAATAGTTAGGGTTGGAAAGGACCTTAAAATCATCTAGTGAAGAAAGGCTAACCTTCTGAAAAAATTACCAAACAAGAAAATTTAGTTTGCATCTTATATACTTCCCTGATAGATTAACATTAAACCTGCCTCACTTACTAAGTGCAATGATCTATTTCTTCCTTTAGGGATGAAGGTGTCAGGGTTGAAATTATGGGGTAGTGTTTTGTCTGCATGTATTCCTACATGTGTTATGATGTGTATTTTTCACAGGAAAACATTTCACCTAAACATTTCTTGTTTCAATTAAATAAGCCTTACTGCACAAAGAGGGATTTCAGATTTTTATTCAAATAAAAGCAAGAATATCAAAGACCCGACATATGGAAGTTTTCAGAGTACATCAGTCATTGTACGGCTAATCCCCATTGCCTCAAAGAATAAGTCTTATAAAGGTCATATTTATAAATGTGTATTGGGAATGGGGAAAGAAGGTTTATATTTATAAAAAAAATATTGAATCTTTGCTAAAGCAACTAATTCTTACCATTTTTTGATTCTGTTAAGTCTTGGGGCTGCAGTTTCTCTCAAGTAGCACAAGGAGAACAATCTGAAAACAATTTAAAAATAAAAAATGAAAAAAAGAAGTAATTCCAACTGTTGCAATATTTAATAGGTTGGGGTTTTTTTGCCAGCATAACAGGGGGTGAGCCAAGTATAAGCTTTAGTGGGTAAGATTTAAGTCATGCAAATTATTCTAACCACATGTATGCTTATATGTCATGTGTCTGCACTTCAGTGGTCTGTAGGCTTAAATATAAGACAAAGAAATCCCTCGTATCTGGATTTCCAGAACTCTTAAGCTATTCTTAGAGCTTGGCAGATCTCTGAAAAGCCCTATACCTAATGGTTAACAGACCCAAAAATCAGACAAAAAGACAAAACCCCATCACCCTGTGCTTACTGTAAAGGTGGTCCATTGTTCCCAGACATATTCCAAAGTGTGCTTTTTTGCAACGACAAAACAAGCGTAATAGCGTCAGGCTTTCACAATGTAATGGCCCAGTGAGTAGGTATTTTTGGAATGGCACTGCATTACATAACCTCCGGTTTTCTCTCTCTCCTTATCCCATACACCCTACTATTTTAAATAGGCAGAAGAAAAATTTAAAAAAAAAAAAAAGAAAGTTGGCCCTTCCTCATTTAAATGATATCTTAAATTACAACTGTCTTAACTGACCAAATTTGTAGCATACCTCTTTCATAATTTTTCATATACTGACAAAAACCAAAGTTCTCCCCTACTGATTATACATGTCTTACCTACAGTGTGTATATATGAAATATGATTAGGTATGAGTCATATGTTTACATACAAATACGTGCTACATACTGTATTTAAAACTGCAAACTCTTATCTATAAATGTATAGAGAAATGTCTGAAAAAAAGCACATCATTAAACATTCACCAAACACACTTGGTTTTGATTATTTTTTTTTTCCCTTAAAAGAAGTACCCCAAATTTAACTGCTGTACACGCAAAAACGCAAAAAGCTATTGCAAGAATGACTGCTTTCTAAAAATAAAGCCCAGCAGCCTGAGAGGAATCAGTGTCAGGGAGGAGAAGAGGGAGATTCGTTTTACAAGGGAGAAGATGAGAGATTAAAAACCAATCCTAGAGTCATGCATGCATGCTAAAAAAGCCAAGTGCATTAGGTTCAAAAATGCATTTTGGCGTTTGTGGAGTGCAAAACCAAGGAAAAGGAAACCCTTAAAACAAAATGAAACAAAACCAAACAACGAAACAAAAAAACAAAACGCTTCTCATCTCCCATTTTATGTGTGCATAAAAATGCCCAGCCTAGAAATCCATCCTAAAAGCATAAAGACAAGGAGTTAAATACATATGCTGCACGTTTTCTCATCTTCTTTAAGAAAGCTTGTTTGGAAATGTGCACCGACAGGGAGGAAAGGCAAGCTGCTGTCCAGCTAAGTAAGGGCAAAAGGAAATTAAAAGAAACAAAGAGAGAGAGAGAAGATTAATTAAAAAAAAACAACAATCTGTGTATTGGAATTGCATATACTTACAGACAAAAGCCCCCGCTCCCTGCTCACTTTCTGTCCTTTCTACATGATCTGAAACAAATGTGGATTAAAAAAGGGCAGCATCCTACAGAAGGGAATTTACAGTTGGGGGAGTGGAGAGAGGGTAGCGGGTGTGGGGAAGAATGACTGCACCTCTTCTAAAGTGCAGCCTAGGAGAAAAAAAGAAAAAGGGGTGGGGGTGGCTGGGGGAAAATCTCTGTCTTCCCCCCACCCCGACTGGGGTTGCCAGCTCTGGTTATACTGAACAATGAGCTAATTCTGATGGCAGCTGGCCGGCCGCCAGCTCTCCCCCCTCCCGCCCGCTCCCTCCTTACACATACAAGCTCCCCCCGCCTCCCCCAGACCGCCGCTGCAGCACCAGACTGCTTAGTCGGCAATAATCCGCAGTCCAGCGTCCCCCCCTCGCCGTCTGGGAGCCGGGGCAGCGTCCGCGCTCGGCTGGGCAGCGCCGGAGGTTGAAGGGGGCTGAGGGGAGCGACGGGGCGGGTCGCAGCTGTCCCCCCGCGCAGGCGGCGGTCGACCGCTGAGGAGCGGGGAGGGAGAAGGAAGGAAGAAGGAGGGAACAGCCACATACTGTAATAATAACCCTCCGCCAGCAGCAGCAAAGGGCATTTGAGGAGAAGGGGATGGAGGCGGAGGTGGTTGCCTGCGCCTGCGCCTGCCTGGGAGGGAGGAAAATGGTGGGCGGGGGAGGAGAGGGAGCTGCACTACAGGCGGGGCAGGCCGCCGGCGGTGAGGGTAGGTGCGGAGTGTCCGCCCGGGGCTAGCTCCCTTCCCCGGCAGCTCCCAGGGCCACCGAGGACCGAAGCAGGACCCGGGAGGGAGGGCAGAGCGGTGGAATTCCGGGCAGTGAGGTCACTCAGACGGGGACCGGGCTCGTCCTGGTCCCGCGGTGTGGGCAGTCACAGGCATTGTGAGGGCACCTCGCCCCATCGGCGGCCTCGGTTCCGGCCGGGGAACACAGGGCGAGGGGTGGAATTAGCCAGAAGCTGTGAAGCGTTCAGCTGCATAGGCACCGGGGAAATGGGGCAGCGTGGGGGCACTGCTGCTCTGCTGATGAAGAGCGACAGAGGTAGAACGCTGCTGCACAGTGGCACTCCCTTAAAATTCTAGGCAGGGTTATATGGCCAAAAGAGAAACAAGGGGTAATAAGTAGATTCCCTGCTACCTGGCAGCATATCTCGAACCCTGTGTTCAGTTCTGGGCCTCTCACTGCAAGAGACACGTTGTACAAGAGAGGTGGTGGAGTGGGTCCAGAGAAAGGCAATGGAGCTGATGCAGAGCCTGGAGCACGAGTATGATGGAGAAGGGCTGAGGCACCTGGGAATGTTTAGTCTGGAGAAGAGAAGATTCGGGGGGGGGGGGGGGGGGGGAGCCTTATTGCTTTCTACAACTACCTGAAAGTCGGTTGTAGTGGGGTGTGGATCGGTCTCCCAAGTAACAAGTGGCCTTAAGCTGCACCAGGGGAGGTTTAAATTGGATATTAGGAGATATTTCTTCACAGAGAGGGAGATCAGGCATCGGAACAGACTACCCAGGGAAGTGGTGGAATCACTGTCCCTGGAAGTATTCAAAAACTGTATAGATGAGGCCCTCAGTGATATGGTAGTCTTGGCAGTCCTGGGGTAATGGCTGGGCTTGATGGTCTTAAAGGTCTTTTCCAACCGAGTTGATTCTATGATTCTAGGTATAGGTACCTTTCTCAAGGTTGAAATGCTAGAGGCAAGGGTGATTAAAATGGTACGAAATCATACATGCTGTAGGCTAAAAAGAATCATAGATTGGGTTGGGTTGGAAAGGACCTTAGAGATCATTTAGTTCCAACCTACCAGCCACCTGCAGAGACAGCCACCAGACACACTGGTAGCAGAGGATGCTTAGGAGGTTAAGCGCTCTCTCTTAGGCCTAGATTTTGAGCAGCTAACCTTGTTTTTCAGATTCACTTTCATTTAACTCCCTATGAAATTGCATATTTTTGTGGTCCACATAGGAATTTCCATTTGTTGAGTGGAACTGACCTGCTAGCATGTCTCTGTACCTTCCTGCACAGCTACTGTATCTCTGGGAATGCTTTGCAAGCCTGTCAGTTTAAAGGAAAATTTGGCAGCTGGAAGGGAGAATGTGAGATGTAAGTAGACCCTGTTATTTAAACCCCTGGTAAACTGCAATAGTAATTCTGACTTCGGAGCATTAGAATCAGAACATTAGCCTCAGAAAGTTACTGCTGCTTGTGTCTCCTCCTGTCTGTCTTCCACAGGTTATCACTGGTCAACTGATAGGAGTGAAGCGCGTTAGAGGTTGTACATTTAAACTTTGAGATAGTGATACTTTTGCTGAATAACAGATACTGGCCCAGTGCAGGTAGCAGCCCTTCACATATGCTCCAGTAAAAGTAATGTTTTCCCTTTGGCTTAAGTTTATGTTCTAACCTGGGGAAAATGCGTCCTAGCTGGTAAATCAGTTGTAGAGGTTTCACACTGGGGAATGAAACTAGATACCAAAGGCGTAACTGGGGGAGGTGAAAGCTTGCATTAATGAAGCCTCTAAGAACCTGAAGTGGGCAATGCTGTCATCCAGCCTTGAGGGGACAGGCAAAGATTTTAGGGATCTTTGGCAAAATGATGGCAGCACTAAATTGCAGTTACAATTAAAGCTTTATATTCTTACGAGGGTATTATAATTAGAATGGCACGAAGTTTCTACAAGCAGAATCCATAAAGTACAACCTATAAATAGTATAATATGGAATTTATAGTACAACTTAACTTAAAATTTCTCACCACATAGATCCTATCTTAACCCATAACTTCTAATCACCCAGACCCTTTGCAGACAGGGTCAGATCTTAGTGCATTGTTTGCAGTATCAGTATAATAATTATATTCCAGACTCCAAAAAACGTAAAAGAATACTCATCACTCAGTCCTCAGAGGAAGCAGAGGATGCTGGCCACGGGGGGGTCACAGCCTTCATTTTCTTCCTACTGACCTGGTTTCTTACCCCAGGTAAGCAACCTGGTTTGCTGTGCTGTTTGTGCTTGACTGTATCTGGAAAGTCCTACCTGTTTGTTGCCGGTGACAAGCTAAGTTACTAGGATCTGTTCAGAATCTGCACTTTCTAGTTTGGCTGTGGTATCTTGAATTTGATTTTCCTTAGCTAGCTGCTGTTTGCAGCTCTAATGGAAACCAGGAAATGAAGGTTTTGCCAGTAAGAGGAATAAGAGGGCAAAAGCCTGCGGGGGAGAAGGAGGCAATCCAGCCTCCCTCATTGGGACAATGAGGTGCACACCAAGAAATGTTAAGAACCGATTTGAGCAACCTGTTAAGATTGAACTGAAAATAACTTTGAAAAACACTTTACTGAAATTAGTAGTCAATAAATGCAACAAAAGAAATACATTTTTTAGTATGCCTTTGTAAAGTGCTAAAGAGCATTGGGATACTGACAAAATAGGTGACCAGCCTAGGGGAGAATAGTACCCTTTTGAAAATGCTACATTGTGAGGAAGTCAAAATCTTTTTTTCCATCTGCAGCTGAACATACAGCCTTCTCTCCGTCTCTGATCACTCATATAAAATTTCATTATTACAAGCACAGTATTCTGGTAAATTGTCCCGTTCTCTTCAGGAAATAGATTTAGCCCCAAGACAGTTTTTATTTTACAGTCAGTTGTAGAGGGGAAGGAAAAGTTTGTTCCTTCTGCTATATCTCATCTATAATGATTTCCTTTGATGCTTTTTCCCTTTATTTCCCTCTTTGGCCTGACCTATAAACCCTAAAGTAGATAAAGCACTGAGCTACAAATCACTGTGATTATACAAGTAGCCTAAAATGGGCTTGCAAAGCAGACAGAGCAGAACAAGCCCTTACAGCTGAGGGGAAGGTAAAAGCAGCAGAACAAAGATTTACTGTTAATAAACCAGCAGCTGGGAAAGTCCATAGCTTGTAGTGAGTAGACATAAAATAGTTAAAAGAGAATCCTCTGAAATTATCCTTCCCAGTTCTGACAAGGAGCAAAGAAGCTGTTTCCTACACTATTTGACACAATTCCCACTCATTTTCTTATCTCCATCCTTCTGCCATCCAGTTCCAACAGTGTGTACAACACGAGTCTAACAAGACTCTGGTCTGGAAATGGGTTGGATTCAAGCCTGATGGAGGTAGTGCAGAGAGCTACCCGGTCACATAATAAATTGGTTACGGATAGCCTAAAATAAGAAGGTGGTTGCAAGGCACACAAATGCTGAGTGTTTTGGCAGCTGGAGCCAGGTCACAGGCAACTTATTGTAAAACCATCCAAAACTCCAAATTCAGTTATATTTGTTTCCAGCTTTTGTGACTGTACAGCTTCCATTAATGGAAGCACTGCACCACTGCAGTTCTTTCATGGGTATATCCTAAAACCACCACATAGCACCGCAAAGAAATTCACCATGTAGGCATGAAGATACAGCATATAATAACAGCTTTCCTTTCCTGCAAATTCTTCTGCTTCTTGCTCTGTTCCTACTCTTAAGTGCTATTCATCAGTAAATTAATTCAAGGAAGAAAGTGGGTAATAGCATTCCTGAATAAAAATCTTCAACAGATTTTCATAGCATTAAATGGGGCAATGTAGATTATAAACCAGGTATAAGAAAGTGTGTGTGATGTTTCTTTGGCAGCTAGATTGAAGTTAGAGGGGAAGATAATTCATTAACTGATTTTTTAAGAAGACATAAACTGTGGATTCTACTTCCAGTTTGATGTTCTGCGGCTGGATTCAGAGGGTTTCTTTTTCCCATTTATCTCCAAATCTATGAGAAGTTTGTTTTTATTTATTTTTATTACCAAACTAAATGAGCTAAGCATACATAACTGATGAAACCAAGTTATCTGGAAGGTTTCCAGTTAAGATTAGTTTGTCATTAAATAAACCAAATGTTAAGGATTTTTTACAGATGCTTCAACAGAGGACAGCTTGCCTACAGTGGCTTGCTTGCCTGGCATTCTTTCCCTGTGTATGCTCTTCCCAGATCCTAATTCAAGGGTTGTCCCTGGAAACATGCTGCCTTTGTGATCCGGTTAACTCCATCAAGCCCCAGTCATGTTTAAATTACAGCAGTTGACAGACTGCCTTTTTAAAATTGTGGCTATTTGTATGGAAAAAAAAGACCTATAATACAGAAATGGACCATTATCTGAATTAGTGAATCATGAAACAAAACCTAGAACCTGTTGGCCTGCATAATTTCTCTTTTGAGAGCATATGCAATTTACTTCTGGGACACTTTGATTTACTTGCTATGAACTCCATTCATACAAATATTGGTACCAAAATACTAAACACTGATAGATCAAAAGGCATTTGTGGCCCGTGGATTAAATTTTGAAGAAGCTTTGCATGCTAACAAGGGTTGCTTGACAAAATGTTTAGAACTTGGTTTGAGTTCAACCTTGCGTTTTCCTACAAAATCAGTAAGTCCTTCAGTTGTACAACTGGAATGCCAAAATATTCAATATCTACATGTAGGGAACACAGAATCTCCTGAGTTCAGAAGAAGACTTTTAGGTGTCTTTTAGGTGTCACTCTGAAGCATGGGGCTTTATTTGTTGTATGACATTGCCATTTTAGTGTGTGAATTTTAAAGACGCCATTAACCAAAGTTCTGTGAATATGCATGACATATACTTCATTGGCAAATTTTCTTGTAAGGAAAATATGATATACTACTTAAACAAAACAGAAAAATGCAGCAACTTGGAAAATAGTTTATATCTTGGGTTTGACTCATTGCATACTCAGGTGCTTTAGTGTGGAAAACAGCATCAAAACATAAAATTCTGAATGGGTGACCAGGAAGTGCTAGTTCTGCCAGCTAGGATAAAGAATTAGTGTGTCCTCCCTGGAAAGAGAGATGGAGAGCAGGCAGGGGAGACAGCAGAGAAAGTCTTAGACATTATCAGACTTCAGAAGAAAGGTTAAAATGCAAATCACAGGATTTGTTGTTGGTAAGTTGCCAACTATTCAAAGCAGGCTGCAGTTTTAACGGTATGTGTGTGTACTTTATTCCAACCAATATGAGATGTTTCCTAACTTACAGTGGCGCTCCATGAATGTCATTCTGATATATATAGTAGCAATGTTATCATACTTGCATTGTTTAAGAGACACTCTCACCTCTAAAATAGCATTTATTCACACTAGTTGTTGCTCAGAAGACAGTATGTTAAGTGCTGTTCCAAATAGTGGTTCAAGAAATAAGCCTTTCTGTTGAAGTCAGTTAAACAAACACAGTATGCTTAATTTAAATGCATGAGAATTCATATAATTAAAAAAAAACCTGCAGTTTTTCTACTATGGGCCATGCATTCAATTATCCTCAGAAATTTAGTCAGAACCTGCAAGGTTAACTTAGTCAACACTTGATGAGTTTAAGCCCATCTTAAGTTTAGCTATAAAACTGAATTTAAGATGAATTTGACTGGAATGCCAAATCAGAGGATCAGTTGTTGCAAGTTCACCAGTTCTTGAAAGCAGGATTAGAAGATAGGAGTTCCATTTGAATCTATTCTATCAGTTTATTTCCAAATGTCTGGATTTTTTTTTTTTTTCTTACTACAATGGGAGTAAACACATTCAATCAAGCAGATTTGATTCTAGATTAAGTACAAAAAGACTGCCAATCAAGCTGACTCTTTCAATGATGTAGGCACACTACATTACAACAAAAACATATTAGAAAACAGTTAGATATCCCTGAAATTTCTGCACCCAGACCTGGAAAGCAGGGTCTGTAAAAGTTATCATAAAAGGGAACACAGTTTGAGTCAAGCACAAACATAAATATTTGTGTTTGGGAAATATATAAAGAAAAAAAAAATGAGCCTGTTTACCCAAATGTGCTTACAGAATAAGTGAAATTGCTACAGCTCAGAGACCCCTTAATCCTGTATTATAGGCCATAACATTTCCTTTAGAGTGTTTCAGGACTTGTATCAAGGAAATGTGAAGCTGTGGAGGTGATGAGTACGGGATTAATTCATTTTTGGGGGCTAGCTTCATATGCTTAAAACCAAAAATTAAATTTTCCCTCTAACCATAATGAGTTATAAATTTCTCACTTCAGAAAGAGATAGTCAGAATTTGATTGCCTCTATGCTATCGCAAACTATGTTATTGTTTACTTTTTTCCTCTTTCAAATGCCTGCAAGGTGTATCTGAAACTTCACTTAAAGCTATATTGTTTTACTTTGCAAAAAAGTCACAACTTTATTCACCAACAACACATCTCCCATTCATTTTTAAGAGTATAAGCTTCAGTCCATTATTCTTCATCTAATAAGTCTTTTTTTTTCCTAGTATTTTTCAATAGTGACCAAGAACCAGGCAGTAAAATATTTAAGTTAGAAGAAGGTAGAAGGTAAAAGATCCCTTTTCTTTTCTTGTACATGTGTTGTGTTCCCCATCCGCCTGCTTTGCCACTGTCAGAGACAGTGTGGGGTTAAATGGACTTTGGATCTGAGACCAGAACACTGCAATCACTCTTTCATTCTTAACGTTATAACATAGCCATAAAACTACAATATGCTGCTTCCTCCAATCTACTGGTTTATTTTTAACTGCGCAGTATTTTTATCACAATAATCATGGTTAGTTCTTCTTAAAACCAGCACTTTCTCCTCAAACAACTGCAGTTGAAATAATTTAAACCATGTGCAAGTGATGAAGGACTTATTACAGAAGGTCACTGTATGCCTAGGCTGCTGCACATCCAAAGTGTAGTCACCTCTGCAGATGACAATGGTGACTTGCTGTTAAGAAGTTAAGCGTTTCAGGTAGCTTTTGGTGGAAGCTTTATTGGTTTGTATCTGATAGTGCTTAAAAAGAGCTTTATTCATTATTGTTCCTTTGGTCAATTACATAAAGCTGTTCCAGAAGCAAACCTAAACTCTGACGAGAGCTCAAAGCTATTATTTACCACTATCCCCAATACCCTCCTCCCCCACTTCCCCCCCCCAAAAAAAAGATAAAATTTCACCTTAAAAAAAAAAAAACAACAACAAGCAAAACTAAACAGGACATTTTTATGAGAAAGTTTAGGGTGGGAATGCGAAAGAACAGCTTCAGACCTGTGAAACATTTAACAAGCAATAGGAAAGGTTCCAGTTAAATGCTGGATGTTAGTGATGTTCAGTTTCCTCCTTTGGCCCTACTCAGTCATGCATACATAGCATGTCTGACAAGGATGCTATCTTTGTGAACACTCTGTGATCACATTATAGAGTTTGTATCACTTGCAAAAACGCATACCCGGAGCTAAACCGAGTCCAGCAGCAATAGTGAAGGGTTCCAGAAGTCTGAGTGTAATTTTTCTGAAGAGCAAATGAGAAACACATTGGAGGAACTATAAGCCCTTTTAAAAAACACCTTTAAAAATACCAGACTTTCTCCCAAATTAAAAACTTATGTCCTTTCAAAATCCTAAAACTCAAAATCATTTTGTCAAATTAATTTCCAACCTTTCTTGGGGAAATGCATCTTGGGTCAGAAGTGAATTGTTTCTTATTTCCATGAGAAACCAAGAACAAGGGAGTTTTTTAACAGGTGATGTGGTCAATATCAGGCTTGTCATGAAAAATAATTACTATTCTCTGCTAAGATGCTGACTGCAGAATTTTCAGTCCAGCTGTGGACTCCACAAAGCTGAGCTTCCCTTCAGTTTTGTGGTTTTTAAGTGGCTACTTTTAGTAATAATTTATACTTAAAAAATGGAGGCATAGAGATGCAAGCTGGCAAAGAAGAGTAACAGTGTTTTGTGGTGGATTTTTCTGTGGTGTCCAAAGGCTCTTGGTTCCTGTGCTGCCTCTGAAGGGACATGGGGATTTGAAGCAGTGGAGAAAAGCCAGAGGTGAGGGGCATGGCTGTCACCAGCCTCTCCTTGCAGCACTGTGTAGAGCAGGACAAACTCCTCTGCTAAGAAGCCAACATGGGAACAGCTGATTAGACTGAAAAGCAATTTTCTCGATTGAATTAACCAGTGGAAATAACAATTGGAGGGTCTGAAGTTACACACCTACAAAGTTACTTGATTTGTAAAGGCAATGAACATACCATTCTGCTTCATTAAAAACTATGTTTTTTTCTGTCTTTGAAAATTGGTGCACGTCTTGATCTAGTTATGCCCAATGAAGGAATTAAGTTCCTGATTCTAATTAGCAGTTGGGTACTTTGTGCATTTCTAAAGCAGGCGTTACTGACACTGATGTCAAGGTCTATTTATACTGCCAGAGAAGTAAACTGTTGCCTCGTGTATGGTAACTTGATAAAGTTGTTTGACTCAGACTACAAGTTTGGCTGATAAATAAAGTTGATGCACTGACTTCTGTTTGGTGTTTGACTTGGTGCTCATAAAGTTTTGATTAAAAAGTAAGAGAAATGCAAAAACCCATCCCCATGACCTACACAAAACCCCAGCTAACTACTAGCAATCAAAATGTAACTGTGCACAGATAAATGGGTATGTACCGAAAAGTGATGTGGCTGTTGGCCTTTCACAGCCTAACATGGATCAGAGATTTTTCTATCTAGAACTAGAAGACATGCTATTAACATTTGCAGGGAGTGGTGCATAAATGCAGGGAAGCATCTGCCAAGCAGAGTGCTGCAGCTCATCATTCCCCCAGTGTTGTATCTCTAATTGACAAAGAAATACAGGATTAAGCCACTTTGATGACAGTGAGTGCTCTGTCTAAACCTTAGTAAGAAGAGTCTCAAGGAAGATGCTGGTATCTGAGTAGCTGGAAGGTACTCTTTTCAAATATTAGTGTGGGTTGATGTAAGAGACAGAGGGCTCAGCTGCTGACAGATTTGGGTTACACAGACAAGCTCACCATCTACTCTTACAACACCTGCTGGAAGCAGAAAACTTGCTGTACAACTGACCAAGGTGATGGTGGTGCGATTGCCAAATTCACCATGTCTGCCAAATGCAGCAAGTGCTGAAGGAAGGAGAAGGCAGCTTTCTAATAGGCTGTCTTGTCATGCTGATGAGACGAAATGCAAGGAGTGAGGAAAGAAGGAAGCCCTGCTTACCTCTCCTGTGACTGAGAAGGCGACTCTCCTGACCAGCTAATCAAACATACTCCCAGCATCTAATGGGCAAGTTGCTGTAGTCCTGGTGTGTAGTTATGAATGTAAATATGGCACTACCTCAGTCAAGTCCTATAGCCTATGTAATATAAGAGGTTCAGATAGTTGATTTTAATAGCTCTTTCTGTTGCTATTGTATTTCCTTTAAATCAAGTATTTGGGCTAGCATTGATTGATTTTAGGACCTTGAACCTTCGAATGCCTTATGTAATCTTGAAGAATCCACTTTATAACTTAACACTGAGCTAGCTATTTAATGAGGACCCTGTCATGTCTTTTAGCTACTTGCTGATTTTTGTTTGCTCCCCTTCTGATTTAAAATCTGACCTCTGGCTGTAAAAAAAAAAAACCAAGAAAACAAAAAAAAAAAAAGAGGAGTTTTATCTGATACGTTCTTTATTGTCACCACTTCCCTGAGCAGCCTTTTCTAATGCCTGCCTTTCAGTGAAGAAATTTTTCCTAATATCAGATCTAAACGTGCCCTCATACAATTTGAAGCAATTATCTCTCGTCCTCTTCCTTGCTACCTGGGAGAAGAGACCGACCCCCACCTCACTACAACCTCCCTACAATCTCCTTTCAGGTAGTTGTAGAGAGCAGTAAGGTCCCCCCTGAGTCATTTCTCATTAGACTTGTACTCCAGGCCCTTCACTAGCTCCATTGCCCTTTTCTGGACCCACTCCAGCATCTCAATGTCTGTCTCTGTGGTAGTGAGGGGCCCAGAACTGAACACAGGATTCGAGGTGCAGCCTCACCAGTGCCAACTACAGGGGGATGATCGCTGCCCTGGCCTGGCTGGCCATACTACTGCTAATGGAGACCAGGATGCTGTTGGCCTTCTTGGGTGCCTGGGCACTAGCTGGCTTGTGTTCAGCTCTATTGATCAGTACCCCCAGCTCCT
This sequence comes from Pezoporus occidentalis, assembly GCF_034315485.1. Classification (NCBI taxonomy): domain Eukaryota; kingdom Metazoa; phylum Chordata; class Aves; order Psittaciformes; family Psittacidae; genus Pezoporus; species Pezoporus occidentalis. The sequence goes on along the minus strand of NW_026916203.1, from coordinate 677,996 downwards.
TTTCCAGCGAGCAGCTTTCCATCCACTCTTCCTCCAGCCTGTAGCATTGCATGTGGTTGTTGTGTCCCAAGTGCAGGACCTGGCAAACCTAGCATTTTGCCTTGTTGAACCTCATACCGTTGGCCGCAGCCCATTGATCCAGCCTGTCCAGATCCCTCTGCAGAGCCTTCCTACCCTCAGACAGATCAACACTCCCACCCAACTTGGTGTTATCTGCAGATTTACTGAGGGTGCACCCAATCCCTCATCTAGATTGTCAGTGAAGATATTAAACAACACTAGCCCAAATACTGAGCCCTGGGGGACACCACTAGTAACCAGTCACGACATAGATGTGACACCATTCACCACTGCTCCCTAGGCTCTTCCATCCAGCCAGTTTTTTACTCAGCAAAGAATACACCTATGCAGGCCATGAACAGACAAATTCTCCATGTTTGTGTCTAAGGCCAAAGTGCCAGATTTTAAAGTAAATTTTGTGTTTGGGGTTAAAAAGAGGGAAATTGAAAGGCAAGGAGGGTGAAGAAAGAGAAGAAAAAATGAACCAAGCAGCGAAGTCTGGTATTTTACCATAGGTTATGGAAGTCTTCAGTATATTACACTTCTTGAATCTAGCCAAACTGTCATCCAACACAAGGTTAACAGCTGAGTGTGAAAGACTTGGTGGATCAGCTTAGTTCATAATTGATGTTCTTTCACACAGTGGTTGCAATCAGAAGTAACTGTCATTCTCATTTCCTGACACAGTAAGGTGTTGGACTAAAAAGCAATGCAGACAAATGGAGAAAGTCCCTTCAGGTCAGTGGTGTGACACTTTGTCAGCTGTACGGAGGGACATGTATACTATGTGCCTTTTGCTATCGTATTGTCTCCTTTCACTTTTACTGCTAATATTTGTTTTATATAAGTGTTTAAATAAGCATCCATCACTGTCCGTATTCTCCTGCTTAATCCTATGGTGAAGTCATAATTCTGAATTTACATCATCGTCTTCTGTTGTCCTGGAAATGACTGATGACAAAGTTCAGACTTCATACCACCCCACAGTTTAAAGATAGATTCTATAGATTAAAATCACATTTTATGTGTTTAACAATCATGCTTTCTCCATTAAACATCTTTAGAATGACAAGAAAAACAGTGTGTAAAATCACAGATTCATAAGGAACATTCAGACTTAAATTACCATTTAATTTAAGGTCCCAAGTTAAAAAGTGAGTTACAATCATCTGTGCATTTTCTAAGTTCATCTTGAAAGTAGTAACAGTATAGTTACAATATTTTTGAAAGTCAGGTTCTTTCTATGATTGTTGAGAGGTTCTGTGTAATAGTTTTCAAAGTCAGTTGGCAAAACTGTATTTGAAAAAAAAAACCCAAAACTCCAAAACATTTTGATTCGATACATTCTACATCTAATAAGATAAAGTGTGAAAAAAAAACTTAATATTTTTATGTTTAAACAATCTAACCTAACTCTTACATTTCCATCTGACTTTTTTCCTTGCAGGTTTTAACTGTATGTGGTAAGACCTCAAAGAGCATGTTTTTTTCCAAAATGCATCACAGTTCATACTGATTAAGTACAGATTTATTTGTCACAGATTTGCACCCCTCATATTCCTCATTTAATCTGGAATTAGTTCTATGATTAGGGAAAAGGTACTGAGCGGTTTGTCCTACAGTACTTTCATTGTGGTGACACTCTTGTCTGACAGCTTAATGCAGCATCAGCAGAACTCAGTGGGGCTTTCAATAAAGCCCTTAGTCTCATCTTCAGCAAAACAGCTCGAGGTCTCTGCTTTCCAACTGCCTGAGAATGACAGGTGCTGAGCTGCAAAATACTTAGCTCGAATTCACCTCATATAAAATGGATGTCATGCAACCTGACAGGTAGAGTAATGTATATCTGCTCAACTAATGATGGACGCATTAGTCTCATCTCAGAGGTTTGCAGACCCAGGATTTTACTGTAATAATAACTATAGCTTGGATTCAAAGGTGACTTTAAGTGCTTCAATGTATTTATGAGCCAAGAGACAGCCTTACTCCGAAATGGTCACCTTAATGCACTCCTGTAGCTCTGTCTTATTGGACTGCAATGTATTTTGCCATTAATTACGTTTGGGAAAGAGCTAAAGGCTTCAGACATTGTTTACTGCAGCAGCTCACCTCTGGCCTGGAGTAGACTTACGGCTTTCCCACTTCTTATATTCAGTGGCCTGTAAGTTTTGGCAAGATTAGAATTTCTGCAAGTATTGATTCCTTCAGAAACATTTCCTTATCTATGTGTTTCTTGCCTGTGGGATGATGACCAAAGTGTGTTTGCTTTTTTCTGTTCAAAGAGAAATATTCAAAAGTAGATTGTGTATATGTTCACAACAGAATGATCATGCCATGCAAACTGCTTTCATATCTGGATGGCACGATCATAATGTGTCCGCCAGGGCATGGTGTGAGGCCATGTGAGTAATAGACCATTTCTCTTACCAGCCTGGCAGGTGGAAGGGATCAGTTTTCTGGTAGCAGGTGATTCTTTCATAGCTATGAAGTCATGGCTTATTTTTTTATTGGATCACATAATTGCAAAATAATTCAGACTGGAAGGGACCTCAGGAGGTCTTTAGTGCATCCTCCTGCTCCAAACAGTGTCAGTGTCTGAAGTCAGACAGCGTCACTCAGGGCCTTCTCCAGTCAGGGCTCAAAATTCTCCAAAGACAAGCACTGCACAGCATCTTTGGCTGAGCTCTGCCAGTGCCTCACTGTCCTCCTGGAGAGAAAGTTTTTCTCCAATCCAGTGTGAACCACGTATTTCAGCTCATGTACATTGTTTCTCATCCTTTTCCCATATACCACTGCGAAGAACCTGGCTCCATCTAATTTGATTGTTACTCAGCCCTGAAACATCATATACGTTTTACAATGGGCAAAGGAAACCAGCAGTGTCAAAATCAGAATTCTAGTGTGCCAGCAGCACCAGAACTCACACTGCTATCAGCCAATCAATGAAAAAATATTTTGTAAAGCAATATTACAGCAAGCCATAGATTTTATTACTGAGCTCATTCTAACTCATGCTATCTGAAGCTTATGTGATCTGTAAACTTCTGAAGCATTTTTTGTCAACTTGAGGACTTCCAGTTTTTTGTCTTGTTCCAACACTGTGTAGTTCAACACAAAACTGTCACACTGCAGAAGAGACAGACACTAGTTTTAATGTCAGAAGAGAGAGCTGATCTTTTTGGTGCTTCTATAGATAAATAATCAATTCATGCTAGAGCCATAGTTAACCACAACACATAGCATTAGCCATCTCTAAGCAAGTGGAAGAGAAAAATGATTTTCAGAGTTGTTTCTACAGATTAAAAATTTTTTTTTGGAAAAGCTCACTGTTGTGACTCCTCCTGGAACTGACTCCCCCAGGGGTGGAAACGCAGCCCTGCCATCTGCCGTGGACTGATCCAGACTGCACTGGAACAGGGGCAAGCTCCAGAACACCTGCAATACGTTGATGACATTATCGTGTGGGGCGATACAGCGGAAGAAGTCTTTGAGAAAGGGAGGAAAATAATCCAGCTCCTGCTGAAAGGAGGTTTTGCCATAAAACGGAGTAAGGTCAAGGGACCTGCACAGGAGATTCAATTTTGGGGAATAAAATGGCAAGATGGATGTCACCAGAACCCCACAGATTTAATCAACAAGATAACAGCAGTGTCTCCACCAACTAATAAGAAAAAAACACAAGCTTTCGTGGGTGCTGAGGTTCTGGAGAATGCACATCCCAAATTGTAGTTTGATTGTAAGCCCTATCGTGTGACCCAGAAGAATGATTTTAAATGGGGCCCTGAGCAACAACAAGCCTTTGAGCAAATTAAACATGAGACAGTTCATGCAGTAGCCCCTGGACCAGTCCAGACCGGGCTGTACACCGCAGCCGGGGAGAATGGTTCTGCCTGGAGCCTCTGGCAGAAAGCTCCAGGGGAGACGCGAGATCAACCCCTCGGCTTTTGGAGTCGGGGATACAAAGGATCTGAGGCCAGCTATACCCCAACTGAGAAAGAGATACTGGCAGCCTATAAAGGGGGTTGAGCTGCTTCAGAAGTGATTGGCACTGAAGCACAGCTCCTCCTGGCACCCTGGTTGCCCATGCTGGGCTGGATGTTCAAAGGCAGGGTCTCCTCTACACATCATGTAACTGATGCTACATGGACTAAGTGGGCTGCCCTAATTACACAACGAGCTCATATAGGGAATCCCAGTTGTCCAGGAATTCTGAAAGTCATCATGGACTGGCCAGAGGGCAAAGATTTTGGAATGTCACCAGAGGAGGAGGTGATGCGTGCTGAAGAGGCCCCACCATACAATAAACTGTCAGAAAGTGAAAAGCAGTATGCCTTGTTTACTGATGGGTCTTGCCGTATTGTGGGAAAGCATCAGAGATGGGAGGCAGCTGTATGGAGTCCTGGACGACAAGTTGCAGAAACTGCTGAAGGAGAGGGTGAATCAAGTCAGTTTGCCGAGGTGAAAGCCATCCAGCTGGCCCTGGACATTGCTGAACGAGAAAAGTGGCCAGTACTTTACCTCTATACTGACTCATGGATGGTGGCAAATGCCCTGTGGGGGTGGTTGCTGCAATGGAAGCAGAGCAACTGGCAACGCAGAGGTAAACCCATCTGGGCTGCTGCACTGTGGAAAGATATCTGTGCCCGAGTGCAGAATGCGGTGGTGAAGGTATGCCATGTAAACGCTCATTTACCTAAGAGTCGGGTCACTGAGGAACACCAGAACAACCAACAAGTGGATAAAGCGGCTAAGATTGAAGTGGCTCAGATGGACTTAGATTGGCAACATAAGGGTGAATTATTTTTGGCCCGGTGGGCCCATGACACCTCAGGCCATCAAGGCAGAGATGCAGCATACCGGTGGGCTCGTGATCGAGGTGTTTACTTAACAATGGACACTATTGCCCAGGTTATTCATGACTGTGAAACGTGCTGCAATTAAGCAAGCCAAATGGTTAAAGCCTCTTTGGTATGGAATACGATGGCTGAAGTACAACTATGGGGAGGCCTGGCAGATTGACTATATCACACTGCCACCAACCCGCCAAGGCAAGCACCATGTGCTTACCATGGTGCAAACAACCACCGGATGGCTGGAAACACACTGTGCCCCATGCCACTGCCCAGAACACTATCCTGGGCCTTGAGAAACAGATTTTGTGGCAACACGGCACCCCAGAGAGAACTGAGTCAGACTCATTTCCAGAACAACCTTTTAGACACTTGGGCCAAAGAACATGGCATTGAGTGGGTATGTCACATCCCCTACCATGCACCTGCCTCTGGGAAAATCAAATGGCATGATGGGCTGTTAAAAACTACACTGAGAGCAGTGGGTGGTGGGACTTTCAAACATTGGGATGCACACTTACCAAAACCCAACTGGTTGGTCAACACCAGAGGATCTGCCAACAGCTGTGCTCCAACCCAGAAGTCAGAACTTCTACATACTGTAGAAGGGGACAAAGTTCCTGTGGTGCACATAAAGAATTTGCTGGGGAAGACAGTCTGGGTTATTCCTGCTTCGGGTAAAGGCAAACCCACTCGTGGGATTGCTTTTTCTCAGAGACACAGATATACAAGGTGGGTAATGCGGGATGATGGGGAAGTCCAATGTGTACCTCAGGGGGATTTGATTTTAGGGGCAAACAGCCAATGAACTCAATTGTATGCTATTGCCTGCTATGTAGCACTTTTATAGCCCACCAACCATATCTCTTCAGGTCACCAGTGACTGGCCCTGACTTCCCTCCGACCATGATCCCAACAAAGAATGAACTTTGATGAAACCAGATAAGTTCTGTGCTAAAGGAACAATTAGCACCAACAGGCAATGATCCAACACTGCACACAGCCTCTCCTGCCCTGAAAGACTGTTACAAGAGATGGAGCCAGACATCTTGGACCAGACAGACTCAGCAGCTTTATAGGGACTGGGCCATGGACTAACTGTGTCTCTGTGTGTGTGTGTGTGTGTGTGTATGTATATATATATGTATATATATGAGACAAGAGTGATGGTATATTGAAAAAGTGGGATCTGAGCATGATGTGAATGGCATGGAATAAAGGGTGGATACTATCCTGTGTTCAGCAGTAGCAGTCATTTTTCTCCCTCTTAGTCGCTGGTGCAGTGCTGTGGTTTTGACTTTCAGACTGGGAACAGTGCTGATAACACCGATGTTTTTATTTGTTGCTCAGTAATGTTTACTCTGACCAAGGACTTTGTGAGTCTCATGCTGTGCCAGGAAGGAGGAAGCAGAGACAGGACACCTGACCCAAGCTAGCCAAAGAGATATTCCATACCACAGCACATCATGCCCACTATATAAACTGGTGGCAGTTTCCCGGATGGGTCACTGCTTAGGTAGGGCTGGGTATCGGTCAGCAGGTGGTGAGCGGTTGTGTTCTCTTCCCTTGTTATTTCCCTTATCATTATTATTATTGGTGGTAGCAGCAGTGGTTTGTGTTATACCTGAGTTACTGGACTGTTCTTATCTCAACCCGTGAGAGTTACATTCTTTCGATTCTCCTCCCCATCTCTCCGGGAGCGGGGGGTAGGAAGGCGGGTGGAGTGAGATTGCAGCTGCATGTTTCTGAGTTACAGCTGGGCTTAAACCGCGATATATATATAAAGGATTATATGTAAAGCAAGGCAGATGGGATTTTTAGGAAGCATACCAGGTCTCTACCATAACAATTGATTTACATGGAACCATTCTATATATTTAGAAGCGTATACTGTATTTGTGTTTCTCTGAAGTAAATTCCTGTTTCTTTTCTTCTTCTCTGAAAACCAATCAGTGCTAAATTAAGCAATCCAGAAAAACTTGTCTTAAGTGTTTACTACATACCATTCCTGGCAGCAGTACCGGTGTTGGGATAAACCAGCCCATAATTTAAGAATACACAGGAACTACAGCACCTTCTCCAGACATACATGTAAAGATGCTCAGTAAAACTATGGTCATCTTAATTTATTGAATAATAATACTTTTCATCTTAATTTATTGAATAATTTACTTTTCACCTTGTGTACCTAACCTGAAATTCATGTGAGCTGGTGTTATGTTAAAAGTAAGATAGGACAATTTGACAGAAAATAAACCCTTTTGTGTTCCAACTGGTTCTCAGATACTAGAAAGGCTGGGTGCAGCTGGGCTTAGATTCTGGGTGATGCCCATTTTACCACTGTCAGTCCTGTCACATTCAGTATGTTGAACAATCACAATTCCAGATGCACTAATAGCGCACTACACCTTTGGCCTAATCGTGCTCATGAACTAACATGGCCACACTGAAGGATTTGGTTGCATTCAAAGAGAACACTGTTATGATTAGCTACTTAAACAGTGCAGTTTATTGAAGCAACAGATACAGGTTCCTCTGGATTGCCAGTGGTAAATACACTGTCTGCAAATGCATGTGCAAATAATAGGTTATACAAATGCATGATAAAGTTATGAATAATACAGCCTGGCTTTGAAATGTAAAAGTAAGTAAAAAGTAACTCTATATACTGATTCCTAATTTTCCCAGAGAAGCACTTAATACAGTGCAAGTCTTACCCAAAGGCGTCCCTATGGTGGGGGAGAAAGGTCCAGCCCGTCAACCAGCCCCAGGAGTCAAGGGTAATCTGCTGATGGAACCTTCCTTGACTTGTCCATGATGATGTCTTCCCTAATATTCCCCCTTCCTTGGACCATTTTATACTATTTTTCACCTTTAAGGTGGAGCTTGAATGACTCTAGTCATACATACCTTCATTATTACCGATGTAAAATTCTCTCTCTTCACTTTTAAAGATATATACCATGAAGAATTCAAAGAGCATGCTCAAAGAGGGGTGGTCTCACTTTGAAGGTGGATTGCATTAGAGATGGGGGTGTATTTTTGTATTATAATGTATTAAAATGCGTTATAATGAAGCAAAGTTTGCACAAAGGAAAACATTTTGTCGAAAGATGACAGACTGTTGGCTCAAGGTAGCAAGTATATAGTGTTATCAGTCTCTAATACCACTTAGTTCTCATCTCTGCTGGTGTTAGGACAGAGTGTGACCACAGAATCTCCACCCTGATCCATCCTCCATCAATGCTGCCATGGGAACCTCTGTGGATTGCGATTCCTGGCATATCAAGTGTAGCCACGTCTTCCCCTGAAAGTCCATTTTGCCTTTATGTGTGAACAATGCTACATTTTAAATACAGGTTTAACTTCTAATTATTCCACATATTCCACCCCATGACTAAAGTCACTCAAGCTTCATGATACTTAGAAGGAATTGGGAATATCCCATATATTCTTTGAGTGAGGATTGTCAAGTACATATATACCTTGTGGGAATACCGAATGAGTTAAGCGTTTCATCACAATCAGAAGTCTAACATATAACGCAATTGTCAAAGCAAAACATAATACAGTGAGCACTAGCAAAACCACAACAGGCTGGCCAGCTTCTTGATGACTTCAATAACTTGGGATGAAACATTTGGACATCATTACATTTTGCGTACCTGAGAGTACTCTTCTTTTCTCTTGCAGAACTGCAAGAAAAATAAACTGAGTTCCGAAACGGGTTATCCAAGCAGATGAAAAACCTACCTGAAAATAGTCTAGGTTGGGGAAAATAATCATTCTTTTGTTGATAATATTCTTGAAGAAAGACGTCTTAGAAACTTTGTGGAAATTATGTAGAAACTCTTGTAATTGTATTATGAAAGGCAATCAAAATGTGTTGCTTCTATTTCCACTTCTGCTGAAAAAAGAAATAAATCAATTTATCTTAGGCTGTAATAAATTATAATCTGAATCTTAGAAGCCAAAGAAGGATCATTTAAAAGACTGTAAATTCTAGTGAAGGTAAGTAAAATACACTCACAAACCAATACTTTGTACTGAGTAATGTACATTGTACAATACTCAGCACACGTACTGAGAAATATACATATAAATCAATATGTTGACAAACCAAGTGTACCTAAAATACTACTGTATTGTTCAAATTTAGTAACATGCTGAAATCTGGGGCATCCATAAGGAATTTTTTTTGTAAAATTCTCAGCATAGGTCAAACCTGAGGCCTTTTACATTGATGTTTCACATATTGTACAAAATCAGCTTATGAACAGCTTCAAAAATCAGAATCTGTGGAGCCTTGAAAATAAGGCTTTGATGTATACTATAAACACATAATCCAGGAATCCCCCCGCAGTGTTCACTACTCAAAATGATGGAGCTATGCCTTGAACAGGGGTATGTAACAGTTCCGTAGGAACACTGACAATAATTCATTTGACATACTCCTGAGGGAAACATCCTTAACTTCCAAGTTTGCCTAACCCTGCAGCAGTGGACCTGAGCCAATGTGCCAAGTCTCAGTTCTGTCTATTCATACCGAGTTTTGAGATGGGAGCCACAACAGCAAGTTTTAGCCGTGTAACTACATTGGCCAGGAGCCAAGAAAATATGCATACCTCATCACCAGTGCTGTGGCAGCAGAAGGATTTTACAGGTTCAGTTCACGTGCTGCAAAAGGTTTTTTCAGTGATGAAAGCTGGTGCTCCTCAGGGACCTGGTTTAGGTTATACCGGGAAAAGTACTGCCTTTGCTACAATCAGCTATGGTACTTCCTCCACATCTCACTCTACCCACAAGCCTTCTTAAATGGACACCAAAAATAGTAAACTTTTGACACCAGTCAAAAGTTAACATAAGGAAAGAGTAATCTCTAATAGTACTCATTTGATCCCAGTTGGCAATCAAACACTAATAAAAATAGATTTGTGGATGGGCAAATATTGATACTAATATGTCTACTAATCAGCATCTTCACTACTTTTGCTAATTTTAAATCTTTTCGTATTGAAATATTTGTAAATATAATTATGACCGAACAACCTATGTGTTAGTCTGTTTCCTGGAATTTTCAGGTGATTTATAATACCTTTAATTCTCTTTTTGAAGTAAAACTTCCAGAAATGGTTATCTTATTCACATTTACTTGAAGTAATCAAACAGTATTGAGGTCAAGTATACACCTCAGCAGGAGGGGTCTGGGCTTCTATGTGTATTTTTGCTCCTGAAATCTGTGAGCCCAGAAATCTGCCTGTCCCTGAAATGGAGAAAAGGTCCACTACATGGATGAAAAATCTGGGACTGAGACTAAATGCTGCAATTTAATATTTGTGCCAACTTGTTCTATTAGAAGAATATTTTCCCCATGTCTTGCAGCTTGTGTATTACTAACATATACGTTAAAATACACAGCTTAGCTATGTCTAACAGTCTGATATAAAGCATAATGCAAAAAGGATGAAGAGAAAAGGAACACACAAGCATCCTGTAATACCATCTGAAATGCTGCTTCCTTGCTTTATTACCTCTAAGCACATTTCTGTTGTAATATTTTTCTCGTCAATGCAGCATATTTCTGGAATTTCAGATGAAAACCAAAAAAAAAAAAGGCATACCATGTGAACATTCTTGGTTTTCTTTATAGCCAAAAAGGGTTTACAATGAATCCCGTGACACCCTGTGTGGGGCAAGAAGGGGGTGCAGGGCATGTAGGGGCTGCAGCAGTGCCATGTCACAGGCACCACTATGGCAGGGGCAGCTGCGGACCAAGAGCTGGCATCACGTGCTACTGCTTTGGGAGCATTTTCCCTCCCCCTTGGTAGCCTACAAATGGATTGCTGCAACTCAGCTTCTTCTTCCATGAGAAAGGAGAGGTGGTTTTGTCTTTGTATTATGAAATACAGTGAAAAGGAGAAAGATTTTTTCACTAGAGTCTTTGCTGCAGAGAGAAAAATCTCGTGGTTTCTCTTGGAGCCTGCCCCAGTGATTCCCCAGCACTGCTGTTTCGGTCACAAATGTTGTGAAAGCCGGAAAGGGCTTTCTGGGCCCCTCTAACAATGGAAAAACTGACACCTGGTAAGCTAAAACTTCAGTATAAACTTCAGACGTTAACATAAGAGCAGCATATGATACAAGGTTATGCTTTATAACAAACAAACTGAAATATTGCAAACCTAGTCATCTTTGCATTCAGGATCAGTTTGAGGCTGTTACTTCAAAACTCTTATTGTTCACCTTTATTGTATAATAGAAGGGTCTAGTCCTTAATCAACTCTATCACCTTCTGTTTATAACTCTTCTGCTAATATTTGATACAGAGTTGCTATTTCTTACACTGTTAATTCACCCTGACATCACCACTATGTTGTGAAGTATAAATTACTTGCTACCTCGTTTTCAGCTGTAAGACCTTATTTGTTCATCACTATGGCAACTGCTGCCCAGCCCAGCTTAATAGGGCTCTTGTCTAAACAGTGTTAAACATATCTGCACCTATGCATCTCTAGTTTTTACAGCCAGTTGTGCAAAGGTGCAGTGGAGGGACGAGAGGCAACAGAAAAGGAATGAGAAAGAGTAGAAGTATTTCAGAAGCCACCACACTTTAGATGCAACTTTTTGATTCTGGAGACCTTTCCCTGGATGCAGTGTTAAAACGTGCTCCTCTGAGGACACACCGACTTACAGGTGGACATGAAAGGATGCCAAACTGATTTCTAACCAACCTGAGTGAGGGCCACCATGTCTGTGGGCTCCTTCGGGAACAGAGGTATCTCTCAGGGCAGAAGTCCGTTTCACAGTTCCCATGGAGAAGCATGATGTGTCTGGAACTCATTGAGATCAGCAGGTCCTGTGGAAGGTCTTAGTTCTGATTCAGATCTGCTGGCTGGATCTTGGGGAAAACAAAATAAAGCACCACAGCACTGTCCACCTCCCTGTCACAGGAGGTCCCAATGGAAAGAGACAGTTTCCTCACAAGCAGTGGAGCAACTGACCCTATGTAGACCAAGAGATCTGTACAACTTCAGCTGGGTGCCATCTATTTAAGCAGAGTTTATTCACCTAAATACGGCACTTCAGTCACTGAAGCATTTACAATATGTGCCCATCCTAGCAAGTACCTTTCATGCAATAAAAGAGACCCATATTTTAGCATTAACTTCACAGTGAGAGAGGGCATAGCCTGGTGGTGAGTTAGGAGGATGTGGGAGACACAGACTTGATTTTTCAATCTTCCCCCTCCCAGGAAATAACTCAGAGAGCATGCTAAGGCAAGGCATGTGTGAGCATGCTGAACCATTGGTGTGTATTTTTTGAAACTGTCCTTACTTCAGTACATTAACACAGACCAGACCAGGTCCAGCTGACTTCCAGATATTCGCCAACCAAAGCCTCCTCCCAACCAAAACCTAAGCAGGCATCCTTCCATCTCTCCTGTTCACACTGTGCATGATACAATCCAATACTCACTGAGCTATAACGTGTTCTTCCGGAAGACTGTAAAATACCCCTGATAGAGGCAAGAGTTGAAGTAGCTCTCCCAGTCCTGGAAGTGGGAAGCAACACCATGAATCTAACTCTTCATTCCTTTTTATTATTTTCTGCAAGAGTCTGAAAAACATAACACTTTTTTCCATTCTAAACAAAGCAAATGTATTAGGGGGAAGAACAGTAAGAAGGCAAGGGAGAAAAGCAATAAAAATTAAGTGGTAGGAGTCAGTCTTAATTTTTATGAACTAAAAAGCACTTAATTATTCATACTGTTTAGTCAATGACCCTCATACTCCTACTTGGATAATATATAATTTTTTTTGCTCCCCTATGATGCATAAATAATATGCATGCATTCCTGTGAGGAGCACCTAAGATAGGACAATTGTGTGGCACTAGGAGCTAAATGTAACATTTAGCAAACTGCAAAGTGCAGCACAGAGGTGCCTGCACTCTTTAATCTTTATCATTAATCATTAATTGTTATCTGTTAACTAGGGATTTTCTCAATACTTAACCCCTAATTGTGCCCTTATTATAAGTTAAAGATAGCAGAAAAGTACATACAAACCAGGCCAACATATAAACCCTGTATTTCGGCCACAATTTATGAGTATACCAGCAGATAAAAATGCTACCAACGATACTTACATTTTCTTTTTTTTTTAACTGAGAGGAAAATTGCTGTGGTGTTTGTTGGCAGGCATTAACCTTTTAGCTGGCACTAGGTGACAGGGAAACATGGAAGTGCACAGAATCTGTTCAGGGATGATGCCAGCTGGTGAGCAGGCTCATCATCAGAAAACCCAGTTATGGGTGTTGCAGCTGCCTGTGATGCCAACACAGTGCTTGTGTATTGCAGGGTTGGCTGGTTGCCAGAACTGTTCAAAAAGTGGACATCTCCCTTTGAAGAGAAGACATTTAAGATTGTTGGTAGAGATATATATTCAGCATGGTACCAATGCCACCTTGTCTAGACAGGCTGTTACTGAATCCACGAGAAAATGCTCTTCTTGTGGAAACACTAGTCACTAGCTCACACCACCAAGTCCTTCTCATTTGGCACACTGTACAAGACAAGGAAGTGCAGTTTGCTCTTTCTGAAATGCACTGAGCAGGTTGAGAGCAAAGGCTGAAAAGGTCAGCTTTTAACTAAAAGAGCATTATGTGACCATGTGTTCAGTTATCTGGCTAGATCCACTGCAACACAGCCATTTGCCCCTTTTATAGCTGTCCCAAACTCATACTCACAAGGTCATATCACGCATTCTATGTTACATGCCAGTATCCCCATGCCAGTATCTGACATCTGCAGTTATCTTATACCCTTCCCAGTGCTTGGCTCAGTATCATCCACATTGAAGAATTTGATAATTCCAGAAAAGGATATTCTTGTAACACGTTCATTCATTCCATAAATATGAGGAAATAGTAAGCAAAACATGTATACATCTTATTTTGTAGTTGAAAAATATCACTACAATCTCTCTTGCTAAATACGCTGTCTTGAAAACCAAGTATTTTTCACTTGAATTCACACTACAGTGTGCGATATGGCATGATTTTTACTGATGTGTGTAATTACATTGCATTGGCCTTTCCTACCCAAAGGATTCCCTTTATTTTTACATTGCAACACGACTATGCCAGCCCAGGTGTCACTGGGGGGTGGGCATTGACCATCTGTTTATCATATAATACTAATAAATCTAATGGCTTGGTATTAGAAAAATCTCTTACATACTTAATGCTCTACCAAAGCTGTAGAATAAGAGTGTCCACCTGGTATAAGTCGTTCTAATACAGCCAAATTAATTACCTGTAGCTGCTTGAAAATGATTGAATTCTCTGAAACCCAATGCTATTTTGCTTTGGGGCTGCAATTAAGCCCTTGACAAGCTTGATGAGAGCAGTAGCATGTATGGGGGTACTTCTGGTAACCGTCTGTGTGCAGGGTCATATCAGCTCAGTCCCAGCAGTTCCCATATAGAATTGACACAATGCTTTCTGCTTAAACTTCTTGGGTTTCCCTTGTTTAAACATTCTTGGGAGAGCAAAATATCTTCCAGAGATGCCAAGTGCTCAAGCTAAAGCATTACTTGTAAAAGCTTAATATTCCCCATCAAGAAGCCAGACTGCTGGTGACTGCCAATAACTGATAAAATGTAGAAGGGATTGTATATGAGTGTGGATTTAATCTCAGTGTTAGCATTGCCCCTAGGAAAATTACCATCTGTGTTTAATAAAGGATGTAACTCACTGATGGGATATGACTTTAGTGTGAGTGAAGCCTCACATTTGTTCAGCATCAGTTCCATTTCTGAGGCAAACTGAACTATCAGGATTCTTCCTGCTCTTTGGCAAAAAGTGCAGATGAGGAGGCATAGTTCAAGTACTGGAAGAATGACATGTATTATACATACAGATGCCCCCGAAAGTTTATTGGTTTTCTAACCAGAAATGAGGCCCAAATGTTCAAAACTGGCTTTTGGCTTACTGTCAGCTATTTCTCTCACGGGGTTGCCGGGCATGCAGGAGTGGGTGATGGTGCCTATGCCTCTATGCAGTGGAAGTACTGTATTCATATTGGATGAAGACAGCCTGAGAAAATTGGGGCTGCTCAGCCTGGAGAAGAGAAGGCTGTGTAGAGACCACATAGCAGCCTTCTAGTACCTGAAGGGGGCCTACAACGATGTGGAGAGGGACTCTTCATCAGGGGCTGTAGCGATAGGACAAGGGGTAATGGGTTTAAACTTAAACAGGGGAAGTTTAGGTTAGATATAAGAAAGAAGTTCTTTACTGTGAGGGTGGTGAGGCACTGAAATGGGTTGCCCAAAGAAGTGGTAAATGCGCCATCCCTGGCAGTGTTCAAGGCCAGGCTGGACAGGCCGTGGGCAACCTAGTATAGCAGGAGGTGTCCCTGTCGATGGCAGGGGGATTGGAACTAGATGATCTTAGGTTCCTTTCCAACCTAAACTATTCTGTGATTCTATGGTTCTATGATTTAAACATTTGCTTTAGAATATTAGGAGCACAGACTACTTGACTGGACTGCAAAAGGAGTGCTAGATAGCATTTGTATTTAATAGCAATTAATAAATATATTTTTGTTTTCTATAATGCAAAATGTGAATTTAAATAGCTGCTGTTCTTTGTGAGTCATAGTATAGCCATGGCTGTACTATACATTTGATTGCATACTAAGGTAAATGCAATTGTGGTCACTGCACTCTTCAAAAAGAGCATTACATTTGTTGAAAAGATAGAGGCAGACAAATAATTTACAGATTATAACAGGAAAAACAAAATCCTATTAAAAATTTCATATTAGAAATTATGGAAATCTATCACATTGCACAGTTCAACAGCAAAGCAGATCTTTTTTTCCCTTAATTTCTTGCTGTAATTGCCAAAAAAGCAATGCCCTCAAAATTTTACAAATGAGACAAGCGGGGGACACAAAATTACAAAATGGAATATATAAACCTTTAGAATCAGTTTTAAGTAATGCTAAGTTTGATGGCTTTGTAACAGCAGCAGTGGAAAATTACTGAGGTGCATGATACACAGAAAAAAAAAGTAGAGTACAGCTAGAGAACATACTGAGAATTCTTGTACAAGATAAATTGTTATAGTTGACATAGTTTTAAGAAAAACAGTCCAGAAGAACAGGACGCAGGGATAAGGAGTATCTGCGAATGGCAGGTGCCCAGGATGGGTTACAGTTACACCAACTGATAAGTAGGAGGACAGGAGGATTATTATGTCTGTGTCGCTAACGAGCCAATTAAGCTGGTATAAGCATCTACTGCCTGTGCTTCAAAGGCTGCCAGAAGTGATGAAGATTGTTGGAAGTAGTAAACAACCCTCAGAGACCACCACCACATTTCTGTACGCATGCAGGGAACTTTCTGGAAAATGATGTAATCCATATGTAGCCTCATGAATATGTATGTATGCCCAGGGGGGATATACGGATGGCTTGTACAGCAATACAGGGACACACGTTAGGAGGAGCTATCCCCCGTGTCTCCCAGCGCCACAATAAAGAATAGCTGCTTGTCAGCTTGAAAATTTTGTTGGCAAGTTTGTTCCTGGAGTTTTCTCCAACTCACAACTTACCAGGCAACATTTAAAAAAAAACCCAAACAACAAAACAACAAAAAATAACCAAACAAAATCCAAACCCAATCACCTTTGTTTAACTCCTCTGTGTACAAAGCAATGATCCTTTCTGCTTTTGCAGCATCATTCCCATTTCTGCGTTGTTGCTTGAGAGACAGAGTTTTGTAATATTTTCAAAGAGTTTTCAAGCTAGGACCTTATTTGGCTTTGAAGCTTTTCTGGTATTTGCTATTTTTATTCCTTTTTAGCATGCTTACCTCTTCTTTCGTCATGCCAAGTCATATCTAGGAAGATTCACTAAAATGGCAGCTAGGCTAAGTGGACTAATCGGAAGAAGAAGGGAGTTCTGGATGCCTTGAAGATTTCTCTGGATACCTTGTAAATCTCTCTGATGTGTGGTTTTATCAAATAAAAGTTGATAAAGTTGTCCTGATAAAAGTCCTGATAAAGGCAACATCCCTTGTTACCAACATAATGGGAGCTTCTTTCAGTGGGAAAAGGATTTGGCCCATCTGTATGTTTTTACTAACAATCTTGAACATATGCACAGAATATTTAAAGTAGTTTTCAGAGACTGGCATCTTATTTCTATAAACTTCGTACAGTTGCAGTTGCTCATCTATGCCTCTGTTGTGCTTAGCTTGAAAATCAGTTCTCAGTTGAAACTCAATCGTGCAAACTGTAAAAACATAAAATGTGATGCATTTGCCAGCCGAAGTAGTAAAATAGTACTTGGTATAGATGCTACTTGATTATAACTAAGAAGTAATGGAAATATTATCTTTGCTGCTCTAATGTGAAAAGCTGTATATCTTCCATGGTGCTGATCTTGGTGTCAGATTCTTGTTCCAGCTGTAGTCTAATAAATTCTGGGAAAGAGAGGAAATGCTGTGCAAATGTAATTGAAAGCAGAAACCTGGTTTTGCTCATTATTTAACCACAGCTGTCACTTTTGTATGTTATGGATTTGCATGGTGAACTTCATCTTACACATAATGAAACAGCATAGTGGATGTAGCTGTCTATACCTATTTTGAGGGCTGCCCAGGGCTGACAAACATTATTCCAAATTTGTGCTACAACACCATAGATGTCATGTGCCAGAATTGGAATGTGTGATGTTATAACCTGCAAGCTACATTATGATTCAGCCTTAATTGTAATAAAGAAACTACATGAAACATGCAGAAGAAAATTGCTCCTTGTAGGCCAATGGCCGCATAAAGCATCTACAGTCTTCAGCCTCCAGAGACACCAAGTTCTGTGGGAAAACCAAAATAGGCGTTCCCATCCTGCTTTTTTCTCATGCTTCTACTGCAATCTCCTCTGGAGAAGAAAGGGCTGAAGTTTAAATATTCCTCCAGCAGCAGAACCCACAAGCTGAAAGACCTATCTGGCATGTTGCTCACCAGAATAGACTGAACACGCAGGGCAGAATCTGGCTTTTATACTTCTATTTTAGTTTCAGCATCAGCATTAATGAAGCATGTCAGTTTGCCTTCATTCCAGTTCAGTGACAGCCTTGTTATACAATGTACTTTGATATGCAGTAGTCTATTCCCTATTATGTTGGGAGACAAAATCATATTGCAACACAGAATCTGATAATTTATCTCAGGAGCATGAAGGTTACAGCTAAAATGTGGAATCTGGTCATTACATAGGTGACTTTTAACAGGATTTTTTTTTTTTTGACGTTGGTGTTTGAAATCTGGTGTGGTAAGTCTCTGCATAATCGTGCAGGTTTGTCTCTGCAGCATCAGTTGCAGTTTGGCCTCTCAGCATAGTATTTGTAGAAAGAAGAGGGAAATGCCAAAGGGAAGAAACACTGAACCTTGAGTATAAATAGAGTAAAACATTAAGTAATGGCTGCTGAATCTGACTGGCTTTCAGAAATTGAAACATGAGCATCACTCATTTCTCCTTGGTCAATGCTGTTACAGAGTAGCATTTTATTTTCAGTGTTCACTGAGAAATTGAAAACATTTCCTTAGAAAGATGGAGACAGAGGCCCTCATTCACTTAGCTGATTGTCCTTGGGGAAAATTAAGTATCATTGAAACAAAAAGTGATGAAAATATGTTCCTTAGGACTAAGATCTAATCAGTAGAGTTCTTGTAATTAACCTCAAACTGGCTTTAATTTTGATACACAAGTATCTTACTCTTTAGCCTTTCTATCTAGGAAGGGATTTGAGAATCTTTGTCAAGTCAGACCTGAACCTCCTTAACAAGTGATCACAGAATATTGTATCAAAAATCAGAAAAAAACCCAAACATTTCAATAATATCTTATTGTAATGGGAAGAAATTAAGATAACAGAGAATTTCTTTCTCTACTGTATTGGCAGAACCAGCCAGAGATGCAAACAATAGGATCTCAGTTGCCAAAAGAACTAACAGAATGAAACGACCTTCATGGACCTTCAGATGTCCATGCAAGAATAAAAAATAGTGCAACATGAGCTCTTTGCCCAGGTATGATGCAGAGAAAGTTCTAAGAATTAAAATGCACTTTTCCTTATTAAGCTGCCCTGAGGGCACAAAGAATGTATTTTACCCATTAGCTTTGTTTATGTTGATCTCAAGGTCCTTTTCAACCCTAATTATTCTATGATTCTATGATTCTGTGTGCTCTTATCACAGAATACTAGAATGGTTTGAGTTGAAAAGGACCGTTAAAGATCATCTGGTTCCAATCCCCCCATGTACAGAAACATCAAACCCCCTTACAACCTGTCCTTGAACTCTGAGCTTCCAGGGATGGTGCATCCACAATTTCTCAGGGCAACCTGTTCCAGGATCTTGCCATCCTCATTATAAAATGTTTCTTCCTTATATGTAACCTAAGTCTACCCTCTTCCCATTTAAAACCCATCACCCTTTGCCCTCTAACTATAGGCCCTGGTAAAACACCTCTTTCTGTCATTCTTATAAGCCCCTGTCATAGTTTAAGCCTGGCTGGTAACTCAGCACTATACAGCCACTCACACCACCCTTCCTCTCTCCCCAGGAGGGATGGGGAGAAGAATCAAAAGAATATAAACCCCATGGGTTGAGATAAAAACAGTCTAGTAACTAAGGTACCATACAAAACTGCTACTGCTACCACCAGTAATAATGATTAGGGAAATAACAAGGGGAGAGAACATAAAGCTAAAATGGGAAAAGAAAAGAAAAGAAAAGAAAAGAAAAGAAAAGAAAAGAAAAGAAAAGAAAAGAAAAGAAAAGAAAAGAAAAGAAAAGAAAAGAAAAGAAAAGAAAAGAAAAGAAAAGAAAAGAAAAGAAAAGAAAAGAAAAGAAAAGAAAAGAAAAGAAAAGAAAAGAAAAGAAAAGAAAAGAGAGAAAAGAGAAAAGAATAAACACAAGTGATACACAATGCAATTACTCACCACCCACTGACCGATACCCAGGCCAACCCAAGTAGGGATCTGGGCCTCCTGGCTGACTCCCCCCAGGGCATGACGTGCTGTGGTATGGAACACCCCTTTGGCTAATTTGAGTCAGGAGTCCTGTCTCTGCTTCCTCCCATCTTCTTGTACCCCTCCTCACTGGCAGAGCATGAGAGACTGAAAAGTCCTTGATCAGGGTAAACATTACTTAGCAACAACCAAAACATCAGAGTGTTATCAGCACTGTTCTCAGACTAAAGCCAAAACACTGTGTCAGCTACTAGAAAGAAGTAAAAAATGTTAACAGCTGAAACTAGGACAACCCTCCTTAAGTATTTAAAGGACACAATAATTGCCTCCTCAGAGCCTTCTCTTCTCCAGGCTGAATAGCCCCAGCTCTCTCAGCCTTTCCTGTTGAGAAGTGCTCCAGTCCTCTGATCTTCTTTGTGGCCTTTTGCTGGACTTGCTCCAGTAGCGCCATGTCTTTCTTGTCCTGAGATCTATAGAGCTGAAAACAGTACTGTAGGTGGGGTCTCACCAGAGAGGAGAGGAGAAACATTACTGAGATTCTGCTTCATGGTACACCACAACCCTCCACCCCTCATAACACCACATCATCAGCATTAAGGCCTGATTGCATATTTTTATATATTAGTGAAAGCCACTGGTATGAAGTTGGTTGCAATTAAACACGTAGGGAGTCCTGAAGATGTGACCACAGGGAGCAGGAGAAATCAGAAAAGCTGGGAGAGGAAGGTCTCCATGCAAGATTGGGCAGGCAGCATCCCACTTTCCCAGCCCATTCTTCCTTTGCCACAAAAGTCTTTTGTGCATTTAATTTCCAGAAAGGGCATATGTCATATTTCACCGAACTTTAATTAGGGAGGAAACAGTGGATGAAATGAGCGTAACACAACAGTGCATGCTGACAAGTATTTGCACCTTATTTGCTCATGCAAATGAAACAACTGGGCTCATGGCCCAAATTATGAGCTGAGTCAAAAACCTCAGCTACCCTAAGCAAGCAGCCATGTAGGCAGCAGTGATGGAAACCTCTGTCTCTGTCCTGAAAGCAGCAGCCTCTATCACCTTCCCAGCAAGAAATGCTAGTCCTGAAACTCCACAGACAGATTTGCACAGCCTGAAGGAACTGTGCCTAGAGATGAGGTCCTGCATGCCTTTTTCAAGGAGCAATTGCAGGGCTTCATGAGGCCAAAATTGCTATTGAAACAGTTTTGCTCACCTGAAATCTTAGATGAGTCTTAATTCACTCACTGGAAGTCTGCCCTCTGAAGTCTAGCAGTCAGGACATCCGTTTGTCCGTGGTGTCTAGCTCCCACTGTCTTTTGGAGTGGCTGACAGTGAGTTAATTAACAACTCTTTCTAGCTGTAGGCCCAAATGTGACTTAGACCACAGGAGACACCTGCCAGATGCTGCACTGGGAAATAAATCTCACTTTATCTGCTCCCCTCCCTGCACTTTTGGTTCAGGAGGTGAAAATCACACTGGATCTATGACTTTGGACCTCAATACTGAAATATTTGGCTAAGAAAGTATACAAAGATGATTTCCACCCAATATGGTCAGAAGGCTTCTAGGTTTCTTAAGGGACACTTTGCTGATGTCCAATACTGGGAAACCACCTGCAAATTTCAGGCAGTGGGTTTTAACACGAAAATTATATTTTGGTGAGAGATGGCAATGAAAAGTCCTAAAAATGAACAACATGACACAGAGAAAAATGCTTTTAATTTTATTGCACATAGTCTAGACCCTGACACGGGACCTGAGTGTAAGGCTCATATAGATCACAATCAAGACATATCATCATATCACATATCACAGACATCAGTCTGTTCAAATCTTCTTTGTGGTACAAAGACTATTTCTTTGAATGAAGGTTAAATAAAAACAATTTTGCCATTGAATTTGTGTCCAGCAGATACAAATACATCATTTACAATTCTATATGCTTTACTATAATCCCCAGTTGTGCTGAGGATTCTTCTCATCGTGCCTTACCAATACTTGCTGCAAGTAAGAGGTTGGCAGAGTTGTCCTCTGCTGCCAGGCCTCTTGCTCCTCACCGTATTTCATTATACATCACCACCCCAAACAGCAGGAGATCACAAGAGGTCATCTAACTTTCGAAGACCATTGTCCCAGAGCTGTTGTCAAATACCTAGTTCCACACTTTACTGTACATGATACCATACAGTAGGCTGTATAAGTAGACCGACAAAGGAGTGCAACACCAATTATTTGCTCAAACTATTCTAGTGAGGCTGGTGGGGTTTTTTTCCTCACAGTTCATAGAAAGTATCTACGGAGAAAGGTTGCAGTGGTCTGTAAAATATTGTATTTACCTGCAATACTAACATGGAACCGCCTGATCCGGTATTCAGTGGAAAACAATTTCTCTGTGAAGAATTTTAGTGGGATTGCTGCCAGAGGAGAATGTCAGCTTAGGCAACAGAGCCTTGAATGAAATGTGTCTGTCATGAATCCTGGCTGGAGGATGCCAAATTACACTTTAAATTTTGAGGCATTGCAGAATGGGCCAACTCCTTCTTACTCACCTTCAACGAGTTAGATCATTGACTACCTTGCGTGTCACATTTCTTTGATCCTGAATCTCAGTAAAAAGATTATGAGCAGGTTCACACATCCATGGGAAAGTCCTTCACATTCTCCTCTTGAAGCTTATTTTATAACCTTCTGTAGAAGAAGCTGTCACTAAGATTTTCCATAAAGGATCATTTCATTATTACTGGAAATACAGTCAAGGGAAGAAGGCCATCTGGAGTGTATTTTTGACAGCCTTCCATCATATGGTGACACACAATTGCTGACATTTATATTCTTGCTTAAATTCTGATATTTCTTTCCTTCTTTCCCTTCATTAAATTATATCCCAAGGAAGAATTCATGTCTGAACTCCTGTGGGACAGTTATATCTATCATCTTGTGATTCTGCAACAACCATTTGTTTTTTTTCTCTTTGGTCTTAAGAAATAATGTAGCTTTCAGGAGAGCACAAGGTTAGTGAGAAGTGGTAAAGGTAGAATGCTTACTTCATTTTTGCTAAACAAAACCCAGTCTTCACTCTTTCAGACCACGTCAGAAAGCTAGGCTTATCAGAAGCTGCATAAAGCTTTTTATCAAAAGCTTGACCTAATAAAGTTGTTTGTAGAAGGCACTTTGTCTTGGTTAGTTGGAAACAGAGGTCAGAAGCTGTGAGTTCAGCCAGTGATTCAGATACAGCCTATGTAATCAAAATGGACATTTTGGTCAAGAAAAAGAAGTGACTGGAGCCTGATAGTCACAGCTTGGTGTAAATTTAATGGAACTGGTGCCTCAATACTTTTTTTTTTAATACTTTTAAACTGTAGTGATTATGAAACATGCAGTCTTCTGGCTAGCTCAGAAGGGGCAGTGCACCTCTCACTCCCCAGGCAAAAGCACAAGTCATCAGCTTCCACATCAATAGATTTCATCTCTAATTTTGTAAAACCATTTCCAGGTGTTCAGTTTTTCATTTTATTACTACTTATATTGTGAACAAGACTCTCAGTCACTGCCAAATCTTTGTTTAGTGTTAACCAGACTTGCATGGTCCAAGCGTAGTCCACGGTTCCTAGGGAAATCCTAGGTGTGACAGGATACAGCCTTAAGGAATGATTTTGATTCAGCTTTACAAGGAAAATAATTGCATTCAGGGACTTCAGATGCTGTTAGGAATCTTGTGTTAAGATCTGCTGATATGCAGATGTCCAAGAACACAACAGCTGCAAATAATGAATCACAGTCATTTCCAATGATACCTATATAATTTTTTTTTAAATCGTCAGATTTGTTTTGTAAAGCTCAGGGTTAAAGTTGGGAAACATATGAAGAAAGTGGAGTTGAGGAGAACATGAAGAAAAAGCACTTTCTGAAAGTCCAGCAACCGAAAGGCAATTATGAAAGTCAGCACTACCATGGGAATTATTGAAGCTGTTTATTAGGAGTAAAGCAGAGGTGCAGAATGTAAGTACTGGTACCACATTTCCATGCTTTCATCTCTGAGACGATCTTCACATTTCCAAATTAATACATAATGAGAATGCTGTGTTCCACCTGTCCTGGGTTCAGCAGTAGCAGTCACGTTTCTCCTTCTTGGTAGCTGGTGCAGTGCAGTGTTTTGACTTTCGGCCTGGGAACAGAACTGATAGCGATGCTTTGGTTTGGCCAAGGACTTTGTGAGGCTCATGCTCTGCCAGGGAGGAGGGGAAGCCGGGAGGAAGCAAGAGACAGGACACCTGACCCAAACTGACCAAAGAGGTATTCCATACCACAGCACGTCATGCCCAGGATGTAACTGGGAGTTAGCCGGAAGGGCTGGGAGACTGCAGGGTTGGAGGAGGTATCGATCGGTGCTTGGTCGGGGCTGGGGGGGGCAAGGTATCGGTTAGCTGGTGCTGAGGTGTTGTATTCTCTTCCCTTGTTATCTCCTTTATCATTATTATCACTGGTGGTAGCAGTAGTGATGTGTGTTATACCTTAGTTACTAAACTGTTCTTATCTCAACCCGTGGGAGTTGCATTCTTTTCGATTCTCCTCTCCGTCCCTCCGAGATCAGGGGGAGGGCAAGAAAGGGGGGGGAAGTGAGCGAACGAATTACCTGACTGGGTTTAAACCACGACACCACCGTATTGATTCTCCAGACATGCTTAAGAGGTGGGAAGTGTCAGATAAAGGTAATATCTTAATAACAGTTAATGGTTCAAATAGGGTCAAAGCAAGAATTTTCTCAAGGACCCTTTGGATATAAAACACAAAATTAAAGCACTTATACATTCCAGGCAAAGGTCTGTTCTGTTTCCTCTCAGGAGATCTAGGTAGGAGTAGGAGGAAAAAGAAGAGTACATGTAAAAGCAGCAAAGTAGGCTAATGGAACAGTCCCTAGTTCCAAGAAATTTTTGCAGCTTTTCACCCTAATGCTAATGCTTTATGTTGACAAGGAGTAGGAGTAAAGCAGTCCTACAAATATTTTTCTTCTCTCTATTATCAGCAGAACAAGCAGTTATAATGCTTAATCTTGCTCCACTCCTTTCACCAGACAAAATAGTGGTAAAGAGAACCATGAAAATATCTTGCTGCAAGATAAACTAATGGTAACTCTGGAAAACCTGCTTTCTATCTTGCATATTGATGTGCATTCCCCTGGGAGGCAGTTCCAAGTGATAAGGGGATCCTTAACATGATTGAGTTTTCCGTCTTTTCATGGAACTCGTTGTGGTCATAACTCTGTTAATGCCCACAGCTGAAGTATACAATTAAAACAACTCTTGGTTATCTTCCATTCTTTGCTTTGTAAAATTTATATCAGCTTCTGTCATAACACCATTGATTGATTGAAACAAAAATGCAGTTGCAGAGTATAAAGCTTTTATGAGGCCTCATACTATTGTCCATAAAATAAAGGACTCATCAAGACAAATTTACATGCAACCTTAACCCTTCCACCATGTATATCTATTATAAATACTCAAGCTTTTTAGGAGCGAAAACATCTTTATTAGCTAGCTGATATAGTTAGAAAAAGTCAGATAAGCTCACACAGTCTCTTCATTAAGCTACAGACAAGGACCAAAATCCATGCCAAACAGATGCTGGAAATGATCTGTGTCTACATCGGTTTTCCTATTGCCTCATGGGCAGTAATATGTCTTCTGCTGGATTGTAACTTGCTTCAAAGAAAAAGTGACATTTTATCCCACAATAACTTTCTGGAATAAAGCAGTACAGAAGTTAAGTTCGTTAATCATTGGTTTTGATATTGTTGGTATCTGCTTCCAAACGTGAAATACCTGAATCACACATATCAGTCCATGATTCAGTTGTCCATGTACGTATGAAAGAAAAGGAAGTATTTGAGAAAACAATGACCTCTTCAGACTTGCAAGGCACTATCTAACCCAGTAGCCACAGAAAAAGGAAAATACTTAGCACTTTGCAGGTTGCATATTAAAAATATCACACCATTTTTTTTCTGGGAAAGGAAGAAAGAACCTTTCTGCAAATGGAATTAAAACTCTACCTGTTTACTAGATTAAAAAATCCTTAGACCCTGTATTAAAAAAAAAATCATGAAAACATGGTAGTATATTCAAGGAATGAAACTGTCTTCCACCTGTTGCAGTAGGCAGTACAAAACTATGCAAGAGAAAACCTCCTACTCATTTAGCATTCGTAGAATTTTTCAGTATGGATTATATATTCATGCATCTCAGCCCCACCAACAGATTTAACAGATGAAGTGTTTGTGTCCCCCTCCCATCCTTTCTGAGGAGGTAGGCAGGCAAGGAATATCGAGGGAAACAAGAAAGAAAAAAGGACAATGTTCTACCTAGCATAACCTTGCCCTTGACATGCAGAATCTCCTCTAGCTGGGAAGACGCTTTGGGGGTGGTCCTTCACCATGAAAAGTTTGTAAGCAGCTATTCTGTTCCTAAAGCAGGCAGTTGTTCTTCCTTCTCCTGTTGTCACTTGTGTGGGCTCTTCTGAAGAGCTCATTAAGGCATTAAGGTTTAGGTGAAAGAAACATCTGTCATTTATTGGAAGACATAATTGCAAACCTGAAGTTAAGGTCTTAGAAGGGTTATAAAAAAATCTTCCAGCTCCTTGGGAAAAAAACCTATTATTCCATTAAGAAGGGCAAGATTGCTATTTCAGCTGGTTTTCCTGTATAATTCATAAACATTACCTGTTATCTTCACCAAAATCTTCACCCAGACAAACTCCTGAGCAAATGGAATTTTGCCCAAGAAAGTACTGAATAAGGTCTCCTGCAGTTAACTCTGTGAGCCTAGCACTGAAGGACTTGTCGTGATAATGCTACCTATTCTGACAAGGTGGGAAGAGCCACAGAGGTTGTATTTTTTTACATGTTGATCCTTGAACATTTGTGTAGCCTGGGAATTCAATGGTCATCAAATAGTCGCAATGCATACAATAGTCCGGTCAAATTTGTGTTTACCCTCCAGACACCTGTAATTTTGCATCCTTTTCCATCATTCGTGTGCTAGATAAGGATACAAATGCAAATGTTTTTTTTTGGTAACTGTCAACTTTCTTGCAATTTGTAGTTCTCCTAAAAACAGAACACTATTGACAATAGCTTTGCTTTCCTTAACTGCCTTTTATGGGTCCTTTAGAGGCATTCTTTAAAACTTTCTGGATCAGAAAGCTGAAAACCATTGCTAAACTTAAATTATTTCCTTTTAAGTGCTGAAGCTGTTGACACATACAGTACACAGCCTAAGTAATTTTTTTAATTTGACAACCAAAGGCAGGATTCTGATGTTCTTACTTCCCCTTTGACAAGAAGCTTTTCTGTAGTGGGTCTACTCCTGCAATGAAGTACTACAAGGTATTATGAAGCAGCTTCTAATCACTGGTCTTCCTTATCAACACTGTGTGCACAAAACAGTTATTAGCTGTATTGTCTTGGAGCAGAGCAGGACCTTGAAAGTGCCCTGACCTGTATTTTACTGCTACTGGGTAAATTCCCACTATTATTCCTCACAAATGAATTACACAGATTGTGTTCACTCTCTGTAGGAGGCACAGTGCTATGTGTTATTGTAATGTCTAATGCCACTGTTTGCTTGGGATAAAAACAGATAAAATTAAACTGGTTGAGATTAACCTAACACAATTCAACTTTACAGGTCCATGTGACTGCCATAAGTAGTAATGGTGAAACAAAGTATATCTAAGTGGTTTGGATGTAGATAATTCAGTTTAAATTCTCTGAGAGAACTCAATTTCCATTTCACTCATAGAAGAGGTGTCTTAGTCAGAGTCCAATTCAGTTAACTGCATGAAGTCCAATTATTCCTTAAGACATGAACAAGAAGATCCTATTTGGATGATCTAATATTGCAATGAGTATAATGTAAAATCCAGAGCAGAGTGACCTCTCTGACACCTGAAGCCATGCATCTAAATCATGAATATGAGATCTATTTACCTTTTGTCTGCATTATGAAGGAGTCAGGCTAATTTCTGCACTGATCTAGAGCCATGAGGACAGCATTCATGCTGCTCTGTGCAAGCTAAAACATAGTCATACCATTCTCTTTCAGTGGCACTTAAAAAGGAGTGTGAATATTTCAAAATAGAAGGCCTAAAATTATACTTATCAACCCAAATGAGTGGCTCAATTTTCAAATTAATTGAACGTTTGAAAGTTCTCATTCAGCTGTTGCTATTAAGGATCCTAGGAAGTCAAGCTGCCAATTTGTATACAACTACACATACCATATACAGATGAACATATATATATATATATATGCATATAGCCATCATTCTCTGTTCTTCCTGTCTTCATTTAGCAAAAAATGATGTGTCAGAAAAAATGCAAGAGAAAGCGTAAACTCAATAAATGGCAGGGTGGGAAGGATCAGGATTTATAGCGCCATGTAACATAGATGACAGTCTGCATCACTGGATAACCCCATACTTTGTTAGGCTTAAAGACAGTAAAGAACTAAGTACATTCTAGTGCAAGCAAATTCCCACTTGCTCATTACCATGGATCTTGTATATACACTGCCTGTTTTCTCTCTTCACAGTCTACATGACAATGAGTTTGCAGACTTCCTCTAGAAGCTGATTTTAGAACAGGACTTACTTACATGCATAGCACATGCACAAGGGGTAACCAGAGTATAATTCATGCCCCTGCTTTTAAATGTCATTGATGCAGGCATCTACCTGTGAGCTAGGTGTCTATGTACACATGCTAGTCAATCCAATCAGTAGAGTGTATTCAGTCCTGGTCAATTCAGTCAGAAGACTGCATCAAGTAATCAGTCTGACCAAAGACAGGTGTGTGCTTTAGGATCAGGTTAATTTCTTGCCTCCGATGGCTAGGCAGATATGCACAACATGGATATCTAAAATGAAACAAGACATGTATCACCTCAAAGGTTTCCCTACTTGAGCTTACTTCCATCTTAATTCAGCTGTCAGAAGCCTTTGTGAAAAGTCAGTCACATTCTTCTTGAAATACTGTTTTCTCTTTATTTCTGTGGCTCTTTCTTCTCCTGCTTCTCTTCATGAGTCTCTGACATTCTTGCAATATGATTCCTTTGTCTAACCTTCCACATTTCTCACAGAACACTGTCACAGGTCACATTTTATTCTCCTTCACTACTGTATTTCTCAGTTGTATTGCTTGCAAATGCAAGCCTAAGAATCATCTGGGCTGTAGACAAATCATAATTTTACTCCTTCAGGCGAGAACTATGTCAATCTAGCCTAACTAAAAGATTAACCAGTTTTTCCCAATGGACATGGTCTTCAGTTCAAGCTGTTTCTAGGCCCTTACATTCAAGTCCTGATAAATATCTGGGATATTCTTCCCAATAGCATATAATGTAACTGGCCCCTAGCCCATCACATGTATACCTATAGCACTTTTCACTAAATACAGAAGCAAGCAGTGAGAACTTTTTTTCTTCATTCCCCTCTTCACCATTGTTTGAAATAATAATTTTGAAGCCATTTTAAACTTAATAGCGCAAGGGGCTGTAGTGGTTTAAACCCAGTCAGGCAACTTGTTCACTCACTCCCAGTGAGTGGTGCTGGGCTGACAACAATAGAGGGCTGCCCCCCCCCGGGGCTCTCCCCTTCCCCACTCCCAGAGGAACGGGGAGGAGGATCGAAACAGTGCAACTCCTACGGGTTGAGACAAGAACAGTCCAGCAACCAATGTACAACACAAATCACCACCGCTACTACCAATCACAACAATGATAAGGGAAAATAACAAGGGA
Organism: Pezoporus occidentalis; assembly: GCF_034315485.1. Classification (NCBI taxonomy): domain Eukaryota; kingdom Metazoa; phylum Chordata; class Aves; order Psittaciformes; family Psittacidae; genus Pezoporus; species Pezoporus occidentalis. The sequence goes on along the minus strand of NW_026916203.1, from coordinate 648,248 downwards.
AGAGAATACAATACCACTGGCCAAGAAACGAGTCCCACCCGGAAGCCCGTGTCCTTCCGGGTAACTCCCAGTCACCCCCCACCCCGGGCATGACGTGCTGTGGTATGGAATACCTCCCCGGCTAGCCCGGGTCAGGCGCCCCATCTCTGCTTCCTCCCGGCTTCCCCTCCTCCCTGGCAGAGCATGAGGCTCACAAAGTCCTTGGTCAGGGTAAAAATCACTTAGCAACAACTGAAAACATTGACTTCACCAACACTGTTCCCAGGCTGGAAGTCAAAACACAGCACTACACCAGCTACCACGAAGGAGAAACATGACTGCTACTGCTGAACCCAGGACAGGGGCTTACAGTAGTAAGGTAAGTATTAACGAAACTAGGATGTGGGCAGGAATGTGAACACCTAAAGTAATCAAGCAATACAAAGTACAAGTATATATTTAGACTGGAGACTGCAGTTTAACCACCAAAATAGATTTCCATGCATTGACAATCACCATTACCAAATAATGAATGTCATAAAAAAGTGAGAAGAGATTAAAAATATCAGCCATAAACAAAGAAGCTGGGTTTGTTGTTTTTTTTTTTCTCCTGATTTTTAACACATTAAATAAATTCATTTTTGGTGCAGCTCTTTAGAAAATAGTTTGAATAGTTTGGGTTTGAAGGGACCTTCAAAGGTCATCTAGTCTAACTTCACTGTGATGAGCATGGACAATGCTGCTCATTGCGGTGGAATGGGGAATATCACTTCTTGAATATGATCAAAAATGGATAGTAACCCCTTTGCATGTGTTCCTTAACTCACAATATTACTATGGGTAATTCACCATACTACAGGTTTACTCTCCCCTAGGTCAGTAGTGACCAAATATTGCCAATACACAGCCACCAGTAATACACACTTACCCATTACAGTTGGTGTAATACACACTACCAGACTCAGAAAGCAGACCAAAAGGAAATAGCTGTGAAAATCAATTTCTTTGAAGAACTGCTAGTGCATATCTATGCTTTTTGAGTGCTATGCCTTCAGGACCCCTGACTCCTCTGCACAGAAACTAGGAATACTTGACCTTAAATGCATTCCCGTGTGGACCCAGACTTTATACCCAAGCCTCTCATCTTGCTTGGGTCCACAGACCCATTTTAAAGGATTGTTTGGATTCATGGGGATTGTACTTGGGCATACACACACACCTGGGCTCTCCACGGCTCTTCCCTAGGGGCTGCAGGTCAATGCTGTCCCTGGTGCTGTTTCCAAGAGGAAGATAAACCCATAGATATCTCACAAAAGATAATATAAAAGAGTACCATGTGTCAAAGAGCAGTGACAGATAGTGCTTCTATTCCTATAGCCAGTCTTTGGAAAACAGAGGTGAATCATTTTATGTGGCAGCTTTAGTGATGCTGCTCAACTTGAAAAGCAACTGGACTTTCTAAAAAAGGTTACAAAAAGCTCTTAGTTTAAGGAATCTGTGGTATAAAGCAAGGTTCTGAGAACATATTACTGTGAATAATGCTTGGTAAGAAAGACTCAGATTTGGCAGGGTTTGCCTAATAGGAAGTAAATGTGCTTGAATGTAAACTGCTACAGCTATTAGTAAAAAAAATACTACCACTAACCATAGCTTATGATATTCTTTCAGTTTCCTTTTTAGGGTTTTGGGGATTTCTCTGCTTTGTGTGTTGTTGCTCACTTTTCAAAAGCTAACTGTTCTCTCCAGCATCATTTTTTTCAGTCTTCCTCTATGTTTCTTAAACAAAGTCCCTGGCTAGCCTAGGGTTTGCATCCTTGAATTCTCCCATCTACTTAGTCTTTCCTTTCCCCTGCCTTGACTCTTTTCTTCTAGCTTTTCTATTCCCTTTCTTTCCAGCTAACAGAGTAACGTTTTAGTCTACAAGCAATCCATAGTTCCTATCCAGTGGATATCCTTGCCTTTCCTTCTGTTCTTCTTCAATTAGGACAGAGATTCTTGTTTAGTTGAATTGATTTTTTTTAGTGTTTCATCAAAATCACTCAAATGTTTGCTCTTGCATGGAGCTGCAACTGGAGTACATCTCTAATGTACCCTGACAGTAGCTGCCCAATGGGTCCCTGAATGGAAAGTTAAGCATTCTTAGATTCATTCTTAGATTCTTTTCTTTACATTGACTTGAAACCACTGGTGATCCACAAAAGAGGGCCAGCAGGGTGAGGGTGAGGGAGTCCCTGTTCATACAGAAGATAAAGTTCAGTGCTGCAGCATGATGGAGGTCAAAGGTGCTGGCAGATAGCTTTGGAGGCTGACTTCATGTTTTGTCAAAAGCTGCATTAGAGATTTGCTGTCAAGTAATTGTGGACAGATGTCAAATAGCCAGTACATACATTCACTTATCTTTGTGCTCTCTGAGCTCTGTGAAAGCTGAGAGCTCTTTCCTGCAGAGAAAAATTACTATTCTCTACCACAATGTACTAAAAAGTGTCAGCAAAAGAAAAAGCAGTGAGATGGTCCAGAAACTTCTCCACAAATAGTCTGTGTTGACTCCTCTGGTTTACACTGTCAAAAGTAGTTTTCCCAGCGCTTCTTTCATCTTACAGCTCTCAAGCATTTCCTTCTCTGTGTGTCTGTTTATATATAGATAAGAGTGGCAAAAGGCAATTTTATTTTTATTTTTTTTTTCTGTGATATGACATCCAGGAATCATCATACTGTAATGGAAGTAAATGGGAACAAGTGCACCAAATCATAGGGCAGCTGTACTATTAACTCTTTTCCTCATGGAGTTCTTGGCTGGCTTGAGTTTGATAGAAGCAGCTCTTTCAATGCAGTAGCAACAGAAGTTTATGATAGTGGGTCATGCTAATGTTGCTGTCTTTTTTTTTTTTTTTTTGCAAGAATCAGAATAACTCTTATTTCTACCTAAAATTGGCAGTGTTTCTAAATTATTCAGAGTATTTGTACCAAAATATTTACAACAGGTAACAATTACAAGACAAAAGCCCATTGTACTATGACATGATACTGTAGACTCTGATTTCACATACATGTGACATAATTGTTATTGCAAGGCATCAGATTCTTTAAATCTATAAAATCACAACAGGCAGTCTTGTAAATGCTATCATAAGTAAAACTACAGCACATAATTTTTCTTTCAAATCAGTAGGTTGAGTTCCCAGAACTCTCCATACCCCATGGCCTCTGTGGGGAATTCAGTATGCAATTCAGCAATTCCACATTTGCAGTGAAGTAAGACCTCTCTTGCACTGATAAAAAACAAATCATTTGTGATACATGTTCACTCAGACTGAAGGACTTACTTCACTCTCATAAGTTACATCAAAGCATCACCCATGGGCACTTTACGACATTGTGTACTCTACAATGAGTTCAGTATTAGACTGGAACAGCATCAGTAATAACAACTTCTTCATAGCAGACCCAGTCAGGATCATCACCTCAGTACTAGACTAACTGGATGTACATATCAAGCAGCTGCCTCAAGGTTGACTCAAGCAGGACAGAAATGGTGCTGGCACGAAGAGAAGAAATGTGGGGAGCTATCCAGGAAGCTGAACTATCTAGCTTATAAGCCAACAAGGAGCCTGCATATGTTAGGCTAGCTATTGCACATGAATACATCAGTAGCAACCATAGTAAAAAATGCCTCCTTCAATCCAAAAAAGATGTGTCATTTCCTCTTGGACCAGAGCCTTGTTACCATGATTCATGCTAAGCTCTGGTTAGTACAAGCCACTGCATCTTGAACTACACAGATGCAGAAGGAAAAGCTGACAAACGAGACACATTCATCGAAATTCTGACTGAGGAATACCTTCATCTAAGACACCAAAGTGAGCCTCATACCAGTACACTGTAAATGCCGTTTCAAAGTCTTGGTGACAGTCCAGCCGATTTTTCTTCATCAGACTCTAATGGAACTGTGGAAAAAGTTGGAGGAGGTCTTTTATGCCAGCAACCAACTCATTCACAGAATGATAGAATCATGGGACGGTTTGGATTGGAAAGAACCTTTAAAGATCATCTAGCTCCAATGCCCTCTTTTACTAGACAAGGTTGCTCCAAGCCCTCTCCAGCCTGGCCTTGAACACTGCCAGGGATGGGGCAGCCACAGCTTCTCTGGGCAACCTGTGCCAGGGTCTCACCACCCTCACAGTAAAGGACATCCAAACATTTAATTAAAATCTTCCCTCTTTCATCCTAAAGCTATTATCCCTTGCCCTGTCACTACCTGCTCTTATAAAAAGTCCTTCTCCAGATTTCTTGGAGGCTCCTTTAGGCACTGGAAGCTGCTCTGAGGTCTCCCTGGAGCCTTCTCTGCACCAGGCTGAACAAACCCAACTCTTTCAGCCTGTCTCTGTTGGAAAGATGATCTAGTGCTCTGACCACCTTTGTGGCCCTCCTCTGGACGAGCTCCAACAGGTCCACATTTCTTCTTGCCTTGGGGACCCGAGAACTGAATGCAGGACTGCAGGTGGGGTCTCACAAGAATCCCCTGGCTCAGCCTGCTGGTCATGCTTCTTTTGATGCAGCCCATCACAAGACTGGTTTCTGGGCTGCAAATGCATACTGAAGCCGGCTTATGTTCAGTTTCTTATCAACCAGCATCCCCAGGTTTTCTCCTCAGGGCTGCTCTAAACGCAGTCTCCACTCAGCCTGTGTTTGTGCTTGGGATTGCCCTTACCCAGGTGTGGGACATTGCACTTGGCCTTGTTGAACTTCATGAGGTTGGCACTGGCCCACCTCTCAAGCGTGTCAGTGTCCCTCTGGTTGGAGCCCTTCCCTCCAGCATGTCGACAGCACCACACAACTTGGTGTCACCAGCAAACTTGCTGAGGGTGCATCAATCCCACTGTCTGTGTCACCAACAAAGATGTTAAACAGCACTGATCCCAATACCCAATACTCTCATTCTCTGAGGAATGCCATTTGTCACTGGTCCCTGTCCAGACATGGGTGAACATATGTAATATTACCTTCATGTTTACATCTGTTCTCTAGGTATTCCAGTAAGAATAATGCAGACAGGTGAAAGATAGAAATCTGTTCTTCTCATGCAAGAGAGTTTGTATTGCTTACACAGCCTCTAGTGCTTAAGGCGCACTTTTTTTCCCATAAACAGTAAATTCAGTTAAGAAATAGCAGTTTTGGATTCAACTCTCTTTGACTCATATAGTGGATCTCCGTTCAGCCAGGTACCTCTCCAGACTGGGGAAATCCAAATTTTATCAGCTCCATAAATCACTACCAGCTTTCCTCATGTGACTCCAGAGTTACCAATTTCAATTCTTTGGACATAAACCAATTCAGCAACAATATGAAATAAAGGGTGGAGGGTTCTTCTGATGTACTGCCTGGCAGTGAAGCAGGGTTAGTCAGCTAGAGCCTGACAAAGGACTTACCAAGAAAGCTGATGTTCCATTATTCAAAGAAGAACACTCAGTACAAATCTATTCCAAACAAGTAATGTCTTCTGGGCAAACTTCCTGTTATTTTCATGTAGTATCAAGGATGTCTGTAATCCAAATAGGATCAAATTATGAATCAAGTAGCATAAGAAATTCTTTATAGTGCAAGTTTCTAGAATGATTGTTACCGTACTACATTTGATGTGGTATGTGCTTTACCTCTAACATTATTTTTAAAATCAGGAGCATACCCATCTCCAGCCCACTGGTATGTAGTCAGTGGAAAGATACAAGAAAACCTCTCTGCAGAAGTGTGTATGCCTTTTCACTGAATATACACAAGGTCTATGTAGACAGCTTTTCTGATTCAGACATGGAATAGAGGCAGTTAATTGTCACAGATACAAAGGATTGCTCTAGATCAAATTTCTCAACTTGCTTTTAAATAAACATTTAAAAGATTGTTTCATTTAGTTTAGTGACATATCCTCTGTAAGAACAGAATTTCATAACAAGCTCAATTTAAAATATATTATTGAAATCTTGTTTGTATTTTCTGTTGAAGCATTTTCAAAGATCTAGTAAGTTGAGAAGAACTTCTGCATATCAGGTAGAGCCATCCAGTCAAGAACACATCTGAGGCAGAGCCATGGAATTTTTTTGTCATTTCCAGGAAAACATAGAAAAATGTCTCACGACATTGTCTTGCAAAATTATTCTGGTTTGAAGCTGCACAAACCAGGTATAAATAGACAAATTACCATGTCACATGTAGCAGTAGCTGAAGATGTAAAATGGATGTATTTGTATATATGTAAGAGATTCAATGTTGTATCTTTTAAAGATGTTTGCATTCTAATGGGACCTTGCTCAATGTCCTCATGGTAATATCGCATACAGCATGCAGAACCATGCTATATGAATAATTTTCATCAGTGTCAGCCAAACCAGTCATAATCAGAATTTAGAATTGCCTTAAAAATACATTTCCAGTTATTAAGTTTATATCTAATTAAGTATAATGAATAAGTAATCCCAGCCAGTACCAGTTCAGATTTGTGTGAGGTTTAAAAAAGGATAGCCATTAAAATGAAGCAATCGGCTTTGGCTGTTTCCAGTCATTCAGCAAGGAAAGTCTTATCAAAACATCTGACAGTGTCTACCTTGACTTATTTCCTGACATTGAATATGATTTACCCTGCTAAAAATCTAGTGATTTATAACCAAGGCTGATTTTGCACTAAATCAACTGTACCACTCAGTTCTGGAAAAAAAAAAAAAAAAACAAAAACAGTCAGTCAAGGAAACTGTGTTCAATCTAGCTAAGTAAGTTTACATCAAATTAGCAAGCCATACTACTGGCAGTAACCTAGGATAAAATCTTCAGAAGTGTTGAGTCTACATGTAAGTTCCCAAATGTCTAGACATTATAAAAAAGGGCTGTCAGCTCACTGCACTGATCATCTTACACCTAATTTGTATGAGCTTTCTTTCACATGAAACTCCCTGACCCGTGATAAACACCCTGAGATAAATTTATAAAATCATCAAGCACCTAATCTCAAGCCTCTATTCATCATTTTCTAATATCTTTCTTGCTAGTACTTATGCAGAAAAATACCGAAATATCAACAGACCTGTGTTTTAAAGTGCCTTTAGTGTATCTAAAGGAAGAGGCAACTTCAGCTGTACTGGTGCAGCTCAGGCCAAGACCTAACACAAGGTTTTTCATTCCTCTGACTTCACCCTACTGGTTTTCTTCCCCCATTCCTGTATCTGTAGCATTCTCACACAACGTTCCATTTTCCAGTAGCTAATCCTGAAACTTCAAGTCACAAGCTCCAACACTGCTCTCTGACAGCCCACAGGGCAGTACCTGTGGATCAAGGCAACTGTTTTGCTGTTATAATAACTTTATGAACAAAATAAATCCTTTTTTAGAAAGAGAAGTGCCATGCTTCCTATACCTTCAGCTCTTGTATTATTCATTCCTGTTTTTCTCTTGGCTACCCTGCGTCCTGGGCTTCACTGCATTTTCTCCCCTCTTATATTGGCAATCAGGTAGAGAAACGTCAGTCGTAAAGAACAGAGTTAGTCAGGAGACCCATGGTCGTGGCAAATCCTGGTGAGACTCTTCTGTTGCTATAGTGAATCTCTCATTTTTTAAAGATGAATGTGATGTAGTGACTATGAACAAGTCAGGCACAGTGGGTGTGAGATGATTAACCCAGCTATGTACAAAAAGCACATTTGCTTGTGTACTTTGAGCAAGTCAGTTTATTAGCTGACAAAAAAAAAACAAACCACAAACACTCCCTCCAACCCCCCCCCCCCAGATAAACAAACAAACAAAAAACACATGCTCCCCCCCCCAAAAAAAAAAAAAAGAGAGAAACAAACCAAAAAGCTCATTTTGGCACTTTTTGCTTCTCCAAGGAACAATAAAGCTTTCTGGGCCAATTGCTACTCCTTTTCTGAGTACTTGGTTATCATCTGTCTAAGCCATATTCCATGCTTGGGGATGCCTTCATTGGTGTGTAACACCATGACTGAAACTAGGGTGTCCATCCTCTAGCTTCACCATGAGTCAGCTAGTGCACCACCTCCCTCAGCACAGGGCACACAGCCTTGCTTTTTGCCTCTGACGGAAGTGCCATCTGGGTAAAATCTAAATTCGTCCCCCCATAGCAGTGTGAAGCAGACAGCACTGTACATCTTTGATTGGGATTCACATTACTGAGGTTGACAAAATTCCTATCAATCTAAATATAAAATTAATATTTAGAGACTTTTTTAAGGTAGGTAAGGAGAGGTAATCAGCTCTTGGCAGATGGTAGAGCTGTATGCATAGTAGATTTTCCCAGAGAGTGGTCTCTCTCTAAAAGAGGTACCCCGGCAAAATTCCTGAAAATTGTAAGTATTAAAGCTTCAGTACCTTTATTAGTATTCCCACTCCAAAATCCAACTTTCAGACAACTTTTCAATGTTTACGTTTTGTGAGGAAAACGTATATCTCCTATGGACAGGCTTTAGTGTCCTACTGAAAGAAAGCATGTGCCACAGGGATACCTTTGTTCTGAGTCCCTGGTACCTAAGGCTTATTTTGCTTTTTCTCTGCAGCTGGAGAAAACAGGAGCTAAAGTTTTACATAAAATTAATATAGAAGAAGATTTACAAATTACAGTATGTATCTACAGTATATGTGAAAGGAATATTTTTTCTTTTTTCTTTTCCACTTTTGTTTCTTCAAAAAGATCCTCAAAAGCACAGCTAGTCAAAGCATCCATCAAACAATGGGAGCAGGCTCAAGGGCATAGCTTGCAAAAATATTTTAATTTAGTCAACATTTCCTGGAGTTTTTTTATTACAATGAAATCAAAGAAAAAAAAATTTTGCTCAGGTTTTGTGTGTTGAACACTGTCTTTATTTCTTTGGATTTTTGTATTTGCATTTTAAACTAGAAACATTTCCCTGGAAAATATCTTGCCAACAAAATCTTTCAGCTTAACTTTCGGCAAAAAGTCAGTTTTGTATAAAGAATGATGATTTTTTGACTGGCCATTCTTAGCATTGATCTTCCCCAGCCAGTGTAGAACATGTTTTCAATTACCAGAAGAAAATTATTTTCTTTTCTTACTGTAGAAGTCACTAGGCCAGCTTGTCTTGAAAAACATGAGAGACACCATTTATTTTAGGCCAAAACTGATTTAGTCCACAGCAAGGCTGATGAATATATGGTTGACAACAGACACACTGAAAACTGAGTTTAAAAAAAAATGTAAATAACATGTACTGAAGAAATTCAAGTCTACTTCTGCTCGAAATATATTCTTTACTTTGAGGTTATGTGCATGTTCTATGTGCAGCACTAGGAATGTTGAATATTCAAGCCTCAGCAAGTTGCATGAACTGAGTTATTTTCATCCATTTAAAATCCGGTTTACTGTTCACAACGACAAGGAATTACTGTAACACTGTTCATTAAGTTCACATATGTAAACTGACATTTTACCATTTCATGTCTCTTTCAGGTCATGTCACAGCCCTCTCACTAAAGGTCTTCCCAGTCAAATTAATGTTTTACTGCAGCCCAGCCATTAGCAGAGTTATTGTCCCACCAGTCATATGCACCTGAGCACTAGTCAGCCAATGTGTACAATTAAGTATTTATATAAAAATGGACTATTTGCCAACAGAAACAAAATTCACCTTAAGTAAATTACTATAGTCTAGGTTAAAGGATCTGAAAAGAAATGCACATTGTATGCTTATCACTAGTTTTCCCCACAAAAGCAGTTGTGTAAGGTCAGGGTAAAACCCTGGCTCTGTCTGCCCAACACACTGAGCAATGCAGCTGAGCAGGCACAGTTGGTGTTTTCCTGAGGATTCATTACAAAATTTGATCCTGCTGGTAGCAGCATGGAGGGATTTGACTCAGCTTCATAACGCTCCTAAGGTACTCTGCGGTGATTGGGGTAATATGACACTGTTTACTTAAAACATATAAAACAGGTAAAGGAAAAACAAATATACCATAATATCATATGCATGGTCTTATTCTAAGTCATCCTACAGACACACAAATAGATTTCAAATAAACAAACAAAGAAGTGACCATGCATTATTTAGGTAAGAGAGAGTGAAGACCTCACCTTCACCAGTGATTGCCTGTGATGGGCTCAGAGCCACACATGAACACATCTGCCTTTCCTGCCAATAAAATATGCCTGATTAGAAGTTAGCTGTTAATCTCTTCAGTAGGCCATTTAGAGGCACACTGTAGGCCTGGAAGAGTAGCTGTGGAAGATATTAACAAATGAGAAGCTGGTTGCAGCTTCTCATTTGTTATATATACATATATATACAAATACATATACAAATTTTAGCATGAGCTGAAGTTTCTACTCTGACTGAACAAAACTTCTAAGCTCTTCTGAGCCTCCTAACACCTCTTTTGATACTGGAGAAAGAAAACAGAAATTACGCGTACTGGACAGCCAGTGTGCTGGTCTGAACACTTCATCCAAACAAAATCCATGCAGGAACACAGGAGGAGTTAGCCAAGAGAAGAGCCACTGAATAACCTTTATCCAACTCAGTGTTTCAAATACCGTAGGCAACACCACAGGGAGTCTCTCATCCCTCCTAAAGACCAAAAATACTTGCCACCAGGGAGTGATCCTGTGCTTTAACAGAGGGCTGGAAATTTCACCTCATCAGTCATCCCAATTTCTGGTCACCCACAGACCCAACCCTCAGGCCTGGTGTGGACGAATCTGATTTCCCCTTAACAAGGGAAAATAGCTTAAACCTTCAGCCACAGACTGGATGGGCTAAAATAAACTCGGCAGTAATCCTTCCCTTTTTGTGCTATTGACCCATCTTGGGCTTTGTGTGCTATTTGGTCAAAAAAAAAAACCCAACCTCACCCAGACATACATCTAACATAAGCAAATGTGCCTAAGTTTGAAATAAGGTAAAGAAACTGCCTTGTGATAATGGTCTTGTTATTCTAAGCTTTGTTTTTGCTGTCTCAAAAAAACCAAAACCAAACAAACACGTAAAAATGAAAGTTTGACTTCTATTTCTCCTCTAGTAATATGCAGTTTGATTATACCATTTGGTTGTTAGCACCCTTTAACAAAACTTAAATTCAAGACAAGAGGATATGACAGAACTGGATGAAGACGATACAGCTGTTTAAGTTCATAATAGAGGAAGCCATGGAAATTAAATGGATGTGTTTCTGATGGCAGAAGTAGTCTAAACCTCTCACAGGGAAAACAGTAATTAAGGCATTCTGTGTGACATTTGCACTGAGAAAGAAAAAATGCAAGAGATTACAGGCAATGCTGCTTGACAAAGAAGTAGTTTGGAGTTTAAAGCATATCCTTGAGATAGGCACAGTGGTAGCAGATGGACAGAAAAGGGCTACCAGACTTCCTTACCCCATCTCAGAAGTTAACCAAGGCTTGCTTTTCCTCTCTGGGCACACTGCAGAAGTTTGAATTTCTAACCCACTTGGATGGAGCAATTTGCCAAGACTATCCCGCAAGCCATTATGTGTATCCTGTGATCTAGCCAAAAAAACCTTCAGTTTTGCCAGAAGCAAGACTCATCCAGGCTGTAACAGGGGACTCAACACAAGCAGTCTGGGGTGGTGCTCCGATTCATCTGCATTGTAGGTTAGGACAAGAGGACTCTCCTCATCACCTTACTGCCTGCTTGAAACAGGACAAGGAATAAGTTTATGTAGTCCTGGCCACCACCCTAGGAAGCAAAATGCTGCAGAACCATAAAAACCATACAAATCCAGAAAAATAGGACTAGGCACCTCAAGAGATTACTCAATTCACATCATACCTCCAGCATTACACTGCTTGCTGCAACCAGAAAGGTGACTGTGAAGAAGGATTCAGAGAAAAGAAAAATGTGAACCTCAATGCATACATACCTGCTCACAGCAGTGGTGAAGGAATGGGAGGATGAATCTCATTTACTACATATTTTGATTTTTGTCTTAGGCTGTGTAGCTTTTTTTTTTTTCTTGTCTGAAAATAAAGTCAGAACATTGGCTGATATTATGAAGAACTTGATAAAAGGACTACAGAGCACTGTTGAAGAAAAAGTGATTAAATGATCCTTTTTTTCCCACTGAGATTTTCACTCTATTCTTAGCTCTGTTTATTTTCTCCCTCTGAAATGTTTTAATTACTGGAGAAGCACAGCACACTTTTGAAGAAGCTGAAAAATTCCATGTGCTTCTGGACAGTTTTCTTTACATATGGGTATGGAAAGAGCACAGCCTTAGGACAAAGAACCCTCAGAAAATTTCTATCTAGTTTTGGTTTTATTTGTTTCTTTCTTTTTTACCTGTCTTCTCAAACACACATGTTCCAAATGCAGTGTTGTAAACTCTCAAAAGATTTTGTTGTGGGTTTCTTTTTCACTATGGCAATATTTTCACAAATGCCTTCAGTCTGAAAAACAGAAGAGTTGTTAAGAAACAAAGACATACTGTATTGGAGTATCAAAGCATGCAAATATCTTAAGAAAATAAACCAATCAACAAAAAAAAAAACAAACCCAAAAAAACAAAAAAACAAACAAAAACCCCAACCCAAAAAAACATAGAAGAAACAAGAAACTAATCACTGGGTTCTTGAGAACTGAAGTGATTAAAGGAAGTTCTGTGCATTTGCATCATTATTCTGGTGTACAGTTCAAAGCAATGACTGCATTTGTGGTTTTGAAGAGATTTCTTAATGTCTGAATCTGTAGTAATGTGCTACAGAAGCTAGGGGGAGGAAAGCTTTTCAAACATGTTTATTTTATTTACCACAAGACACCTGCTGCTTACTTTTTGTTTTCTCTGGAAGCCTTCTTAAGTATGGATAAGACATATCATACACCTTTTTGATATTTTCCTTTTCCTTGGCTCTGCAGAACTGGGCTACTTGAAAGTGAAGAGTTTGCTGCTAGATCTCTTTCAGTTTTTCTCTAAAAATAGGTCTGCCAGAGCTGAGTCATGGGTCAGGCTCTGATGTAAACAGGGACTAAAAGCACAGACCATCACGTATTAGAACAGAAGAAAATGTTTCAGCAACACAGCACGGGAAAGATTCTCACACTATAGCATCCATAAACCGCAAAACTTTCAGGATTACTCTTTTGTGTCCCTTTCAGCACAACAGCCATAATGGCACATTCAGTCAATCCTTGCAGGAGCTGTAGTCTAACACCTGTATCAGGTCAGAGCTATTTTGCTTTAACAAGTCATGGGATTTGGGTCGGAACAATCCCAGGCACAGATACAGGGTGGGCAGAGAAGAGGTTCAGAGCAGCCCTGTGGAGGAGGACTTGGGGGTGAGGATCGATGAGAAACTTAACATGAGCCGGCTTCAGTGTGCGCTCGCATCCCAGAAAGCCAACTGTATCCTGAGCTGCATCAAAAGCAGGGTGACCAGCAGGTCCAAGGAGGTGATCCTGCCCCTCTACTCTGCTCTCCTAAGACCTCACTTGGAGTATTGTGTACAATTCTGGTGTCCTCAACATAAAAAGGACATGGAACTGTTGGAACAAGTCCAGAGGAGGGCCACAAGGATGATCAGGGGACTGGAGCACCTCCCGTATGAAGACAGGCTGAGAAAGTTGGGGCTGTTCAGCCTGGAGAAGAAAAGGCTGCGTGGAGACCTCATAGCAGCCTTCCTGTATCTGAAGGGGGCCTATAGGGATGCTGGAGAGGGACTCTTAATTACGGTGTAGTGACAGGACAAGGGATAATGGGTTAAAACTTAGAGGAAGTTTAGGTTGGATATAAGGAAGAAGTTCTTTACTGTGAGGGTAGTGAGGCACTGGAATGGGTTGCCCAAGAAAGTTGTGAATGCTCCATCCCTGGAGGTGTTCAAGGCCAGGTTGGACAGAGCCATGGGTGACATGGTTTAGTGTGAGGTGTCCCTGCCCGTGGCAGGGGGTTTGGAACTAGATGATCTTAAGGCCCTTTCCAACCCTAACTATTCTATGATTCTATGATTTCCAGCAGCCTGAGCAAAGGGACTTTGTTTTAAAATCAGTGAAAAACTATTAGCCTCTTCATCAGTGACCTCAAGATGCCTCTGAAGATCAGTATCAGTCAAGAAAACTTTGTGGGAAGGTGGCTTTTTCATCTTAAGCCTTGACACAAGAAATATGGATGATTTACTCTTTTATATCTGCTACCTAACTCATCTCAGTTTGGAAGCCAAAGCTGGATGCATCAGTCATCTATTATGTCAGTCAACCTTTCCTCTAAATGAGCAACAAATCATCTTTGCCTGAAAGTATGTCACAGTGCAGACCTGTTCTGGGCTCCCATGCCTGACCTGGCCACCAGCTGCCCATGCAGACTTCTCATGGCAGCTGCATGCTGTGGAATGGCTTGTAAGGATGGTCTTCAGGTGTACAGCACAGCCACATCATCTTTTCACAAGGACATACATTAATACAACCAATAGAACTAGTTCTTTGGAGCCAGAAAGGGGAGAAGATCATGCTCTCTAAAGACCTGAATCTATAAACAATAGCGGGAAACTTACATATGAAAAGCTCACCCTGGTCTTTCGGTACCAAAATGAACAAATAAGAGAAGTAACAATCACAGTTTGTTACTGCTTTCCAAAGATAGGCAGCCTAAATTAGTACATACCCACAGCTTGTCACTTTGCTGTTGGAAAGTCAACTGCTAGTGCTAGCAGCTGTGGAAATCTACCAGGCCGTCAGTTGTGAGGTTTACTCAATGATGAGCATTATTAACATGGCTGAGATGGAAACTAGGTCAAGGGAATAGCTTTCTCAGCTGCTGTGGGCCACCAGCTCTATCATGGAACATCTCTGTTTCTCCTTATCACAAGAAACACAGGAACCACAGGGGTAATAAATCCAGTGTCCTGAAGAACTCTCTTGATTACAAAGCCAGATTCACCTGTATGCCGGGTATCAAGATGCGGAAGAGATTTGCTGTTTACCTCTTTAGAGAGGCAAAACTCTTATTTATTTTACATAACACAGCTCTCACTTTAACATCCATCCTCTACCACATTTTAGAAAACCTCATTTACTCTCTAATAAGTGTACTGGTGAAAAAAAGACTACCTGACAGAAGTGTAATAACACACTTAGAAGTGACAGGCTGGCTGCTGGCTTGCATTTGGCAGGCTGAAGGGCAGACTTCTCCTTCTATAACATTAGTGTCCTTCAATAACATTACTGTCTTTGCCTCCTAAGTGCCCATGTGACCAAAAGCAGGGTGGCACAACTGTGTATCTTCTGCAGGAGATAATGGAGAAATACTTAATTTAAAGGAAGATCAAGAAATGTCTCTGTTATGTAGCTGATAAGGAAAAAAATAGGTTAGAATTTTCTTTCCTGTTATACACATACATTGTCTTGGAAAGGCTACTTCACTACTTTCTGATTTTTGTGTCATTCTAACTGTTGTCTATACTGACATACAGTCTAACCAAACTGCAGTAATTATAAAATAATTAGGAGAATTTTGAAAAATAATTATTGTATACCAGCTGTCTCTACACAAATAATCATTGCAAATGTAAAAAGAGCAAATGTGTGTCAAACTTTGCCATGGGCTAAAGGGCAAGTTGAAGAATCAACTATAGCTGTGCAGTTGTGCATGACAGCAGGAAGTTTTTACCAGCCTATGTTCCTTCAAAGTAACTTTTGTCCCAGACCTACAACAAATAAATTACTAGCATTCTCATGACATGCTCGACCCCATCCAACAAGGTACTTAATGCCATTAAGCCCCTTTTGTTCAACAGTGTTACCAAGGAAATGTAAATGCACTGATTAAGTGGCACATTCTGTGTTCAGGTGTTAACCATCCTAAACATAATCTTGTTAAGCGAAGGATGAACTGAAATTATTTAACTTTTGGATGAGACTGGTTAACTGGTTAATCTCTATTCTGAGCAACTATTTTTTAAATTATGTTCTACATTTTGGAAGGTACACAGAAAATATGGCTCTATATACAAGGTATATTTTTTTCCACCTCAGTATGGTGGTAGATGAATCTTGGAAGCCAGCAACTGCGAATATACTATCAGAATATAGAAAATGGACTCACAGAGACATTTGCATAAGGTCATCTTCAAGTTATAAGAAGAAAAAATGCCATACCAAAATTTTGATTTGTGGTTATGAGTACCTAGTCATGTGTGCATGTATAGTTCTAACAACATGTGTGTGTAAAATGACATTTAAACCAGACAAGAAAGTCAAGTCCACAATTAGGACGGAAATAGATTTTTACTTGCAAACGAAGGTTACATAAGTGCAGATGGAATAATTCAGCCTTTTCAGTGAAATCCCAAATGCTTATTCATGAAGCCATGGAGAATTATAGCAACATCTGTTTAAATAAGAGAAGAGAATATTCTTTCCATGTATTATAAGTACCTGTTAATGTGAAAAGGACACATGGCACTGAATTGAAACACATGCAGTGCAGACACTGATGCATGAATGTTTTAAAGTGAGGCACTGATAAGCAGTGCATATGGTAAATGAATTAAATTTGATCTTTTAAGCTGTGTCTCATATTATCCAAGCAGTACTGTGGCAAAAAAAAAAGTGACATCTTGCTAAAAAATGGCAAATAGTACAAAGATGGAGACCACTCCTTTACAAACACTGCACTAAAGAGTTTCTTTAAGAATTGTTCACCTTTCTTTTTGCTGTCTTTAATGTAATTGTAACAATTCCTTTTTAGCCTCCAATTATAACTATAGCTATCTGACAACATTTTCTTTTATAAAAACAAGGGCAAATCAACTAACAGTTACTGTGATGCTTTGGTTACAAGGGAAAATCCTAGTGTTACACAGTCCATGACAAATGCATTTATGTGATTTTTCCTGTTAAAGGAAGAAATGCCCTTATTCAGAAAAACAGTAACACTTATGGTGCCATTGCACTGACCTCAATTGGGAATACTCCCAGAATGACTGTGGCCCAGAAGTACTTGCTAAGTATCTCCTGGAAGGAACAAGGAAATATAAACTGAAATTAATTTGACATGTGATTGTATGTCCTGTGTGAATGAAATATGCACAGGAGGTCTGGAAATATAAACTGTATTTGGAGTTGAAGTTTGGTTAAGAGAAAGCAGAGTAAAAGTATTTTCTATTGTTCTCTTCATTTGGCACTTCCCAAGTGGCTCCCCAAACACAGATAACAATGTTTTCATTTTGAAACAATAAAAAAAGAAATTCTGTATCTCAGTTTTGACTTGTAAACTGAAGACCTGGATTCCCTGAGAAAACAAAATTCTGTTCCAGAGAGTGATCTTTTTCAGGCTGTGAATACATTAGCAGGGTTTCTAAACCTCATGTATACACTTAATTCATGCAACCTCTATAACTACTTCCTTAAAAAATGCTTTACAAAAAAGTTGTTACAATGATCCCACCAATTGGCACTGTACAGAAATCATGAAGTATTTTGAGGTTAGCATTAAAAATCAAAACAGCTGGCAAGATGAAAAGCTCTCTTACTGGAATACTACTATTCAAATGTTTTTATAATCATTTTACTGTCTCCCCTTTTCATTCTGATTTTTTTTTTTTTTTTGTTACTTACAAAGTAATTCGAGAGCTATTATTTAAACATACTTCTTTTTTTTCTGTAGCTGAGAGACCCCAAGGTTTTCTGCAGGTGAATATGATGCCACCTAAGTACAGCCAAGGATAATTCATTTCACACTTCTTCATTGTGTGAAGCTGTAACTCAGCTTAGTTAAGGAGAGCAGATAGATTCTCCTGTGCTCCTGTACACAAATTCTGTGTTAAATTAAGACAAAGCTATCACCAAACTTCTCAGCAGTGCAGGTGAAACTGAATTTTGCCAACTTACTGTGGGACAGAGTGAGGCTCTGTCCAGGAACAGATTAGGAGTGGGGAGCCAAGTGCTCTGGTTGCCTTGTCTTGCCAAAGTGGGGCTGTGGTCATTTGCAGGTGCTGTAGCATAGCTCCTGTGCATCAGCAGTGGGTAGCCAACCCTTCCAGAGTCCTGGCACAGAGACTGCAGCAGGGCTCTGGGCTTTTAACCTCACCAATGCAAATTATCTCCTTTACTGCATATGCCTATAGCTGGCTCTGAAACACTTCCCATGTAAACACAGCATACCCCCTAGGCATAGCAGCTCATTGGATTGATCTGGATACATTTAAATCCATAATCAGTTCTAAGTCAGTCTGAGTCAGTTCTAAGGCAAAATTTGATTGAGATAAAATGGTCCCAGTACCACTGTAAACAGATGAAGAGTAAGTTGTGAATGGGAGAGATTTTAGGATACATGCCTCAGACAGAAGAGTTTGGTTTATTTTACTGTTCTGGGATATTGGGTATCATTTCCTTCTGGGCAGCAGGTTACCTGCATTCAGAGACCCATTTGGAAAGATCAAGCTAGAGAAAAGCCTCCACATTTACTTCACTCTGTACTTTTATTGATTAAAAATGCTTCATGAGTTGTGTTCTTTAATTAAAGAGATCAATCTTAGTAAAGACATAAAAACATTGTAACAGCAAGAAAGAGTGAACTGAGATATAATTAAATTAGTCTGATGCTTGGGAATCTCATTTCAGTGAAGAAAAGGAGCCCCAGCTTCGAATCTACGTCCCTTGCTCTCTTTATGGACAGCAAATACTACACTTTATATAGATGCAGGTTGTCTGCACAGCCATGCACATGAAACCACAGCAACACAAAGAAAAAAAAAAAGAAAAAAGAAAGAAAATAATAGAAAGAAGCCTTAAATGTTTTTGCAGAAAAGACTTGGAAATTCTCCAGATTTCTATCTGAGTCTCACTGAAGTAGTTGAATCCTTTGGCATACCTGTTTAGTTTCAGTTCACTTTAATGACTAACAATGGTTGGGGTTGTTTTTGCACTGCATAAGAACAGATTGACAGTGAAAGGCCCCCTATCCAATTTCCAGAGTAGAATCACTCATTAAATGTATCTGTTTATTGTAACTTCTGCCAAATAACAATAGCTGGTTTTATCATACAGATGATCTAATTTATTTCATTACATGCCTCCAAAGTATTAAAAACGTAAACGACCTTAAGAGTCTCTTTCTCAGTCTCTCTCCTCTTTTTCCCAGGATGAGAAAGGACCAGCTTGAGTATTTCACTGTATGCTTAGTGTATTGTCTATGTTTTTCTAACTTGTGGTTTTGAATCTGAAAAATCATTTGAAGGGAAAGCTAAATGAATACTTTAACATTTATTTGTATGAGAAAACCTGAGCCATTTTTGTTTCAGAAATGAGCAATCTAGTAATGTTCAGTTGCTATGAAGTTCTGCTTACTTCACTTTTAACCTACCCCTATTTTACTATCAAGCATACTGCAGTTGTTGCAAAACATCTCTGTGAAAGGGCTATTTCTGACTACTAATACCATGAAACAACTGCAAACACTACCCTATACAACCATTATTTTGAAAGGAAGTTAATTGAAAATAGCAAACAGAAAATAAAAGAGCAGTGTAAATTAAACAATATATTTTTTTTTAAATAGAACTGCGTTTAGAGAGAATTAATTTCCAAGCTCTTTGCTTTGATGCTTCCAAAACACCCCTTTCTTCCTCCTCTGACAGCAGAAGAATGATGAAACTTCTTGAAACTTTGTGGAATATCCTTTTTTTTTATGTGAAGTTACTACAGGTTTTACCCACTGCTGATTAAAGAGAGGGCAGTTAGAAGAAAGCAACTAAAAGCAAATTGTTCTTGTCTTTCGTAAAGCAACCTTAGATATGTTTCCTTCACTATCATGTTTAAAAGTTTTAGTCTCTCCAGCAGAAGCAGTTTCAGCATCCTAAGCTCAGCAATGTTTTGTTTTCTACAGCTTTCTGGCTCAGAGCTATCAGATTTTCAGCACTAAGGGTTACATTTCCCTCTAGCTGACACCAAATTATAAGTTTATCTACACTCAATATCTGCAAGCTGTCATTGTCCTGTCACCACTGGTGACCAAGATCATGGCAGTCATATAAATACAACTGCTTCTAAACTGTAACATAAAGCTCTATATTATAAAGACATGCCAGAAGTCCTCAGAATATATTGTGAATGCTAATGAAAGAAGATGGTCCTCAATGGAAGTGTTCCTCACACTTGATGGTAAAGCTCATGTCAAGAGATAAAGCCAGTGTCTCTTAATATTCTGATGTTGCCTTTGAGTTATGCCCAAGAGATTATCTATTCTAAGCATTTCAGCTAAGCACTTGTGATAGAAAAAACAAGCTTATTCATATTTCTCATCAGATAAGTTAACTTTGGCACTTTCTCAAGTCACTTTGCTGGAGTTCCCTGGGAAATTTGAGTTTTGCTTTAGGAAATAATGGATACTTGAAGGAGACACAAAAAAGGAGGTTTCATTAATCAGAAAGAGTGCACCTCTATACAGCAAAAGCAGAAATTAAATGAGTTTTAAAGGGACAAATTGGTGGTCTTGAGAACAGTTTTCAGGCCATACCTCCTCCCTCAAGGAAACTGATTGGCAAAATCAAAAGAAAGCTGGGTACATTTGTAAGACTACTAATCCTTGGAGAAATGAGGCTTTATAAACAGAAACTAAAATAGAAGAATTTTATGAAAATGCCACTATAGCAAAGTAACTCTTCCGGCAGCTATGAGACAGCTAGTCATGAAAGCTGTAATGAGTTTGATGAGTATCTTGGTTTTAATCAGCCACCTTTTGCATGATGACTGTTTAAAACATGCAATTTGGTAATAACTCAAGCAAAATTCTTTAAGTAGCAGCTGGAGAATATGTCAGGAAACCTGAGGTAACAAAGACTTCAAAATACTACTTGTTTGCATGTCATTTACTAGGTGGTTTGATTTTTCCATATCTTGACTACATATGAACTGATGCGCTAACTGCCATGTTTGTTGAGATCACCAAAAGAAGATGATTAGCATTTTGTCACTAATTCAGGGCTTTTAACAAAAAAAGCCTAAAAGTCCACTAGGATGCAATACTCCTGGGTCCAGAGGCAAGTACTCATGACACTAAATGCCTTCACGATCCGTTCTTCCCTTGCTGTTGGGGGTATCAGGCTCAAAAGGCTACAAATTAATGTCTTATTAGTTAATGTCTAACTTACACATTTGTTTGAATTTTGGGCATTTCCAAACAATTTCTCATCTGTGAATGCGATGTCTCAGTGAAGTGTCCATCTTTGTCTCTGTTTAGGTTCGATTTCTGGGCAGCTCTGGTTAGAAACTACAACAGGGGTTTTATGGATACTACTGTCTCCAACTAATGTAATCATGTTTGGCCACTGGTCTGTGTGGAAGTGTGTTCTCAGGCATCTCTGGGACCAGGATCTCAGGAGGCTTAGGCACACTGATCCACTAAAAGTCCAAAACAGTTATAGGTATAAGATGGGCACCAAGTTCTTCTGCCATGACAAATCTGAGGTTCCTGTGTACCTGCAGAGAAGCAAACTGAGGGGACAAATTCCAAGGTGGCAGACTACAGTACTTACAGCAGTTAGAGAACAACAGAGTAGGTCTTATAGAAGTGCAGTTTTGGACTTGAGTGCCTACATTTTTCCCCAGCTGCACTACCATCACCATATCTTTTGCAGGACTTTAGGACTGAAGAATCATTACTAAAGATTCATTGCAAGTTCTGATGAAAAAGTGAACTGAATAGTCTTGTTACTGTTTCATCTGGCCTTCCCACCAAGAATACCTATCAAATAGCTTATCTGTTTCCAAATCTTGGGAGCTAGCAGCTTTCAAGCTTCCTGAGTCTGATGAGATCTTTGCTTGACCTCTCTGGCCTCTTTTGTGAACATCTCTGAATGATCATCTGGGGTCTTCTGCTTCCTTTTCTCCAGACCCCTGCTTCTAGACTGATTTTCTTACCCTTTATGACAGATGATATTTAGACAGGTCATCTTCTCTCAGGCTGCATTCTGCAAATCCAGATTTGGAAACTTATTTGTTTGTACTACAGCCAGCTCAAGGTTCTATAGCCATTTTGTGGGAATGAAAGATCACTAGGGATGAAAAGGCAAGACGCTATCCCTGCTTAACCCTTGGATGAAACAAGTACTTTTCCTGATGGTTACTCTTTCCTGTTTAAAAAATAAAGATGTAGTGATAAAAAGAGTTTATTCTGGAGAGTCTTAATATTTTAGAGGCAGGGAAATACAAAATATAAAGGTGTATACAAATCAAAAGAGAAGTATGCCAGCATATGTTAAAACCTCACCAGTTTATTAACCAAATGATACTTTACAACACACCTGTTTATAATTTGAACAGGTCCTGTCTCAGACCACTTATCCTGCAATTTAATGCATGCATGTTGGTAGCAGCATATTCTTTCTCCAGACTTCTTATATGGAAACTCCTTCCCCTATAATCAACGTTCTCTCTTTGGTTTACCAGTAGCATCTCAGTGCTCACCTGCATCCCAAATCAAGACTGAACCATCTTGCACTAGATAATGATATAATGCAGAGCACCAGCCAGTCTTTGCTGGAGGTGCTTGTGGTGTACTTCAAGTTGTGAGCAGTGAGAACTGGGAGGGAATACAAGAAAGCCGTGGGTAGGATCGTGCAGTTGCAGTGACTCAGCTTGTGTAATTAGGACTAGATGGTGGCTATCAGGTCTTTATTCTGTGTAAGGGGGAGTGGAGGAGGAGCACCAAGGGAAGTTTGCTTCAAGGTGCTCTAGTGTTTCACAGGAATCTTTTTGCC
Source organism: Pezoporus occidentalis (assembly GCF_034315485.1). NCBI lineage: Eukaryota > Metazoa > Chordata > Aves > Psittaciformes > Psittacidae > Pezoporus > Pezoporus occidentalis. The sequence goes on along the minus strand of NW_026916203.1, from coordinate 625,558 downwards.
TACAGGAATGAGAAATTCACTCTCATGCTGTGCCCAGTTTATTCCCCAAGAGGCAGATTTCAGCACCCTTCTCTCAGGACTGATGCAGAACAAGGAGGTCTTTGCTACAGAGATTGCTGGGCTGCACGAGGAGGAAGGAATTACCAGTCTAAATTCTGTTTCCAAGTAGAAGTCTCTTTTTTATTTATACCTAAACTTATTACATTGTTTCAGTAAATGAAACAGTAAAATGTGTGTTGGTGTACATGTGGTAGAGATGACAACTGTAATACTTTAATGCAGTCAAGGATAAATATGGGTGAAAAGAATTTATTTGTTTCTAATTTCAGCAAGAACAAGTTTATCTTGTTCTCATAAATATCACACAATGAATTTATCCTCTTTAAAATTTACTTATTTCTTCAACATAATATAATAGTAGCTAGATAATCTATCAATAGCAAAAGAAGCTCCTAAAGACAGCTGACCATATAATCAAGTTTTTGAGAGTTTCATTTTAAAGATTTACTGTTTTCAAATAGTCAGTGAAAGGAAACTATTGTTTTGGTGGTAATAGTTTTCTTAATATTTCTTTAATGAATGAATACATCTTGAACAGAATGATCTCTGATATTTTAAAGGATTCAAGTTTCTCCTTAACATAAGGTCACTATGCACAGCTATTTTAAAATACACACTTTGTATTTTATACAATCTCAATTAGCTAAGTAATAAATCATAATAAATCCTGGCACACTGAGTCTTGAAACACAGCTCGTTAAATACAATACTTTCTGCAAAGGAGAGGTTTTTTATTCATTCATTAACAAAACTCCAACACCAGGATTATATTCAGAAAACAAAAATAGGTCATACCCGAGGAGTTATAATGGCTTGGATTTGGAAACTGGGTAACCAATAGCAACTTCTTTGTCTTTTCTTTCAGTGGTGATGTGGCAATATTTGTTCCTGTCATTTCACACTACTTTCAAAGGAACCAAAGAGTACAAGTACTGTAAAAGTAGAATAAACCCATACACTAGAAATTAGACTATAAACCATTAGAAATCCAAAAGCACCAAATGTATTTCCCCACATGCCAGCCCAAGAATAAACATCGCTAGTTCAACAATAAAAGTTTTCTTTATGACATAATAGCCAAATTTACAGTGATTTCAGGTCTCAAGTCATGATCTTAAAAAACAGCTTTAATACTGGCAGCGAGGAGACTAATAAATGAAACTTTCTGTTGTTTTATGACTAGCATAGTAATGTTCAAGGCAGTGAAAGATATTCCAGTATTGTAATTCACAACCTTACCCTTGATATTTGGCAGCCTTTTAGCCTCTACAGAAGATTGCTTGCTTTCTTTACAAATAGGGCACTACTACGTCAAATTATATTTTCCTTTAAAGCTTAATAGAAATGTTCGTTTTTGCTTCATTTCACCAAGGTCAAGCAAACTGTTTATATATTTTTGTAAAAATACATAAACAAATATATATCTAATATATTTATATATTTGGATAAAACACTGATTTTCTCAAAATCCAGAGCTATTATTAAGAGTAATACTAAAATGGCCATTGAAATGAGAAGTGTCAGAAAATATTTTTTGTGGTGGGATTCTTTCTGCTGCGTTTACAGTCACTGAAATGACAGTAGTCGTGATTCCTGTCACTATGTACAAATCAGTCATTCTGGATATTTCACTGTACTTTACTGTATCTAGTAAAAGAATACAGCCCAAATTTTGTTGATATACACAATTTGTTGCTGTGGAAAGGAAGAGGAGTACAAGCTGGGGCAGATGTAACAAATGTAGGTAACAGATACAGATGGGGAGCTGGGGACTGGAGAAACAAGGAGCTGTCTTTGGGTGGAAAGATGTTCAGGAGAACATGGGACAGGAGGTTGGAGATGGGAATGGCACTACTTAGGGAATAGATAAAAAAAAATGTCTGGAACTAAAAGATAGGTCTGTAAAACTAGGACTGCAAAATACAGGTGCCCATTTCCACAGGACACAGAAGAACATTCCTATCAGTTATTACATGCTCAGTCCTGGTATGGACCACATATCACGGAGTTTTGTACTCCTTTCTATGCCTAGCTTATACTGTTTTCCTTGACTGTTCTTTTCTCCTCTCCTTTCCAGCTCAAACCTTTCTTTCTTCCTGCCTTTCTCTTCTAGTCTATTACTCTTTCTGTCAATGTATACCTTCTCCCTGCTTTTGATCACCTTCTCCTGGACTTTATTCTCCCTTTCCCCAATCCTCACTTCTTATTCCTTTCTTCTCCTGCTTTCTTAGTGCCAGTGCCAGGCAGGCTGGGTGGCTACCAGCCCAAGGGGCTCCTCGAACACTGCCCAGGGCAGGCATCTGGAACACTGTGTTCTGTTGTCCCACAGCAGCCATGGCTGGGCAGAGTGTCTTTCCGCTCTCACAAGCCAAGAGCCAACCTCTGGCAAGTCCCCAGTGCAGTCCTGAGAGCTGGCTTCTTTTTTTAGATTTATATTTTCTCTAAAATACATGTTGCAGCAATGGCAAAAGGTACATTTTGAGGGTAAGCTCCCACTCCGCCAAATTTCACAGCCTTGCTTCAAAGCATGGGTATGCAGAGCTTCAACTGAATTGCTGTATTGCTTATATTAGCATGGAGAGGAATATGAGTATTTTTGCCTCATACAGTTCTCAGATACTGCTGAAATTTCTGAAATGTTTAGATCTGCAGATTAAATGGTACACTAACGAACATGGGGCTTTCTAAGGCAACAAGCCAGGCAAAAATAAAGATAGGCTTCAACAGCTTGCCCAGTTTAAAACACCATGATCTGATAAGAGCAAAGATACAGTAGAAGAACTTAAATACAAAAGCTGAGAGGAATTGTTTAGAAGAGACAAGCAAATGTAATGAAATAAAATTAAGAAATGGTAAATCTATAGCAGTGAAAACAAATAAATCTTCCCAGACAAAAATTTGACTAGCTGTAGAATATTGTTCCTTTAGGGATGGTGTAAGACCCATGACTCATCACCTAGCCTACAAAAATAGGTTAGACAAAACATTAGAAACATATGTCCTGCTGAATAACCCAGTACTTTCAAAAGGACGAACCAGATAACTGAATATGACATTTTCATCTGTAACAACTATGAACCCAAGAGAATTTCTGCATTGCTCTCCTATAGAGTTTAAGACTCTGTGATTGAACAAACGAGAAATGTCAGTGAAAGACCTGGTTCTGTCATCAATGCTCATGCCAATTAGCACCTTGCTCCACAGCAGCCCACTCTCCTCTGAATTCTCCTCAAATTTGTATTCAAGGGAAGAAGCTCATGGAAGACAAAAAAATAAAAGTGAAACTCCCTGACTAGCAATCCAGAATATGTTCAATTCATTCCCTTGATAAAAGGGATGGAAATCTTACAAAAAGAGAATGAAGGAGACAGCACATTGTCTTCTAAAAACCTGATCTGAAAATTATGGCTAGTCACCCCGGTCAGCATTTCATCCTGCAACACTGCATCTCCTTCTTGTGAGCAGTGCTACTGGATCAGAGGCCTTACCATACTGCTTACTCCACCAGTGGAGGAACCTTTGTAAAAAGGCTTGTACAATAATTCAAGGGGCAGAATTAATTTACAGTTAAAATGGCCACACAAAGTGCCATCCTTAGAAGCACTTCTAATTGCCCTGAGTAACCTGCTCAGTAAGAAAGGTCAAATAAAAGTTGCTACAGAGAGCTCCCTGCGACAGCAGAAACAGGCTGCTCAGCAAGACCAAAGGCAGCAGTAGAGCAAAACAAAGAGTGGTAAGAATCTTCGATCAGCCATGAAACTCAAGTGTTATACTTTCTACAAAGAGGGCTGCGTGTCCCACTGCAATAAAATTGAAAAGAGAGAATTTTCAAAGCACTAAACTTCACAAGGTTCAATAAAACGTGCAAAAATTTGTTTTGGTTGGTGAGCAGAATGCAGTTTAACAAATGGATCTGTTGCAAATGCTGCTTTTATTAAGCATTTGTAGAACTGGTAATTTGAAACAAACCATGCAGATGAAGTCTAGTAATTAAGGCAGGGGAGGAAGGTATTTCTGGTGCCTTCTGAGAGTAATCATTTTGGATTATGTGGCTTAAAATTCAGAATCAGTTTTATGAGTTCTTGAAACTACCATTTTGAGGTTACTTTCAAATCACAAAGACTATATGAAAATCTGGACGTTTGGTTTTCTTTTCACCAAAACAGACATATGAGTTTGCGGTGAAAGCATCATTTCTGGAACATGAATTTTTGTCTGGCCAGATGCACAACCTCACACTGATACACAATCATCCAGATTCAGGTGGAATAAGCAGTGTCCCGTGACTGGGAACTATGGGTGGATGTGAATACTGAGCATAGATGTCCCTTCCCAAAATCTAAACTTTCGTTGATGCTTAAATGACAGAAGCTGGAACTTCTTGGGTGTTGTAGACTATGCAGTTCATATTCTTCTAAGTATCATTGATTTAGTGGATACAGGTGTTCGCATTTGACAACATTCAGATACAGCTGATGACCAAAACTGCTGTTTCTCAAAAAGTCTTTCCAACTCTAAGGGCAATGCCCTGAGTAGAGGAAAACTTCCTTAGCTGGATTTATCAGTGGTAGCTAGCTGAGGATCTCCCTCTCCTTTTGTTCCCCTACAGTATAATATTGGATCAGATGCTAGAAACTGACATTTGCATACAATCCCATTTATTTGCTTTTAATTTTGCAGAAGTTGCCAACTAAGTCCACAGCTAACACAGAGTCAAATTCTGCATTTAATGCAGGAGTTCAGCCATTTTTGTTATGGATGAGGAAAGAAGCATAACTTTCATAATTATGACATTTATTCTCCATTTTATGAAATGCAGCTAGTAAAGCAAAGAGCAAAAAAGGGGTGGAAGATATTCTTCTTTTTTCTTTTTTTTTTTTTTTTTTTTTTTTAAAGGCCAATGAAAAGGAAAGATGTTGGCAGTGATGAAACACAGAGAGAAAAGTGGAGATGACCTGAGGCTTGGTATAATAAGAATGAGAGGGTGAAAAGGCAAAAGAATATCCATTGCCTCTGCAGGGTTATCTGGCACAAACCATTACTGTGAACAGTTTGGCCTAACCAAGGTAACAAATTATGAGACTTAAATGAAGCTGAAGAAAATAACGGAGTTCCACAGAGATTTGACATGGTGATGCAGCAGAAAATGGGTAAGTAACCCAAGACTGAAAAGGAATTGCTAGAGGAGAGAAGCAGAATAATACTCTGGTTTACACGGATTACTTCTGGAAGAATGTAAGGGCAGAAGAAAGAGATGAAGAAAGCTACCAGAGGAAAGATAATGCTGAAGAGAAGACTGGCTTCACTAAATAAAAACAGAAAATGAGAACTATAAAGCATCTCTTCCCAAAAGAGGGTGGAGAAGAAATAGCAAAAACAGGCAAGGTATGAAACAGAAGGTGACATAACGATGATATACAAAAAATCATGAGAAAGAGGGCCAAATACAGAATGATATGCAAACAGAAGGAAGAACATGCAGAGGAAGAACTTCGTACGAACAGCAGAAGAAGCAGGTTTACATGACTCCTTGGAAGAAATTGATGGGCCATCCCTAGAGCAGACTCAGAGAATGGGAAAGCTGCTGTCTGCCAGGATGAAAAGTGTGGGCATGTCTCTGGAAACAATCATCACAGGAGTGGAAGAGAAAGCTCTGGGGTTCATAATACTGCCAGATTCCTACTGGGATGACTCAAATACACTTATGGATAGCTGGACAGGACTAGGGCAGACATAGGGGCCTCAGTCTCCAGTGCAATTCTAGTCCCAAGAGACAAAAAAATAAAATAAAGAAAAAGAGTATTCAGAGAAAGAAAAAATACCACAAATCCCTAAGAATGAATGCTACTTCCTGGAGCAAATTTTCTGACTTCCTTCTGTTTCTCCTTTATTCAGAGCCAAAAAACTTAAACTCCTTGTTCTAATTTAAAAAAAAAAAAAAAAAGAAGTCTCAAAGAGTATAACTTACTGAAGACATACTCTTTTGCCACCAGCAGCACTCAGAATTCCACCCACCAGCTGAACACATGGGTTAAAACAGGGACAGCAAATTAATGCTACCCATGAGGACTTCTCAGAAACAGCTTACTGATCGTAGGCAATTCAATCTGATGAATGCTGCCATGACTGCAATAAAATAAAGGTCTGTGACTCTACATTTGTTTTTCTGGCCACTGTCTGAAGTTAACTCTCCCAAGCTTTAGTTTTAAGACAGTCATTCTTCTCAAGTATGCTGAATTTTGGTATTGTTTAAAGTAAATAGTTAAACTGCCATATTTAAAAATGTTTATTTGAAAAAAAATAAAATCCATATATGCTTCTGTATTAGGTTTTCCAAGTTCTTTCCATCTTTAGAAAACACAAGATCTGTTCTCAAATTCCAGAATAGACTGAGAAAATTAAGATCATGGGTCTGATTTATGTTTCTGATGAATTTCTAAATCGGCAAATGAAAAACTTTTTTATAAGTTTAATTACTTACTATTTTTAATTACTATTAAATGCCAGTATCAGGCTCTGGCATTAAAATATCTGCTCCAAACTTAACTTACCTGAGAGGAGTAGAAACTTCTTTTGGAAGCTCGAAATATTTTTATCTTAACCTACACAGTGGGAGAAAAGGATTGTTTTCAATGCTGATGATAAATGAAAAAAGACAACTCATTTACAAAAGGGATTTGTTGTGTGTTGCTGATCTAGAAGTCATCTTCTCAAATAATCTAAGAATCAATACCTTTTGAACCTTTGAAAGCTATTCAGGAAAATATTTTCCCTGCAGTAGATGTCAAATTGAAATCCTAATTATTTTAATATATATTCTTCCAGCATTCATTTCTCCTGACCCTATTAGCATGGCCCGCATTTTGGGAAAGCTAGGCTTTCATACAAAAAAGAAAAGCTTTTGTCAAAAGGATAAGTCATGATCATCTATATTACTGACTATGGATAATAAAACAAAAAGATACGGAATTATTCTTTTGACTATCATACATATTCATAAGCCCTTAGTATTTACTCCACACAGGCACAAGATTGTCAACACTGTTAGTACTATTAGCTTTCATTTAAATAAGCCAGCACTTTAATGTGGTGCAAACATTCCTCAGAATGACAAGATATGTGTGTGTATTGTTAATATTAGGCATGCAGAGAGGGAGACTCTCCTGGGTTCAGCAGTAGCAGTCATTTTTCTCCATCTTAGTAGCTGGTGCAGTACTGTGTTTTTGACTTTTCACCTGGGAACAGCACTGATAACACCAATGTTTTTAGTTGTTGCTCAGTAATGTTTACTCTGATCAAGGACTTTCTGAGTCTCATGCTCTGCCAGGGAGGAGAGGAAGCTGGGAGTAAGCAGAGACAGGACACCTGACCCAAACTAGCCAAAGGGGTATTGCATACCACAGCATGTCATGCCCAGTATATAAACTGGGGGCAGTTAACCTGGAAAGGGGAGATCACTGCTCAGGTGGGACTGGGTATCAGTCGACAGGTGGTGAGCAGTTGTATTTTCTCCCCTTGTTATTTCCTCTATCATTATTATTACTGGTGGTAGCAGTAGTGGTTTGTGTTATACCTTAATTACTGGACTGTTCTTATCTCAACCCATGGGAGCTACATTCTTTTGATTCTCCTTCCCATCCTCCAGGAGCAGAGCAGGGAGTGAGAGAGACGCTGCATGGTTCTGAGTTACTGATGGGCTTAAACCATGACAGAGACACACACAGAGGTTTCCAATATGAAATGTTTAGCCTCAGAGATGGGCATCTGCTACATGATGTTTCAGATTTTACTAATTTCAAACAGGAAAGTGACTTGAATTGACATATAAAAAAAATCACTTCAGATATTCCTTCCTCAGCTGTTCCAGCCCATCTGAGTTGCTGGTTATCAACGTCCAAAGAGATACCTTGCCAAAGCACAGAACCAGTGGGAAAGAATTATAATATCCAACTAATCCAAGAATGTACTTGTCCTTGGAGACTGTATTTTGAAATCATATTATTTGCTGTTTGTACAAGTCAGTCATGCAGTCAGTCAATTTTATTTTTCTGGGGTAAAGAATTAAAGATTTGTAGAATACTTCACAGAGTGTAAACCAAGTCCAAATGCTTATTTGAAATTTTGAATATTATCAGAATCATTAATGTAATTTAATTGGGGGACTAATTATTGCAGTGTTCTTCCTTTCAGCAACGCATCTCAATCAATAAAAATGTCATCTTTGCTGAGAAGCATTTCATGACTAAAAAGACTGATCTCAGCCATACTTGGAACAATTCCTAGACTGTGCTTCCAAACTACTCCCAGAAGTTGTCAAGGGAAGTCGATGGTTGCCAAAATTGTGTCAAGGAATCTCCTAACAGCTAGGCAGTATGGGCAACTGCAGTCTAACACTTGAGACAATGACTTGGGCCTGCTTGCTAGTATAAAAAGAGCTAGCTTGCCTTGGATATATCATTTGTCAGGGCCTTGGGTATGATGTGCTGTGCAGAAACCTCTCACTTCTACCATTCTTCAGAGGTTTGCCAGAGAGCTTTGTTTCAGCTCCCAGCTGCGATTTTTCCTTTCCTGTACCATGCCAGGGTGCAGAACTCAGCACACAGGTTCAAATAAGAGATGAGAAAAACTACTGGAAACAGCTAAGAGTTCATTTTAGCAGCAACTGTATAGCAACCAATGCAATAGCAAACCAATCATGAATCATATGATATTAATGAAATATTGTAGGAAGATTACATTATAATCTTATCTGTGGCAGGAATTTTCTAGAAGATTAATTAGATGAAGGTATTAAAATGAATCAGCTTGAAGTCAATCAGCTTGAATCAGCTTGAAGGTTTCAGAAAGCAATTTTAGCCAAAGGTCATACCCGAGGATGAGTATTTGCTAGGAATTACGACAAACCTACAGGAAGTAGGAGCAAATGACCTCACGTGCAGATAATACAAATGAAAATCCCATACTCATTTGAGTTAACACTACAAGGAATTTGCTTGGGAACAGTATAAAGGTATGAAGAGTATGAATCCCTACCTAGCATAACTATACTGACAAAAGACCTTACAGGAAAAAGAATGTTTTTTTTCTAAAGAATAGCTTGTTTCCCCTGGGGGCAGGTGAGTAAGAGGCCACAGTGGCTTTACTATGTGTATAAATTGCAAATTTTTGTCTTCATAACTCTAGTGCTAATTTATAACACCTATGTCTTTCATTTCAGTGAAGCACTCTTTATGCAAACACAATTTAAAGGTTAACCTTCTCTAGACTACTGTATTTTAAAAAAAGCACCTTTCAGATAAAATTGGATAGTCTGAGTACATTTCCAAAGCTGCTGTCCAAACAAAATTCTTTTAACATGGCCAAGAAGAAGTGGCCTCTTGAAAGCCATGAAGCATATCTGTTTCATTCTCCTTCAAATTAAAGTAAGATATATATTTTTTATTTCATAGGAAACATTGAAGTATAAGGAACATGTTGCTTGTTCAGGTTTGTAAGCTTTGGAATAATAATAAATAAATCAAATCTATTAGGAAACCACTCGAAAATGTTCTTTGACAGTTAACAAGACTGATTTACATCTCTTGGAAGACTGTGATAGTTGCCATATATCTCTACATAAAAATAGCCCCAGTGTTGGCATACCACATTGCTGGCAGTGTCTGTAACTGCTGGTTCAGTATTTTCCTCCTCTGGTAAGCGCACTAACCTACCTGCACAAGCCTGCTATTTGGCAGGCAAATAAACCAAATTACTCCCTGGGGCTCTTGGTCAGAGTACTTTTAGCATGTTATTTAAAATGCAAAATTATTTCTTTCTGGTGACTTATCAAAAGTGTTCTATATAACATATTAGGCTTAACTGGAATTAAGATGTATTCTGGCCAAGTTTCAGGCTTGGCATCATGAAGAAGGCAGAGTAGCTATTGTCTAATACAGCCCATGAATGGTGACCAAGTTTATCTAGAAATTGCTTTCAATCATCTGCCAAACATGAAGCCAGGCAGAAACATCTCCACAGTCTTGGAAACAAAACTGGAGGGGAAAGGTTTGAAAAAGAAATGCAATGAGGCAGCAGTTAGGGCTAACTGCAAGGGTTGTGCATTTCAGCCAGGCATGTGTTTCTGTATTCACCTGGGTTTATAACTGAAGATTACAAGAGCAGCCAAATTATAAAGACAAATTGTACATCTTTCAGTACTTAAGTTCCACAAATATGTAATTCTGGATGTACTAGAAGAACTGATCCTGGGCCAAGATAAAGCCACTTAAAAACACTATAACAAGGGAAAAACAGAAAGTAAAAGTAATATATTTCCATACCACTATATGAACTTAGAACTGTAGATTATCTCAAGCAATTGCGATCATGTGGGCTTTTCCTATTATATTCTGATTTCATCCACTATGTTACAGGACAAGAAAAAAACCTCTACAGAATTTTAAGTATCCTTCATGAAGAATATGGTAGTTTCAAATGAAAACCTACGTATATTTACACATCTGTATAACATACAGGTGTGTAAAAAGCAGGCCTCTGCTACTCTGTGGCAAAAGCCCTTCCCTTCCATGTACAGGCACAAAGAATACATCTAGCTTGCATTTGTAAAGGATACTTAAGGCAAGGTTCATGACCAAATGCACCCTCCATACAGACAGAAGATACAGCCCCAGGTGCAGCCAGAGGCAACTTTATGAAGCAAATCACATGTCCAGGCATTCCCAATGTCTTGCTGAGTTACTGGACGTCTTAATATGCACCTTGTAGAGGACAGGCTCCCTAAGAGTTGCCTGTAGGCAGCCAGTGCAGCAGTCATGTGGATTAGGAAGAGAAGTCAATCCTACTGGTGGTGTTCACAATTTTTTCTGACACCACTCACGAAGCATGACACAGATAAAGCCATAGAATTCAAAATCCATGTGACTGCAATTCCATTGAGCAAGGAACAGCAAGATGTAGCAAGTTTCACCTTTTCAGTCCATTTTGGCTCCTCCTACCAAAAGCAGGCTAATTGAGAGCAATGGACTGCACAAGGAGTGAGTCTTGCAAATGAATGCACACCTGGGGCAATGACCATAAAGACGGAGGGAAGCTACTAAGTTGTGCTCTCAGGCATGATCACAGACAGAATACTCTACACTGCCATGGGCATGTGAGGGAGCAGTTAAACAAGTCCCTTTCTTTCTGCCCAAAACCAAAACATCCTCTTTTGTACAGACTCTAAAAGATTTGGACAGAATAATTTTCTGTTGTTTTTCTTGTGTTATTCCATCACATGTATTTTCCAAATTAAAGTACATGCTTTTGCCTGATCTGCAGCTGTTGTGGTTTTAAGTGCAGCCAGTAGCCCACGCAGCCTGCTCACTCACTCCCCCCTTTCTCCCCCACCCCGGAGGGACGGGGAGGAGAATCAAAAGAATGTAACTCCCACGGGTTGAGGTAAGAACAGTCCAGTAACTAAGGTATAACACAAACCACTACTGCTACAACCAAGAATAATAATGATAAGGGAAATAACAAGGGAAGAGAATACAATACCACCCATCAATACTCAGCCTGACTGACCAGTGAACCTGCCCTTAAAGGTAACTGCCACCAGTTCTACATCCTGGGCATGACGTGCTGTGGTATGCAATACCTCTTTGGCTAGTTTGGGTCAGGTGTCCTGTCTCTGCTTCCTCCCGGCTTCCCTTCCTCCCTGGCAGAGCATGAGACTCACAAAGTCCTTGGTCAGACTAAATATTTGAGCAGTAACTAAAAACATCGGTGTTATCAGTGCTGTTCTCAGGCCGAAAGTCAAAACCACAGCACTGCACCAGCTTCTAAGAAGGAGAAAAATGACTGCCACTGCTGAACCCAGGACAGTATCCACCCCTTATTCCATACCAGTCACATCACGCTCAGATCCCCATTTTCAATATACCATCACTCTTATCTCAGTGCCCTCTTATCTTAGTGTGTGGACCAGTTCCTATAAAGCTGCTGAGTCCTTCTGTGCCTGATGTCAGGCTCCATCTCTTGTAACAGCCTTTCAGAGCAGGAGAGACTGTGTGCAGTGTTCACACTTGTGAATAACCTGGGCAATAGTGTCCACTGCTAAGTCCAGTCCTTAATCATGAGTCCATCTCTGTGTTGCATCTCTGCCCTGGTGGCCTGAAGTGTCACGGGCCCACCAGGCTCAAAATAACTCAGCCTCCTCTTCAGTAGTTTTTGCAACTTGTCCCTGGGGACTCCATACAGCTGCCTTCTACCTCCGACACTTCCAAAGCACTGGAGGGGGCCCAGTGTACTAGATACTTGCCCATACTGTCCCACATACCCTGTCACTCATGACTGTCCAGCCTTGGGGAAAACCTCTTGGCTCTCCTATATCATTGTCTAACCCTAGGTAAGACCCAAACCCGACTCCGCTTAAGTTCAGATTCCGCTTAACCTCAGATCAGATAAAATGTTTGTGGGTAGAACACAGTCTGTGTGTGTGCCAACATGCTGATCCCCATCAAAATCAGCAGACAGGTCCCAAGGGTACCCAAAGGCCATTCAAAACCTTCAGAACTCTCAAATGATGCTGCTGTACTTGTCACTGGGGCTGATGTAGCTGCTGTGCTTGCAGGCTGTCTCATCAGCAGCTTCTCTTTTTCTGAGTCCAGATCTTCCTCCACTGCCTTGCTGGCAAATGCTGCGTGGTCTCCTGCATCCCTGCACTTGTCCCAGGTGCCTGAGGCTGGACCCAGCTGAGGCTCTCAAAGGTGGTATCTTGCTCTCCACATCCTCTTGGGGCTCGGGCTCTTGGGGCTTGGTGGGTGGCTGCTAGGGGATGCTGCCGGCTGTCGCAGGGCTGGGCTCAGCTGTGGGGCTCAGCTCCTCCGCCGCCTCCTCTGGCTGCTCGGCAGCCTCCTCATTCCCCTCCTCAACAGCCCCACCCTCCTCCACCAGCAGCCGATCCCTTCCATCCTCTGGCCCCTCTCCCGCTGCTGCTTGGTCACTAGGGCTGCTCTCCTGGGCCACTTTGGCCACCGAGGGCTTCTGAGGCCGCTCCCCCTCAGCTCCCAGCAACCTCACAAAGATGGAGGCGAGGACGAGGGCCAGGATGGTGAAGAGCAGCAGGACAGGCAGGTACAAATCCACAGCCACATCTATCCCGCACTGCTGACAGAGCCTGCCTGTATTACAAGTCATTACCATAAAGTACAGTGAGACAAGAACCTTAGCCCAAGCCCCCCATCTGATAAACACTGACACAGCAAATACCGGCTGCAAGTAAGGCACGACATGCTGAAACTGTGAGATCAAGAGCAATAACTTTGAGAGCCAATAAATCAACATTGTGATGAATGGTTTTCACAAATAAGATTAGACACACTCCTGTCAGATCTGTCGTTATCTCAAGCCTTTGTGCCCCACGTTTTGCACCTGTAATGACTTGCTGGGTATCAGGGGCAGTGACCAAACAGGCTGCATGGATTACTGACTGCACTTAAATCACGACAGCAGCCCACTCCTTAGGTCTTCACTGTTACATGGCAATTCCAAACCAGTAGATGTTCTGCGATCTGTGTTTTTCCATGTATGTGTTTTCTCATGTTTGCTTAGCTACGTTATGATTTTCTCTACAATTAACTGTTCAAATACGAGTAAAACCCATCTAGCTTGGCTATACCATCTTCTAATGTGAAGACAGGTGTAGAGGAGCATAGGTTTTCATTCCTAATACCACATGAATATTAATGACTCAATTCCATGCTTCCATTTGTGTAAACTTGTGAGAAAACATTCCTGACTAAATAAATTAAAAAAAAAACAAAAAACAAACAAACAAACAAACAAAAAACCAAAAAAAACCCCACAGGATACAGAGTGGATCACAAATCTCTGACTAATTTCTCCATATTCCTTGTTTTAAATGGATAGAATTCTTGGGTTTTTTTAAATTATTATTTATTTGCTTTATACTCATGTCATTTGATTCATTCTCAGATTCACTAGAAATAGCCTTCTTACCTTGTTTAACACAGGAGAGATGTTGGTCTTAGCTCACATTTGAAAATTCGTAATGTCAATGCTTAGTATCTCAATCCTTGTGAGTTCCCACTCCCTGGGGGTGAAATTCATCTTTGTGAGTGGAGAGGAGGGGAAAGGATGATCTGCCTCAGACATTTACATCATCTTAGTCAAAAGCATAGGCTCTACTGTGAAGCATGAAGCATGAAGCTGATATTTAACCTCTCCCATCAGAGACTGACAAGTCATTGACTACTTTAGAGCCATGAATCTGACAATAAGTGTCATCCCAGACCTTGTTCCCATAAAGGTGCAGCAGACTGCTCACAGCTTTCGTGTTACAGACCCAAACTTATGACTCAGACCCACAAAAGGATTTAGATCTCTGAAGGCACACACAGAACTTCAGTCAAAATATGCAAGCATTACGACTTCATCTAAATGCAATGCTAATCAGATCTTAGAGACACTTAGGATGTAAGGTAGGCAGTTTAAGGGATGCTCGTGTTTCAGCTTAATACCTGCGCAGATGTGACTTGGAATCATCGCTGCTGCCCCCTTCAGTGAGGTCCATCAAGGCCCCTGGATGCTCCCTACTTTAGTCCGAAGGTGCTGAGTTTAGGAGGCATGCTCAAATCATGCCCAGCACACCACAACTTCTTCAGGCTTCACATCAAGAGCAATTATGACTGTGTTCAAAACTATGGTCAGCTGGTGAGAGAAAGAGAAAGCTGGTGACAATGTGTGTATCTAACAACAGCATACTGTAAGTGCCTACTTGCACATTTTGATGTCACTTGCCAAGATTAGGATATATGGTTCCTAAAATGAGTAGTTTACAACACTTCTTCACCATACATTAAATTATTTCAGTTGGCTCTAGAAGGGGTAAAATATACACCGGCACCTTGGGGACTGGACAGAAGGTTTGTCTTTCAAAATTAAATTCTGAAAGAACTCACAGTTTTCTTCAGAATCTGGCTCTTTGAAAATCAGACTTTGGTTTTCTAGTCTGTACACTATCCATTACATTTACTCACCAACTGAATTCTTGTTCCTGTCTCTCAAATTTCCACCATCCATTAAAGCTTTTTATGGAAAAGTGTTGTCTTTCTTTGACCCCAAGTATAAATTACACATATAAATTTGTGAACTAAAAAGTGAGAGGAGGAATATTTACTGATAACCAAGGACAAATTTACAGACAAATACATCAAAGACATAATAATCTCTGTAATAAAGAACATCAGAAAAAGAATCCCATATATGTAGTGATACTTTCAACACCTGCTTTAAGGCTAGTAAAGACTGAAATGTTATTGTGTAAAAACTTTTCTTAAATAATTTTATAGGCATTTTACTGACATTAGTTATAATTTTCTTCTACCTAGAAAGATCACTTGCACAGGAAAATAATGCTGCTGAATGATGAAAAAAAAATAAAAAAAAATAATTTTCAACAGATTTAAGATTTTCTTTCAGTTCAATATCTGGCATATATAAAATAAATAATGATGGAGTGTATGTGACTGGCTGGAATGTCATCCTCATAGAGTGATCTTACTAACTTAGTCTTGAAGCCATCCCAGACAGCTTTACAGGCTAATACAAGTTTACATCATATAGCATGCAATACCATCATATATCCGATACATGTGTGTTGTGGTTTAAGCCCAGCCAGCAACTCAGAACCACGCAGCTGCTCACTCATTCCTCCCTCTTCTTCCCCCCAGCCCTGCTCCTGCAGGGATGGGGAGGAGAATCAAAAGAATGTAACTCCCACAGATTGAGATAAGAACAGTCCAGTAACTCAGGTATAACACAGAACCCTACTGCTACCTCCAAGAATAATAATGATAAGGGAAATAACAAGGGAAGAGAATACAGCCACTCACCACCTGCCGACTGATACCCAGCCTGACCCGAGCAGTGAACTAGCCCTTCCAGGTAACTGCCCCCTCTTTACATCCTGGGCATGACGTGCTGTGGTATGGAATACATCTTTGGCTAGTTTGGGTCAGGTGTCCTGTCTCTGCTTCCTCTCAGCTTCCCCTCCTCCCTGGCAGAGCATGAGACTCAGAAAGTCCTTGGTCAGAGTAAACATTACTGAGCAACAACTAAAAACATCGGTGTTATCAGTGCTGTTCTCAGGCTGAGAGTCAAAACCACAGCACTGCACCAGCTACTAAGAAGGAGAAAAATGACTGCTGCTGCTGAATCCAGGACTGTATCCACCCCTTATTCCATGCCATTTATGTCATGCTCAGAACCCACATTTTTTTCAATACACCATAGCTTTTGTCTCATACATAAATATACACAAACACACACACACACAAAGACAGAGATATCATTCCTTAATCCACGGACCAATCCCTATGAAGCTGCTGAATTCATCAATTCCATGATGTTGAGCTCCATCTCTTGTAACAGTCTTTCAGAGCAGGAGAGACTGTGTACAATGTTGGATTGTTTCCTGCTGATGACACCGCAGAACTCGTCCTCTCATTGCAGAACGCGTCTGGTTTCATCAAAGTTCGTTCTTTGTTGGGGTTGATGGTCAGAAGGAAGTCAGAGCCAGTCACTGGTGACCTGAAGAGATATGGTTGGTGGGTTATAAAAGTGCTACATAGCAGGCAATAGCATACAATTGAGTTCATTGGCTGTTTGCCCCTAAAATTGAAACTCCTTGAGGTACACATCAGACTTCCCCATCTTCCCGCATTACCCACCAAGTATATCCGGGTCCCTGAGCAAAAGCAATCCCATGAGTGGGTTTGCCTTTACCCAAAGCAGGAATAACCCAGACTGTCTTCCCCAGCAAATTCTTCACATGCACCACAGGAACTTCATGGGCCTCTACAGTATGTAAAAGTTCTCACTGGGCTGGGCCAGCCCTATTGGCAGATCCTCTGGTGTTGACCAACTTTTGGTAAATGTGTGTCCCAATGTTTGAAAGTTCCCCCACCCATTGCTCTCAGTGTAGTTTTTAACAGCCCATTGTACCGTTCGATTTTCCCAGAGGCTGGTGCATGGTAGGGGATGTGATATACCCACTCAATGCCATGCTCTTTGACCCAAATATCTATAAGGTTATTCCGGAAATGAGTCCCATTGTTTGACTTTATTCTCTCTGGGGTGCCGTATTGCCACAAAATCTGTTTCTCAAGGCCCAGGATAGTGTTCCGGGCAGTGGCATGGGGCACAGCGTGTGTTTCCAGCCATCCGGTGGTTGCTTCCACCATGGTAAGCACATGGCTCTTGCCTTGGTGGGTTGGTGGCAGTGTGATATAGTCAATCTGGCAGGCCTCCCCATATTTGTACTTCAACCATCGTCCTCCATACCAAAGAGGCTTTAACCGCTTGGCTTGTTTAATTGCAGCACATGTTTCACACTCATGAATAACCTGGGCAATAGTGTCCATTGTTAAGTAAACACCTCGATCACGAGCCCACCTGTATGTTGCATCTCTGTCCTGATGGCCTGAGGTGCCATGGGGCCACAGGGCCAAAAATAATTCACCCTTATGTTGCCAATTAAAGTCCATCTGAGCCACTTCAATCTTAGCTGCTTTATCCACTTGTTGGTTGTTCTGGTGTTCCTCAGTGGCCCGACTCTTGGGTACATGAGCATCTACATGACGTACCTTCACCACCAGGTTCTGCACCCTGGCAGCAATATCTTTCCACAGTGCAGCAGCCCAGATGGGTTTACCTCTGCGTTGCCAGTTGCTCTGCTTCCATTGCTTCAACCACCCCCACAGGGCATTTGCCACCATCCATGAGTCAGTATAGAGGTAAAGTACTGGCCACTTTTCTCGTTCAGCAATGTCCAGGGCCAGCTGGATGGCTTTCACCTCAGCAAACTGACTCGATTCACCCTCTCCTTCAGCAGTTTCTGCAACTTGTCGTCCAGGACTCCATACAGCTGCCTTCCATCTCCGATGCTTTCCCACAATACGGCAGGACCCATCAGTAAACAAGGCATACTGCTTTTCACTTTCTGACAGTTTATTATATGGTGGGGCCTCTTCAGCACGCATCACCTCCTCCTCTGGTGACATTCCAAAATCTTTGCCCTCTGGCCAGTCCATGATGACTTTCAGAATTCCTGGACAACTGGGATTTCCTATATGAGCTCCTTGTGTAATTAGTGCAGCCCACTTACTCCATGTAGCATCAGTTGCATGATGTGTAGAGGAGCCCCTGCCTTTGAACATCCAGCCCAGCATGGGCAACCGGCGTGCCAGGAGGAGCTGTGCTTCAGTGCCAATCACTTCCGAAGCAGCTCGAACCCCTTCATAGGCTGCCAGTATCTCTTTCTCAGTTGGGGTATAGCTGGCCTCAGATCCTTTGTATCCCCGACTCCAAAAGCCCAGGGGTTGACCTCGAGTCTCCCCTGGAGCTTTCTGCCAGAGGCTCCAGGTAGGACCGTTCTCCCCAGCTGCAGTGTGCAGCGCATTTTTTACATCTGGCCTGGTCGGACTGGTCCAAGGGCTACTGCATGAACTGTCTCATGTTTAATTTGCTCAAAGGCTTGTTGCTGCTCAGGGCCCCATTTAAAATCATTCTTCTTCTGGGTCACATGATAGGGCTTACAATCAAACTGCAATTTGGGATGTGCGTTCTCCAGAACCCCACAGCACCCAAGAAAGCTTGCGTTTCTTTCTTGTTAGTTGGTGGAGACATTGCTTTTATCTTGTTGATCACATCTGTGGGGATCTGGCAATGTCCATGTTGCCATTTTATTCCCAAAAATTGAATCTCCTGTGCAGGTCCCTTGATCTTACTCTGTTTTATGGCAAAACCGGCTTTCAGCAGGATTTGGATTATTTTCCTCCCTTTCTCAAAGACTTCTTCCGCTGTATCGCCCCACACAATAATGTCATCAATGTATTGCAGGTGTTCTGGAGCTTGCCCCTGTTCCAGTGCAGTCTGGATCAGTCATGGCAGATGGTAGGGCTGTTTCCATCCCTGGGGGAGTCAGTTCCAGGTGTACTGAACGCCCCTCCAAGTAAATGCGAACTGTGATCTGCACTCTGCTGCCAAAGGAATCGAGAAAAAAGCTTTAGCAATATGAGCTGTGGCATACCCCTTGGCTGCCTTTGACTCCAGTTCATACTGAAGTTCTAGCATGTCCGGTATGGCAGCACTCAATGGTGGTGTGACTTCATTCAGGCCATGATAGTCTACTGTTAGTCTCCATTCTCCGTTAGACTTTTGCACTGGCCATATGCAGCTATTAAAGGGTGAGCGGGTCCTGCTGATCACTCCCTGACTCTCCAGTCTACGGATCAGCTGATGGATGGGAATCAGGGAGTCTCGGTTGGTGCGATATTGCCGCCGGTGCACTGTTTTGGTTGCAATTGGCACTTGTTCTTCCACCTTCAGCAACCCCACAACAGAAGGACCATCCAAGAGAGCAGGCAAGGTGGACAGCTGCTCAATTTCCTCAGTCTCCAAAGCAGCAATACCAAAAGCCCATCTGTACCCTTTC
Organism: Pezoporus occidentalis; assembly: GCF_034315485.1. Lineage (NCBI taxonomy): Eukaryota > Metazoa > Chordata > Aves > Psittaciformes > Psittacidae > Pezoporus > Pezoporus occidentalis. The sequence continues at coordinate 606,003 of NW_026916203.1, read as the reverse complement.
GGGTCTTCGAAGTACCCTCTCCTGAGGTAGTCTATGCCAAGGATGCATGGAGCCTCTGGACCAGTCACAATAGGGTGCTTTTGCCATTCCCTCACAGTCAGGCTGATTTCAGCCGCCAGCACAGTCAACTCTTGGGATCCTCCTGTCACTCCAGAAATATAGATGGGTTCCACCCCTTGACAGCTTGATGGCATCAGGGTACACTGTGCACCGGTATCTACTAGAGCCTTATACTTCTGTGGGACTGATGTACTAGGCCATCTGATCCACACAGCCCAGTAGATCTTATTGCCCCTCACCTCCACCTGGCTGGAGGAAGGACCCCTCAATATTGATCATAGTACTGGTTACTTACGTTTTATAGACTGGGATTATTCTTCTTTCACAGGAACTGGAATAAAATCATCTCTTCCACTCCATCTGGGAACTTGCTCACCAGAGTCTGAAGCCGCAGCTTTCGTGGGATGATCAGTCTTGACCTTTGTTCTCCTCTTCAGTTCACACACCCATTCCTCCGGAGCTGAGGTAGGTTTTCCATCCCACTTTCTCATGTCTTCTCTGTGATCCCACAGGTAAAACCACAGGGTGGCCTGTGGCATATACCTTCTCTATCTTCTCTCTTGAGCAGCAGGGAGTCTTTTGTTAATAGCTGAGACATGGGTTGGTACACATGGGGAGCTGGATAGATCAGATAGATCGTCTCTTACTTGTTTGAACTCCTGGGACAGTTTCCCCACAGCTGCAATGATGGAAGGGGTGAGATTGTCTTTGAACTCTCAGAGCTGATGAATCAGATCATCCACTGTTGGTGGTGCTATATCATACCAGGTCGTTGATGCCAGTGAGTGGGCACATGATGATGGTTCCCTCTGTCTAAATTTCCACCACATGGGTCATGCACACCCGACTTCATCTGGATCTACGGGTGCATTCCCAGCATCCAACCTACAATAGATCATCTCTACAATGACTGATTCCCTCAGAGACTGGACACCTTTCTCTA